>NC_041750.1:8562309-9309940 GCF_004115215.2 Ornithorhynchus anatinus
AATGCAAGAATGAACGACGGGGACCGAGTCCAACCCGATTAGCGTGTATCGACCCCGGTGCTTCGCAGAGTGCCTGGCGCGTACCAAGCGCTTAATAAATGCCAGACAAAAACGGCCATGGCCGGAGGGGCAGGGGAGCATTTCTCAGGCCCTCAGCCGATCCTCAGGGATCGGGGATGGCAGGGGCCGTGATGACGACGACGATGGTAACTTCGGCCCCCTCTATCTTCGCCCTCCTTCCCGCCGCGTGATCCGACTCTCGCTCTCGGCGGCGTTCGCACCCCCCCACCGCACTGCCGGTCCCCGGCGGGGCTCGTGGCCGTCGAAAAGCGCACGGAGAGCCCCGGAGGGGGCTGTTCAGCCGCCCCGAAGTGCGCCGAGCCCCTCCCCGCAACCCCCAGCCCCCCAGCGCTTCCATCTATAGCCGTAATTGACTTATTTATATTAGAGTCTGTCTCCCCATCTGGACCGAAAACCCGCCGGGAGCAGGGAACGCGTCGTCCTCCCCCGAATGCTTAGCAGAGCGCCCCGCCCTCAACGAGCCCGATCGATCCATCCATCGATTCCAGCGCGGCACCGAGGATCTACGGGGACCGGAAGCCGTCCGCTAATTCCGTCGCGTTAGAGACTCCCAAGCGCTCGGCAACAGTAACGCTGATGATAACCGCGGCGTCTGTTAAGCGCTCGCCACGCGCCCTCGCCCTTCTAAGCGCCGGGTCGGCTACGGGCAAATCGGGTCGGTCACGGCTCCCTCCCTCTCCCCACGGGGCTCGCGGACCGAACCCCCATTTTACGGATGAGGCGACTGAGGCCCGGAGGAGCGAAGCGACTTGCCCCAGGTCACGCAGCAGACAGGTGGGGGAGCCGGGATTAGGCTCCTCTTTCCCCTCTCGCCCGCTGACTGTAGGTTTCCCTCGAGGTCCTCTCCTTGGTCCCCTAATAATAATACCACCACCAACAGGAAGAATAATACTTGCTGAGCACCTGCTCTGTGTCAAGCACTCTCTCCAAGCACGGGGCTAGATGCAAATTAATCAACTTGGACCCGGTCCCCGTCCGTCACGGGACTCGCAGTCTGAGTAGGAGGGGAGACGGGTCTTGAGCCCCCATTTTGCGGGCGAGGACACCGAGGCCCAGAGAAGTGAGGCAACTTGACCGAGGTCACCCAGCCGCTGAGTGGTGGAGCCGGGATTGGAAGCCAGGTCCCCGCTGCCCCCGCCAGGCGCTCAGTCCCTCGAGGAGCTCATCCGCTCCCGTGGCTTCCGCTGCCACCTCTGTGCGGTTGGCTTCCGAAGTTATCTTGCCAGCCTTCCCCTCTTACCCCCGTCTGCAATCTCATACCACCTCCACACGGATATCTCT
This sequence comes from Ornithorhynchus anatinus, assembly GCF_004115215.2. NCBI lineage: Eukaryota > Metazoa > Chordata > Mammalia > Monotremata > Ornithorhynchidae > Ornithorhynchus > Ornithorhynchus anatinus. Next base: position 8,563,672 of record NC_041750.1, read on the forward strand.
CTGGCACATCGGGCTCGAGATTTCGAAACCGGACTCCTCGTCTTCCCTCCCAGATCCTTTCCTCCGCCCGAATCATCCGTCGTAATCGACGAAACCACCATCCTCCCTGTTTCCGAGGTCGGCGGCCTTGGCGTCGATCCTTGATTCCGTGCTCTCTTTCGCCGTTCGCGGCGAGTCTATCGCTGAATCCCGTTGGCTTTTCCTCCCCAGCGTTTCCCAGTCCCGCCCTTTCCTCCCCAGCGATGTGAGCGCCACCTCGGTCCGGGTCCGTTCGTTCAGTGATATCTACGGGCCACTGTACTGAGCGCTCGGGAGAGTACCATTTAGCAACAGGCGGAGGACGGACACGAAGGACGCGAAGGCACGTCCCGTCCGAGACGTGCCTTCGATGGGGCTCTGAAGGTGAGGAGAATAGTCGCCTGTCAGATGTGAGGAGGGAAGGCGTTCCGGGCCAGAAGCGGGACGTGGGCGAGAGGGCGGCGGCGGCGATCGCAGTACAGCGGGGAGGTTGGCGTTAGAGGAGCAGAGCGCGCGGGCTGGGTTGAGGTAGGAGGGCGGCGAGATGGGGTAGGAGCGGGCAAGGCGGTGGAGCGGCTCAAAGCCGACGGTAAGGAGTTTCCGTTGGATGCGTTGGGTGTGCGCGGAGCGCCGTGCCGAGCGGTGGGGAGAGTACAACGCGATACGGGAGACACGTTCCCTGCCCACCGGCGAGCTCACGGTCTAGACCGTTGGCTCTAAAACGCTCCATCGTCTCTCTTCCCTCTTTCTCCCATTCATTCATTCGTGCGGTCGTATCGTTTATCCACCCTCTCCTCCCAGTCCACCCCAGCTCGCCACTTTGCTCCTCTCAGGCTAACCCACTCCCCGTGCCTCGCTCTCGTCTCTCCCGCCCACGATCCCGTGTGCGCGCGCCGGCCTCTTCCCCACGGCCCTCCCGTCCGTGTCCGTCACGTCCTGATTTATATCGTCGTCTGTCTCCCCCTCTGGACGGCAAGCTCCTTGGGGGCGGGGAAGGAGCCTACCGACCCCGTCAAGCTGTACTCTCCCAGGCGCTTATAGTACAGTGCCCTGCACCCAGTGAGCGCTCCGTAAATAGGACCGATGGTCCGACTGAATGACTGAAACTCCCTCCGCCTGCTGAAAGCCTTCAAGAGGCCTTCCCCGACTAAGCCCTCCTTTCCTCTTCTCCCGCTCCCTTCTGCCCTGACTCGCTCCCTTTATTCACCCCCCCCCCCCCACCTTCCCAGCCCCGCGGCACTTACGGACCTATGATGATAACAGTGACGTTGGTATCTGTTAAGCGCTTACCGTGTGCAGAGCACCGTTCTAAGCGCCGGGGTAGACACGGGGGAACCGGGTCGTCCCACGTGGGGCTCACGGTCTTCAGCCCCATTTTACAGACGAGGGAACGGAGGCCCAGAGAAGTGAAGCGACTCGCCCCCGGTCACGCAGCTGACGAGCGGCCGAGCCGGGGTCCGAACTCGTGACCTCGGACTCCAAAGCCCGGGCTCTCTTCGCCGAGCCACGCTGCTTCTCGTTGGTTTATTTCTATCGACGCCCGTCTCCCCCTCTGGCCCGTAAGCTCCCTGCGGACAGGGAACGTGTCCGTTGATCGTTCTCGTCACGCGGTCGGCGCTCGGTAGGTACGACTGACCGACCGCACAGGCGCCACAGGCTTTCGGAGATGCTGCCGTAATCGCCCTCTTCAAGAAAGAAGGCGGAAGAGCTGACTGTGCAAACCACTGGGGTATTTCACTCCTTCCCATTGCCAGCAAGATTCTAGCCAGAATCTTTCTGGACAGGCTAATGGAGAATCTAGTCAATCATGCGCTACCTAAATCGCAACGTGGCTCCAGACCAAAATGCAGCACAGCAGAAATGGATTTTGCAGTAGAAGAGAGAAAGGAGAAGTCGAGGGAGCGGTACCGTTTTTAACGGACCTCACCGAAGCGTTAGACACGGTCGGTAGGCCGGGCCTCCGGAAACCGTCGGGCGGATCTGCCCGCCCCGAGGAGTTCATCGAGGTCCTCGGGCGTACTTATTTTTTCATTCTTAAACGGTATCCGTTAAGCGCCTACTGTGCCTCGGACACCGGAGGAGCCGTAACGGTAACGTCGGTGTTTGTTAAGCGCTTGCTAAGGGCCGAGCGCCGTCCCGAGCGCCGGGTCCGGCGCGGGTTGTCCCACGTGAGGCTCGCGGGCTTGATCCTCATTTTACAGATGGGGGGACCGAGGCACCGAGAAGTTAAGTGACCTGCCCAAAGTCACGCAGCTGACGGAGCCGGGATCAGGACCCGTGACCTCCGATTCCCAAGCCCGGGCTCTTTCCACTGCGCCACGCCGCTTCTCTAAGCACCGTACTGAGCGCTGTGGGGCAGATACGAGAAAATCGGGTCGGACCCGGTCCCCGTCCTCCACGACCGTTCGGTCAGTCGTATCCGTGGAGTATTTACTATGTGCGGAGCCCTGTGCCAAGCGCTTGGGAGGGGGCGACGGAATTAGCTGGACGTGTTCCCTGCCCGTTTCGGGTTTACCGGCCGCAGGGCTGTAGGGGTCACGGTTTTAATCCCCGTTTTACGAATGAGGTAACCGAGGCACAGAGAATAACGAGAATAATAATGACAGTGGGACTCGTTAAGCACTTACCGTGCGCCAAGCACCGTTCCGAGCGCCGGGGCAGATACAAGTCATTCGGGTTGGCCACGGTCCCTGTCCCACGGGGGGGGGGGGCGGGGGGGGCGGGGGCTCGCGCCCTTAATCCCCATTTTACAGATGAGTTAACCGAGGCCTGGAGAAGTGAAGCGATTTGCCCAAGGTTACACGGCAGACGTATGGCGGGGCTGGGATTAGAAGAACCCAGGTCCCTCTGACTCCCAGGCCCGTCCGTCCTCTTTCCGCTAATGATAACAACGATGGTATTGGTGAAGCGCCTACTGTGCGCCAGGCGCCGTTCTGAAGGCCGGGGCGGATACAAGCCAACCGGGTCGGATACGGGCCCTGTCCCTTCTTCCTTTCCTCCCTTCGACGGTATTTACTGGGCGCTTACTACGCGCGGAGCACCGTACCGAGCGCTTGGAACGTACAGTTCGGCAACAGATAGAGACGGAGCCCCGCCCGTCGATGGGCTCACGGTCTCATCGGGGGAAGCAGCGCGGACCGGCGGTAAAAGCCCGCGCCCGGAAGTCCGAGGACCCGAGTTTGAGCCCCGGTTCAACCGTCTGTCTGCTGTGCGACCGCGGGGCGTGTCACCTCGCCCCTCCGTGCCTCGGTAGCCTCATCTGTAAAACGGGGATTTGGGGGGAGACCGGAGGGCTCCCGGCCTTCACCCCCGTTTTACAGACGAGGTAACCGAGGCCCAGAGAAGCGAAGCGGCTTGCCCGGGGCCACACGGCAAGCAGGCGGCGGAGCCGGAATCAGAACCCCTTACCCTCTGACTCCAGGCCCGGGCTCTACCCGTTACGTCATACCGGGCCACGCTGGTACGGTTGGTCAGGTTCCAGTTGAAGGTGGCCCGTCTGACCTCCTCCCCGTCGTCGTGGGGCTGAAGCGGGGCAGGGCGGGAGGCGGGAATCCCGCTCAGCCTACCCCGCGCCACCGCACTTGACCTCTCTGGGCCTCAGTTCCCTCACCTGTAAAATGGGTCTAGGAGCGCGAGCTCCACGTGGGCCGGGGACCGGGTCCAACCCGCTTGACTCCTATCTGCCCCGGCGCTCGGAACCCTGCTTGGCACACAGTAAGCGCTCCACAGGCACCGCGATTATTACGATTATTATCGGGATGACCCTCCCACCGTCCCGTCTGAGCGTCAGCGGCTCGGGGGCGGGGGACGGCGCCCCTCCACGCTTCCGTACGGAAGAAGCACGTGGTTCGGCGCGTCCCGCCCGGTGGGCGCCCGATAAATGGAATTCCTTCTACCGTTGAGGGTGAGGTCCCGCCGAACCCGAGGTCCCACACGCAGAGTCATGGCACTTGGCAAACCGTCGAGGAAGTCACCGCGGCAGGGCCCGGCGTGAAGTCGGCGGAGATCCACAGGCGCGGGGGGCGGGGGGGGGGGGGGGGGGCGAACGAGGTCTTCTTTGATATCCGGAGCGCAGAGGCGACGTCCCGGGATCGCGGACCCGGCCCCGGTCATCACCATTACAAGAAAACGGGTGGGGGATGAGATTGCGGCAATCATGGAGGCATCTCGCCAGTCTCCGCTGCCGGCGAGGTTCATGCCGGGGGATCCCTGGATCGACTGCTAAGGAATTTTGTCGACGGAGCAGTCCCGGAATCGCGACGTGGCTTCGGCCCCACGGCAGCACCGTGGGCGCCATCTCTGCGGCACGTCAGATACGGGGAAAGCGCGGGGTTCGCAGACCTCAGGCGAGCATTCGACCCCAGCGGCAGATAGATCTGCGCTCGGGAAATTGCCCTGGAAACGGGCTGCCCCAAGAGTCCGGCGAGAGTCCGAGACTCCCCGGTAACGGCGCGGTCAGGGCTGCGGGCGCCCTGGCCCGTCCGTTCTCGGCCAGCCGATCGATGGAGGAGCAGCGCGGCCCAGTGGGTAGAGCGCGGGCCTGGGAGTCAGGAGGACCCGGGTTCCAGTCCCTCCCCGCCCCTCATCTGCTCAGAGACTTCGGGCCGGTCACTTCACTTCACTTCTTCTCTGCGCCTCGGTCTGTAAAACCTCCTCTGTAAAACGGTCGTGAACCCCACGTGGGACGGGGACCGCGGCCGACCTGATTACCTCCTGTCTACCCCCGGCACAGGGCGAGCGCCTGACAAATGCCGTCAAACGGAAAAGCATTCACTGAGCGCCCGTGTGCGGGGCGCCGAACCGAGCGCTTGCGAGAGCGCGGCGGAGTTGGGGAACGCCGTCCCCGGCCCCCTGGGAGTTCAAAGACTAACCCAGAATAAGTAACGCGCGAGAGGTGACACCCGTGGGAGGAGGGCGGTTGTGCGGTGAGGGGTTGGCGCTTGAACGACAGGGCGGGAAAGTCCGCGAGCGCGGTGCGGCGGCGCGGCGGCGACGGGCAAGCGCGGAGGGGAGGTCGCGGCGATCTGGCCGGGGGAGACGACGGATCCGTCCGCGAGAGCCTCCCGGAGGAGGCCAGATTTCAGAAAGGCCTTGAGGGGCGGGGAAAGCTGTGGTCTGGCAGGTTCGACGGGAGCCAGACGGGAGGCTCGGCCTGGGCGGGGAACGTGTCTGTCACCTGGTCTGCGCTTCGTAAATACCACCCATCGATTAAAGGCAGATGGGGGGCTTTCTTTTTTTTAACAGAAGAAACATTCAGCTTCCCGAGCGGTCTCACCGGTACGGCCCCTGTCGCGGCGAACTGAAAGGGGGACACGCAGACTGGGAGAACAGACGTTCTGGGGGAGCAGCGCGGCTCGGCGCCAAGAGCCCGGCCTTGGGAGTCAGAGGTCGTGGGTTCTAATCCCGGCTCCGCCGCCCGACAGCCGGGTGGCCTCGGGCAGATCACTTCACTTCTCTGGCCTCGGTTCCCTCATCTGTAAAACCTAAGACTATGAGCCCCACGTGGGACAACCTGATCACCTCGTATCCCCCCCAGTGCTTAGAGCAGTGCTTTGCACATAGTAAGCGCCCAACAGATACCGTCGTTATCATTTAGAGATTCGGAGGAGGCGAATCTCGTACGGTTTGACTCAGCGGCCGGGAGAGGGGCGAGCTCTCCCTGAGCCCCGGGTTGGGGCACCGAGAGGCGGTCTCGGAAACAGAGAGGGGAACCGTATCCGGCGACGGCATCGGCCCAGCGAGGAAGCGTCTTGACACGCACACGCGGCGTGCTGGTCGCTCGCCGGCACGGCTCGCTTGCGCGGAGAAGACGTCGCTGGCAGTAACGTCGCGGCGGCGTAGCCGTAGGTTTACTCTCTCGCCGTCTCCAACTCCCCTCCAGAAGCTGTGACTGTCTCCTCGGGCCCTTGCCCCGTTCCCCGGGCCCTTCTCCTGAAACACAGAAGATTCCACTCGGAGAAGAAACGTCACCTCTCTCCCACCCTCTCTGTGTGAAGCCGGGAGTTACTATTTCTGCTCTGTGGTTTCCGGGGCAGAACTGCCTCCCTCGCATCTTCCACTCAAACAGTGGCTTCCATTTTAAGGAGCTCAAGGCTTTTTGTGTACCTCCCATCTTGGTATCTGTAGGAGATAACGAGAATGTTGGTATTTGTTAAGCGCTTACTACGCGCGGAGCCCTGTTCTAAGCGCTGGGGTAGACCCAGGGGAGTCAGGTCGTCCCACGTGGGGCTCCCGGTCTTCACCCCCATTTTGCAGATGAGGGAACCGAGGCACAGAGCAGTAAAGCGACTCGCCCACAGTCACACAGCTGACGAGTGGCGGGGCCGGGATTCGAACCCATGACCTCGGACTCCAAAGCCCGTGCCCTTTCCACTGAGCCCCGCCGCTGCTTAGTAGATGAGAAATCTCAGCTCGGCAGTTGGATGATGATGGTACCTGTTAAGCGCTCACCCTGTGCCGGACACGGTTTTAAGCGCCGGGATAGATACGAGGTAATTGGGTCGCCCCACGTGGGGCTCGCCGTCTTAATCCCCGTTTTGCAGGCGAGGGAACTGGGGCGCAGAGAAGCGAAGCGATTCGCCCCAAGTCACACAGCCGACGAGCGGCGGAGCCGGGACTAGAACCCCCGACCCCCGAGCCCGGGCCCTGGCCACCGAGTCCCGCCGCTTCTCTGAGTCGGAGAGACCGAGGATGTAGCCGCCCGCCGTGAGCCGAACGTTTGCGGCAGAAGAGAAAGGGAAACGGTCTCTTCCCCCTCCGTCGCGTCCTGTTGGTCAAGACGGTTCCGGTGATTTTCGTGGTCGTGTGGCCCGAGTCCCGACGACCGTTCTTTTGGGCCGTTCTTCATTCGTTCGCTCATCCAGTCGTTCATTCGGTCGTATTTCTTGAGCGCTCACTGCGTGCCGAGCACTGTACTAAGCGCTTGGACGGTACAGTTCGGCAACAGGTAGAGACAGTCCCTACCCAGCGTCGGGCTCGCGATCCGGAAGGGGGGAGACGGACAACGAACCGGAACACGTAGACCGGGAGCGTGGAGTTCTAGCGCGCGGTTGCCGACCCCAGATCGCCACAGAAGGGGAACGGTTCAGTGTCGGGTGACACGTGCCAGACGCGCGGACGTATCGCGAGTCACGGAGAAGCTCCACTTCTCGCCGGTTGTCCCGTAGGTATCCGCGGACTGCAAATTACGGCTCCGGATGCCCGGGTCTCCCCGCCGGTTATCCTGCCGTGCATTCTCCCCGGATAGGTGCAGCGTGAAGTACGTTCTTCCAAGTATATCCGGTTGCCCTTTGCATTGCACCAGCGGTGAATTTTATCCATGAGGGCGGCTGTGGCCGGAAAAGCCGCCGCTCCGTACCGCGCACGTTTGATGCGGCGGCGTGGATCAGAGCGCGGGTCTGGGCGGCAGAAGGTCAGGGCTTCTAAGCCCGGCTCCGCCACGTGTCTGCCGTGTGACCTCGGGCAAGTCGCTTCACCTCTCTCTGCCTCAGTTACCTCATCTGTCAAACGGGGATCGAGAACGTGAGCCCCACGTGGGACGGGGACTGCGCCTACCCCTATCTGCTCGTATCCACCCTAGCGCTTAGTACGGCGCTCGGCGCACGGTAAGTGGTTAACGGCTACCGCGGCTGTTGTTCTCCTGTGCCTGTCCCGGAAGCTTCCGCTCCAAGAAATCCGCTCTTCTCTCGGAGAAGCAGCCTGGCCTAGTCGAAACGGCGTGGCCTAGCGGACGTCGTACGCCGGCCGGGGCCGCGCTTCACTGTCTCCTTAAAACGTTTCGCCCGATCCCCCTGCTCTTCGCTTACCTCAGTCCGGCTCACCGTTTAACACCTGCTCGGATCTCCTTTGGTCGATCCGTTGCGCGCACGGGCCCCGCTCAGCCGGCCCTACCGAAGCGACCGTAGGTTTCGGGACCCTGTCGTTCGGCTTCTCGTCCGGCCGTTCGGTGCGCAGCGTGGCAAGCGGGTGGCCCGTCGGCAGTACGCCGGGGGCGGGTAACACCTCCGTGGCAGGGGACAGACAGTTCTCGCAACCCTAGAGAGGGTCACCCCATCGCCGCAGCCCTCTGCGGACCTTTATTGGAAATAAGAAGGACGGTAATGGTGTCTGCGAAGCACTTACCACGCGCCAGGAACCGTAGTAATAATGTCGGTATCCGTTAAGCGCTCGCTATGTGCCGAGCACCGTTCTGAGCGCCGGGGGGGGGGGGAGATACGGGCTCATCGGGTCGTCCCACGGGAGGCTCAGGGTCTTCATCGCCATTTTACAGACGAGGGGACCGAGGCACGGAGAGGTTGAGCGGCTTGCCCACGGTCGCCCGGCTGACAGGCGGCGGAGCCGGGATCCGAACCCCTGACCTCCGACCCCCAGGCCCGGGGCTCCTTCCACTGAGCCACGCTGCTCCGGCCCGTAGTCGAGGCTGGTGGACTCCTGGAAGCTCTCCGGGTGCGACCCCGAGAGGTTAAAACGAGCTCACGGGACGTTAACGTCGCCGTCTCCACTAGCGGTGGTTAGGTGCAGCTCGGATGAGTATCCCCATCTGCAAAATGGCGATGAGGTCCGGGAGCCCCACGTGGGACAACCTGATTCCCCTGCGTCTACCCTAGCGCTCAGGACAGGGCTCGGCGCATAGTGAGCGCTTAACAGATACCGACGTGATTATCCATGCCGTGTTTTAAGCTCCCGGTGGGCAGCGAAGGAGTCCGCCAAACGTACTCTCCGAATCGCATTCTTTTCACGGTACCCGTTGAGCGCTTACGATGTGTCGGACGCCGGGTTGGAGTTAATTAGGTCAGACACAGTCCCCGTCCCTCGTGGGGCTCACGGCTCGTCGCGGGCCGGGAACGCGCCCGTCGCGTCGTGCTCCCCGACCGCTCGGTACGGCGCTCTGGGCAACACGATCGATCCGTCGACCGATGAGGAGGGAGAACGGGTATCCCCGTTTTATAGTTGAGGAGACTGAGGCACAGAGCAGTGAAGCGACTTGCCCAGGGTCACACGGCAAGCAATTGACAGAGCTGGGATTGGAACCCAGGTCCCCTGACTCCCAGGCCCATGCCCTCTAGACTGTAAGCTCGTTGTGGGCGGGGAACGTGTCGGTGCTACTGTTACGTTGTACTCTCCCAGAGCGCTTAGTACAGCGCTCTGCGCGCAGTCGGCGCTCGGTAGAGTGAGCTCGACGGACTGACCCTTTCCACTAGGTCGCGGCTGCTTCTCGCGCCGCCCCTAACTGCCGGCTCACAGTCCTTTTACCCGGAAAGCATTTTTTTTCCACCCACCCAGCATCTCTGCTCCACTGTCCTTTTCTTTATTTTTCCCAACTGGATACTTTACAGAGCTCTGAAATTCTAAAGCGCCGAGACCCGGCGCCGTTTAAATGCTCCGTCCTTGGACTTGGGAGGGCAATCTGTTCTCCCCTCGGGGGAGCGGGCCGGAGGTAGAGCGTCTAGCAGCCGGTTCCGAGGGCCCGATTCTTCTCCGATACTTGTTTTCTGGGGAACTTGAAACACTTCAAAGGCATTAAACCTAACCCCTCTTCATCCCGTCCCTGGGATTTAAGACGCGGGCTCCTCTCCCTGGGGAGATCGAGACCGAAAAGACAGGGGGTTTTCCGTCCGGGACCAGTCGGCGAGGTCGTCCTCTCGCCTGGGAGCTCGGCGTGGGCGGGGAGCGTGTCCGTTTATGGTTCTGTGACATTCAGTAGTATTTATTGAGCGCTTACTATGTGCAGAGCGCTGTACCGAGCGCTTGGAATGTACCAATCGGTAACAGGTGGAGACGGTCCCTGCCCTCTGAGGGCTCACGGTCTGATCGGGGGAGACGGGCGGACGAGAACGGTGGCGGTAGATAGGGTCGAGGGGATGAACCCATCTCATTGAGACAATAGCGAATGAGTCGAATCGGGGCGACGTACATCTCGTTAAACAAAAAAAAAAATAGGGTGACGAAGACCTGTGCGGTCGAGCGGACGAGCACGGCGCCGAGGGGAGGGGACGGGAGAGGGGGAGGAGCAGAGGGAAAGGGCGGGGGGGGGGGGAGAAGAGGGTTGAGCTGCGGAGAGGTGAAGGCGGGGGGGGTAGAGGGAGCAGAGGGAAAATAGGGGGAGCTCGGTCCGGGAAGGCCTCTCGGAGGAGGTGAGCTCGAAGTAGGGTTTCGAAGAGGGGAAGAGAATGAGTTTGGCGGAGGCGAGGAGGGAGGGCGTCCCGGGACCGCGGGAGGACGCGGCCCGGGGGGTCGACGGCGGGACGGGCGGGACCGGGAGGACGGCGAGGAGGCGGGCGGCGGAGGAGCGGAGCGTGCGGGGTGGGCGGTGGAAAGAGAGAAGGGAGGAGGGGTAGGAAGGGGCGAGGTGACGGAGAGCCCCGAAGCCTAGAGTGAGGAGTTTTTGTTGGGTGCGCAGGCCGACGGGCAACCACCGGAGGTTTTTAAGAAGGGGAGGGACGTGCCCAGAGCGTTGCTGCAGGAAACTATATTATAATATAATATATAAATATATATTAAATATGTTCTATTCTCCCAAGCGTCTAGTACGGTGCTCTGCAACCCAGTGAGCGCTCAGTAGATACAACCGACGGACCGATTCAGTCCGTTTCAGAGCCGGAACGTGCTGCCGAATGTTCCGACGCCCAGTCTGGCAGGTCGTTTGACTCGGGCTCTCCACGCTTATTTCCCGTCTCTCTCCCGTCACGCTTCGCCACGGCATCGATCAATCGGCCAGACGTATTTATCGCACGTCTACCGCGTGCAGAGCGCCGTACTTCCGAGTCAGCGGCAGATCCGACAGCAGAGTGTCTACGTCGTTCTTCTCCGTAGCCAGCTACGGTACCGATGACAGTAACTGTGGTATTTGTTAAGCGCCGACTACGTGCCAGGCACTGTACTGGGCGCGGGAGTGGATTCAGGCAAATGGGATTAGACGCAGTCCGCGTCCCACATGGGGCTCCCAGGCCCGATCCTCATTTTACAGATGAGGTCACTGAGGCCCGGAGAAAAAAAGCAACTGGCCAAAGGTCACGGAGCAGCCGGGGGGGGGGGGGGGGGGGGGGGGCGGAGCGGGGATTAGAACCCATGACCCTCTGCTTCCCAGGCCCGGGCTCTACCCACTACGCCGCGCGGCGCGTACTCTGCGCCGAGGACCGTGCCACGTGCTGGGGAGAGAGAAGATAATGAGCTCAAACCCAGCCCGTGTCCCACGGGGGGGGGGGGGACGGGACACCGTGTCCTGATAGGTGACGGTAAGGGAAATAGAACCAAGGTCCTAACCAAGTAAACGGTCGTTTCCTTGGAGAGGAGCAGCGTGGCTCAGTGGCGAGAGCCCGGGCTTGGGAGGCAGAGGTCATGGGTCCGAATGGCGGCTCCGCCACTCGTCAGCCGCGGGACCGGGGCCGCGTCACTTCGCTTCTCTGTGCCCTCATCTGTAAAACGGGGATTAACCGCGAGGCTCACGTGGGACAACCTGATGCCTCTGTATCAGCGCCCCAGCGCTTAGAACAGTGCTCGGCACGTAGTAAGCGCTTAACGGATACCAGCGTTAGAGAGAGGCTGTTTGGTCCCTCGGGAAGCCCCGTTCAGTATAACCCAGGGATTCTGAGGAGTTCTCTTTAGCCCGAATGGGGCAGGGGGCTAGAAAAGAGATCTCTACCGAGTGTTTCCCTCACACGAACCAGGTCCCCCAGGGGATCGAGGAGCAGCGTGTGGCCCAGTGGAACCAGCGAGGGCCCGGGAGTCAGAGGCCCCGGGTTCTAATCCCGGCTCCGCCTCCCGTCTGCTGTGCGGCCCCGGACGGGTTACTTAACTTCTCTGCGCCTCGGTTCCCTCATCTGCACGATGGGGATCCGGTGCCCGTTCTCCCTCCTACTTCGCCCCGCGCGGGACCCGCTAATACTGACATTAATGACGGTATCTGTTAAGCGCTTACTATGCGCCAAGCACCGTTGTAAGCGCCGGGGGAGATACGAGGTCATCAGGTTGTCCCACGTGGGGCTCACGGTCTTCCTCCCCGTTGTCCAGGTGAGGTCACCGAGGCCCAGTGACTCGCCCGAAGTCCCACAGCCGACAGGTGGCGGAGCCGGGATCGGAACGCCCGACCTCTGCCTCCCAGAGCCCGGGCTCTTTCCACCGAGCCGCACCCCGGCGCTTAGTACGAGCGCTTGGCACGTAGGAAGCGCTTACACGGACGCCACGGTTATCGTCACCGCGGAGGATCGCAACCTCGGGCGGAGAACTGAAATCCCGGAGGCGCCCCCAAAGCCCACACGCGTCGGAGTAACTGACATCACGGGACATCAGGGTACCGTGCGACGACCAAATCGGCGCTCACCCGGAAAGGAGAAAGGTGCTTGCCAGATATGGAGTCGGCACTGCGGCGCCCAGGTGAGAAAAGGACTTCCCGATGAATGACAGCTCGCGGCAAGAAGAACTACATACACCTTCCCTCCTCTAAGTCCGGGCTCGCCGGCGGAGCATTCGCAGCCAGCCAGCGACGTTTTTTGTTCTCCGATCGGATCTGTGAAGCGCTTACTCTGTGCCCGGCACCGTACCGACCGCCGGGCTAGATGCGAGCCGAGCAGGTTGAACACGGTCCGCGTATCGTGGGGCGTCCCGGTCTCCGTCCCCGATTTTCCGGATGAGGGAACGGAAGCCGGGGGAGCCGAGTGACTTGCCCGGGGTCGCACGGCAGCCGGGTGGCGGGGCCGGGATCAGAACCCGGGACCTCCTGACGCCCAAGAGGCATTAGTTGAGAGGCTGACGACCGACTGTACCCACCTCTACAACAGAATCCACCCGGTCGCCGTCGCCGACAGGTGCGGCCCCGCACCGGTAAGGAGAAATCAATCAGTCGGTGGTATTTACTGAGCACTTCCTCTGTGCAGAGCCCTCTCCTAAGCGCTCCTTAAAGGCCGGGGGGGGGGGGGGGGCAGTCGTCTCTGAGAGACCGTAAGGATCTAGAGAATTTCGGCGTAGCGGAACCAATATTCAACGGCTAATTGTGATGGGACAGTTAGAGCAGAGTTATCTGTTAGATCCGGACCCGTTCCACCTATCCTACGCTGTCTCCCTTGTACTTATGATCATGGCACTTGTCAAGCGCTTACTGTGTGCCGAGCTCGGTACCGAGCGCCAGGGTAGATACGGGATCATAATAAGGTTGGAATCTGTTAAGCGCTTACTCTGTGCAGAGCCCCGTTCTAAGCGCTGGGGTAGACCCGGGGGGGGGGGGGGGGAGGGGAACAGGTCATCCCACGTGGGGCTCACGGTCTTAATCCCCATTTTCCGGACGAGGGAACCGAGGCACCGAGACACCGAGAAGCCAGGTGACTCGCCCACAGTCACGCGGCCGACGGGGGGCCGAGCCGGGATTCGAACCCCCGACCTCGGGCTGCGGAGCCCGTGCTCCTTCCGCTGAGCCACGCTGCTTGATCGGGTCGGATGCGGTCCCCGTCCCTCGTGGGGCTCGCTGTCTAAGTAGGAGGGAATAGGATGTAATCTCCATTTTACAGATGAGGATACTGAGGCACAAAGCGAAGTGACCTTACTCGAGATCACCCAGCAGGCAAGTGGCGCAGAAGCCAGGTCCCCTGCCTCCCGGGCCCGTGCTCTTTCCGGAGCGAGTTATGGCAACCCTACCTATCTGCTTTGTCCCCCCTCTCTTCTTCCGTCTTCTCTCTGTGGGAAGTAGCGTGGCCTAGTGCAAAGAGCACGGGCCCGGGAGGCAGAAGACGGGGGTTCGAATCCCGGCCCCCGGCCCGTGTCCGCCGGAGACCCTGGGCGAGTCACTTAGCCTCTCTGTGCCTCGGTCCCCTCATCGGTACAGTGGGGATCAAGACTGTGAGCCCCGTGCGGGACAGGGGCCGTGTCCAATCTGATTACCTTCTATCTACCTCGGGGCTTAGAACAGCGCTCGGCATTTAATAAGTGCTTAACGGATACTACAATTATTATTATTATCATCATTATCATTATTTCTCTCTTCTCCCAGCTCACACCCTTCATTTCTCCTCAGATAACCTCCTAAATGTACCTCACTCCCAACTCTCCCCTAGCCACGCCTTTCCCCCTACCTAGAACTCCGTATGTTCCTCAAGTTTGTCCACGGCCCCGTGGTCTCTCCCGACTTCTAAAACCCTCCCCGTAAAAGTCACTTCCTTCCACAAGACATTCCCGGTCCCCCGGCCCCTATCAGCCAGCTAGCGCCCGTGCATTTCTAGTTGTCGTCTGTTCATCTGTTTGCTTGCAATCCAAAGGGAGAGACAGACACAAAACGAGCTGCAGACGGGAAGAAAAAGAGAATGGGAAGACGGAATGGAGAGGTGAACGAATAAGTGCTTAAGTAGGAAGAGCATGTAAATGGGTACGTACGAAAGCGCTATGGGTCTCTGCGAGTGCCCGAGTGCTGAGATCGTAGCTGGGAGGATATGATCAGGGAAGAAGAAAATCGATCTGGGAAAGCTTCCTGGCGGAGGTGGGCTCTCGGAAGGACGGGTTTCGAAGACGGGGAGCGCTGCGGCCTGGCGGGTTTGAAGGGGGAAGGAGGAGGAGTTTCAGGCAGGAAGAGAGGCGTGGGCAAATGAAGGGCTCAAGCGGGAGGACAGATGCGAGTGAGGCGCACTGGGTAGGTTAACTTGAGGGGAAGGAAGGGTGCGAGCTGGAGCGTAGTGGGAGCAGAGAGTGGAGATCAATCAGTCCGTCGTATCTATTGAACGCTTGCGGAGTGCAGACCGCCGGACTGAGCGATTGAGAGAGCGCGCCGTAAGAGAGTTGGTAGGCGCTTTCCCTGCCTATGGCGTGCTTAGAATCCAGAAGGGGAAATGGACACTGATATAAATCAAACAAATTACAGCTTATGTACGTAAGCGCTGGGGGGGGGGGGGGGGCGGCGGGCTTAGGGCTGGGTGACTATCAAGACTCAAAGGGTACAGATCCAAGTGCGAGGGTGAGGCAGATGGGAGAGGGGGAAGGGCAAATGTACATCACCTCGATTCTATTTATTTGCCATCGGTTTTAATGAGATGTTCTCCCCCTCGATTCTATCTATCGCCATCGCTCTCGTCCGTCCGTCCGTCTCCCCCGATTAGACCGTGAGCCCGGCGAAGGGCGGGGACCGTCTCTATCTGTTAGCGATTTGTACATTCCGAGCGCCTGGTCCAGTGGTCCGCGCATAGTAAGCGCTCGATAAATACCGTTGAGCGAATGAACGAAATGAGGGCTGGGTGAGGAAAGGCTTCCCCGGGGCGAGCGACGGTGGGGGGAGGAGGGACTTCAGGCCGGAGACGGGACGCGGGTGAGGGGTCGGCGCAGAGGTGGACGAGATCTAGGTAACGGCGAGAAGGGTGGCGTTAGGGGAGCGAAGTGAGCGGACTGGGTTGCAGTGGGAAATGGGTGAGGAAGTTTAAGAGGGGGGCGAGGTGACCGAGTGCTTTAAAGCCGACGGGAAGGAGCGTCTGTCCGACGCGGAGCCGGATGGGCAACCAGCGGAGGTTCTGGAAGAGTAAGGGAAACCCGGCTCTGGGCACGGATTCCCCCGTATCATCGGATCGGACACGGCCCCCGTCCCATGCGGAACTCACAGTAAGTGGGCGGAAGGTGGAAAACGAGCCAGTGAAAGCAGTTGAGAAAGGATGGCCGGAGAGAGAGAGGAGAACCAAGACTGTAAGCTCCCCTCCAGAGACCCTATGCTCCTTGGGGGGCAGGAAACCAACTCGGTGGTACCGGACCCTCCCAAGCGCTTAGTACCCCTTTGCGTCCGTCCGCCCGTCCGTCCGTCCCCCCCGCCCCCCCCAGCGCTTAGAACTGTGCTTGGCACATAGTAAGCGCTTAGCGAATGCCATCGTTATTATTACAGTGCTCCGCGCACAGTAAGCGCTCGATAAACGCGATGGAATGAATGGATGACGGACGCCATCGACGGACCGACGGATGGGTGAGACCGAAGCTGGAGAGCGTTTTCAGGAGGGCGAAGCGGTCCGCAGTGTCAAAGGCAGCTGAAAGGTCAAGGAGGATTAGGATAGAGTCGGCACTTGGCCTTCTGCTTTGGCACAGGATAAATCCTGAAAGGTATCGTAATTATCATGAAAAGAAAACCTCTCGGGATTCCACAGCGCCTTTCGATACCTTTGCCCCATCTTCCTGCCTCCTTCATTCTCGTCCCGACTCGTCGAACGATATACAGCACGCGTACCCAGAGCCTCTGTCCGTCCGATCCCTTTTGGACCCACCCCAACGGGTTTCTGCCCCCTTCTTTCGGCCGAGACCTCGCTCTTCCAAGGACCGGTGACCCTTTTTCCTTGCCAAATCCAATAGAATCTTGTCTGTGCCATCGGGTCTTTTCCGACCCGTAGCGCCATCGGGGACACGTCTCTCCCGGAAAGCCCCGCTCGCCACCTGCAGTCGTTCTGGTAGTGGATCCGGAGAGTTTTCTGGGTAAAAATCCGGAAGGGGTTTACCGCCGCCTCCTTCCGCGCGGTAGACTTGAATCTCCGCCCCCGACCCTCTCCGATGCCGCTGCCGCCCGGCACGGGTGGGTTTTGAGTCGGAGCAGCTTGCCTTCCACTCGCCAGCCACGGGCCGAGCTAGGGGTGGAGTGGGAAGGCCTCGACTTGAGAGCTCGACCCTCCCTCCCGTAGCCGAGGGTGGTGGGGTGCTGGAATCTCTCCAGGTGCGACCCTGAGCGGGGGAATAGACTCTACCCTAAACAGTAATAATGTCGGTATTTGTTAAGCGCTTACTACGTGCCGAGCACCGTCCTGAGCGCCGGGGTGGACACAGGGTGATGGGGTCGTCCCGCATGAGGCTCACGGTTAATTCCCATTTTACAGATGAGGTGACCGAGGCACCGAGAAGGTAAGTGACCTGCCCACAGTCACGCAGCCGACAAGTGGCAGAGTTGGGATTCGAACCCGTGCCCTCTGACCCCAAAGCCCGGGCTCTTTCCACTGAGCCACGCTGCTTCTCCGTGCAGAGATAGAGGAATAGAGGACATTTAGAGGAATTCTCTGAAATTCCTCATTTTAGAGATGAGGAAACCAACGAAGGCAGGGAGCTCTCAACCGACTTGCCCAAGATCGTACAGAGCGTCAGTGGCGGAGCTAGGATCCGCACCCGGGTCTCCTGACTCGGATCCGTCACGTCGCCACTAGACCACATCTCTGCTACGAGGGGGAGTAGAGTCGAAGGGCCCAGGCTGTGAGCTCGTCGTGGGTAGGGGACGGGCCCGTTACCTTGTAATGCCGTCCTCTCCCAAGTGCTCAGTACGGTGCTCTGCACACAGTAAGCGCCCAGTACATACCACCGAGGGACCGGTTTTCAAGCCTCCGTTAACTGCCTTCTTATGCCTTGGACCTCTCTCGGCCATCCCTTCGATTAAAAGGTGTAAATTGCAGCCTGCGGCGACGGGGCTGTCGCCGACTTCCGTTTTCCATCCCTCGAACGGAGGCGAAGACGGCGGGGAATAGCGATTTTT
The DNA here is from genome assembly GCF_004115215.2 of Ornithorhynchus anatinus. NCBI lineage: Eukaryota > Metazoa > Chordata > Mammalia > Monotremata > Ornithorhynchidae > Ornithorhynchus > Ornithorhynchus anatinus. The sequence continues at coordinate 8,581,148 of NC_041750.1, forward strand.
GATCGGCCTGAGGCGTTCCGTTCGTTCAGTCGGACTTATCAAGCGCTTGCTGTGCGCAGAGCACTGTGCTGAGCGCTCGGGAAAGTACAACACGACAATTAAACAGCGAGGATCCCCGGCCGCAACGAGCTCACCGCCCGGGGCGGGTGTCGTCGCGGGGCTTCCTTCTTAGGCGGGAGGTTTCATTCCTAAGGTTTTTCTCTCCGTCTGCCTGTTTGCCGCGCTCGTTTATTGCGCGGGGAGGAAGGCTGGGCGGATGTTTTCCTTTCTTCCTTCGCGGCCCTCGACCTTAGGAAGATGGGACAGAATCAGATCCCAGATCCAACGTCGGTCTCTTTCACGCTCCTCTCCGAAACCCGCCGTCTCTCTCTGTATCCGGGTATCCGGAGGAGGGAGATTTCGCCCAGCAGGTGGGAACCAGGGGAGAGGCTGTTGGCCGTTCTCTGACGTGCCCTAGCGCAACAGCAGAGAGAGGTCTGCTCGGTGCAAGCGCCGCCCACCCTTTTGTCCTCCTGTCCGCGGGCTTCCCTCTGCCACCTTCCGCTGCGGTTTAATCAGAGGGAAGGTGGCACTAATGAGGCCCAAAGCCACCGTCGCTCCCGCAGCTGTTTGCCCTCCCCCTCCGCCTCCCCCGTTGGCCAGCGTTACCGACGGCCTCTCTTTTTGCCGGGCCGGTTCCTCGTCTTCGGCTGTATGTATCTTCATCACCCTGTTTATTTTGTTTAGTGAGATGGTACATCGCCCTGATTCTGTTTATTGGCCCTCGCTTTTACGAGACGCCCTTCCCCTCGACTCTGTTTATTGCCGTCGTTCTCGTCCGCCCGTCTCCCCCGATTAGACCGCGAGCCCGTCAGAGGGCGGGGACCGTCTCTATCTGTTGCCGATCCGTCCGTTCCGAGCGCTTAGTCCAGCGCTCTGCACTCGGTGAGCGAATGAATCTTCGTCCTCGGCCCCATCCAACCGACTGTGTGGCGACGTACTCTCCCGAGAGCTTATCACAGTGCTCCGCGCCCGGCAGACCGGGAGCTTCTTGAGGGCGGAGACTCAGGTCTGCTGACTCGATTTTACTGTACTCTCTCAAGCGCTCCACACGGTCTAATAATAATGATAATGTTGGCATTTGTTAAGCGCTTACCATGTGCCGAGCACCGTTCTCAGCGCTGGGGTAGACGCAGGGGAATCGGGTCGTCCCACGTGGGGCTCCCGGTCTCCATCCCCATTTTACAGATGAGGTCACTGAGGCACAGAGGAAGTGAAGTGACTCGCCCACGGTCACACGGCTGACGAGCGGCGGAGCCGGGATGCGAAGTCACGACCGCTGACTCCAAAGCCCGTGCTCTTTCCACTGAGCCACGCTAGTCTACTCTGCCCACGGTGGATCCTCCAGGGCGGGGATCATCTCCAAGGAACGCTTTTGTATCGTACTCTCCCGGGCGCTTAGTCTAGCGTGCTGCAGAGTAAGTGCTCAAAAAATACCACTGGCTGACGTTTTGATAGTGAAAGCATTGTTCCGATCAGCATCAGCACGGTAATAATGATAATGATCGCGTTGGTGTCTGTTAAGCGCTTACTACGTGCAGAGCACCCTTCTAAGCGCCGGGGGAGATACGGGGTCGCCGGGTCGTCCCGCGTGAGGCTCACGGTTAATCCCCACTTTCCAGATGAGGTAACCGAGGCCCAGAGAAGCGAAGTGACTCGCCCGCGGTCACACAGCTGACGAGTGGCAGAGCGGGGAGTCGGACCCGGGACCTCTGCCCCCGAAGCCCGGGCTCTTTTCCACTGAGCCACGCTGCTTCCTAACGGTAACGGCTTGCCAGGCTTGGGATGAGCCCAAGATCCGTTTCTAAGGCGTCACCGGTAGCGGGGCTTCTTAACCAGATCTCCTCTTGCCGAGCCCGGCCACCAGACTCGCCCGGCTTGGGGAATGTTGCTGCCGTGTTAGTCATTCTTAGCGGAGAGATGAAGGCGGAGGGACGTAAGCCCACCGTGGATGAGGATTGTCTCCGTCGCCGAGTCGTACTTTCCAAGCGCTCAGTGCAGTGCCCTGCACACGGTGAGCGCCCAGTAAATCCGACTGACTGAATCCCCGGCTCAGAAAATCCGCGGCCAAGGATGGCAGTTAGCCTTCTCCTCGAGCTCCCCGCCGAGGGCGGCGAGACGCGGGGTCGGGCGAGGTGGCGGCTGGGTGGCGGCGGGGAGGAAGCGGGCCGAGGCGCGACCCCTTCGCCGTCCGCCGGTGGAGAAACCCCCAGCTGGGAACGGAACGTGCCGGACGCCGTTCGAGAGCTTCCGCCCCATGATGAGCACTGGCGGTGTCTGTCGAAGAGCCGACTCCGTGGCAGGCACCGTACGTAAGCGCCGGGGTGGATACGGGCGAGTCGGGTCGGACGCGGTTCCTGTCCCGCGTGGGGCCTCGCGGTCTCGAGCCCCGTTCCCCAGATGGGGTAACCGAGGCCCGGAGAACGACGACGATGATGATGATGACGACGGTGTCCGTTAAGCGCTCACTGCGTGCCGAGCGCCGTTCTAAGCGCCGGAGTCGATACGAGGAGATCAGGTTGTCCCACGTGGGGCTCGCGGCCTTCGTCCCCGTTTTGCAGACGAGGTAGCCGAGGCACAGAGAGGTCAAGTGGCCGGCCCAAAGTCACACAGCTGACCCATGACCTCTGACTCCCAGGCCCGGGCTCTTTCCACTAAGCCTTGCTGCTGCTCCCAGCCAAGCGACTGGCCCGAGGTCACAGCGCAGAAAAGCGGCAGAGCTGGGGATCAGACTCCCGGGCCCGGGCTCCACCTACTACCTCTGACTTGCCGGGTGAGATGGGCGGCCCGATCCGCTCGTGCCTTAACCCTCCTCATCCGCAAGATGGGGAGGCCTCCACGTGACGGCGGCTGTTCAGAAGGAGAAAAGGGAAATGGAGTCTGCCGTATCGTTCCCGAGATATCCTAGCAAGTCGATGATGGCATTTTATATCATAGTTCGATATACCTACAGCGGACCGAGGCGGTAATACCTACGGAGGGCTCTAAGCTCCTCAGATGTTGCTGGAGAAATACAAAAATGCCCGAGAGAGATTAAAAAAAAAAAAAAAAAAACCAACAGGAAGTTCCCCTTTCCACCGATGGCGATCTAGGGGGTACCAACATATTAAAGCTTCAACCTGCCTGAAAAGTGAGCATCCGACTCCGTTTCAGTTCCCAACGCCCATCCGGAGTTTGCTGGAGCGCGCCGTGCGTGTCGTTAGGAGAGGTGACCCGACCCGGGTGAAACGGGATGATTTTCCGAAGGCCAGAGCCTTCGGCGTCTTGCCTCGGCGCCACTTTCGGAGGCGGAGCAAAGAGCCGTCGGTGTGCCGCGGTTTATCGTTTCTTCCGTTCTCAGTGAAATGCAGCCGCCGGAGCCTGCGACGTTCCGTTGCGAGCGAAACGATGATTGCCGAGCCCCTTCGGTTTGCCTGTCGTCAGTGGGCAGGCTGTCTGATTTCAGTGTGTCTTGGAGAAGACACCCCCCTCGGATCAGCCCCGAGGCGGCGTGGCTCAGTGGAAGGAGCCCGGGCTTCGGAGGCAGAGGTCATGGGTTCGACTCCTCCCGGCTCTGCCACTCGTCGGCCGTGTGACTGCGGGCAGGTCACTTCTCCGTGCCTCGGTTACCTCATCTGAAAAACGGGGATTAACCGTGAGCCTCACGTGGGACGACCCGATGACCCTGTATCTCCCCCCGGCGCTTAGAACGGTGCTCTGCACGTAGTAAGCGCTTAGCAGATAGCAACATCTATTTATTCTTTTGATAGCTCCCCCACGATTCGGGGCCTCCTCTCGATGCCCTGACTCTGCCTCCCGCCACTCCGGACTCCTCCTCAATCCCCCAGGACCCCTCCAACTATTCCAGAGCCACAACCATCCCGGTCCCTCTCCCTGGAGCATCCTAGGACCCTTCGAAGCATCCTGGCCCCAGCCCTAGTTATCCCAGGATGCCTCGAATCATCCCAGGCCCCTCCACCGTCCTGAACCTTTCCCAAACCCTCCCTTACCAACCAACCGTAATCGACGGTATTTATCGAGCGCTTACTGTGCGCGGAGCACTGGACCGGGCGCTTGAAAGAGTCCAATTAAACAGTTTGAGTCAATGCACAGTTCCCCTGCCCACAAGGAGCTTGCAGTCCGGACAGTCGATCGGTCATAATAATGACGTTGGTATTCGTCCAGCGCTTACTCTGTGCCGAGCGCCGTTCTAAGCGCTGGGGTAGATACGGGGTCATCGGGTCGTCCCACGTGAGGCTCACAATCCGAATCCCCATTTTCCAGACGAGGGCACTGAGGCGCAGAGAAGCGAAGTGACTCGCCCACAGTCACACGGCTGACGAGTGGCAGAGCCGGGAGTCGAACCCATGACCCCCGACTCCCAAGCCCGGGATACTTACGGCGTGCAGAGCACTTTACTAAGTACTTAGTAACTGTGGTATCTGTGGAGCGCTAGGCCCCGCGCCAAGCTCTAGGGTGGATTCAAGCGAATCGGGTCGGACACAGTCCCTGTCCCCCGTGGGGCTCACGGTCTCGCTCCCCGTTTTCCAGATGAGGTTACCGAGGCCCAGAGGAGTGAAGCGACTCGCCCGAGGTCCCGTAGCGTCCCCCCGGCGGAGCCGGGATTAGAACCCGTGACCTTCCGACTCCCGGGCCCACGCTCTATCCCCTGCACCACGGAAGCAACCTGTCCTCGGGTGAGTCCGCTGCCACAGAGTCGGTAGAGACGTTTCCCAAAGCACCCGCACGTTCGTCATCTCATTTTAGCCTCACGTTCCCGTGAGGGAGGGAGAGGCGGGAATGGTTATGCCCATGCGACGGATGAGGAACCCGAGGCCCGGAGCCGCGAAGCGACCTCGTCCGAGGTCAAACTGCAGGTCAGCGGCGGAGCCGGGACCAGGAGGGAGGTCTCCCGACGGCCGGCTTTCCAACCGACCAGGCTCCCGTAGGGCGCTTCCCGGACCGCGCTGGTTCGGATTCAAATAGCTAATTAGAGCTGCCGAGCTCAGAAGCCCCGTCCTGGCCCCAGGATGTGAAGAAGGTGGGAAATGGGGACTTGAGGTGGGGTGGCTGGGAGGGGGCCCGGGGGAGGGGAAAAGGGAACTTTCCAGACCGTTAGAAACTAAATTTGGAAAAACTGATATTCAGAGCCCTCCTGCCTCCGGGAAAAAGAAATTGATATCTAAAGTCTTACATTAGCACATAAATACCATTCCCGGATCGAACCAAGGGTCCGTACGGCCCAGAATTCTGTCTCCAAACGATGGCAGAAGGAGGGCTTGGAGACGCAGCGTAATGGTTGACCTCACGGCGATGACGTACTTTCTAACATCTCCGTCTTTCCTCTGCGTCCCCAACTTTCCCTCGTACCCCATCGTGGGCTGCTTGTCCGTAAATTGATCCAAAGCACTCCTCATCCCACTAATAGTTTCCACCTGCCTATCTCCCTTTAGTAACAAATTCCACCTGCCGGAATCTAAAAAAAAAAAAAAAAAAAAAAGACGTTCCCTTCCGTTTGGAAGCTTCCGGCTTCCGATGCCGGGGTTGTGGAATCTGGCGGCCGACGACTCCGTTTTTTCCTCAGGCGAAAGTTCCTCCAAGTTCCCGATCATCTCGTTGGTCCTTCTCTGCCCCTTCTCCAGTTCCGTCACACCCGTCCCGAGATGTAAAACCCAGAACCGCGCCCAGCATTCCGGATGTGGATGTACCCTAATGATAATAATGATGACGTTGGTATCTGTTAAGCGCTTACTATGCGCCGAGCACTGTTCTAAGCGCTGGGGTAGACACAGGGGGATCAGCTTGTCCCACGTCTTCATCCCCATTTTACAGATGAGGAAGCTGAGGCACAGAGAAGTGAAGTGACTCGCCCACAGTCACACAGCTGACGAGGGGGCAGAGCCGGGATTCGAACCCATGACCTCTGACTCCAAAGCCCGGGCTCTTTCCACTGAGCCATGCTGCCCCTCTAGAATAGTAACTGTGGTCCCCGTTAAATGCTTACCGTGCGCTAAGCACTGTTTTAAGTGCTGGAGTAGATTCAGTTTAGTCAGGTTGGACCCAGTCCCTGTCCTACATAGAGCTCACACTCCTCATCCCCATTTTACAGATGAGGTAACTGAGGACCAGAGAAGGGAAGCGACTGGCCCGAGGTCACCCAGCAGACATGTGGTGGAAGCAGGATTAGAACCCGTGACCACCTGCCTCCCGAGCCCTTACTCCATCCGCTGAGCCACGCTGCCTCGTGGCTTTACGCGGTGGCGGAACTCTGTCTTTTGTTTCATTTTCTCCGCCCTTCCCGATGACGCCCCAGAATTCCCCTTCCGGCCCCCCGGCGAGAAGTAAAGAGAACCAGTAAACGGAAACGATAGTCACCCGTTTTGTGGGGGGATCGACTTCTCACGAGGCAGCGTGGCCTAGTGGCAAGAGCACGGGTCTGGGAGTCAGGGGACCTGGGTGCCGATCCCGACGCTGCCGCTCTGCTGGGCGACCTCGGGCAAGTCACCTCACTTCTCTGGGCTTCAGTTTCCTCGGCTGTAAAGTGGGGAATTAAAACACTCGTCCTCCCTCCTACTCAGAACGTGAGCCCCGAGTGGGACAGGGACGGCGTCCGACCCGATTGACTTGCATCTACCGGGGAAGCGGTGTGGCGCAGCGGATTAGCGTACGGGCCTCGGAGTCGGAAAAAGTCACCGGTCCTGATCCCGGCTCTGCCACTTGTCCGCTGTGTGACCTCGGGCGAGTCACTCCACTCCTCTGCGCCTCAGTGACCTCACCTGGAAAATGGGAATTAAGACCGTGAGCCCCGTGTGGGACGGGGGACTGTGCCCAACCCGGTCGGCTTGTACCCACCCCGGCGCTTAGTACAGCTCCTGGCACAGAGTAAGCTGTGGGCAAGTCACTTAACTTCTCTGTGCCTCAGTTCCCTCATCTGTAAAATGGGGATTAAGACTGTGAGCCCCACGTGGGACAACCTGATTCCCCTGTGTTTACCCCAGCGCTTAGAACAGTGCTCTGCACATAGTAAGCGCTTAACAAATACCAACATTATTATTATTATTATTATTATTATTAATGGGCTGTAATTGCGGCAAATGTATACATAATTGCTAAAATGCTATAATTATCATTATTACCCCAGGATTTAGAACAGCGCTCGACGCAGAGTAATCACTTAAACACGATGGTAATAATAACGATAATAATAATAACAACCCTAATTGGTCATCCTCCCCATCCTCCTCCCCTTTCGCCTTCTCCTTTCTCGTTATCGTCATCGCGGTCGGTGTCTACCGAGCAACCTTTGCCCTGTAAGGGCAGGTTAAAAAGCCCGTGTACATAGGTGAAAAACGTGGATAAAGCCGGATTTCCGGTTGACACGTTACACCCTACGGACGGTCCTTTCCGAACGCACGCCGTACGGCGGAGAAAGGGAGAGAAAAAAACCGGTCACCCCGGGGCCGCCGTTCAGAGAACTCTCCCGTTCCCTGAAATTCAAAGGTGGGGATTAATAGCGAGGATTTCCCAGTTGCTCTCCCCTTGTGGAAAGGCAGGAAGACAGGAGGAGACACGAGGTCATAAATAATAAGTAGGGGACTCATCAGTCCTCAACACTAATACAGGAACCGACGTCGGAAATTTCATCTTTGCATCAAAACTGCTTTAGGGTGGAGAGCGGACTTGGCGTCGGTACCGCCGGCTTAGGGAAAAGACAGAGTTTCTCAGAACTCCCCCTCCCCCCGGCCGAGAGCTGATTTCATTCTTCGACCGATACGTGCGCTGCCGGCCCAGTAGCTTCTTCCAGCGGTGCGAAGCCCTGGTCGAGCCTAGGAATGCGAGGGCTTAGCACAGTGCTTCTCACCCGGGAAGTGCTCAATAAACCCGATTGAATGAAGGAATGAATGCAAACAGATTGTCCCCCCGGGGGGGATTGTTGCATTTTCAGGTTTTTGGAATTACGCCTAGTTCTGGTCGTCGCTGGTCGTGTAAATGCCGGGGACGGGATGATGAGAGATTGAAAAAGGAGGCAGCATGGCCTGGAGGATAATAATAATAATAATAATGATGATAGTAGTAATGTGGGTATTTGCTAAGCGCTCACTATGTGCAGAGCACTGTTCTAAGCGCTGGGGGAGATGCAGGATAATCAGGTTGTCCCACGTGAGGCTCACGGTTAATCCCCATTTTACAGATGAGGGAACTGAGGCACAGAGAAGCGAAATGACTTGCCCACAGTCACCCAGCTGACGAGTGGCAGAGCCGGGATTCGAACCCCCGAACTCTGACTCCCAAGCCCGGACTCTTTCCACCGAGCCACGCTGCTTGGACCTGGGAGTCAGAAGACCCGGGTTCTCACCCCGCCTCTGCCATTTATCTGCCGCGTGACCTCGGGCAAGTCGCTCAACTTCTCTGGGCCTCAGTTCCCTCGTCTGCAAAACGTGGAATTTAATACCCGTTCTCCCTCCCTACTTAGACCGGGAACCCCATGCGGGACATGATCATCTTACGCCTGCCCCAGCGCTTAGCACAGTTCTTGCCTGGCACTTAGTAACTACTTAACAAACACTATTATTATTATCGTTGCTATCGTTATTGTTGTTGTTATGAGGACTTCCCGGGGTCCGACCTAATTGGAGGCAACCTCATATTTTAGGATGAATTCTGTAACTGATTTAATGAGAAAGGCAGCTCTAAGGACGGAAGTCTTGTATGCTCAGCTGAATAGAAACAGTCCGGGCTACAGCGGATACCGGTTTCCTTTGGCTTAAGCTCCAGTTTTCCCTCGGGTCGCTTCAGTCTGGCCCAGAAAGGACCAATTCCAGCTTAGGCGAAATAAGAAAATGGGGAACGTTGAGGCCGTAGGCTTAAGGAGCCGTTAGAAGACTGCAAACTCTTCCCTTAACAGTAACGTACCGCCGCTCTTACTGATAGGGTGATCTGCCGCTTCTGTTTTATTTATCTTTCCTTGTGCGGGAGTCCATGGCCAGTTTCCTCTTCTTCCCTTGGCTCCAGTTGTCTGCCTGTGGCCTTTGGAAAATACCAAAAAGAATTCCAAATCAGGACTCTCCTAAGCTGCCTCTAACTGAGGGTATCCATGTCTGGGTTCGGCAGAAAAGTCCACCGAAAAACAAAGCATCTCACTAAGCACATGAATAATCCGGTTTATTTCTGTTGGTATCGCGGCCTTCCTCCCGCCTGTTCTCCTGCTCGTGGCCGTTCACTCCAGCCATGGGAGGCAGGGAGGGAGGGAGGGAGATGTTTGAAAATGCTATTTTTATGATGTCATTTCATTCGATTCTTACTGTGTGCAGAGCTCTGTACCGTGTACTTGGGAGAGTGCAGTGTGACAATTAACGGACACGTTCCCTGCCCACAGTGAGCTCGGTTAAGTGCTCAGTTCTACGTGCCAGGCACCGAACTAAGCGCTGGAGTAGATACAGGCTAGTGAGGTCGGACACAGTCCGTGTCCCACGTGGGGCTCACAGTCTTCATCCCAGTTTTTACAGATGAGGTAACTGAGGCCCGGACCAGTGAGCCACAGAGCAGACAAGCGGCAGAGCCGGGATCAGAACCCAGGTCCTTCTGACCCCCAGGCCGGGGCTCTATCCACCAGGCCACGCTGCGCTTCTCATCCCCCGGCAGACCCAGGGTCCCGCATCCCCTGTCCGTTCGCCACTCGCTTAAACGGAAATGCTAAATGCTAAAACTTCCGTAGCGACATGTTTTCTTTAAAAATTTCCCAAGTCCCCGTGTTTTGCCCATGTGACCCGCGACTGGTTCAGAGCCCCTCCCCACCCCCAAAGAGCCCTCTGCCTGTGATAAAATGATCTTGTTTACTTTGCAAATCTTCCTCTGGAAACAACTGCCCTTAAATTGCACTCAAGAGAGCAAAAGCCTGTTATGTTCAATTTCAGCTGCTTCATCTGCAAAGGAGGGGGCGAGAGAGGGCGGACTGCTATTGGAAATAAGGACTACCGGAGCATAATTGAAATATTTTTTTCAAATAAGAGAGCAAAGGGAGCCTCCGAAATATCTGACAACGGGGCCTTGCATTCTCCTAACGGATCGTCTAGCCTAATTAAAATCACTCGCCGTCGATATCTCCTCCGAGGAGATTGCATCGGGCACTGAAGAGATTATAAATTGCCTTGCTTGTTTGCTCGGTTCTGGAGCTCTTTAGATGAGTTCTTAAGCCTGTGCCTTAAGTACTATATTTAGGCGATTCCAAATCGGCTGGCATGGGACGAAAGCATTATCCCGAACAAAGGATCTCGATGACGTCAGAGAAGGGAATGAAAGAGCCCAGGAAGAGGTTTAGTCTTCTATCAGACCAACCCCTCATACCTTCTCTGGGAGACAACATTGGTTTGAATCACAGGTTTGAACAAAAATGGCTGCACGTTACTCCCCCCGTACGTAAATTAAGATTCGTCGAAGACCCCGCGTGGGGAGAGGGGCCGTCGGATGACTTCTACTCTCCGTCGCTCCGACTCTCGGCCAGTGCTTTCACACCTCCTATTTAAAATGAACCTGTTTCGAGAGCAGCCGGTGTCTGGCTCCGTTTTGTCTCTGGACGTGAGAGCTGTGTATCATTCAGGCAACGCTTGGGAGATGATAATAATGATAATAACGGTATTTAAGCGCTCACTCTGTGCCAAACACCGTTCCAAGCGCTGGGGTAGATACACGGTGATCAGGTCGCCCCACGTGGGGCTCACACTTTTAATCCCCCATTTACAGATGAGGTAACTGAGGCACAGACACTTGCCCAAGGTCACACAGCAGACAAGTGGCGGGGTCAGGATTAGAACCCGCGTCCCCCGACTCCCAAGCCGGGGCTCTTTCCACTGCGCCCCGCTGCTTCTCGGTATCATTCACGCGGATGTAACCTGGACGGTTTTGGTATCTTCAGTAGCCGGCCATCGGCTTAAAACGTGCCGCCAAAGCCCGCGTTACAGTTTCCAAGCCGGCTTTCCCCCAAGACCGATTCTAGTTCACCGATTCGGCATTGGCAACCCACGATACCGGCTCGTTTAGCGAGACCGTCCTCCTCTTCTTCGCCTAGTTGGTTCCGTGATTCGTGTCTGCCTCTCCCCCTGGACCGTAAGCTCCCTGAGGATAGGGCTGGCGTCTTCTACTTCTGCATAGCTCCTCTAGCTCGTCGCGGGCAGGGGACGTGTCTGCCGACCCTCTGGCACTGTGCCTGGTACAGCGCTCCGCACAGAGTAAGCGCCCAGTAAATAGCATCGATGCGGATGTGTGTTCTCCAAGAGTCCAGTACAGTGCTCTCTGCGCACGGTAGTTGGCCGAGATCATCCGTGAGACAGACCGCTTTTCATTCGTTCATTCATTGTCGTATCTGTTGAGCGCTTGCAGTGTGCAGAGCACTGTATTAAGCGCTTGGGAGGCACGATGCCGCAACAGATGAGAGACGATCCCCGCCCACAGCGGGCTCACGGTCTGGAAGGGGGGAGACGGACATCGAAACCAGTAAACAGGCACCGGTAGCGTCGTTATAAATAAGTAGAATCATAAACGCATCGTTAATAAAAATCAACAGAATTATAATTCCGGATATGCACATGTATACACCAGTGCTATGGGGCGGGGGGGGGGGGGGGGGGGGGGGGGGGGGAGGGATAAAGGGAGTGGGTCCGGGCAATGGGGTTCTCGTTCTTGAGGGGGTTCTTGATTTTCAATCCCTTTCATCTCGGGTGGAGGTCTTCTGGAAAAACTTTCCAAGGCCTTTTTCTCTCCATCGCCTGAAAACCAAGTTAAAAGTCAGGGGGCGGCTTAGGTGCCTGTACTGGATGAATCCATCTTACTGACCGCTGGAAAAGTCTAAGGCGCACCCACCCGGAAAGACAAAAAGGAATTTGAAATATTGGAAAGTACGCGGTGCGCTTTAAGACATTTCCAATCCCTCCCGTTTAGTTCAGTGACTAGTTCAATGACTCGTCCCTTTAATTAGAACAAAACTTTCAGAACTAAAGCCTGCATTAACATTACCACGACTCTCCTCTATTACGATCGTGTTGGACTTGAGGTGTTGGATAATTGCATAGAGAGTCGTCTGCAGTTTTAATTGGCAAGCTAAATAGAGGGGCAAGAGCATCCCAAGAGTTTTAGAAAGTCCTAGGTGAGGAGTTATAATAATAATCGTGGTAAATGTTAAGTGCTTACTGTGTGCCAGACGTTGAACTGAGCATCGGGGTATTCATTCAGTAGTATTTAGTGAGCGCTCGCTATGTGCAGAGCACCGGACTAAGCGCTCGGGATGGACAGATCGGCAACAGATAGAGACGGTCCCTGCCCTCTGCCGGGCTCACGGTCTAACCGGGGGAGACGGACGGACGAGAACAGTGGCGGTAAATAGAGTCGAGGCGAAGAACATCTCATTGAGACAGTAGCGAATGAATCGAATCGGGGCGACGTACATCTCATTAAACAAAATAAATGAGGTGATGAAGACCTGTACGGTCGAGCGGACGAGCACGGCGCCGAGGGGAGGGGACGGGAGAGGGGGAGGAGCAGAGGGAAATGCGGGGGGAGAGGAGGGTTGAGTTGCGGAGAGGTGAAGGGGGGGGGGGGTAGAGGGAGCAGAGGGAGAAGGGGAGCTCGGTCCGGGAAGGCCTCTCGGAGGAGGTGAGCTCGAAGTAGGGTTTCGAAGAGGGGAAGAGACAAGACAATCGGGTTGTCTCACACGGGGCTCACAGTGTTAATCCCCATTTTACAGATGAGGTGACCGAGGTACAGAGAAGTTAGGAACCTTGCCGGAGGTCGTACAGCAGACACGTGGCAGAATTAGAACCCAGGTCCTCTGACCGCCCGCCCCCCCCCCCCCCCAGGGCCCCCCGCTCTTTCCACTAGACCACGCCGCTTCTCTAGAAAGAAGGAAGACTCTAGGAAGATGGTATGATATTCACCTCTAGGATAAAGAAAACTCATTTTTGCGAGATTTTGATCCCTCTTGAGCTTTGTGAAGTCCCGAGTTGGGTTTTCTCCCGGTAAATGATTCTCCCTCGTTCCGAGAGAAGCGTTCATTAGCTTATTGAAAAGACTGTCGGCATTTGATCACATTTACGACGGGGCGTGGGAGGTGAATGAATCCGGATGTGGCTTCATTTTTTTTTTTTTTTTTCTTAACCCGCTCCCGCATCTAAAACTTGAAAGCGAGCAGGGGGAAAATGGCTCCGGGAACAGTTGGTTGTATCTGCTCGCCTCCCCTAATTCAGATCAACGTGTTGTCGACAGGTTAGATAATAATAATAACGTTGGTATCTGTTAAGCGCTTACTAGGTGCCGAGCACCGTTCCGAGCGCTGGGGTAGATCCGGGGTCATCGGGTCGTCCCACGTGAGGCTCGCGGTTAATCCCCATTTTACAGATGCGGTCACTGAGGCACAGAGAAGGGAAGTAACAGTAATGATGTTGGTATTCGTTAAGCGCTTACTATGCGCACAGCGCTGGGGTAGACACAGGGGAATCGGGTCGTCCCACGTGGGGCTCCCGGTCTTCATCCCCATTTTACAGATGAGGTCACTGAGGCACCGAGAAGTGAAGTGACTCGCCCACAGTCACGCAGCTGACGAGTGGCAGAGCCGGGATTCGAACTCAGGACCTCTGACTCCCAAGGCCCGGGCTCTTTCCACTGAGCCAAGACGCTCAGCGCTTAGAACGGTGCTCTGCCCATAGTAAGCGCCTAACGAATAGCAACATTATTATTCTGTAGCCACCGCGTGTGCATTTACGTACCGATAGGGTCAGAGGTCCCCGTGCACCTCAGTAGATGGTAAGTATTCCTCGCACAGAGTCCCTACGTAGTAATAACCACAATAATTGTGGTATTTGTTAAGTGCCTACTATATGCCAGTCACTGTTCTAAGCCCTGGGGTTTATTGAGCGCAAAGCACTGTAACTAAGCACTTGGGAGAGTACACTATGACAATTAACAGCCACGTTCCCTGCCCGCAACGAGCTTACAGTCTAGAGAAGCAGCGTGGCTCAGTGGAAAGAGCCTGGGCTTGGGAGTCAGAGGTCATGGGTTCGAATCCCGGCTCCGCCACTTGTCAGCCGTGTGACTTAACTTCTCTGGGCCTCAGTTACCTCACCTGTAAAATGGGGATTACGACCGTGAGCCCCAAGTGGGACGACCTGATGACCCTGTATTTACCCCAGCGCTTAGAACGGTGCTCTGCACATAGCGAGCGCTTAACAGATACCAACGTTATTATTATTATTATTATTAGAGAACGTCTGGAAGGTGGAAGCAGCACGCCGGGGAAGCGCCCGGGCCCGGGAGTCAGAAGGTCACGGCTTCTGATCTCGGCTCCGCCACTTGCCCGCTGCGTGGCCTCGGGCAAGCCGCTTCCCCGTTCCGTGCCCGGGTTCCACTCCGCCACGCGAGCGCCGACCTCCCTCCGCCGCAGCTCGGGGTTGACGCCCAGGTTCAGGGGACTTGGCGGAGGAAGGCAACCGAGAGCCCTCCCAGAGAAGCGCTTTAAGTTCGGGCGGCCTACGCGAAACGGCGCGCGTGACTCCAGCGCGCTACGCTGCGTGTCCGGGGCGACGCACGCTTAGACGCGGCTGGGTGTCCGGTATCCGGGAGGGCCACCGGCGACCGACCACCCGAACGGCGACTTTTTCTCCCGCCGCCTACGAAGCCAGTGGCGTGGAGACTCTGTTGTTGTTGTCTTATGCCGTCGAGGCGCGTCCGACCCGTAAGCGACGCCGTCGACGCGTCTCTCCCGGAGGGCCCCGCTCCCGTCCGCGGTCGTTCCGGTAGCGCATCCGTAGAGTTTTCTTGGGAAAAATCCGGAAGTGGTTTTCCGCTGCCTCCTTCCGCGCGGTGAACGAGTCTCCGCCCTCGACTCGCGTGGAGACTTTAGTCGGTCTAACTCCCTGCCGTAGTCTCTATTTTTATCTCTAGCTTCTCCTAGTCAGAAAGCAGGTGGAATGAGAGGAATTGGGAGGACAGAATGCTCGTTCCTAGGAAACACTCTGTTCCAAATACTGCCGGATTCTCGGGCCCACATCTGACTAACACTGTAACACAGACTCCGTGCAGAGGTGGAGCCTCATTCCGTGGTAACTCGGATATAGATCGTGGTCATTTTTAAGCACGTACTAATGATAATACTAACGATGGCATTTGTTACGCGCTTACTTACGAGAGCGCCGTTCTATTCTGAGCGCCGGGGTAGGTACGAGGTTGTCGGATTGTCCCCCGTGGGGCTCCCGGCCTTAATCCCCATTTTACGGATGAGGTAACTGAGGAGTGGAGTGACTTGGCCAAGGTCACACAGCTGTCAGGTGGCGGAGCCGGGATTGGAACCCACGACCTCAGACTCTCGAGCCCGGGCTCTTTCCACTGAGCCACGCCGGGCCAGGCCCTGTACAATCACTTCACCTGCCTGCTGTGTGACCTCGGGCAAGTCACTTAACTTCCCTAAGGTCACCTTCCCTCTCAGGCTAACGATAATTTCGCTCGTGACGAATGATAATTACGGTATTCGTCGGGCGCTTACTGCGTGCCGGGTCCCGTACTAAACGCTGGCGCGGATACGAGCAAATCGGGCCGGACGCCGTCCCACGTGGGGCAGCTCTGCGTGACCTCGGGCCGGTCGCTTAACTTCTCCGCGCTTCGGTTCCCTCATCTGTAAAATGGGGATCGAGACCGTGAGCCCCACGTGGGACGGGGACTGTGGCCAACCCCGTTAGCTCGTATCTACCCCAGCGCTGGGAACAGTGCTTGGCGCAGTGTAAGCGCTTAACAGATACCGTCACTATTCCGAGCAAATCGGGTTGGATGCAGGCCCCCCCCCCCCCACCGCACGGGGCTCACAGTCTTAATCCCCATTTTACAGACGAGGTAACTAAGGCCCAGAGGAGCGAGGCGACTTGCCCAAGGTCGCCCGGCGGACGGGTGGCGGAGCCGGGATTAGAACCCGGGTCCTTCTGACTCCCGGGCCCGGGCTCCGTCTGCTAGGCCAAAGCGGTTGGGGACAGAAACGTCGGTCGAAGAGGCTTCTGAGAAACGTTTGCTGGGCGAGCAAAGATTTATGTTTCAGAAGAAGAATTTGCAAGGCACTGGGTATTCCCTTGAGATCATTTTGTCTTCAAACTGGCTTTTACGCTTATTAGGAGGCAGATGGAGTTACCCGGTTTTCACAGGGAGCCACTGAGATACGTCCATTTATCTATAGCTATATATCCATTTATCTACGTCTATAAATAGACGTAGATAAATCTAAATCTAAATGTTCACTCACAAAAGCCTGTGCTCATCGCCCCAGAAACCCGAAGAGTAAACGGAGGGCGATCTGGAAATAAACGAACGTAAGTAATGTCGGTCGCCTGACTCCCGGGCCCGTGCTCTAGCCACTGGCTGGCGCGAGGCTAAATCCCCTTAACGAAGCCAGAAGCCCACGCGCCTTAACCTGAAGCAGCGTGGCCTAGTGGATAGATTCATTCATTCATTCAGTAGTATTTATTGAGCGCTTACACTGTGCGGAGCACTGTACCAAGCGCTTGGAATGTACAATTGGGCAACAGATAGAGACAGTCCCCTGGATTCTATCGATTGCTATTGTTCTTGCCCGTCCGTCTCCCCCGCTTAGACCGTAAGCCCGTCCAAGGGCAGGGGCCGCCTCTATCCGTTACCGATTGGTCCGTTCCGAGCGCTTAGTCCAGTGCTCTGCACATAGTAAGCGCTCAATAAGTACTGTTGGATGAATGAATGAAAATCCCTGCCTGGGAGTCAGAAGAACCTGCCTTCTAATCCTGGCTCTGCCACGTGTCTGCCGTGGGACTGTGGGCGAGTCACTTAACTTCTCTGTGCCCCAGTTCCCTCATCTGTAAAATGGGGATGAAGACTGTGAGCCTCGTGTGGGACCGCCCGATTACCCCGTATCTGCCCCAGCGCTTAGAACGGTGCTCTGCACGTAGTAAGCGCTCAACGAGCATTATTGTCTATTGAAAACCTACCGTATGCGGAGGACCCTACTAAGCCCTTGGGAAATTATAACCTACTTATATTGTATCTACTCCAGCGTGTGGCAGGGTTTAGCACATGTTAAGCACTTCATAAATGCTATTATTACTATCATCATCGTTATTATACCCGTTCTCCCTCCCCCCTTGGACTGTAAGTTCCACGTGGGGGGGGGGGGGGGCTCTGTCATTCGTTATCTATCGATTTACCTGTATCTCCCTATGTATATCTGTAGCTACCTATCTATCTACAGATTGATAGATACAGATCATATCTATCCATCTCCATACATCTCCAGCATTTAGTATAGTGTTTGGTGCGTGGTAAGGACCTCATAAATACTGGAATTATTCCCATCATCATCATCGTTATTATTGTTATTATTAAATAGAGCTTGAAGAAGAAGAACGAGTTCCACTTGAACCAGAATGGCATCAGGCTACTGGCACTAAAAATGAAAAAGGTGCTAGAGTTATTTTTAAAGAGGAAACTGGGGGAAAGCCAGTGGGTGTGCAGAAGCACAATGGAAGAGCTGGGAGAAATGGGGATTGGCCAAAAAGCGAAGCCAAAAGATTCAAGTGCTTCTACATAAATGCCGAAAGCCTAAGAAATAAAATGGTTCCAGTGGAATCCTCGGCGACTAGCGATTAAGGAAGTGAGCGGGAGTTTGGAGAAGTTGTCGAACTAAGGTAGAAATGATGGGAGACATCGATTATCTTTGCACAGAGGACAGGAACCTATGCGAGGGTAGTGTTTTTGGACGGGGTAAGTGGCTTTTCTGGAACACATCATCCAAAAACCCAAAAGGAGAGATGGTGAGGAACAGCATGGCTAGTGGAAAGAGCATGAGTCCGGGAGTCAGGGGTCCTGGGTTCTAATCCCAGCTCCTCCACTTACCTGCTGTGTGACCATGGGCAAGTCACTTAACTTCTCGGTGTCTCGGTTCCCTCATCCGCAGAATGACTCAAAACCCGTTCTCCCCCCTACTTTCGACGGCGATCCCCGTGTGGGACCTGACGATCTCCTACCCAGTGCGGTACTTGGCTCATAGTAAGCATTTGACGAATACCACGGTTATTATTATTAGGATGATGTATTCGATTTAATTCTGAGAAGTTGACAGGAGGTACACGTAGGAGAGCCACTCTGCAGTAGTGACTGCGACTTGATAAAATGTAACACTGATGTTGTGGAAAGGGGAGGGAGGAGGCCAAATAAAGAATCTAACAGCGCAAGGTTATTTTATTTCTGTAAAGGAAATGAAAACTGCAGACCAGAGAGAGAAAAAGGCTGAAAAAGTAGCTAAAAATACACGTGACTGACTAGAATACCAGAATGGTTAAAAATATCATTTTGGAGGTTTGGTAAACACGATGTAGCGGATAGAGCGCGGGCCTGGGAGTCAGAAGGTCAGGGGTTCCAATCCCGGCTCTGCCATTTGTCTGCCCTGGGACCTTGGGCAAGCCACTTAACTTCTCCGGGCCTCGCTTACCTCATCTGTAAAACGGAGATCGAGACTGAGAGCTCCGCGTGGGACGGGGACTGTGTCCAACCCGATTCGCTTATATTCATTCATTCATTCATTCAATAGTATTTATTGAGCGCTTACTATGTGCAGAGCACTGTACTAAGCGCTTGGGATGAACAAGTCGGCAACAGATAGAGACAGTCCCTGCCGTTTGACGGGCTTACAGTCTAATCGGGGGAGACGGACAGACAAGAACAATGGCACTAAACAGCGTCAAGGGGAAGAACATCTCGTAAAAACCGATGGCAACTAAATAGAATCAAGGCGATGTACAATTCATTAACAAAATAAATAGGGTAACGAAAATATATACAGTTGAGCGGACGGGTACAGTGCTGTGGGGATGGGAAGGGAGAGGTGGAGGAGCAGAGGGAAAAGGGGAAAATGAGGCTTTAGCTGCGGAGAGGTAAAGGGGGGATGGCAGAGGGAGTAGAGGGGGAAGAGGAGCTCAGTATGGGAAGGCCTCTTGGAGGAGGTGATTTTTAAGTAAGGTTTTGAAGAGGGAAAGAGAATCAGTTTGGCGGAGGTGAGGAGGGAGGGCGTTCCAGGACCGCGGGAGGACGTGACCCAGGGGTCGACGGCGGGATAGGTGAGACCGAGGGACGGCGAGGAGGTGGGCGGCAGAGGAGCGGAGCGTGCGGGGTGGGCGGTAGAAAGAGAGAAGGGAGGAGAGGTAGGAAGGGGCAAGGTGGTGGAGAGCCTTGAAGCCTAGAGTGAGGAGTTTTTGTTTGGAGCGGAGGTCGATAGGCAACCACTGGAGTTGTTTAAGAAGGGGAGTTATATCCACCCCAGCGCTCAGTACGGTGCCTGGCACACGGTCAGTCCTTGACAAAGGCCATAATTATCATTATTGTGACCGCTCTCCCCCCCCCCCCCCCCCCCCCCAAAATTCTTGAAACATAGAAAAAGCAGCTGGCTGACTTGGGAATCACTGAGGCCCTCGGACGAAGTACATTTGGGGATGAGAAGGAGGTAGTCGAGGGGTCTACCTTCTCAGGGTCGCACCCGGAGAGTTTCCAGTGGTCCGCCGGTCTCGACTACGGGAGGGGGAGTCAAGCCGAGGCCTACCCGTTCCATCCCTAGCCCGGCCAGTGGCTAGCGAGTGGAAGGCCACCTGCGACGAGTCGGGCCCCGGAAGACAAGACGAGACAAGAGGCCTAGTTAATTCTGAATACTGAATTACCATCCGGTGCCTTCCTCCCACCCGAGGAGCCAGCGAGAGGAGAGGACAGGGCCTCTCACTCATTCCTTCATTCGTTCAACTGTATTTATTGAGCGCTTACTGTGCGCAGAGCACTGTACTAAGCGCTTGGAAAGTACGAGGCGGCAACAGTTAGAGACAGCCCCTACCCAGCAACGGGCTCACGGACTGGAAGGGGGAGGGAGACAGACAACAGAACAAAACAAGTTCACCTCACCCAACCCTCCCCTGAGGGGAAGTGGGATGAGTGGCTTCTTCATCCCCCTATTTCTTCGGGCGGTGGTATTTATTGAGCGCTTACTGTGCAGAACACCTTACTGAGCGCTCATCTTGTCTCAGGCTGTCGAGTCGTCTCCGACCCCTAGGGACTCCGTGGACACCTCTCTCCCAGGACGCCCCACTCTCCATCCGCACTCGCTCCGGCAGTGTATCCCCGGGGTTTTCTGGGTAAAAATCCGGAAGCGGTCTACCATCGCCTCCTTCCGCGCAGTAAACCTGAGTCTCCGCCCTCGACTCTCCCGTGCCGCTGCTGCCCAGCACAGGTCGGTTTCGACGTGTGACAGATTGCCTTCCGCTCGCCAGCCACTGGGCAACCAAGGAATGGAACGGGTAGGCCTCTGCCCGGCCCTCCCTCCCGTAGCCGAGACCGGTAGACTACTGGAAACTCTCCGGGTGCGATCCCGAGAGGGGTACTGAGCGCTTGGGAGAGGACAGTATATCAGAGTGGGTAGAAACATTCCCTGCCCGCGGTGGGTTTGCTGTCTTTAGTTAAGTCTCTACTGAGGAAGAAAACCAGAGATTGTCGCCCCCAAATTATTTGTAATAACGACGATGGTATTTGTTAGGCGCCTACTGTGTGCCAAGCACTGTTCTAAGCACCGGGGGAGATACAGAGTAATCAGGTTGTCCCCCGTGGGGCTCACAGTCTTAATCCCCATTTAATAGATGAGGTGACTGAGGCCCAGAGAAGTGAAGTGACTCGCCCAAAGTCACGCAGCTGACAAGCGGCGGAGCCGGGATTAGAACCCAGGACCTCCGACTCCCAAGCCCGGGCTAGGCCACGCTGCCTGGAGCTGGCAGGTCAGAGGAACTGAATCGCATTACGGTAACTCCACAGGATGCTTTAGATAAAATCCACGGTAAACCGGCAGAAAACAAATGACCCGGACCGATAGTATCCACGGACGTGTTCTAGAGGTTCTCGAGCGGGGATGTTGCCAAACGCAAAGGGAGAGAGGGCAACCCGTTCTTACCAACGACCACGTTACCCCAGGTCGGTAGTCGACCGGAAGAGCTCCCATCTTTGAGCGGGGTTCCAGAAGTGATCCTGAGACTAACTGACTGGTGGAGTTTCACTCCTATTCCTGACAAATTAGTAGAATTTACAATAATGTTTAGGATCAGAAAGCACTTAGAAAACACAACCTCTTGTGGGAAAGAGGCCCTGGGCCTGTAAGGGGAAATCACGCCTCTCCAATCCGCTGGAGTTCTTTGAAAGGTTTACCGAGCGTGTGGATCGAAGGGAACCGGTGAAAATGATATATTTCGATTTTCAGAAAGTCCTACCCCCCGAGCCTTTGAAAAAACGAAGCGATCACAGGATTGAAGGGAAGGTTCTGCCAAAATAGGAAACAAAGGATGGGAGCGACGGCCGCTTTTCAGGACGGAAAAGTATAAATGGCGGAATTTTTCAGGGACCAGTGCCCGAACCGGCTTTCCTTAACACCCTCGTGAATGGGTTCAAAAGGAGTTGGAGGCGACATCCCCGGGTTTGCGAGACCCGCCCCCCCGCCCCCCCCCAAGCTTTTCCGGGTGGGGCGATACCACGCGACGGGGACGAGTGGCGGGAAGACCTCACAGAGCCGAACGAGTCGCCCGGAAAATGGGAAATCGACTTCCACGTGAGCAAGTGCGGATGAAAGCCCCTTGGGAGAAATCGTCCAGATGACAACTACGTGACGATGGGCCGAGAGCTCTCCGTCCCGACTCGGGAAAGGGATCTCAAGAGTCACTGTCGACTCTTCTTTTAAATCGCCAGTCCGACGTGAGGCAACGTTCGTGAAGGCCAACGGAATGCGGTGCCTCATCGGGCAGGGGGCGTGAAACAAACCAGGCCTGGTGTGGCCACTGAATAGAAGCACGGTAGCCCCGCAACCGGAATAGTGTCTGCCATTGCGGGGGCCCCGTCTTAGGCGGGATGAGCCGGAGCCGGAGAAGGGACAGAGAAAGGGCAACCGAGATGAACGGGGTGGAGCGGAGAAGCTCCTTTCGGTCAGTCGTATTTATCGAGCACTTATTGCGCGCAGGACACTGTACTAAGCGCCCGGGAGAGTACAGCGCAACGATAAACAGACGCATTCCCTGCCCACGGCGAGCTTACGGTCTAGAGGGGGGAGACAGACGTCCATACAGGTAAATAAACTACAGATATGTACGTGAGTGCTGTGGGGCTGGGAGGGCGGAAGAACACAGGGAGCGGGAGAAGAGGAAAGAGGGGGGCTTAGTCCGGGAAGGCCCCTTGGAGGAGATGGGCCTTCAGTTAGGCTTTGAAGCGGGGGGAGAGGAATTGTGAAAGGTGATGAGTTTTTCCAAGGCCTGGAGGAGCCCTAGGAATTTGGCAGGGGGCTAGGGGCTGGTCTTACGAAAGGGGGGAGTGCTGGAACACCTTGGGGCCCCTCTCTGGGGGGTGTTCCATCCACCTGTGAATTTTTTTTGAAAGAAAATCCTGCGGGTACACCCGAGGGCCGTGGATTTTTCCTTCATTTCCCTCCCCTCCGCACCGGCCCTGTGTCAGGCTGAAAAGCTTTCGGCCTTTTACATCTGGAAAGGCTCATGCTGAGAGACAAATACGATCCGATGAAGCTGTGGACTGCAGTCTCTAAGCTCCCTGAGGGGAGGGATCGCGTCTACCCATTCTGTCGAACCCCTATTTTCCCCAGGGCTTAGTACAGAGCTCCGCACACATTGATTGATTGGGGGGGGGCACCCTTTGAAGCTTAAAAGGGGCAGATCGAAAACGAAGGCAAGGAAGCCCCACTTTCCCCAGATGGTGGTAAGCAGATGGAATTAATTAACAAGGCAGTTGAGCAGGCTGAAAATACCGGCGGATGATAATAACCGTGGGATTTACTTAGGACTTACTCTGTGCCGAGCACTGTACTAAGCTCTGGGAAGGGGGGAGAACAGGTATTTGAGCCCCATTTTGTCTTGCCTCGGGCTTTCGAGTCGTCCCCGACCCACAGCGGCGCCACAGACGCGTCTCTCCCAGAACGCCCCGCCTCCACCTGCCGTGGTCCCGGTAGTGGATCCGTAGAGTTGTCTCGGTAAAAATCCGGAGGTGGTTTAGCATCGCCTCCTTCTGCGCGGTAAGCTCGAGTCTCCGCCCTCGACTCTCTCCCGTGCCGCCGCCGCCGCCGCCCGGCACGGGGGAGTCTCCACTTGTTGCAGGTTGCCTTCCACTCGCTAGCCACTGGCCGAGCTAGGGATGGAACGGGTAGGTCGCTGCTTGTCTCTCCCTCCCGTAGTCGAGGCTGGTAGAGTACTGGAAACTCTCCGCGTGCGATCGTGAGAGGGTAGATCCCCGTTCCACAGATGAGAAAACTGAGGCCCAGAGACGCTAAGTGATTAGCCCAAGGTCACAGCAGGCAAGTGGCGGAGCTAGGATTAGAACCCAGGTCCCTTGACTCTCGGCCACGCCGCTACTTAAGTTCTAGATCGATCTGTGGACCGGTGGGCCGTGGGGGAGGGATTGTAATAATAACGATAACAGCGATGGTATCTGTTAAGCGCTTACTATGTGCCGAGCACCGTTCTAAGCGCTGGGGGAGATACAGGGCATCCAGGTAGTCCCACGCGGGGCTCACGGTCTTAATCCCCACTTCGCAGATGAGGTGACTGAGGCACAGAGAAGTTAAGAGATTTGCCCAAAGTCGCACAGCTGATGAGTGGCGGGGCCGGGATTAGAACCCACGACTTCTGACTTCCCGTGCTCTTTCCACTAAGCCATGCTGCTTCTCTGTCAGTCAGATAAGTCAATCGGTCAATCGTATTTTTTGAGCGCTTACTGTACTAAGCGCTCGGGAGAGTACGATATAACCGTGTGCTGGTTCCTACTATCTGACATACTAGCCGACATTCCTAGCCCCTGTGGACTGGAAGCTCGTTGTGGGCAGGGGGAATTCCTTCTTTCCTTCCTTCCTAATCTCTCTCTCCCTTTCTTTCTCTCTTTCTCCCTCCCTCCTTCCTTCCTCCCTCCGTCTCCTTCTTCCTCTTGTTTCCTTCCTTTTTTCCTTTTTTCCTTCCTTCTCTCTTTCTCCCTTTCTCTTTTTCTCTTTCTTCCTTCTTTCCTTTCCTCCCTCCTTCCATCCTCTGTCTTCCTTCCTTTTCCTTTCTTCCTTCTCTTTCTCCCTTTCTCTCTCTCTCTCTCTCTTTCTTTCACTCTTTCTTTCTTTTTCTCCTTCTTTCTTTCTCCTTTCCTCCCTTCCTCCTTTCTTTCCTTCCCTCTGTCTCTATATTTATAGATGTAGGTATTAAAAACGGATATGATTGGACACCAATTAATGATTACATTTCCCCTAGGGAGCGTGAATGAGCTCCACTCAAGGTATCCTCTTCCCTTCTGTTGGTATATTCCTTGTACAGATGTGTTACAGTAGTTGAAAGTTACCATTTCAGTGGTTCGGTTCTAAAAGGAGAAGGTTCAAAATTCGGAGCAACAGCAGCTTCAGGGCAAAAGGTCTGGAAAATGATCCTGCAGCCTTCTCCGTAGAAGAAAAGCAGGCAGATTCTCTGGAAATCTGCCTACCGAGGCTCTCTCTTCCTCCGAGCCTTTTGAGGGTGCAGATGTTCGGCCGAATAGGATACAGGCCCGCAAGGAGCAAGCGAGAGGATCAGTAGTCCTTTACTAAGCAGGGTCGCTATAAAACTCCAAGGGTCCGTACAGGAATATTTGTTCATGCATATGAATTTATCACTTAGTCCACCCCAACCCTCAAGGGATCGGTGGAACGAGCCCGGGCTTGGGAGTCAGAGGGCACGGCTTCGAACGTCGGCTCTGCCGCTTGTCAGCTCTGTGACCGTGGGCAAGTCACTTCTCTGCTCGGTGCCTCAGTTCCCTCATCTGGAAAATGGGGATGAAGACTGTGAGCCTCACGTGGGACAACCTGATTACCCCGTATCTCCCCCAGCGCTTAGAACAGTGCCGTGCACACAGTAAGCACTTAACAGATACCCACATCATCATCATCATCAATGCTTCGGGGAATGGCCGTGGGGTCAAATCATCAGTCGACCCGTCGGTGAATCAATACTATCTGTAATCAATCGATCCGTCGATTGAGCACTTACTGTGTGCAGAGCACTGTACCGAGCGCCTGGGCGAGTACGACATAACAATAGACGGACACGTTCCCTGCCCACGAGGAGCTTGCAGTCTACGGGACTGTACGAGGCACTTGGGAGAGCTTATAATCATGTCCAAACTATTATTAAACAAGATCTGGGCCATGTTTGAATTAAAAAAAAAAAATTGGGGGTGTTGCTACTCCCATTTGCCTCTGAGATTCAAAATAACTCAAGAAAGGAAATGCGCCGGTTATTTCCACGTTCAGCTGAAAGCAAGGAAGATTTTTCTATCAGAGAGCTACCCTAGGAGGCTCTCGTCAGGAGATTCTTAGTCCTAGCTAGAGCGGCATCTGAATCTCAGCCGGAAACCTTTTGAGGTTGTATTTATTGTTTATTTTTAGAGAACCCAAAGGAAGAAAGGAAATTTTAGGGGACGAATCTACCTCTTCATCCTCTACAAGTCCCATGGTTGAGGAGGACCGAAGAGGTGCAGTCAGTCGCATTTAGCTGTGTGCGGAACGTGGCTTCGTAATAATAATAATAATAATGATGATGACGGTATTTGTTAAGCACTTACTACGTGTCAAGCACCGTTTAGAGCGCTGGGGTAGATACGAGCTAATCGGGATGGACGCAGTCCCTGTCCCACATGGGGCTCACGGTCTTAATCCCCATTTTCCACATGAGGGAACTGAGGCCCAGAGAAGTGAAGTGACTCGCCTAAGGTCACACGGCAGACAGGCGGCGGGGTTTCACCAGGGGTTCGCACCCAACCAAGAGCGCACGAGATTCCCCAGAAATCCACGCGTCCAAGGCGGTTTGGTTTAATAATAATGTTGGTATTTGTCAAGCGCTTCCTATGTGCAGAGCCCTGTTCTAAGCGCCGGGGTAAGATCCAGCGTAATCAGGTCGTCCCACGTGAGGCTCACAGTTAATCCCCATTTTACAGATGAGGTCACCGGGGCACAGAGAAGTGAAGTGACCTGCCCGCAGTCACACGGCTGACAAGTGGCAGAGCCGGGATTCGAACGGGCAGTAGGGTAAATCAGTCCCACGGTTAGGGATAGACCCGGACAGTCAGGAGGGGTTAAATCATTGTCCTTCCAACCGTAAACCAAAAAATTCACTGAGCTCTAGCTCCACCCGGCACTCCTAAATCCAACCTACCTCTCCCCTCCCCTTAACTCTGAAACAGTCCATTTGCTTCCGCTTGAGCGTTCGGCCGTTTTTCTATCATTTGCCATCAGGCATTTGGCGGGCCGGGCCACCGGATGACCCGGACACGAACCGGTGAGGGAAGAAGACGGGACCGGTTCCGGCCTCCACGGGCTCCACCGTGGGGTGGCGGGGCTGGGTCCGGCCTGGGCCCTGGCCAGTCGGGGGTTCCCCTGTTTCCTGCCTCCTCGGGCAACCGAGAGAACACAGAAGTGGGGGCCCAGAAGGCTCGGTGGACTCACGGGGACTTGGAAGGCCTAGAATCCCCCCGAGGCCACCGTACTTCTGGAGGCGCCAAGCTCTAAGACTCTGAGTTGTGGGCGGGGAATGTGTCTGTTTATTGTATTGTCCTCTCCCTAGCGCTTAGTACGGTGCTCTGCAGGCGGTAAGTGCTCAGTGAGTACGGCTGACTGACTGACTGACTGAATGACTACTCGCACGGGGCGTTACCCAGAGGTGGCTCTGCGGCACGGCTGGGCGGACAGAGCCCGGGCCTGGGAGTCAGAAGGTCCTGGGTTCTAATCCCAGCTCCGCCACTGGTCTGTTGCGTGACCTCGGGTGAGCCATTCCACTTCTGTGCCCCAGTTCCCTCATCTGTAAAATGGGGATTGAGAGCGTGAGCCCCGTGTGGGACGGGGACCGCGTCCGACCCGATTATCCTGTATTTACCCCAGCGCTTAGAACAGTGCCTGGCCCATAGTAAGCGCTTAACGAATACCGTAAAAAACCAAGGATCATATCGAGGTCATGCTACGGGGTCGTATTTTAGGTTTAGAAGCTAATGAAATGCTAATAACTCTGAAAGAGTTATTCACTCTGAAACTCTGCGAGAGTTTCCTGCAGCAACGCTCTGGGCACGTCCCTCCCCTTCTTAAAAACCTCCGGTGGTTGCCCGTCGGCCTGCGCACCCAACAAAAACTCCTCACTCTAGGCTTCGGGGCTCTCCGTCACCTCGCCCCTTCCTACCCCTCCTCCCTTCTCTCTTTCCACCGCCCACCCCGCACGCTCCGCTCCTCCGCCGCCCGCCTCCTCGCCGTCCTCCCGGTCCCGCCCGTCCCGCCGTCGACCCCCCGGGCCGCGTCCTCCCGCGGTCCCGGGACGCCCTCCCTCCTCGCCTCCGCCAAACTCATTCTCTTCCCCTCTTCGAAACCCTACTTCGAGCTCACCTCCTCCGAGAGGCCTTCCCGGACCGAGCTCCCCCTATTTTCCCTCTGCTCCCTCTACCCCCCCCTTCACCTCTCCGCAGCTCAACCCTCTTCTCCCCCCCCCCCCCCCCCGCCCTTTCCCTCTGCTCCTCCCCCTCTCCCGTCCCCTCCCCTCGGCGCCGTGCTCGTCCGCTCGACCGCACAGGTCTTCGTCACCCTATTTTTTTTTGTTTAACGAGATGTACGTCGCCCCGATTCGACTCATTCGCTATTGTCTCAATGAGATGGGTTCATCCCCTCGACCCTATCTACCGCCACCGTTCTCGTCCGCCCGTCTCCCCCGATCAGACCGTGAGCCCTCAGAGGGCAGGGACCGTCTCCACCTGTTACCGATTGGTACATTCCAAGCGCTCAGTACAGCGCTCTGCACATAGTAAGCGCTCAATAAATACTATTGAATGAATGAAAGTATTGAATGAATGAAACCGTTCCTAAAGAGGAAGCGTGGCCTTAGTGAAAAGAGTGACCCGACTCAGAGGTGGGAGACTAAGTTTTCAAACCCAGCCCTGCCACTGGCCTGCTCTGTGACCTTGGGCAAATCACCACCTCTCGGGGCCTCAGTTTCCTCACTTGCAAGACGGGGAGGAGATACCTGCTCTCTTTACCTCTTTGATTGCGAGTCTCAAGTGGGGCAGGGACTTTGTCTGATCTGCTCATCTTGTATCTACCCCGATCGATCAGTGAACGATATGTAAAATATCATGAGTTGATATTGAGCACCCGCTGTGCGATGATCACTGTACTGAGCACTTCGGAGGGTCCAATATGCGCTTAGCCCCTAGGAAGAGCTTGATCGAGGCCATCATTCTTATTACAATCCCTTTAGTGCAGGGGGAAGCGCCCCAACTTAATGAGCAGCAGCATAGCCTCATCTGGAAAATGGGGATGAAGACTGTGAGCCTCACGTGGGCCAACCTCATTACCCCGTATCTCCCCCAGCGCTCAGAACAGTGCTCTGCACATGGTAAGCGCTTAACAAATACCAACATCGTATCCTACGAGAAGCAGCGTGGCTCAGCGGAAAGAGCACGGGCCTGGGAGTCAGAGGTCATGGGTTCTAATCCCGGTTCCGCCACTTGTCAGCTGTGCCACCCTGGGCAAGTCACTTCTCTTCTCCGGGCCTCAGTTCCCTCATCTGTAAAATGGGGTTTAAGACCGTGAGCCCCACGTGGGGCAACCTGATAACCTTGTGTCTACCCCAGAGCTTAGAAGAGTGCCTGGCGTATAGTAAGCGCTTAACAGATGCCATCATCGTCATCGTCATCATCACTGTATCGAACGGTTGGGAGAGTACAGTGCCACCGGGTTGGCAGTCATTCATTCAATAGTGTTTATCGAGCGCTTACTATGCGCAGAGCACTGTACTGAGCGCTTGGAGTGCACAGGTTGGCAGACACTATCCTTGCCGTCAAGGAACTTACCAACCTAGTGGGGGAGACAGACGGTAAGATAAGTCAGAGAAAGGGCGCGGAGAGACCTCCAGGAGGATTTTGCGATTTCGATAAGCTAGTCCCTTCCCTCCGGCCGATTATTCCTAGCAGCCGTTTACACTCCGAGGCGAGGGACGCTCTTTAGGATCTGGCCGAGAGCCTTACGGCCCCTCGGTCGCGTGGCCCAGGGCGCTGTTTCTACTTTGTGAAGTGTGTGAGGCTCACAAGTTCTGTCAGATTCCAACTTGGGCGATTCTCCGTCATCGTCTGATATTCCTCTTGCAGATGGCTGCGTCCTATTCCCATCTGTGTTGGAAAACTCCCAGGGAATGTTAAACAGCGGTGCTCGTTCTAATTGGGAGCCGCACGACCTTGGCGGGTCAACTGAAGGGCGTCGCTCGTTCATTCAATCTGCCCATTTCCTCCGCGGCGTCGAGAGGAGGGGAGCGTCCCCGGGCAGACGTCGTCTTCCCGGCAGATGAGCTCTACGGAGAAGTTCATTTCGAGCAGGCTATATTTAAAGCCGCTTTACCTCCCGTTGTGCTGGTTTTAAGTCGGCTGCCCTATAAACGCAGGTCCGAAAACAGAGAATCGCGCTCCAGAAGCAGCCCGGCCCAGGAGACGGAGCGCAGGCCTGGGTGTCGGAAGGTCGTGGGTCCTGTATCCGGCTCTGCTACTTGGCTGCTGCGTGACCTTGGGCAAGTCTCTGGGCCTCAGTTACCTCATCTGGGAAACGGGGAATGAGACCGGGGGCTCCACGTGGGACAGGGACTGCGTGCAACCCCATTTGCTCGGATCCGCCCCGGGGCTTAGTCCAGGGCCGGGCACACAGTCAGTGCTTGACACGTACCAAAATGATGATGATAATTATCATTAACAACAATAACGAGAATCACCTTTGACTCAGATATGATGGAAAAGGATGGGAACTTCACCACCAAAACGGTTAGACAGATCTCGAAGGGAAAAAAAGAGGAAGAAGGTGCGCGCCGCCCCCGAGCCCCACCCCGCAAATCTATTTATGACAGCTAAGCGGACCCCTGAGGAAGGTTAGAGAGATTCCACCCCGAGGCCTACCCCGCCATAGTTTGGGACCGGATTAATGATTAGTTTCGGGCAGGTTAACCATTTCCACACCTTGGCCAGGAGCTCCCTTTGGGCAGACTCAAAGTCTACAGGTGCATCCCTCCTCCCCCAGTGCTGCCCGCTTGTTCTCCGACAGCAGGAAGGGTAGCGGGAACGCACCGGGGTACCGAAGAGGCGTCGGAAGCAAGCCTCCTCCGCCTTGTTTCGAATCCGTCCCGCTTCTCTTTCAAGGAATATGCCCGGTTGGTTGAGGGACCGAATGCATCTTTTCGGCACACGCCCGGCCCCCACCCCCGCTGCCCCCAACAAGCTCTTCTCCTTCACACTCTTCCGGTTAACTCCTCCGGTTAACTGGAGACGAACGCAGCTCTCCGCAATCAGCAATGGAGTCTGACTGTGGTGGAAGACGAAACGACGGTTTATTTCCGGGCTTCCCGAGGGGGGTGGGGGGGGGGTGGGGGGTGGGGAGAAAAAAAATCTGTCCCAACTTCCCCTTCGCCTCGCTAGTTTCTCCTAAATCCCCCTCCCCTCCCCATCTCTTTCTCTCCCCCCCTTCCCTCCTCCTTCCCCATCCCACCCCCCTCCTCTCTCACTCCCCTCTTTTTTCCCCCCTCTCTTCCCCTTCCACAAACTCTAGTGGGGTTGTTTGGGGAGCATCTCTTGCGATTGGTCCCAGGTCATCATGTGCTGAATATTTGGGCTGGTCTTTGCTTACATTAAATTGATCAGTTGCTGCTCATTATAGCTCAGCCTGCCAGTGGTTCAGATCTTTTCCCCCATTTTTTCTCTCACTCTTTCTCTTCCCCACCCCTAACACCGGTCTTATTTTAGCAAATCCAAGAGGAGGAGGAGGAGGAGGAGGAATTTAGCAGGGGAAAAAAAAAAAATGCTAGACGTTGCAGCATCCAGGAGAACCTCATGAGTAGATGGTGGATGGCACATACGCCTCTCTTCTTTCTCATTTTGGGATTTTACAGGATTTCATTGCTGCATTCAAACCCAAGATGATGCAAAATTGACATACACACACACGCGCGCACACAGACACACACAGACAGACGCACACGCAGGGCAGAAGAAGCAGCCACGTTTGGTCTTATAGGAAGCGAAAAACAGAATCCTGCATCTCCGAGAAGCCAAAAGAGATCTTCGGAGCCCTCTCCCTTTCCCTCCCCCCCCCCCCTTTTCCCTTTTTCTTTCCCTTTTATTTTTGATACCGAATTTGCGGTCTCGAATATTAACGTTGAAGGGAGAGAGACCTAAAGAGATATTTTTCTGCTGCTTTTTTTCCCTCATTTCAAATAGTATATCTCTCTATATTTTTCTTTTCCGGAAGGGGTTGGGGGGGGGGAGGTAGGGAAGAAGAGGGTCCGCACTCAATCGCAGAGGGCAATATTTTGCACGGCGATGCGACCCTGACTGGGACCCAGAAACGACCCGAAGGTTGCATCGCTCGGGAGAGGGGCGCATCTCTTTGAAAACTGGATTGGGCCTGCGGGGTTTTTTAATTGCATTCGTCGGGAGGGGGGCGGGCGAGCGGGGATCGGCTTCCCTTCGTCTTTTATTTTCTTTCATTTTTTGGGGGGGGGGGGGCTCGCTCTTGTCGCTCCCCCGCGACCCCCGTCTTCCGCGTCCCCGGGTCCGCAAGGAAGATGTCCCGAGCCGCTGGTCCCTGCGCTGGCCGGGCTGCCGTGTGAGCCGGCTCCCCCACCCCCACCCCAACCTCCCCGCCCCCCCGGCTTCCCCTCCCTCCCACCCCCTCCCCTCCACCCCCCGCGACCCCCGATTGCCGCTGCCCGATGGGATGGGATGTGGAGCGGCTCCGCAGTAGCAGCAGCAGCAGCAGCAGCAGCAGCAGCAGCAGCATCGTCCTCCGCAGCACCAGCCGCCGCCGCAGCAGCAGCGTAACTCTCGGCCCTTTCCTCTTTGCAGGATGGCCCGCTTCGGAGACGAGATGCCGGCCCGCTACGGGGGAGGAGGAGGAGGAGGAGGAGGAGGAGGCGCCGAGGGAGCAGCCGGGGGAGCCGCGGCGGGAGGTGGAGGCGGGCGAGGCGCCGGGGGCAGCCGGCAGGGCGGCCAGCCCGGGACGCAAAGGATGTACAAGCAGTCCATGGCGCAGCGAGCCCGGACCATGGCTCTCTACAACCCCATCCCCGTCCGACAGAACTGCCTCACGGTCAACCGGTCCCTCTTCCTCTTCAGCGAGGACAACGTGGTGAGGAAATACGCCAAAAAGATCACCGAATGGCCATATCCTTTGCCCGCCGCCCGGCCCCTCGACGCCCCCTCCCCGGGCACGGGCGGGCCGGAGGAGGGGGGCGAGGGGGAGGCCTGGCCAGGTGGAGGGGACGAGGGGGAGGGACGGGCCCGTGGCCAGAGGGGGGCTGGGGGGGCGGCGGAGGACGGAAGGGGGTCGGCGGCCTGCGGGAGAGGGGACTGGGTCAGGCCGGGCCGGGCCGGAGGGAGCCGGATTGAATCCGGGCCAACGCCTGGATGGGTTTCCGGAACGGGGGGCCTCCGTCATCTCCTCCAAGCCCACCTGGGGTGGAACCCTCGGGATCCCCCCCCGTCCCCCTCTCCGGGTCCCGGCGGGAGGCGAGCGTCTGTAACGGTCACCGGGAGCCCGGGGGCCGAGGGTGGCGTGGTGGTGGGTCGATGGGCGGCGGGGATCGGGGGGGCGGCGGCACCTAGTACTCCCGGCCTCGGCACCGGAGGAGAGGAGGGGGATCCTTGGGGGGTCGGCACCAGAGGAGAGGGATGGGATCCTCGGCGGGGGGCGGTCGGCACCGGAGGAGAGGGATGGGATCCTCGGCGGGGGGCGGTCGGCACCGGAGGAGAGGGATGGGATCCTCGGGGGGTCGGCACCCGAGGAGAAGTGTGGGATTCCGGGGGCGGGGCGGCGGTCTCGCTGGCCACGGTCACTTTCTAGACCGTAAACCCGGTGTGGGCAGGAATCGTCTCTCTTGACTGTCGAACCGTACTTTCCAAGCGCTCAGCACGGTGCCCCGCACACAGTAAGCGCTCGATAAATACGATCGAACCAACGAACGGGCGGCCGAGGCCTAGAGGAGGGCGAGAGGGGACAGAGCACTCGTTCCCCTGCTAGTCGTGGTCCAGTTGGGGTGGAGAAGGGAACAGGGGATGTGTGGAGTCCAGATCGACCGCAGTTCAACTGCAGACTTGGAGCTAGAGCGGGGAACTGGGTGGGGAAAGGCAGAACCCGGGGGGAGGATGTGCATGAGATCCTTCCTAGCTTCACAGAGTTAACAGCGAACGGTACAGTAGGGGTTTGGATGAGCGTGGCAGGAACCCGTGAGGCGATGCGTTTAAAAAGGACTTACCGTTCTACCTCCGCGCGCTCAGTTAACCCACCCGGTGCAAGTGAACAGAGGCCACTGGGTCCCCGACATTCAAGTTGGTGGGAAAAACATGTCTCGGCTGTCAGCAGATTTCCGAATCCGATTTGCTGCACGCTTGCCCCTGCCCGAGAAGATACCATTCGGTTCGCGGCAGCGGGGACGGGAGGAGAAAATAACTATCACGGGGAGAAGGGAGAAGAGAGCGTTTGCTCCCCCCCGGCTAATCGATTTAAAATGCAACCCCAAATCGAACCGATCCCCGGGCCTTTTCGGCCGTGACGTTTTAAAGCAATTCATTTGGCACGGAGGAAAACGAAAGCTTAATATCCGTTGACAGGACTGCATCGCTGGGTCCGAGATTGGTCTTCCGACCCGATCGGTTTCTGAGTAGAGCCCTTCCTGACGTGAAGGTTTTTTGGGTTTTTTAAATCGGGTTAAGATTTGTCTGTCTTCCTCCGGTCGATCTTTTTTTTTTTTTTTTTTTTAAACTCGGTTCTGGGGTTCCATATCGCTCTCGCATCGCTCTAGCACGAAAATGATTTTCCCGGGGTCCCTCGGGTCCGAAGTATTTGAGG
This sequence comes from Ornithorhynchus anatinus, assembly GCF_004115215.2. Lineage (NCBI taxonomy): Eukaryota > Metazoa > Chordata > Mammalia > Monotremata > Ornithorhynchidae > Ornithorhynchus > Ornithorhynchus anatinus. The sequence goes on from NC_041750.1 coordinate 8,615,100, forward strand.
CAGTTCCAGCCTTCTCCTGTCAGCGGTTTGGGATGGGGAGCACCAAATGATGGCACAGACTGCTCACCCAGGGGTCCTTGGTTTTAAACGAAAAATGTGGGCATTGCTTCCACTTCCCTAAAATCGCAGCGGTCCCAGCTTTCTGGGGAAACATGCATCATCGGCATGGACAATTTCCTCTGAGGTAAATCTCTGCCAGAGGTGACTAGAATGTGCGGGTTCTGCAGAGGTCCCTTTTCGGGCTGAATCCGTAGCCATAAAAAAGCCATCCGAGTTACAGATGCTTCGGCGCGGCCGGGTAGTTCCGTGTGGAACACTCCAGGATCTCTACCTCCATGATAGGATGGGGAAAGATAACATCCAATTGTTGAAATTCTGGTGAAGAATCGGAGACGGTGGAGATGTGTGACAGTGACAGCTGGCGGTGCTGGGGGGCTTTAGTTTGTTTGCTTTTGTTTTTTCAGCACGGACGTCCAGGGGCTTGGACGAAAGGGGATAATGTGAGTGTGGGATTTCAGTGTGGCTTGTGGACTGCTAGAACGTCTCTCCTGCACCGCAGAGCTTCTTGGAATTGTCATCTCCTTTGAGGACCGTTCCGGGGCCACGGTGGCGACGTAATCGGAAAGGGCCAAGAGGGCTTTAATATTGAAAAGGACCTCGGTTCCTCTTGGGATATGGTTTGGAGCCTGGAAGAAATGCAGGAAATGGGTGCTCTGCTATTTTGCCTGTAATATTACCCATTTAGATCCTGCAGTTCAAATCATTCATTCATTCATTTATTTATTTATGTAGGGGGGTTGGGGCGGGTGGGGGAAGGGGCTTTAAACAGCTAACTGGAGAAAGGAACTGCCGCGAAAAGATGCGAGGCTAGATTGTGTGCCTGGACTTGGAAATATCTTCAGTTTGGTGTCAAAGCTCTGTTTTGAGTCTCACGACAACTGTTTATCTAGTTCTAGTTGGGCAGGAAGTTTACGGGTGCCTATACGTAATCCGGGAGACTTCAAGATGAACGATCCCTGTAACGCGCGTCCAGTTAGCCTTTCGTACTCGAAGAAGACTCCCCCGACGGTGAAGTTCACCCGGGTGTGCGCGCGTGGCCGATGAGGCCGAGGCGGGACCCACAGTCCGTCCGTACCGTGCCCCAGCGGGATGTCCTTAATAACACAGATCGCACATGTAAGAAACACACCGTCCACGAGACCGAGCAGATGTGACCTCACCTGGGAGGGAGATTTGGCGAGATACTGAGACCTCAGGTTATTTCAAGAAATGATTGTTGTGCCCAAGCAGAATGTCCTTTATAACACATATCACACATGTGAGAAATACACCATGCACAAGGCTGACCAGATGCGACCTCACCAGGGAGGGAGATTCGGTGCGATATTGAGGCCTCGGGTTATTTCAAGAAAGGATTTGAATCCGGGTAATGAATGGTAACGTAACAGAAGGTACGTTTGGCATGCGTAGCACCTATGAAAAGTTAGACCGACTAGAGATGTAAATGTAACCATCTAAGTTTCCGTGGCAGAGGTGAACCACTAATCCAGATACCCCTGCCATCATTGTGAATTTTGCCTTGGTGCTTCATATTTTGAATATCATCGAGCAGAGGCTAGTAAACCAACTGTAAAATTTTGTCCCTGGCTGATGCCTGTGGAACAAGGGCTGCTTCAAGGAGAGGGAGAGAGAGAGAGAGAGAGAGAGAGAGAGAGAGAGAGAGAGAGAGAGAGAGAGAGAGGGAACACGTTGGCCTGTGTACATGAGTGCATGTGTTTTTCTACATTCCTACCCAGAGTGCCATTTTTAAAGTATAAATCCAAGCATCTGTACGATGGATTAGCTTGGTATGAATCCTTGCTCTTCTCACACTCGAGATGACTTTATTCCTAATGACTTTTTTCTCTGAACTCTAGCCCCCAACTGGAATCAAGTTCTCGCCCGCTCTCTTTGTAAACAATTAGAAGTAAAAAAAACGCTGAAGCGCATTGATAAGTCTTGCAGATTGGGACTTCGGGGTGGCAGGGTTTATCGCCGGCATATCCGACTTAGAGTATTTGACTCCATACCCGAGGACCGGCAGTTGCCCCATAGATTTCAATATGGGCACGATGGGCCCTAATGGCTACTAAAGAGCTCAAATCTGTCAGCTAAATAATGCACATCTGCTAACCTTCAGTCAGAGCCCTCGTCTAATGCCACTTCGTTCTTTTGATTTTCTACCAGAGCACCAGCCTTAATTTCATCTTTCCAGCTAACTGGATGCCGGCAGCTCTCCCACTAAGTTATTATAGGAATTTGGATTACCAGCCCAATTATAGGAAGGACTGCAGAATGCTTTTTTTTTTTTTTACTTCAACCCTGTTCTGTTTGGAATCCTCCCAGCTATGACCACGCTTCTCAGTGCTGCATCTCTGTGTGCCACCCAGGTCCACCCAGGCAACAGATAACGAGCGAGCAGGAAATGATTTTCTTCCCGTTCTTTTTGTTGAAGGGTGGGTCGGAGTGAAGACCGGTGGTCGTGACCAGGCTGGAAAAATTGAGATCCGTGTGACCGGTCAGAGAAAACGTGGGGGGTTGGGGCGGGGGACGGACTCTTAAACCACGTTCCTCCCTCAAGCAAAATGATATGGGACCAATCCAAGACGACCGTGGATTGCTTAGAAAGTCGAAATGCTATTAGGTGAGGTGCTATCGAGGGTTAATCTGTCCCGTTTCTATCGGGGAGGTTTTTATTTATTTTCTGGTAAGGGGGTGGAGAGTGTAGGGTATGTGTCGGCTAGTTAAATAGTTGGCAGGCCTTTAAACAATGTGGTGAATAGATAATGTTGCTTTGCAGTATTATAGCACGATGTGATTTTTAGAGTGCTTTCTAAAGGCATTGCAGCAGAAGAGACCTCAAAGACATCAAGAGGATCCGTTCTGCCTCTCTTTATCCTTAGATAGAACGTAGAATTGTTTGCCAGGACCCACGGGAGTTTTGCTTGTTTGCCCAAACTCTGATCATGATTCGGTTCTCGCATCTCATTTAGTAACTCTACTTCTTGGGGAGGATAGGATGGTCTGAGGTGAAATTTAGCGGTGGACTTCAATTGCGTCTCTTCATTGTCTCCTGAATTTTTACTTCGGCCCCAACAGGGAACTCGGTAGGCTCTGTCCCGGGGGAGGGAGAGGAGGGAGTGGCAAACGACTCCTAAAAGTTGCCCTCTGAGTTGTTCCCTTAATCATTTATCTACACTAGTCTTAAAGGAGAGAGGGAAAAAAGTTAATGCCCACTTGACCCATTTTTTGTTCCTTTCAGGAGAAATGTTAGATCAATTTCCTCCTACCCCCCTGCTCCTTTTAATGTGCTCCGCTGCAGAGGGAGTTGGTGAGTGAGGGGGTGTCTGACAAGGTGATGGCTTAAAATAAATCATTAGCTGTCCCTCTTTCCTCCCCTCCTTCTGCCACTGCATCTTCGGCTCATCTCCCTGTCCCTTCTGTCTCTGTGTCAGAACACACCATAGAGGATTGCTTTACAAAATGGAGACCACACACACTGTCAGTGACCACGTTAGCTGCCGCTCAGGCCTGCGTGACAAAACAGCCGAAAAGAAATGTAGCCGCTTCTTCCCTTTAACTCTGATGCGCTTTTCCCTCAGGGGCTTTTTTCGGGGTGGGGGGCGGAGGGAGGGGGTGTGTGTAAGAGGCAGGAGTGGGAAGAGGGGACATGTGAGGATGGAATAAACTTGAGCCCTGTTGTATTTCATAGCTGTCAGTAATTGGGCATTGTCTTACCGCAGTTATTCCAGAGTCTGCAGAGAGAGAGAGAGAGAGAGTGAGTGAGTGTATATGGGTCCATTGCAATGTACTGTATAGGATCATAAGCATTTTGCTTCCAGAGGTAGTGTGTATTTTCATTTGGATCAACTCTGGAAAAAAGCTGATTTTTAAGCAGTTTGAAAAAGCGAGTATCCCCGGCACAGGATTCCTGCAATCACGCCGTTTTCATGTGATTTCAAAAAAGTTTTGATTATCCCCCCCGATGACAGTTAGCAGATTCCTTTTTTCCGGCACGTCCCCTGATTTCTGTTTTCCCCGGCTTCTTTTTCACTCCCAGCGGGGCCGGGGAAGTAGGGATCTAAATTCACCTACAGCACAAAATGTATATAATGATTCTAGGCCAGAGTCCGTCAATGCCTCAGGCTCTACGTAACTAAAATGTAGCTTTGTCCTAAATTTGTTGGTAAACCCTCAGAAAATAACTTGACTGCTATTAGCGCGGTTTATTGTTCTGTGGCTGTGTGAACTCCTTTTATTCCCTTTTTGAACTTCTGCTCTCAAAATAGTGTCTGCAATAGGAGTGCTAATAAGCCATGATATTGCTTTTTCTAATTTTGAGAATGTGTCGGCTGATTTTCCTTAAATAAGATATGAATCTCCTCAGACTTCCTTCTGTATACAGGTTACACAGACGATGACCTTCAAGAACCAGTATTAATGTAATTCATATTCTTTTCTCTAACTGACCTTTATTACCTTTTTAAGGAAGGATAATAGGTGGCTTGTGCTTTAGCTGATCCTGCATTCCCTGTTTGAAAGTAGTATGATCCCGGGTAGTTTACTGTGGATGAGAAGCAGGGAATTTGGGTGGCAGAAAAGATAACAAGGGGACGCTGGTAAGGAAGAAGGACAAGATGGGAAGAGGAAGAGTGAGGAGGGCTGAGAGCCAGCATGGAAGGGTTGGGTTTAGGAGATAGCAGATCTCACCTGTCTAAGCAACTCCCTAGAAATTCAGATCAACTGAATCGTAGCCTTTCCTGGTCTAAAAAGCAAAACCCTGTGGGTTTAGAAGCAAGACTCGGTCTTTGGCAGTCTTTCATATTTAATGCTGACTTCTTCTTTGGCTCAAGCAGCGAGAAAAGCAGCGTGGCCTGGTGGAAAGAGCCCGGTCCTGGGAGTCAGAGGACCCGGGTTCTAATCCCAGCACTGCCAGTTGCTTGCTGTGGGACCTTGGGCAAGTCACTACACTTCTCTGCACCTCGGTTTCCTCAACTGGAAAATGAGGATTCAGTATCTGTTCTCCCTCCTGCTTAGTCTGGGAATCCCGTGCAGGACGGGGACTGTGTCCAACCTGATTAGCACGTACCTACCCCCCGCGTTTAGAACGGTGTTTGTCACATAGTGTGCGCTTGACAAATACCGTTTAAAAACACAGTAGGACTAGAGCCCTTTTTTTCTTCGGGGAGCTGGGCTGGAAGACCGTTGTCTTGTCAGCTTGTCCTATTTTTGATTGGACGAACAGTTTAACGGGCTACGGATCAGGAATAGATAACCGTGCATTATATTTTGCAATTCAGTGATTATTCCCTACAGCTTAATGGGCAGTTGAGTCTAGTCTGAATCCCCGATGAGGCAGGTCCAGTCTAAGGCTGAGTTCGTAACTCACTGGCCCCACTCCACCGAGACATACAAGGAGAGTTACAAAAGTAGGCAGTACAGGCTGGTTCAGGAAATCGATGCTGAGTTGCCCGGGGATTATCACATGAACATATTTAGGATAATGCATCCGCACAGGAAACGGGATATCTTCTATCCTGGAACTGCAGAGAAGATGTAGCAGATGCCAAGAGCAGAGCACATTCCGTAAGATCCGGAAAAGACGGGGAAGAGCTGGGGCCCGGGAAGGGGTTTGAGGAGACTCTGGAAGTGATCGTCCAAGATGTCTGAGGGAGAAAGAGGCCCAGAGGCTAGACTGGACTAGAGTCAAGTGACTAGAACTTGAGCTAGAAAGATCTTCCGTAGAGATGCTTGAGCCAGCTTTCTGGGACCTTTCCATAACGTTTGATCGATAGGTCTGCTGCAGGCATATATGGATATAAAAAGCGAGAGCTATATATCAGGAAGAGCTATAAATCCGCTTTGATGGAAGTTGCTACCTCCTCCTCCTCTTCCTCCTCCTTCTGGGTCTCTCAATCTGGTTGTTTGTCCCATTTTATAAATCGTGTCTCACTTCTGCGCCTTGGCAGCCTGGTGGGTCCTTGTGTATGTTGTATATGGGCATCTACGTGTCTGTAGCTCCTACCACCATGTGTTTCTTTCCACCTGTTCTGGGCCTCTTCTCTATGTGAGCTGCTCTGTTAGTGCCACAGCTGACTGCTTTGAATTAACTCCCTTCTCAAGTGGGTCATCAGGGGAGAGAAAGAATGCCTGCGTGCAGGTGTTTTCAGGGGTGTAAATGTCACTTTTAGTAAGACCTTGGGGTGGGGTGGGGGGCATGGAAATAGTATATTTATTTTGAATCGTTGGATTGTTGGAAACAGAGTACTCTTTGCAGCAGCTATCCCACCTTTAACTGGGATCCCGGGCGTATCCCGGCACTAGCCCGGCACTTAGCACAGTGTTTTGCGTGTAGACTCTAAGCTCCCCGAGGGCTGGGATCATGTCTTCCCATTCATTCGGTCGTACTCATCGAGCACTTACTGTGTGCAGAGCACTGTACTAAGCGCTTGGGAGAGGACAATGCAACAATAAACCGTCACATTCCCTGCCCACAGCGAGCTTACAGTCTGGGGGCGGGGGCGGAGACGGACATCAATACAGATAAAATCACAGAAAGGCACATAAGGGCCGTGGGGCTTGGCGGGGAGAAGAGCTAAGGAAGCGAGTCAGGGTGACGCAGAAGGGAGCGGGAGATGAGGAAAAGTGGGGCTTGGGCTGGGAAGGCCTCTCGGAGGAGATGGGCCTCTAATAAAGCTTTGAAGGCTGGGGTGGGAGAGTAATTGTCTGGCGGATCTGAGGAGGGAGGGGGGTTCTATTGCACTCTCCCAAGTAGGATGCTCTGCATACAGTGAGTGCTCAATAAGTACCAGTGACTGATTAAATACTATCACTACTACAATTAAATCAAATTTAAGTCAGGTTGGGAATGAGCCTGGCAGGGTGAATAGGACTGGGGTGGTGGGTGGAACCGGAGTAGATACTAGAGAAGATGCAGTTCAATCTGAATTGGTGCCTATCCAAAGCACGACCCAGCTGAATTAAGCGAGCAGTCGATCAGTCGTATTTGTTGAGTATTTACCGTGTGCAGAGTACCCTACTAAGCCCCCGGGGAAACACAACAGAGTTAGTCCACAGAACCCGTGCCCTCGAAGAACTTACAATCAAGTAATTTTTCCCCGAGAGGAAGAAAGAGGAAAGTGGGGCGAGTGAGGGTTAAAGTAGTAGGATGTGGACAAATGAGCTGCAGGTGGGTGAGCAGTTAAGTGGGGGAGGCTCGCTGGGCGTTTATAGGCAGCTGCGGGAGGGTGGATTTCAGGAGGGTGTGGGGCTGGGGGGTGAGACAGAGTTTCAAGCGGAAGGAAGGGCTTGAACAAGGGTTGGAAGCAGAAGAGAACTGGGTGCGGGAAGAAGGTGAGCCTGGGGAAAATGGAAGGTGCTATCTGGGGTGTTGTAAGAGGAGAGAGAGGTAAGACAGGGTGAGTGACCTGAGTGAGTGCCTTAAAGCAGGAGTTGTAATATTTGTGTTTCTTGAGCGGCCATTTGGTGCCGTGTGCCGGATTAGGTGTCTGGGAAGTGTGGAATAAACAAGTGAAACCTTCTGTGCCTGCAAGGTGCCTATACTCTTAAAGAAGCAAACATAAGAGCATTTTACACCTAGAGTGCTCTATATTTATCTCTGTTTAAATATGTAGGGGTCTCTCCCTAATGTGGAGAGGAATGGGTAGCCAGTGGAGGCTTTAGAGGAGGGGAAAGATGACTTTTTAGGAAAATGATCTGAGCAGTAAAATGAAGTTTGGGCTGGAGAGAGGGGGAGGCTGGAGGTAGGCAGACCCGTGAGGAGGCCGACGCAGAGTCAAGCCAGGATCCGGCAAGCTCTCTCCGTCACCCAAGACGGTCTCGTAGAAAGAACTGCCAACCAAAGGCCTGCTGCTTTGCTGTCAATAATGATCCTACGCGGCCCTTGACAAGAATGAGAATGTAAGCGTGCAAGTTTGCAGACCAGTCATGGTAAGCATCTTTTTACACACCTTGCCGTTGTAATTCATTTCAGGAATTTTTTTTCACATCTGACTGGATGGATAGCTGTATAATACCTTTTCCCATTCCCCCCCCGCCCCCCCCCCCCCCCCCCCCCCCCCCCCCCGCCAAGCCCTTTCTGTTTGCACCGATGCTCAGAAGCTGCCTCTCGGAAATAGCTGTTTCCCGGGCTCGAATCCTCCTCTGTCGTCCACCTTCATTTCTCTGTCTCTCGGAAGGCCGAGACATAGCGAAACACTCGCTCGTGCTCGTAAATCCGGAGCTAGAAGTTGCTAGAGCAGAGTCTGTTGGTTATTATACCACAGGTTGGCAGGTATGGATCTTGGCAACACACTGAGGTCATTGTGTTGGACAAGCAGAGGTGGGTTTGGATGACATTATTGGTATTTTAATTGCTGTCGAGAGGAAGTTTGTGAGTGTGGGTGAATGTAGATTTTTTTTTGCAGACATGGTGATAATTGCGAAGTGGGAGGGGAAAAAAGTAATCCTGTCTTTACACTTCAGTACACATCTAAGTGTGTGTGTACACAGCAAGATTTTTGACGTGTGCAGGCAAATTCAGAGGTAAGGGTGCTATGGATAGCAACGATGGCTTACCAGCAGGTAAAGTCACAGTGGTATCTGCTGCTGGTGAGGTCTCAGAACTACTTTGTTGTGTAACTGCACACTGCGTCCTTTCTCCCTGCCAGGGGTTGGGGGAGAGGTGTGTATGCGTGACACGCAAAGGGACCAGGCAAGAGACTGTGGATGGCTCGACACAAACCCTCCCCATTCCTGCCCAAACCTCGCTGATGTCGGGTCAGACTTTCCCCCACCCCCCGGCCTTAGCCACCGGCAGCCGAGTGATTCTTCCCCAAGTGGCGAGGGGCCAGAAAAGCTGCCCGACTGGAATTTTTCACGGGCAAAAACATGCAAGTGCACCAGAGATTCTCTCAGTGACATTGATCCTCGTGGATACGGCATCATCTTTGAACCGAAGGACACCTCTCCTACTCTGGGTAGGTTAAGTGATATTTCCTCCGAGTAACCCGCTAGCGTTTACCCCCCCGAGAGTTCCTTCCTCCCCTTCGGTGAGCCCCTACCCGTCTGCACTCGTGGCCGGCGCTAGGTAGCGTTGGCGACGATTGTGGTAGGGAACGCGCTCGTGTGGGTATGACGGCAATGCCCTTCAGTAATCAGGGTGTAATCAGAAGCAGTGGGTGTCTAAAGTTATCCACGACTCCCACTGAACTGATTATAGTGGAAGAGAATGAGTACGGAGATGCTTGTGGAAAAATTAAACAGGACTCGTGCAGCATTAACAGTGAAGTTCAGCAGGAGAAATGCTCCAGTTCTTTCTCCCCCCGACCCCCGCCCCCCAGTTCAGGCCTTCGCTCTCAGGATATCTGGGCCAGTGCTTGTGAGGAAACTCCCTTAGCGCTGGAATTCAATAGCTTGGCCTTATAAAATTCGGCCTTTTGAGATTCACCGGCAGAAGCAGCACTTGTCTGGACATCAGTTTGATTCTTTTTTTTTTTTTTCCCCCCCTGTTGTTTTTTCCCCCAAAATGTTTACAGAGAACATCGTCTTGGACCGTTTTCTAGTTTCGTGTTGTAGGCGTGGAAGATTTCTTCCTTTGGAAGCCTTTGACATCTTGTCCTTCATCTCTTCCCAAACTCAGCTTTGACTTCTCGTTTACTTGTTTTGATGTGTGTATATATATCTATAATTCTATCTATATCGCTGCCTGTTTACTTGTTTTGATGTCTGTCTCCCCCCCTTCTGGACTGCGAGTCCGCTGTGGGCAGGGATTGTCTTTGTTGCTGAACTGTACTTTCCAAGCGCTTAGTAGAGTGCTCAGCACACGGTCAATAAATATGATTGAATGAATGAATTTCCAGAATGAAGAAAAGCAATGAGTTCCGTTAAGTGGTTTGGGATTTCCAAATGAAAGCAAATAGCAAACCCAAATTTGAGATGTGGGGAGGTGCATTCAGGTTGTAGTTGTGTAGAAGTTATTGGGAGTTCTGCTATTTGTAATGTTCTCTGATGGGTTTTAAAACCCAGGAAATTTGGGGGGTTTTTTGGGGATGGATTTTATTTTTTTTTATTTCCTTGGGTGGGGGTTGTTTAATGGTCTTTTCGAAGCACTTACTATGTGTCCGGCGCTGGAGTAGATACAAGATAAAGTTGGACACGGTCCCCGCCCCACATAGGGCATATAGTCCAAGTCACTGACAGTAGGATTTTGACATAAATAAGGAGCCAGGAGAAGAGATGAGGACCGGGTAATTATTAATATGTCGCCCCTTAGACTGTAAGCTTGTTGTGGGTAGGAAACACGTCTATCAACTGTGTTCATGTTGTACTCTTCCAAGCGTTTAGTGCAGTGGTATGCCCACAGTAAGTGCTCCGTAAATGTAATTAGGTGAAGAATGTGCTGTGTCTCGTATGCGATAAGATGGTAACAGACTTTTTGGCCGGTGCTCAGGGGTAGAGCTCTTTGCACTGGGGAAGGGAACTGCACTGATCTAAAGCATTTGGGATGAAGTAAATTTAGGAGGAGGTTTGGGTCGCCGTTATGGGAGCACCACAACAGCGGGATGTTTGCAGAGCCTGAGCCTTTTAGGGTTTCATCCCCTCTGCGCAGGATGCACTCGTTTCCATGAGCCTGAGATGGAAGAGCCAGAAGGTGAATGGTTAGGATGGATGTCCTTAATCACCTAGGTCATGGAGGTGGAAGGCGGAGCCTCTAAAATTGGCAAGTTTCATGAGTCCTGCCCCCCTCAGGGGAGTGTACTGGGGGGGGGGGGTGTCTCTGTACCCACGAAAGAGCCTGAAGCAGCCTTTAGGGCCTCTCCTCCAGACTTTGGACACGATTCCTTCCTTTCGCTCCGTCCCATTATAGCTTTCCTCAGTTACAGAAGCAGCGGGGCATAGGGGACAGAGCACGGGCCTGGGAGTCAGAAGGTCACGGGTTCTAATCCCGGTTCTACCACCTGTCTGCTGGGTGAACTGGCAAATCAGTTCACTTCTCTGGGCCTCAGTTACCTCATCTGGAAAATGAGGATTGAAAGCGTGAGCCCCATGTGGGACGGGGACTGTGTCCAACCCGACCGTCTTGGATCTACCCCAGTCCTTAGAACAGTGCTTGGCACATAGTAAACGCTTAAGTACCAGAAGTATTATTATTATTATGATTATGATTATTCCAGCCACTGTTCTAGGCTAAATATAGTCCCTACAGGATCGGGGAAGTGGGGACTAGAGACAAGGATATGTGTGTGTGCTCCGGGGAATTGGAGGGTGTGATTTTTGGCCTGAGCTTCCACTTCCTCAGGACTTTCAATCAATTAATGTGCACGTGGATTAATGTGATTTTTTTTTTTCATGGCTTTTGTTAAGCGCTTACTGTGTGTCAAGAACTGTTCAAAGTGCTGGAGTAGGTACAAGTTAGTCAAGCGTTTAATGGGCACTTACCGTGCCCATTACTACTAAGCACGGTACTAAGTGCCCGGGAGAGTCTTGCCTTATGCCGTCGAGTCGTGTCCGACCCATAGCGACACCACGGACACATCTCTCCCGGAGCGCCTCACTCTCCATCTGCAATTGTTCTGATAGTGGATCCAGAGAGTTTTCTGGGTGGTAAAAGTCCGGAAGCGGTTTACCACCGCCTCCTTCCGCGTGGTAAACTAGAGTCTCCGCCCTCGACTCTCTCCCACGCCGCTGCCGTCCAGCACGGGTGAGTTTTGACTTGTAGCAGATTGCCTACCACTCGCTAGCCACTGCCCGAGCTGGGAATGGAACGGGTAGGCCTCTGCTCGACTCTCCCTCCCGTAGCCGAGACCGGTAGACTACTGGAAACTCTCCGGGTGCGACCCTGAGAGGGGGCTTGGGAGAATAATAATAATGTTGGTATTTGTTAAGCGCTTACTAGGTGCCGAGCACTGTTCTAAGCGCTGGGGGAGATACAGGGTCATCAGGTTGTCCCACGTGGGGCTCACACACTTTTAATCCCCATTTTACAGATGAGGGAACTGAGGCACAGGAAGTGAAGTGACTCGCCCACAGTCACGCAGCTGACAAGTGGCAGAGCCGGGAGTCGAACTCATGACCTCTGACTCCGAAGCCCAGGCTCTTTCCACTGAGCCACGCTGCTTCTCCACAATAATAATAATAATAGTATTTGTTAAATGCTTACTCTGTGCCGGGGGCTGTACTGAACGCTGAGTACAGCAAATCGGGTTGGACCCGATCCCTGTCGCTCGTGGGGCTCATGGTCTCGATCCCCATTTTACAGATGAGGTAACTGAGGCCGAGTGAAGTGACTTGCCCAAGGTCAAGTCAGTACAACAGATGTGATAGATGTGTTCCTGCCCATACAGAGCTTACAGTCTAGAGAGAGTGACTTTCTGGCCCTGCCCATAAGTAGTCATCAAAGACCAAATGAGGGAGCCTTCCTCCTGGACTTCACCCCCCTTTCTTATTGGTATTTAAGCACTTACTGTGTGTCAAACCTTGTTCTAAGCGCTGGGGTAGCTACAAGTTAGAAGGTACACCGCTTTTGCCACTTGTCTGCTGTGTGACCTTGGGCAAGTCACTTCACTTCTCTGGGGCTCAGTTACTTCATCTGTAAAATGAGGATTGAGACCGTGAGCCCTATGTGGGACAGGCTTGCTTGTATCCACCCCAGTGCTTAGTACAGTGCCTGGCACATAGTAAGCGCTTACCAAGAACCACAATTATTATTATTACTATTCTGTACTCCTACACCACCCTTCCTCTTTAAACTCCTCCTATCGCCTTTCAGTGTGGTCAGGGAAGGTCTAATAAGTTGCTCTAGAAGGAATCCTTTCTATTGTCACCCTTCATCCTCCTCACAGGGAAGTGAAAGTGCAGGAGGAACTGCGTGGAAAGTTACTTCCTCACGCGATTCCTTAGCGAATCCCTTCCGTTCGGTTTCAGCCAACCAGGTCTTGTTCCAAACACGCTAGCTGGTCGTTGGGTCCCCACAGCCTTGACGGTGAAAGATGTCATTGTTTTTATAGTAGAGTCCCCTTGAGGGTGAAGTAAAATGTCACCCAGCTGTCATCCTGAAACTTTTCAGGCTGCCGACCACTTTGGCAGGGCGGATGAGTCCACGCGACTCCTCTGAGGTGGGGATTTTCCACTCTGGCTTTCCTCGCCTCCAGTGGGTTAAGAACCCTCCACTCCCATCCAGGATTGGATCCAGCTCTCCGCCGTTTCCGACCTTGCCGCCTTTATATTGGAAGCGTGCAGTAGGAGCTCCGTTCTAACGAGTGCCGGAAGCTCCGCCGTCCAGGAGCTCTTGGGAAAGGACCAGGAGCCTCGGGAATGGAGGAGTCATTCTACCTTCCCGCTGGGTGAAGAAAGCCACTGCCATCCAAGCGTGTCGTCCCCCCGCAATCTCCAGGAGGTGGTAATCTCTGGAGAGCAAGAGTAGCAGAATCGCTTTGTCCGTCACCAGTAACGGTTTGAAGCGTTTACCGTATGCAGAGCGCTGTACTGATTGCTGGGGGAGAAGCCGCGGGAGGGAATTAGACGCGGTCACTGTCCTTTGGGGGGGCTCACAATCTGAGTGTAAGGAGGGAGAGGGGACTTGGAGATAGACACCTCAGGAGTGATGGAAATGGTAAAACCCAACACGGGCAAAGACCCGAAGTAAAAAACAGTCAGAAGGTTGCGGTGGCTAGAGGAGCGGAATTTCCGGCTCCTCGGGGCTCGGAGTTCAAGACGCGCCCGTAGCCACCACGACCGCTTCAGCCGCCAGTCTCCCGGGGGCTTGGTGGAGTTCTCCGGCTGCGGGGGCTTTTCTCTTTCCCGCCGGAGTGGAGGAAGGCAGGATGGGCTTGAGAACTCTGTCGTCGTAGAGAATCTTTAGCTCTTAAAATGGAGATGTACCAAGGAAGGCAAGCCTAATTAAAATGACTGTTAAACACTTTCCAAACTGCAGAGCTAAATAAACTTCAAATTTAGAATCCATTTAGTTTCCCTAGGTCTCCTCGCTTCCTCCCTTCCATAGATCCGACTCTCTGAGTCTCTGCTCGTTCCCCCGGCCCAGTCGATCGGTGGTATTTATTGAGGGTCCACTGTGTGCAGAGCACTCTACTGAGTGCTTGGGAAAGTACAATACAGCAGAGCTGGTAGATGCGATCCCTTGCGAAAAGCAAGAAAGCCCAATAGAGAGGAACCGAGTCTCTTGAGGAGACAGAGTGGCTCCAGGCGGAGTTGTTTCTCTTCCTCTTTTGTGTAAAAAGAAGCAGCGTGGCTTAGTAGACAGAGCCCGGGCCTGGGAGTCGGAAGGACCTGGGTTCTAAACCCGGCTCCGCCACGTGTCTGCTGGGTGACCTTGGCCAAGTCACTTCACTTCTCTGGACCTCAGTCACCTCATCTGTAAAATGGGGATTAAGAGCGTGAGCTCCATATGGGACAGGGACCGTGTCCAACCTGATTAACTCGGATCTGCCCCAGCGCGGAGAACGGTGCTTGGCACATGGCAAGCGCTTAACAAGTGCCATCATTACTATCATTTAAAAGATCTCAGAGCCAATAACCATTCCACAGCTACCTCTCGATGACTCGAGGTGACTTTCCTCCTTTGCTTTGCCGCACGAGACTTTAAACGTCTGCAAATGAGCCGGTTTTTTCCAGGATCGGAACACGCCATTTCTGGAGGTCTAATGGCCTGCTGTGGGTTAGCAAGAGGGAAGGAAGCCAGCTGTCCTTTTTATTTGCTCCCCAGTATCAACCCATCAGTGATATTTATTAAATGCTCTTACCGTGCGGAGAGCGCTGTATGGAGAGTGTATTACAGCAGAGTTGATAGGTACATCCCCTGCCCACAGTGAGCTTACAGTCTAGAGGATATGCAAACTATTCTTGTAATAATAGTGGTATTTGTTAAGCACTTACTATGTGCCAGGCACTGTACTAAGCACTGGGGTGGATACAAGCAAATGGGTTTGGACACGGCTCCTGTCCCACGGGGGGGGGGGGGGGCTCACGGTCCTAGTCCCCATTCTACAGATGGGGTGACTGAGGCACGGAGAAGTGAAGTGACCACCCAGCGTCATCCAGCAGATGAGTGGCGGAGTGGGATTAGAACCCGTGACCCTCTGACTCCCAGGCCCGGGCTCTATCCACTACGCCACGCTGCTTCTCACGCGATCATCCCGGGTCACTGGAGGCTGGCCGCCAGCTTCGTCCTGTCATCCTTTGATCACCTCTTGTTTCCTTCCACCCCCTGCCCCTTTGGAAACTGACGCCCCCATGCCCGTTGCTGTAACTTTTTCCCGCCGAACCCTCCTCCTAAGATCTCTGGGCTTTGGAAGTGCCAGAGCTGGTTGTAGGCTGGTTAATCCCAGTGGCCTGTTCCATGTTACGCTCTCTGGGGGCCCGCTGTAAATGAGAGGCCTTCATCTCAGCTGGGTTTCTCCTCGTTAAATATTTAATAAATAAGAAGTACAGCCTGTGATGCTGGGAATTGTTTGATAGTAAAATTAATGAGAGGGAGAGAGTTGTAGGCACCACACATGGCTGGTTCAGAGCAAGTCAGGTTTCATTCTTGTGGGTCCTGTTGATAAGCTGTGTAGTTCACTTTCTCTCCCGCCCTCCCTCCCTCTCTCCATCCCTCTCCCTCCCTTTTCCCAGTTCCTCCTCTCTCTCTCCCTCCCGTTCACCCATTTCTGTCTTTGCTCTTTCCCAACCCTTCTTTCCTCTTCACTTGCCGCCTCACCCCTTCTATGCTTTTCTTTCTGCCTCAGTTACTGCCCTTTCCTTTCTCTGCCCAAGTTGCTCCCTCAGGATCGATCTCTCACTCTTACTATCACTCGTCTCCCTCTCCGTCACCTTCCTTTTGCTTTCTCTGTGTTCTTTCCCTCTTTCAGTCATTCATTCGATAGTATTTATTGAGCGCTTACTATGTGCAGGGCACTGTACTAAGCGCTTGGAATGAACAGATCGGTAACAGATAGAGACGGTCCCTGCCCTTTGACGGGCTTACGGTCTAATCGGGGGAGACGGACAGACGAGAACGATGGCAATAAATAGAATCGAGGGGATGAACGTCTCATTAAAACAATAGCAAATTCTTCTTTCTCCCTTGCTCTCGCTTCTGCCCCCTCTAACGTACCCCGTCGTCTTTACTGTTCTTGTGAGCCTGGCAGTTTTTAGAACCTGGCCGGATATATCGAGGAGGAAATACACTTGCTGCGTATGGCCGTTCACGCCCCACCCTAGAGTGCCACTGATCGGGCCCTGGCCTTTCCGGGCAGATCCAGTCGGGTCACCTGAAGTCTGCGGGGGGAAGACATTAAGGCCTTTTTGAGCACTCGTTCTTGATCCCGGTCTCTCCTGAGAGTCTTACTTCCCCCTTCTTCAGAGCCCCTCTGACGCTACCGCGGGCAGTAGGGCCCAAGACTGCTTTAGTAGGCAGCCGCTGGCTTGGCCGGCTTGCAGATCCAAAGGGGGCAGTGGAATTGAGAGAATGGTTTGCCGGCCAGCCGATGCCATCTTTCCTCTCCAGTCTGACTGAGGAAGGTTAGGCCTCAGGAGGGGCAGTTGGAGGGAAAACTGGGAAGCTGGAGGCAGAAAGTAATTTTAGTGAGCTGATTAGGTGCCCTCTCCCTTTACAGAGAGCTTGCTTGACTCCTCCGAGGGAGGGCCATCTCTTGGGAGGAGAAACGAGGCAGTAGAAAAGCAGCATGGCCTAGTGGATAGAGGAAGGACCTGGGTTCTGATCCCGGCTCCGTCGCTTACCTGCTGTGTGACTCGGGCGAGTCGTTTCGCTTTCCTGGGCCTCAGTTTCCTCATCTATAAAATGGGGATCGAAACTGTGAGCCCCACCTGGGACGGAGGCTGCGTCTAACCCGATTTGCCTGTATCCACCGCAGCGCTTAGCACAGGGCCCGGAACGTAGTAAACACTCGACGGATACTGCGGTTATTGTCATTGTCGTCAGTACGCCTAGGTCCTTCGGCACTGTTGGTGGGAACTGAGGTTTAGTCCTTGGACTGGATTACCCGGTTCCTAACCCAGAGGTCAGTCCCTCACCCTCTTGAAAATGGGAACAGGAGCGCCTTTCTCCCCGTCTCTCTCCCTTGCTCTGTAAATGGCGTGGGGCGCGTGGGGAGATTGCACTCCGAATCCTCCTCGAGCAGCCGGGCCTGGCTGCAGGGTGGCTGGCGGCGTGCAACGTCCGCGCTCTCGTCATCTGTACCCCATGTGCTGAAGGAAGCCTGACGAGGACTGGCGGGGGAGGAGGAAGAGAGCTTTATTCGGGGATGGAGTCAGGCATCTCGGTACCAGGAAAAAAAAGCAATTGAATTTGCCCTGATGGAAGAAAATGGCAAAGACAGGGGAAGCGCATGGGGGCGGCGGGGTGGGGGAATCAAACAGTGACTGCTGCAGGTAACAATCCCCTGCACCTTACACCCGCCACCTTTCTACCTTCTCTCCCCAGCTTAAAGGGCCTGAATGGAATTCAGATGCAAAACCTCGGCTCTGGCTAATTGAACACTGCCCTCGTTGGCTTCATTATGCTCCTCTAGCGCCCCGGCGATGATAATACTACTGCCTCGCTGCTACTTCGTCTTTCTGGGTTTTGCTCAGAATTGCCTCTCATCGACATAGACCAGAATGGTTCCAGCATATCTATTTCCTCCCCGATCCCGTGCCTGCCTCCTTTTGTGCTCTCTTTCTCTCCCTCTCTCTCTCTCTCTCTCCCCCCCCCTTTCCTTTCCCTTCCTCCCCCAACCAGACTCACATAATGGTTCTCCCATGCCCTTCCTATTTCCCCCCCCCCCCACCCCCATTCCAGGATTGCAGGGCAGTGATGAGGAGAGATGGGATCAGGTTGAATTTTCCAAGCCCTTTTTTTTTTTTTTTTCTGTTTGCTGTCAAACACATTTGACTGAACAGATGCTCCTTTTTTTGATAAGCACTTACTCCTTGTACCCTTTTCCCTCTCTTCCTGCCCCATCTTTTTGGTCTCCTTCCTTGCAGTCCATTTCTCTCTCTCCCTCCCCCATTTCTCTTCCTATTTGGTAAAAGCCCTTCAGTGAAGCAGTGGGAGGACTGCAGAGAAGCTTGTGACACTCACAACACCAAAATTCAGGCTCCTCTGCGAAAGGAGGTGTCGGGAAGTGGGAGCTGAGTTGCAGTGGGGAAGAAACGTTTAACGTTTCAGGCCTCCCTTCCCGCACCGATTCCATGAAGCGCAGAAACCTATCACGGGAAAACTCAGATTTAATCGTTGCCCTGAGTCAACTGCCTGTTTTCAGGACCTTTCAGCACGTCGTTATGTCCGTTTTTCTGTCCTCGGTCCCCTCATCAGTGCCATAGTTCTAGGACTGTTCTATCTCGTCCGTAACGGGAGGCGCTTTGAGGCCGGAGTTATGAACGTTTGGAAAGTCCCCTAAAGCCGATAGAGGAAAATACTGGAGAAGGGTAAACCCGGGGATTTTGTTTTAATTAAGACAAGCTTATTTGCCACCCAAGTTGAAAGAGAGATTGCAGGGAGCCGGCTAGGGGCTGAATCTTATACTGTGAACTTTCAGGCTTTGAATTTTGGTGCTGACTCCCATTTCAGTCAATCAGTAATATTTACTCAACGTTTACTCCGTTGCAGAGCAGTGTACTAAGCGCTTGGGAGAGTAGAGTTAGTAGACATGCTCCCCGCCCTCAAAGAGTGTACAGCCTGGCCAGGGGAGGCAGACACTAAAATGAATTACAGGTAGGGAGAAGCAATAGAGTATAAAGATATGTACGTAAGTAGGGTGGGGAGAGGGAAGTACCCAAGGGCTTAGGTGTAATGGAAGTTTTGAAGTGGGAATAGGGAAGGAAATCAATTGGAGAACTGGGGGCTTAATCAGGGAAGGCTCCCGGAGGAGACGTGATTTCAGAAGGGTCTCGAAGATGAGGAAGAGCGGCAGTCTGCCGGATGTGAAGGATGAGGGAATTTCAGGTGGAAGGGAGGCTGTGAGCAAGAGGTTGGGGGTGAGAGATGAGAATCGGGCCGCGTGAGGAGTTGGTTGGCTCGAGAGGAGTGAAGCGTGGGAGCTGGGTTGTAGTGGGAGAAGAGAATGGATGAGTATGAAGGGGAGAGCCGATTGAGCGCCTTAAAGTCGACGGTGAGGCGTTCCCATTTGACGCGGGGATGGATGAGCGACCATCGGATGTTCTCGAGGTTTCGGGAGATGTGCACAAAACAATATTTGTGAAAAACCATCTGGGCAGCAACAGAGTGAACTGTGGGCCGTGGGTCTGCCGGGGGGCCTGGAAGACAAGCTTTTCCCTAGCCTGGCTTCCCCACTGTGGATCGAGACCCTTTCCAGTAGTAGTAAGGCCACGATCGGCCACTCGCCCTGTTGCTAGTTGAATCCGGTGAGAGCTAAGAAGAGCATTAGTCTTCAACTCGGGATACCAGCTTCCTGTGGCTTCCTCTCTGAATGTCGTCTTGTCTGGCCTTCGCTTTTCTCCCTCTGTCAAAGATGAATCCCCACCACCTCTCTGCTAAACAGAGAGATCAGGAGGAGAATGCGCCCTGACAGACTCTTGGGGGACGAGGGACCCGGGGCAGAGAACGTTAGCGATAACGATCATTAGCAATGGTGCCGAATGACGGTAAAGAAAGAAGTATGCGGGGCAGGACAGGAGGTAATTGGGAATTGGTGATGGTCTCTAGCTTCCGTCCCTGAGATTTCTGGAATGGTCCAGGGACCCTTAGTCTAACTGGCTTTCTCAGTCAGGGAGGTGGAGGGGGTCAGAAAGCACAAGGCAGCAGGACCTGACTGGTGAGAAACCAGGCGGCCGGCTAGCTCTTCTGGAATGATATCTCAGTGGGACCAAAAATTTCCCAAAGCTTATCGGGAAAGTTTTCAGGCTAGGACTGGTACAAGATGCTATCTGGGAGATTCTGCCAAACAAGTCTCTGGCATATTTTTATTTATTTTCTTTGTTACTGTGGCTGTTACTCCAAAGAATGTATTTAGTCCTCCGAAATGCCTCTCCCCAAGGAAGGAGGGAGTGTAGCGTAGGGTGTGATGCACAAGATGGGAAGAGGTACTTTGGGTTTCCATTCCTAGCTGTTCCTGTGATGACTTGAAAGACCTTTGGGAATTCCTTTTCCAAGCTTCAGACTACCTGTCTGGAAGGTGGAGATGATAAATTCTGACCCTTTTCTAATTTCTAGAAAGGGGTTGGTTTGGGGTCGGGTCTTTTTGTCGGTGGTGGTGGTTTTGGGGGTTTTTTTTTTTTTTAAATGGTATTTAAGTGCTTACTATGTGCCTGGTACTGTACTAAGTGATGGGGCAGATACAAGGTAATCAGGCCGGTCACAGTCCTTGTCCCACATAGGGCTCACAGTCTTACTCCCCGTTTTACAGATGAGACACCGAGGCATGAAGTAACTTACCCGAGGTGTCACCGCAGACAAGCGGTGAAGACAGGTTTAGAACCCAGGTCCTCTGTTTCCCTGGCCAGTGCTCTTTCCCCTAAGTCATTCTGCTTCCTTTGCACTCCCAGAGAAAAGGCCTATTGTTTTTCTCTAGGGGAACCACTGTGCTTTTCATGGGAAGCAGTGTGGCCTGTTGGAAAAAGCCTGGGCCTTGGGAGTCAGAGGCCATGGGTTCTAATTCCGGCCTGTCATCTCCCTGCTATGTGGTCTTGGGCAAGTCATTGACGTCTTTGTGCCTCAGTTCCCTCATCTGCAAAATGGAGATTCCTGTTCTCCCTTCTATTTACTCTGTGAGTCCCACGTGGGACCCCAGGGCTTAGTACAGTTCTTGGCATGTAGTAAGTACTTAAATACTACCATTATTATTATTATTATTTTTCCTTTCTGGGTTTTTTTTCCCCCTCCTGCCATCATCTCTTTCTGATGCTGCATTTTTTTCTCTTTCCCTTTCCTCCCCCTCCATCTCTAGCTCTTGCTAAATATCTTTCTCCAGCCCCCTCTCCTCTGCAGTTTCCCACTCTAGCACTCTCTCCCTCCTTTTCTTTTCTTCCCTTCCTGCTCCCACTTCCCTTCTCCTGTTTTATCATGCCAAATGTCAGAAAGCACAGTTGTCGCCTTAGATCTAGAGCAGAGTGCTGATCCCTAATGCCTTTGACAGTTCATTTACTCTCTCCAAAACTCTCTCCCTCCTTGTTTTCTCGCTAATGGGTCATGTGGGGCACGTTGCTTTTCCCAGCTGCCCATTCTCATTTGACTTCATCCCCACACTCTTTCCACTCCTCTTCTCCCCCCCCCCCCGCCCCCCCAACCCAACATCCTGCACCCACCCTTGCTCAGTGGGAGGCTGGATATTCAGGTCCTGTGTCGCTAACCATTCCGTGGTAACCGCTATTTCGTATCCCCGGCCTTCTTGGAAATCAAACCCCTCATCTGTAAAGCACCAAAAAGCTCCGACCGTATTTTCAAAGCCTGAAAATGTTTTCTTTCGCTCACTCGAGCGTGTCTCGGATGCTCCCTTCTGCTCCCGTAAATCTGCCTCTTCCTTTGCAGGAGACTCGGCTGGGGTCAGCGAAGACCTGAGGAGGAGATCTTGGCTAGGGACATTTTGATGTTAAGACTACTGGGTGCTGTCATATCGATTAAACTCCCGGGACCTCCGCCAATAGCCTCGAGGATTAAATCAATAGAGTTTGCAAAAGTAAAAGCTTCTTTTAGAGCTACACAATATTTTAGTTCATTTTTTTAATGATGGGGCTTCGAGGAGAGGCCGAGCTGATGACTGGGCAGATGCGGCATCAAGTCTGCATTCCTGAGACGGAATGCCAAGAGAGCGTTTTAGTGGCTCCCGGACCCCCCGGACCACCCGATTTACACATCTCTAACCATCCAGCGCCAAGGCGAGATCTGAGGCGGGTGGGGGGGCGGGGAGAGAGACGGAGAGGTAGAGGTGAGAAAAGGAGGGAAAGAAATGATTGCAGCTGAGATGTAAAAAGAATTGATGAGGTTGAGAGAGGAACCAGCAGGACAATTTGTCCCCCATTTGAGTGATACATATGTAAGAGTCAGAAATAGATTATACTAAATATATGCGGAGAAGACTTCCCCACCCATCAGAGGTTTCTGTATGCATTCCTGCTCCTGTACATGCTGAATGGAAAATTGACGGGGGGGGGGGGGGGAGGGGAAATGGGGAGGGAGGGGGCAGTGAAGTCCAGGAGAGAACACTAGGACATCGGACACTTGAATGTGAGGTTTGATTCGGCTATTACTTGGTCTTCCTAATGATGATCTTTCTGCCTCTCCTTCACCCCCCCCCCCCCCCCCACTACCCTGTCTCCCTGTTTTAGTTTTAACATGCGAGATATTCTGAGTTCAAACTTCTCATACAGCATCCTGAACTCTTTAGAGGAATGGTGTTATATAAATCTAACAAATAAATTCATAATTCAGTGTGTAGGAGGAACCTAGAGGAGAAGAGAAAAACGGTGTCCAGGAAAGGAATGAAGCCATGGAGCTTTTTGCAAAACAGGACAGCCATTTTGAACGAGGCCCTGAATAGGAGAACGGAGGAACCTAAATGGGGATGAGGATTGTGTTGGACGGGAATCCGCATCTTCCTCCCCCCACCCCCGCATCCCAGTGGATCTGTGAGCCAAGACTTGAGAAGGATAGAGGTCGGTAGGAAAGGGGAGGATGAGGAGTTCAGTAAGTGAACGGAGTTGAGAGAGTGGCACAAATGGACAGGGGAATAAACAGCATCGGAGAGCGTCACTGTTTCAAATCCTCTGAGCCGTGACTAAGGTTTGAGGCCCAGGAAAGCAGACTTTTTTTTTTTTCTTTCCTTCCCCTCAGAACCGATAACGTGAGAAGCTCAATTTGGGTGGCATTGGAAGACACTTAAGGACACGTTCCTTCTGATGGCGAATTATAAATCATTAGGATTTCATCTTATTTTCCTGCAGCCATGATGCGGGAGATGCACCCTCTTTCCATGCACGCCCCCTTAATCCTCCTTCCCCTCTGCGTTCCCTCCCCCCCCCCCCCCCCCCCCCCCACCAACTCCACCGTCATGTACAGCTTCAGGAGGTGTTGCTACTTGCGACTGAGTTTGCTCACACCTTCCCAGTTCTGACATTTCCGAGTGAATGAGAAAGGAACTCGGGGGCGGGAGGAGGAGGGCCGGAGCTGAGAGGACCCCTCACGGTGTTGGCCGCCGTGCTGAAAATGGGATCGGAGGCAGGGAGGCTGCACTTGTTAAAGTTCTCTTAACACTGCCGTTCGAAAAGTAAAGAGCTCCCGCCGAGGCTCGTCTCGCTTTGACCTTTCCGGCTCATCTGTCTGTTTTCGACCTGACGGTTTGGAGGCTTGACTCTTCCCCTAGTTTGGGATTTGGGAAGCCTTTCGATGATTAGAAGTGGAACTCTTACTATCTTTCTTGGAGGAAGGATTAGCCCATCCCAGAGACCGTCGGAGAACGCCATTAAGGGTATTCGAGGGTGTCTGTATACCGTGGCTTGCCAGCATCTCGTCCGAATCGAGGCACTTTGAAATCTCCAAATCCCCTCCCCGCTCCGGGAGTCTTCCTGTAGATCTCTATGCCCTCAGAACTAACAGATTAGATCCCTCCAATCAATTAATGTCATCGTGTGCTTTCGGGGTGCAAGTGGGCACTAGATGTGTGGCGTTTCATTTCTTCTGGGGGCTGCCCCACCGAGTTAGACTGGATCTGTGAAGTTTTGCTAAAGCTCCAATATGGAACTGAGAAAATGCTGCATAGACATTTGAAACCTGCTCATTTTCCCCTCCTCTTTCCACCATCATTTGTGCCTTTCCACCCACTCTCATTTCTTCCCCCTTGCTCTAGTTCCATATGTGCTCACCCACCCACCCACCTCCCCACAAGAACAGATCCCTGATTGGCTCACCGCTCGATCCACTTTGTTTGCATATGCAGATCAGACTATCCCAAATCCCACTCAACTGGAAGCCCTAGGACTCTGGAGGAGAGCCACTGGTTTGATCAGGCCCTCTGCGCGTGAGAGACCTCAGAGGCCGTACTGTAGTTTGGGGGGCGGGGAAGAAGAAACACGGCCAAAGAGAAGGAAATTGTGCGTTCGGAAGGACCGGTCTAATGCCGGCGCTTAGAGCGGTGCTCGGCGCATAGGAAGCGCTTGACGGATACCGTCGCTATTATTATTATGTCATAAAGGAACCTGATGGAGGAAAAAGATGTCAGCGGAACCTTCCTTAGATGCAGTGATTTTTATTTAATGTTCCGAAGTCCGAGGGAGATGGTCCGTTGGCGGACTCTGTCCATCTCCCCATCTATTAATAAGCTCAGTACCTGCAGTGCCGCTCTCGGTTCTTATCTTCCTCCGGGCACCCCGCTCTCGCTATATGGGCCTATCCGTACCTGGTGATCAACCCAAGTATGGTCGCGTCTATTTATAGCCAGACCCGTCTGCGTGACCGTCCGTTCATCTGGGCGTCTGTGTGCCATTTAAAAAACTACAGTTTTCCTCCTTCGGAGTCTCTCTCATCTTGATCCATCTCTCTTTCTTTTTGGGGGGCTCCTTTGGTCTCTGCTCCGCTCCTGTTTGTGCTGAGGCAGGCTCTTCCGCTTCTCTCTCCTCCCGCCCTCCCCCCAGGCCAATCAATGAACAGGAAGAGCTTGCAGCTGACTCCTCTTCTGATCATCCAGCGACGCAGCATTCATTGCCATTCCTGAGTGCCTGGCCCTGGCCCTGCTGAGGAACTGATGGCTGGACCCATCAGTTGCTTCTCTCCCCAGAGCTCCCCATGGCTCTGAACTGCGATAAGCTCCTTTGGTTCCTTGTACTCTCTCAAGCGTTCAGTGCAGTGCTCTGCACCCAGTAAGCCTTCGATAAATGCGACCAAATGGACGAATAAATATCTGTGGCTATTCCCCTGCGGCTACCAAGAGCTTGGATTTTCCCCGGGGAGAGGACAGGCAGCCTTGTGAACCTAATCTGCAGGGCAGCCTGGATTTCCCTCGCTGTCCCCCTATCTCCACCTTTCCTGGTTTTTGGGTTTTTTTCCCCTCACGTCACCATTTCTGAGCCCCCTCCTGCCCCACGCCCAAACGTCCTTGGCATGCGATGGCGAGGAGAGGCAGTGGAAGAGGGACACTGCTACCCGAGAACACGTTCACACGTTCTCATCCTTGCGTTACCCGTCACTTTACTTAGCACATTTGCTAGTTACTAAAGCTATTTTCGTTTCGACGGAGACTTTTGTTTCCTTCTCAGTCTTCTCTCTCTCTCCTCTTTGGGGGAATATCGCCTCGCAGAAAAGATGAGGGATTTAGAGTCCAGGATGCCTGAACCCTTCTAGGTTTGGGGGGGCTGGGGTGGAGCAGAGGAAGACCATATCTTCTTGTGACTAGCTGAGGAGGCTGAGAATCAGAAATCCTGGGCTCTGGGCTCAAATTGTTTTCAGTTGACTCGGAGCGGAGCTCAGTTTACATCTGTAAAATGGGCCCGGTGTTAATTACAGACATTCCAGGAACTTGTGGTGTGGTTGATTGCTGTGAATTGAGATGTTGAGCAGGGGATTGAGAATTGAGAAAAGGTATCACATTCCCCCTTTGCCAAGTAACAGCTGAGGTGTATGGCTTGACCCCTCCCCCCAAATCGAGGGTTTGAAGATCTTGTAGGACTCGTTACAGTTGACACCATCACCGGCTTCCCCATCTGTCAAGCCCCTAGCTTCGGCATTATCCTTGACTTCCCCACTCTTTCAACGCCCATATTCAGTCGGTGACCAAATTCTTCCTCCACAACATTTCCAGCATCTGCTGTTTCCTCTCCATCCAAATGGCCACCACACTGGTCCAGGCCCTTGTCTTCGCCCTACTTGGCTTCGACGCCGGCCTTCCTGCTGACCCCCTCCCTGGCTTCAGTCTCTCCCTTCTTCAGTCTATACTTCATGCTGCTCCTTGGATCGTTTGTCTAAAATATCGCTCGACCTACATCTCCCCACCCCTCAAAAGCCTCCAGTGGTTTCTCACTCCTCTCCTCATCAATCAGGAGCTGCTGACCATTTTGGCACTCGTTTATGCTCCACATTTGCATATCTGCTCTCAGTTGTATACTCAATCACTTCCTTTGACTATTTGTAAATAATTTCATCTTAGTCCCCCCTCAGTAGAGCGTACGTGGGTAGGGGATATGTCCCTTTCTTGTTCTGTACTTCCCAAGCTAAGGAAGTGCTCGCTATGTGCCAAGCACTGGGGGTAGATGCAGTGCAGTCGGACAGAGTCCCTGTCCCGTGAGGGCTCTCGGTCTAAGTCGAGAACAAGGAGAAGGAGGCGGGACGCAGTGGGTGAAGAGAACAGCTACGCGAGGTGGTCCGAGTTGGCGCAGAGCCTCAACCAGTTACGAGGAGCTTTGGCTTGATAACAACTACTTTACGGCGACGGTTATGCCTGCCTTCCTCCTACCTGAATCTCCCTCCCCCTTCCTATCTGGCAAACCGACCACAACTCTCCCAATCTTCAAAGCCCTTCTGAAATTGCATCTGCACCTAGAGGCCTTCCCCGATGGCTCATCTCCCCACCCTAAATCAGTCAGTGGGATTTGAGTGCTTACTATGTGCAGAGCACTGTACTAAGCATTTGGGAGAGTACAGTACGCTAGAACGAGCAGGCATCCTCCATCCCCAACTGCCGTTGCGGCACTTCTGTGCCACTTAAATACCCTCGCCCATCACAGCGCCTCCGTATATATCTTTATGCTCTACTATTTGCCCTTATCTATACTTTCCATGTCTTCCCTACTAGGTTGGAAGCTCCTTGAGGGCAGGAATCACGTCAGCCGGTGGTGCTTTTTGAGCTCTTACTTTGTGCAGACCACCGTACGGAGTAATTGGGAGAGTACGGTACAGTTGGTAGATCTGAGCCCCATCTTCGGGGAACTTTCAGTCTAGTGGAAGAGACGGACGTTAAACTAAACTGCAGTTAAGGGGTACAATGGAATATAGCGATTTGCAGGTGATGGATGTGGGGGTGTTGGAGTAGTGCTCACAGAGTAGGACTAAGGACATTTTGAGGTGGGAAGAAGGGAGAATGGCAAGATGTGGATGGCAGGAGTGGGGGGGAGATGAGGATTTAGTCAGGGAAGCCTTTCTGGAGGAGTTATGATTTTTAGTAGGGCTTTAAAGGTGAGGAGAGTGGTGGGCTGTCAGATAGGAAGAAGGAGGGAATTCCATCCTACGCTCTCACAAGGCTCAGTACAG
Source organism: Ornithorhynchus anatinus (assembly GCF_004115215.2). Classification (NCBI taxonomy): domain Eukaryota; kingdom Metazoa; phylum Chordata; class Mammalia; order Monotremata; family Ornithorhynchidae; genus Ornithorhynchus; species Ornithorhynchus anatinus. Next base: position 8,642,329 of record NC_041750.1, read on the forward strand.
TGCTCTGTACGCAGTAGGCCCTCAGTAAAGACGGTTGATTGATTTGATTTGCACTTCCAGAGTTCCGCCCCGCTAATGGAAACTAGAAAACCACTGGCCATTGCTCTTATCCCGGGGATTTCGATGGATCTTTCGGTGACGGTCTAATTCCGAGAGTCGCATAATTGGCATTTAAGGGGGCAGTAGGACAGGGTGAGGGAGTAATGAGACACTGCGTGAGAAAGAGGGGTCCGATTCAAATAACGGTATCAGCAACTGTGGCAAGAGGAGCTTGGGAAAAAGCACTCGGTGACTTTTCGGCATATAAATATTTTCTCTCATTTCCACTCATTTGTCGGGTGGAGAAGAACGGGATATCTATGAAACATAGCCCGGCTTCGTTCTCTGTACTCACATCAGAGCCGGCCCAAATCCCAGCGGATGCCGGAAGCGGGTACGATCTCAGCCTGTAGTTGATTTCCGACAATGCTGTTAATGGGGCTGATCTCCTCCTCCAAAGTGAAATACCGTTAAGAAGTCTGGCTGGGGAGGACTCCTGGGTTCCGCTCGTAGTGAGGGCGCTAAATTCCTCTCCGTGACTGCTTTCCGTCTCAGAGAGAGGCTTCCTTCCTCCTTCTGGCCCCCAGATCCCCCCCAAAGTGGTAGTGTGAAGATCATTCCATGTTTGCGAAGGGGGGCCGCGGGTGTTTTCAGGGAGTACAGATGTAGTAATCGATGTAGTTTATCTGCCGGTCCATAATAAACAGGAGCCTCTATCTTTCTTCACTTTGTCCTTCTCCTTTATCCCTTCTGAGCCCCTTCTCTCATCGCTGTTTCCCGAACCCATCTGGGCTGTGGGGCACCTCGGGAGGGGCTCGAGCGACAACCAAGTAAATTAGCATTCATCAGCTAGACTGGCAGACTCGTTTCGAACGTGAAATGAAGTGGACAGATTATCCCTAGGGGAACCTCCCGACCTTGCAGTCTTCTCGCCGTGACACTGTAGTCCTTGTCAACACAGATTGATGCTCGCAGGTCCGCGCGGCACGGAGAGGGCTATTTTTTTGTGTGTGTGTTTAAAGGGGGAGGGCAGCGCCTGGGAGGTTGGACTGTGCTGGTGGTTTGGAGGGCCCATCTTCTCAGGTAAGGGGAGATCTGTGTCTCTCGAGAAGCTGGTGAAGGATAATGTGCAATTAAAAACACCGATCGTCTGCGTGTGCGCGTGCATGCACGCGTATCCCCCGAAAAACCTTTTGTCTCAAGTCCAAATCCACCTAGGCCGATATCTCAGTCCAACCGCCAGGAGTCAGGACAAACTGGAATCTGTTTTCAGCTTCTCACGGGCTTGTGTACCTTGGAGGAAGTTATTTAACTTCTCCTCAATCTGTGTTTATTTTGTTGGATTGCCCAGGTGTGTTAACCCAGGGCTGATTTAGTATAGAAAACTGAAAAGGAACTGGGGATGGAGAGAAATGCTTCCTATTTCCCTGTCTCCAGCTGATCCAGGGAAGGGCGTAGGATCTGCTCCAGATTATTCAAAGATGAGCTCTACCTCCCTAGCTCTTCCCCACTGTTCCTTGTATTTCATTCACCTGGCTCTGAACCATCGCTCACCCCCTTTCCGCCTGCCTAGAATATCGTCTCTTCTCAGCCTTTCCCTCCTCCAAAGTGCCCGCCCCCCAAAAAGAAAACCTCACCTCCTCCAGGAGGTCCTCCTTCGTGATGAATTCCACCATCTTTCTGGTCACGCCATTCCACCAGCCACCTCAGCCTTTGTGGATTGATTTTTGTTGTTCATATGTGTCTGCTGTTTATATCCTCTCACTTTTACCTGTGGTCTGCTCATTGATTCGGGTCAACTTTTCCCCTCCATCATCCTGTAAGCCCCTCAAGGGCAGGGATCACATCTTACACTTCTTTGCACGTTCCCCGTTAGAGCGACCAGCCAACGCTCTTGACCCTATTACAGTGATCAGTAAATGCTCTTGGAACTGAAACAGGGGGATGGGTCTGGCCGCTGGCTTGGCGGTGGAGGGACGTTGGGGGGGAGAATAAGATCCCGTTTTTGGTCTGTGACGTTAGGTGCGTGCCAGGGCTGGGAGGCCGGGTCTGGATAAGGCGTACGTCTCTCGATCCCGCACCACAGTGACTCTCCTTAACCTTTCTGCACTCCTTTTGAATACATGATTTTAGCCACCATCATAGCGAACTGCATTGTTCTTGCTCTGGAACAGCACCTGCCTGATGACGATAAGACCCCGATGTCCGAGCGACTGGTGAGTGGCTTTTTTCCTTGTTTCCTTTTTTTTTCGGGGGGGTGGTGGGCGGCGGAGAGGTAGGCATTCCGTTAGGGTTGGGATGAGGCAGAGGACCTCACCCAAGGAAAGAATCGACTCTTGACTTTCTCTGAAAATGCCTACCTTGAATTTTTATCTTGGGAGAACAGGAACAATGACCCAGTGACTCTGAGTGAAATTGAATTCATGCATGATGGCCCGTTTAGAAGGGAGCCAAGCTCGTTTCTGTAACCGCTCCCACCCAGGAACAAGATGCCACAGGCTGGATCCCTGCCTCACTTCAGTGTACTAGGTCTTGGGCTGCTATGTGTGGGTTGCCTGAAGAGATGAAATTCAGTTTCAGGTTCATCGATCGAAAACCTATTAGAACCCTCTAAACTTCCCCAGGGATCTGAATGATCCTTTCCAAATGCCCGTGTCTTGTCTCGTCTTTATGCTGTCGAGTCGTCTCCGACCCATAGCGACGCCACGGACACAGCTCTCCCAGAACGCCCCGCTCTCCGTCTGCAGTCGTTCTGGTAGTGGATCCGTAGGTTTTTTTGGTTAAAAATCCGGAAGCGGTTCACCATCCTCTCCTTCCGCGCAGTCGCTTTGAGTCCCCGCCCTCGACTCTCTCCCGCGCCGCTGCTGCCCAGCGCAGGGCAGTTTTGACTTGTGGCAGGTTGCCTTCCACTCGCTAGCCACTGCCCGAGCTAGGGATGGAATGGGCAGGCCTCTGCTCGACTCGCCCTCCCGTAGTCGAGACTGGTAGAGTACTGGAAACTCTCCGGGTGCGACCCTGAGAGGGAAAATGCCCATGAGACATCGCCCATTTTCCCTTTCTGGAAAACCCCACTTTCCAGTGTCTGTACGTACCAGTCGATCAGTGGTATTTATTGATCACTTACTGTGTGCGGAGCACTGTATTATATTGTATTCTCCCAGACACTTAATACAGTCCTCTGCACACAGTAAGCACTCCATAAATACAATCGAATGAAGTGCTTTGTTACGGTATTTTTTAAGTCCTTACTATGTGCCGGGCACTGTGCTGAGCTCTGGGGTAGGTATGAGCTAAACAGATTGGACACGGTCCCTGTCCCACATGGGATTCACAGTCGTAATCACCGTTATGCAGTTGAGGTAATAATGTTGGTATTTATTAAGCGCTTACTATGTGCAGAGCACTGTTCTAAGCGCTGGGGTATACAAGGTAATCAGGTTGTCCCCCATGAGGCTCACAGGCTTAATCCCCATTTTACAGATGAGGTCACTGAGGCCCAGAGAAGTTGTGACTTGCCCACAGTCACACAGCCGACAAGTGGCAGAGCCGGGATTCGAACCTATGACCTCTGACTCCCAAGCCCGTGTTCTTTCCACTGAGCCACAACTGATGCACAGAGAAGTGAAGCGACTTGCCCAAGGTCACACAACAGTCAGGCGTCGGAGCCGGGATTAGAATCCAGGCCCTTCTGACTCTCAGCCTGTGCTCCGTCCACTAGGCCACGCTGACTGCTGCTGAGGGTATTTGTTGATCGCTTACCGTGTGTCAAGCACTGTTCTAAGCGCTGGGGTAGATACCAGCTATAATAATAATGTTGGTATTTGTTAAGCGCTTACTATGTGCCGAGCACTGTTCTAAGCGCTGGGGTAGACATAGGGGAATCAGGTTGTCCCACGTGGGGCTCACAATCTTAATCCCCATTTTACAGATGAGGGAACTGAGGCACAGAGAAGTTAAGTGACTTGCCCACAGTCACACAGCCGACAAGTGGCAGAGCTGGGATTCGAACTCATGAGCCCTGACTCCAAAGCCCGTGCTCTTTCCACTGAGCCACGCTGCTATTTGGGTTGGACGCAGTCCCTGCCCCGCCTGAGGCTCACAGTCTTAATCTCCATTTTACAGATGAGGTAACTGAGGCACAGAGAAGTTCCCCAAGAAGACTTGCCCACGCTACTTGGGAGAGTACCGTACAACTGAGTTGGTAGACACATTCCCTGCCCACAGTGAGCTTACAGTCTAGAGGGGGGAGACAGACATACATACATATCTACAAATTAGATAAATTTATTTAAGTGCCGTGGCGCTGTGCCCAAAGGTCACATACTCTCCAAAATGCCCACTTTTAGATGCCTTCGTGATTGAGTCCCTGTTGCGCTTTGTGGAAGATCAGCTCTGTTGTCTAGGACTTAATACTGACACCTTGAATTGGTAGAGGTTTCTTTTCGCGGTGATGTCAAAGGAATGAACTGATTTTATTCTCCCAACGTCCTTTCGAGGCAGAGATTGCTAGCTCCCATTTTGCAGATGACGAAGCGAAGGCGCAAAGAAGTGACTTGGCCGAGGTCACGCAGTAGGCCAGTGGCAGAAACGCAGGAACCAGGACTCCCGAGTCCCAACCGCCTACATCCGTCTAGCCCGTGCTGCCTCCACGGATGTGTCGGAACACCCATCTGAGAACCCGGAACCTTGAGTCTTGACCCGAGTGGGTGGAGCACGGGCCGGCAGTCGGAAGGTCACTGGTTCTAATCCCGGCTCCGCCACTCGTCGGCTGCGTGGCCTTGGGCAAGTCACTTCACTGTGCCTCGGTTACCTCATCTGTAAAATGAGGACTGAGACTGTGAGCCCCCCATGGGACAGGGACTGTGTCCAACCCGATTTGCTTGTCTCCACCCCAGCGCTTAGTACGCTGCCCTTAGCACTCTGCCACTTGTCGGCTGTGTGACTGTGGGCAAGTCACTTAACTTCTCTGTGCCTCAGTTATCTCATCTGTAAAATGGGGATTAAGACTGTGAGCCTCATGTGGGACAACCTGATTACCCTGTATACCCCAGCGCTTAGAACAGTGCTCCGCACAAAGTAAGCGCTTAACAAATACCGACATTATTATTACAGAGCCCGGTACGTAATAAGTGCTTAACGAATACCACAGTTATTTTGTCGTCACGACGACTACTCCAGTAATTCTGGTGTGAGGGGCTTTGCTTTATTCAAGCATGGTCTTTTGGGGTAGTGAAAAGGGAAGGGAAGGTTCCAGCCTCGGAGCCCCTACAATACCGAATGCAGGTGGAAATAAGCAGACCTGACTGTGCCTTAGCCTCCGGCGACTGACTGAGAATCACTAGCCGCATCTGCCTGTGGCAAGACTAACGGCAAGTGGAAAAATCGGCTTGGGATCCATCTGCCTCTTAATTGTCTTCCTGAAATCTCTCGTGTCAGCCGGCTAAAAATGTTCATCCCAGTACCGACCGCCGCAGTTCGACTCGGGAGGACTCAAGAGTGAGTTTGAGCCAGGGCCGACGAGGGATCTTTTTCAGGAGAGCGTGACCCAGCGCGGGCCTTCCCGTCAGCCGTGGAGCTACCCGTCGTTAGCTACCGCTTTGGGGTGCCGGCGGTCCTGAGCCGCCCCTCTCCCCTTGCTACCTGCCATTTAGGAACCACCCTGCAACCTCCCAGGGGAAAGCAGGTGGAGAGGCAGAGATGGCGGGTGGAAAATCCCTGTAGACCGTAAGCCCCTTGCAGGCTGGGATCGTGTCTCCTGACTCTCTCTAACTGTGCTCTCCCAGGCGTCTAATACCGTGCTCTACACACACCAAGAGCTCAATAAATACCATTGATCAATTTGATAAACGCAGGTCTAGCGAAACAGTGGGGCCTAGTGGAAGGAGCAGTGGAACCTGGGTTCCAGTTCTGGCTCTGCCAGTTGCTTACTGTGGGACCTTGGGCAAATCACTTAACTTCTCAGTGCCTCAGCTTCCTCAACTGTAAAATGGGGATTCAATCCAACCCCCTCCTACTTAGACCGTGAGCCCCACGTGGGACAGCGGCTGTGTCCAACCTGACAGACTTGTATCTACCCCAGCATTTAGGACAGTATTTGACACACAGTAAGCCCTTAAAAAAAAAAAAAAGCCCCACCATTTTTAAAAAAAGTGGATGGGCAGATATCCGGTTTCCCAGGGCAGCCTCCGAGCCCAGACTCTCTGCCTGTGGCTCTTAAAACACCAGACTTGTCTGCAGAGAGGGAAGACCCTGAGATGGAATGAAATGGCTCAGGAGGGGCACGCTGGGCCCGACCCGCCTGTTGTCATAGGGCTAATTTTAGGCTCTGGTGGCCCTGAGGCAGTGGAGTCCAAGGAAATCCAGGGCAAAGCTTGCTCTCTCCCCCAAATGGGTGTGACTCCCCCCCAGTCTTGGGGTACACTCCCCTTCCTGACACTACTGGGGGTGTTTTCAGCTCAGACTAGAGCTTAAGAGGTAGGGGAATGGGGGAATGTTGGAAGGTGGACCCCTGTACTAACTGCAGTGGCTGAGGATGATGGGCCCGGGCCACCTTCTCCGTTGGCTCAGTTGTTTAAGTAGCCTTAGCAGAATTGGTAGACCCTCTCGCTCGCTGGCATCTGCCAAAACGCGGCCCCGAAAGACCAGAAAGAAACACGGATCCCACTCGGCAACTGTGCTCATCTGTCCTCTTTGCTTCCCAGGATGACACGGAACCATACTTCATTGGAATTTTTTGTTTCGAGGCCGGAATTAAAATCATCGCCTTAGGGTTTGCTTTCCACAAAGGTTCCTACCTGAGGAATGGCTGGAACGTGATGGATTTTGTGGTGGTGCTAACAGGGTAAGTCGTTTGCATGAAGCATGATGTGTTTCCTGGGAAGGAAGAGTTGGGCTCTACCTAGTCCAGAGTGCCGGCCAGGGAGTCGGGCTAGTGTAAAGGTGGCTTGTAGATCCCTGTGGCACTGCAGGCCTTTCTGTTTTCTTGACCGTGGAGACAGAGATGCGGGTCGGCCCCAGTCGAAACATCGAGGCCGGAAACCCAAAGCCATCGATTGCCGGCGGTAGGGTTGGCCACAGCCCGACTGTGACCGAAATGGGCTATTTCACGGATCCGGCATTTTCCCAGTGGTGCCCCTGGGTCTCCGAGCAAATGTTTTCAGAAAGGCTCAGTGCTCTTATTCTCCCTCCTCCCTTGTTATTTCCCTGATCGTGCTCTCGTTGATTCTGTTTACTCCGTGCCTGCCGTAGCCCCGGTCTCGCTTGCCAAGATGGTGGGCGTGGGTCTTCGTCTACGCCGCTTCAGTCTGGTGCCTGTAGCGGTAACTCCTTGTGAAATATTCCTTCATTCGTTACTCCTGGGCAGCGTATGGTGCCGGGTCCTCTCCGAAGAAACGTTTCTGTTTTTTCGGTCGGAAGGCCGGGCCTGGGTCTTTTGTCGGCGATGGACTGTTGGATTTCTTTAGATCACCGCTCACCCGCAGGATGCTTCCCGCAGGGTTGATCGGGGCACCCTGGATGTGCTGGTTGGAGCCCACGAGTTGTGTCTGGGCGATAACACGGTTATGATTCAGGTGGGGGGTTTTTAGATTTGTCGGGGCTGTGTTTGCGAGGATGGCGTTGCTTTTCCTTCAGGGTGTGTGTGGCTCTGGGGGAAGTTTGCCCCGTTAGGGTAGGCCTCCCTCAACTGTCACCTACCCAGGCCAGCAGAGAATGGGTCAGTGTCTTTTCTTCTCAAAGAGGTTGACTCGACTTCATCTGAGGTGAAAGGCCTTAGAAACCTCAGATGTAGAGGCTCTGAAAAGCTGGGAAGAGAAAATGGAAGTTTCTCTCGTCCATCACCTGCATCTGACACGGCTACCGTGGTGTTCGTCTAGAACTACAGGCCACCCCTTCTTCTCTTGAAGCCGTTCCTCACTTCTCTTTTCTCCTTTGATATCTATCCTTCCGGGCTTCTCTCTATCCTCATTTCCTGCCGTCCGTTCTTCTGGAAACACTGCTTCTCCCTCGTCCACCAGCCGGGCCGCTTCCCCTCTCCCTCCGCCAGGTTCACCTGACCTCTCCAGTTGCTCTTTCTCCTCAGAGTCATTTCTGTGCTCTACATTCTCGTGTCACGAGACCCCGATGCACTCGGGTCTGTTTGGTAATGAGGGAGAGGTGCCCCCCTTGGAAGCGGTCTCCCCATTTTCTGACACGACTGCATTGCCCCCCGTAGCAATGTTTGTGGAGACTTCCTTAGAATTAGGCCCTAAAGGAAACAAAAACATTAAGGGAAGCAGATGAAGGTGATCAGGGCGCTCTTCCTGTAGCAGAGACGCAGTCCGGCTCCCGTTGAGCAGTAGGAAATAGAGACGGGTCGACGCTCCACGGATACGACAAGTCAACCCCAAAAGGAAGGGCACAGGAGAGCAGATGCTTAGGCTAGGAAAAGAGAGGTGGAGGAGAGAGGGTTTCTGATCTCTCCCTCCTGCCACGTATCCACCAGACCAGCACTCCCCCCATTTCGAAAGCCCTCCCAAAATTATATCTCCTTCGGGAAGTCTTCCGGGACTATTTCTCCTACTGCCTCGCCCAGACATTTGCTCCACCTCCTAAGCCCTTAGGTACTCACCCCACACCCCGCCAGCACTGATGTCTGTTTCCCTGCACTCCACTGCTTTCCCCTGCTTGTAATTTATTTTAATACCTGTCTCACCCATTAGACTGAAAGCTCCTTGAAGGGAGGGATCATGTCGGCCAACTCTATTGTACTTTCACAAGTGCTCTGTACAAAGTAAGTGCTCAATAATTAATTAGCAACGGTGTTTAAGTTGCTCACTATGTGCCAGGCACCGTGCTAAGTGCTGAGGTGGATAGAAGCAAATCCATTTGGACATAGTCCCTGTCCCATGTGGGGCTCACAGTCTCAATCCCCGTTTTCCAGATGAGGGAATTGAGGCGCAGAGAAGTAAAGCGACTTGGCCAAGGTCACACAGCAGACAAGCGGCGGAGCCGGGACTGGAACCCATGACCTCCTGACTCCCACGCCCGGGCTGTGGCCGCTACGCCATGCTGCTTCCCCGCTAAATACCACTGATCGATCGCCCGCCTCAGACTTCTGGTCTCCAGGGCTAATATTATTGAGAATTCTTCCTTTCTCTCCTCCCCTGTTCAGCAGCTAGGCTTAGTCCCGAAAGCTGTTATTAAAACCTAAGTCTACTCCTGTCACCGGCTTCCTGGGATCAGAACAAGTGGGTCCCAGGGGTGTCTGAAAAAGAACCCCTTCTTCCCACCCTCCCCCATCCCCTGACCACATACACAGACACACAAACCAGAATGTGATTTCTCTAGAGAGCGTTAGGGAGGCGACCACGATACCGGCCCAGCGGAAGAAACCCGGGTCTGGGGGGGTCAAAGGGTCTGGATTCTAATCCCAGCTCTGCCACTTGCCCGTTGTGTGACCTTGGCAAGTTGCTTATCTTCCCTGTGCCTCACTTCCCTCGTCTGTAAAATAGGGATTAAATACCTGTTCTCCCTCCTCCTTAGACTGTGAGCCCCGTGTGGGACAGGGACTGTACCCGACCACATTATCTCGTATCTACCCCAGTGCTTAACAAATACCCCCATTTATTATTAATTATTATCAGCTGCCTGAAGGGTCTAGTTCCTCTCTTCCCAGTGGCAGGGTTGAAGGGGGACCGCCTGGAGCTGGTGACACCCCTAACCCCACGCCACAGAGGTGCCTCGGATGGCGGTTGGAGGTTCCCCCGCTTCCTTTATCTTTCTCGAGATGAGGTTACGGGCCGGAGCTCTTCCGTCTCCCCTGAACCGATCCGTGTACCTGACTCTTACCAACTGCGGCGACAAATCCCTGCCTATCCCGGGAGAGGGTTTTGATTAGTGCTGCTACAGTTTGCGAGGCTAATGGCTTCTTTCTCCTCGCCAGCGCAGGAAAGCAGGCTGCAGTGAAGCCAGGGGCCAAGGGACTGACGAGCAGGGAATGGAAATCTCAGCGAAAGGAGAAATGAGTAGATGTTTCAGGCCGAGGGGAGGCACGTGGCAGATGGAGAAAATTCTGCGTCGTCTCAGATGGGGAGGGGGTGGAAGAGTAACCATTTGCCTTTCCCTCCTAAGGAGCTGACGATGCCGTGAGGGTCTTGAAAATGTGGCTGGGACATTGGGGAGATGGAGATGTGATTCTAGCGTTTAGAAATGGGGAAAATGCATCGTCGATCACTCGTGAGCCACCTTGGTTCATGCCAAACCTGGACCCCCTGACTCCTCCGCCCAGTGGCTCTGAGACCCCCCCACCCCCCCCACCCCAGGGTCGTGAGAGGGGCTTGCAGTTGGGCAGGTGCAGTGACAAGTCTCCAGAAGCCCATAGGGACCTGTGGGAACTCGCTGGATCCGTATAGCACCTTCCCTCGTCCCCCTCCAAAAATCACTTCCCAAACCCATTTCCGCTCCCCCCCCCCCCCCCCCCCCCCAGACCTGGGCCAGATTGAGTCCCCAGGCTCTTGAAGTTTAGCTTGGGTTGCTCCGAGACAAAGACCGGAGGTGCATTAGGAACCGCTCAGTAAACATAATTGATTGGTCAGTTGGTGCCCCTTACAGGCAGCATAGTCTGATGGAAAGAGCGTGGAACTGGGAGTCTGGAAACACGGGTTCTGATCCCAATTCTGCCAGTGACCCGCTGTGTGACCACAGGCAAATCACTCGACCTCTCTGAGATTTAGCCTCCTCATCTCTCTAAAATAGGAATGACATACCTGTTCTCCCCACCTCTTAGATAGTGAACCCTGTGTGGGACAGGAAGCGTGTCTGGTCTGATTAGCTGTATCGACCGCAGCTTTCAGCACAGTGCTTTGGCACATAAATGACGCCTCCTAAAAAATATAAGTATTATCCAACCAGGAGGGTGTCTTGCACATCTGACCCTAAGGGCCAGAGCATCAGTAGTTGTTAAGATCATAGACTGCAAGCTCTTTGTGGGCCGGGAGAGTGGCTGCCAAGTCAGTCGTATTCTCGATTGATTGATTGAGATCTTAACGTCCGTGTGGCCGGGGCTGCCATCTTTCATGTGCCGGGTAACCCAAATATCCCTCCGTAAACCAACCCTCTCCTCTGGATTGCTCACTGTACTTGAGAGTGTACTTCAGTCTCTGGCTTGAATTTATTTTAATTTTATTTATTTATTTTTTTTTTACTCGATGCTTGTGCTAGCCGCCCATACCATCATATCCCCTATGGAGTCTTCATCTCCCCCCCCCAAGTGATCGGTCGTGCCTTGAACCAGTGCTCTGGAATAAAAAACAAAACAGTTTCTCGTGGGTAGATTTCTGTTGTATGCAGCTTGAGAGAGGGAGCATAGGAGAGAAGAGTATGGATTAGTGAATTTCTCTTGCTCAGGGCTCTGATTGCAATCATCGGAATTGCTGGGTGTCTGACCCGTTATGCCTAAGGGAGAAAAACATGTATCAGGAAGCGGCTTTGAAACCTTTTTTTTTTTTGCCGCTTGCATGAGCCTGCATGCGTGCATGGGAATGTGTACGAATGTCTGCTCTTAATGATGGTGTACTGCTGTTCGTGCATTAAAAGGGTAAGGTTTGAGGGAGGGTGTGTGTGTCTCTGTATCTACCATTCCTCTATTTATAGAGCTAAAGAGCTCCCAGGGGCTTTACCACCAACCTCGCCAATCCTTTGGAGGTCAGGAGAGGACGAGGGTTATTATTTCCATTTTACAGAAGGGACGAGGCGGGACCCAGAGTCACTCGGCAAATGAGTGACAGTCAAGATGGCCCGAGACCCCAACTCCTGGCCTCGTACTCCGTCCCACCATCTGCTTTCTCTCTTTCCTCTGTTGCTCTCAACCCTCCAAGCGTGTTCATCGGTCCCTTCCGGATATCGACCACCCCTCTGTTCTTAGCTCTTGCCTCGCTCCAGCCCCTCTGCCTTTTAACCCCGACTCCAGCCCTGGGGTTTTCTGGGAAATGGAGGGAAAACACATTGCCGCTCCAACTGCATCAGCTCGTTGTGGGCAGGGAGCGTGTCTGCTTATTGTTGTCGTGCTCTCCCAAGCGCTTAGTACAGTGCTCTGCACACAGTAAGCGCTCAATAAATGACCGAATAAATGACAGCACCAAGAAGAAGCTTCACATGTTGCCCTATTCCTTATTGGTTCTAAGACTGGGGTGTCACCTGTCTGTCCACGTAGGTAGTTGTCCTTCGTTTCTGAAGAAGACGCCACTGATAGGGGAAACTCCCTTGAGCGTGTTTTTTGACCGAAAAGGCCAATGTGGGACCCACAGACCTAACCCGATCGTGCAGCCGAAGAGGCTGTGCCTTGGATTGTCGTGTGTGCAGCACCTGGCTGTTTCCTCTCTTTTCCTCCTTGTCTCGTTCTTTATGAAGCTTTTGCTCAAAAAGAGCCACGCCTTTCCTGACATCATGTAGGTCCTCCTCGGCAACTGGCTCCCGGTTTTCAGCCGGGACGCAGCATGGCCCGAGGCTTCGTTCTACCGTGTCCTTAAAACGTTTCCTCTGCCCTCCCTTGCTTTCGGTTTCCCAATTTCAGCTCTCCCTACAGCAGCTGTTTGGGTCTCTGGCTGTTGCTCATTCTCCTCACGCTTCCCACCCAGCACAGCTCTGTTAAAGGTGAGCGCAGTTTCGATGCTCGGAGGAAAAAGGTTTGCACACTGGTCCTCTACGGTATGCAAAAGGCAGCAGCTGACTGAAGTCCAGACATTCTTCTCTGGCCCTGTGCAGCTTTTGAGGAGTAATTCTCGTTGTTATTCTGGGGATTGAGGGCCTTGATTAGGGAATGCTTCCTGCAATATGACCTCTTGGTCAATTTTCCCTCCGTGCTCAGAATGCTGAAGGGGCGGAAATATGAATAAAAGAGTGCTGGTGTGAGTTGGTGGCATGAAGTGAGGAGGTACGAGGGTAGGTGGGAGCAAATGTGTCTCTGAAGGACTATGTTATTGATCCTCTGAATGATTTTTTTTTTTGTGGGGGGGGAGGTTGGACGCAGTTATGAGAGTTGCCCCGAGTGTGTATTTTCTCCCCCAAGCCGCATTTCAGAGTCTCTCCTCAATCTCCACTGCTAGGCGTCAGACAGACCTTCTGTAAAAGCGAGCCTGGGTGCTGGGATCCTCAACCTGATGGAGAGGTTCATAAAGCAGATCCTCCTCCATCGTCACATGGTTGAGGGAAACCACGGCACCCGGGGGTACCCTACCTCGTAGCAGAGGAGGGGAGCAGAGTGGCCTCGTGGATAGTCTGGGAGTCGGAAGGACCTGCGTTCTAATCCTGACTCTGACACTCGTCTGCTGTGACCTCGGGCAGGTCGCTTGACTTCCTTGTGCCTCAGTTACCTCATCTGTAAAAATGGGGATTAAGACTATGAGCCCCATGTGGGACACGGACCCACATCGATTAGCTTATATTTACCCCAGCGCTTAGAACGGTGCCTGGAGCATAGTAAGTGCTTAACAAATAATATTTTTTTTAAAAAGGGGTTTCTGAGTTTGTGTATGGCGTGGAGGTAGAAGACACATGGTAAGCGCTTAATATATCGCTATTATTATTATTATTATTATTATGGTACAATGTGCCCGTGCAAACAGTGTATGTGGGCGGAGTGAACATGGGTGGGGAGGGCGGTTTGTTTTTGTTTGTTTGTTTGTTAAAGCATGAGGGGATGGGTGTGAGCTCAGAAGAGCGCGTGTGGGTGGGTTGGTGTTCAGAGGGATTGCGTGTGTGGATGTACGTGCCTGCATATTGGGGAGGAGACCGGGCACAGGCCGACAGCGAGACGCGCCTCTGTAATGCGTTGTGATTGGCTAGCAGCTCCTCCTCAAGCCCAAAGTGTGTCTTCTCCAAGGTCCTGCTGTTAGGAAGACATTAATTATTAACTCCCCGTTCAACCCATTGTCTGAGATGTAATATGGTTTGGCATATGGTTAGCAAGTAGTGTTTAATGTTGTCAAAATATTTTATTGAAAATCGGGTTGGTTCACCTTTCCCGTTACTGCGTATTCCTCTCTGGAGCCTGAGGGATGGCTCCGCGGGAGAGCAAGATTCCACCCCGTGGACTTGGCAGTCGCAGGGACGAGGCAGAAGCCAAAAGTCTCCCCTCGGTCGACCTCTGAACTCTTGTCTCCAAACTCCTTCCTGTGGGACTTTCCTTTGACGTTGCTACTCTCAAGAAAGGGTCCTAAATGCGTGATGTGGCCTCCCCTTTGGGCTCTAGCAACCACTAACCAATTCGAGGTCCCTTCTAGTTTTCCGATTCTACGGCTCTGGGGTATTCCATGAGACTTGGGGATTCCCGTTAGGGTATTTAATAATAATAATAATAATACTTATGGTACTTGTTAAGCGCTTACTATGTGCCAAGCATCGTACTAAGCACTGGGGTGGAGACAAACAAATAGGGTTGGACACGGTCCCTGTCCCACGTGGGACTCACAGTCTCAATCCCCATTTTCCAGATGAGGTAACTGAGGCACAGAGAAGTGAAGTGGCTTGCCCACAGTCACACAGCTGATAGGTGGCAGAGCTGGGAGTAGAACCCACAACCTCTGACTCCGAAGCTCGTGCTCTTTCCGCTAAGCCACGCTGCTTAAACACCCTGTGCCAAGCACTGGGGTCCGTACAAGGTAAACAGAGCCGAGCCAGGATTCACAATGTGAGGCAGGGAGAGCGGGTATCTTAGCCCCATTTTTCAGATGAGGAAACCGTGGCACAGAAAATCTATGTGATTTGCCCGAGGTTACCCTGTCGGGCAGTCAGTCCACCTAGGCTTCCCGACTCCCTTTCCCGTGCCCTTTCCGCTAGGCCGTGCCGCCTCTACCCAGCCAAGGTCTCACCTGGCTCCGCTCTACAGGGAAAGCATCAGTCATCTGGGACCGTTGGCACTGGAGATTCCCTTAGGGGAACCGAGAAGTCTTCGGCACCCACCATTGAACTCCAGTTTGTTCATTCGTTCATTCAGTCGTACTTATCGAACGCTCCCTGTGTGCAGAGCACTATACTAAGCACTTGGAAAGTCCAATTCAGCAATAGAGACAATCCCTGCCCACACCGGGCTGACAGTCTAGAAGGGGGGAGACAGACATCAAAACAAGTAAACAGGCATCAAAATAAATAGGATAACAGATATGTACATATAGACACAAGTGCTGGCGGGCGGGGAGAGGGGGGTAGAGCAAAGGGGGCGAGGCGGAGGGGAGGGGGAGCCGAGGAAAAGGGGGGCTTAGTCCGGGAAGGCCTCTTGGAGGAGGTGAGCCTTCAGTAGGGCTTTGAAAGGGGGAAAGTGTGATTGGCAGATCTGAGGAGGGAGGGCGTTCCAGGCCAGAGGTGGGACGTGGGCCGGGGGTCAACGACTGGACAGGTGAGACCGAGACACGGTGAGAAGGTCAGCACCAGAGGAGTGGAGTGTGCAGGCTAGGATGTAGGAGGAGAGAAGTTGAGGTCTCCAGCCGCTCTCCGCCGTCTTTGGGATGTTTGTCATGAATCCTGGTTTGTTTATCGACCGACCCTCCTGGGTTTCCCTTATACATAAGACTCTGCGAGTCCTGACCTTGACCACTTCCGTTCTGGTGAAATTCAACAGTCGGACGGTGTTGACTTCTTTCAGGGTTCACCTTTCAGGAGGAATGGGACTGGGAAATGGACTCCGAAAGAGGGGATGATGAGAAAGAGGAAGGCCGGTTCAGGGAAAGGGGTGACGGGGGGGGGGGGGAGGCATTAAGAGGGAGACTGTGGTAGGCAAAGGAGGTTGAGCGGTTCACTCGTGCAGACCGGAGCGGGGAGGTGAGGGAGCCAGGGGACGAGAGGTACACGTCACCAAACGGTGACTAATGCCGTCTTCACACCCACGTCGCACAGATGACTCTAGATTAATCCGATTAGGTTTCAAGAGAGAACTTCCAGTCAAAAATCCCGGTCTGGAGAACCCGAACGGTGGGATTGTTGAGCCGCTGTGAAACCCCAGCTCTTTGCCTTTGGATTTCTCTCATCGACTTGAGAGAATAAACCCATTTTCTCTCCCTTTGGTCAGAGAACAGACTAGAATTTTAGACCGAGGAGGTGTCCCTTCGAGTGGATTTGAGTTAAAATGGCTGCCGAGTTCCAAGTTGGCTTGGAAGCGGAAGATCAGCGAGTTGGTCAGATGGGCAGGCCAAGCGTGAAGCCAAGTCAGGCTGGCTCAGCTTCTGGGTAAGGAAACAGCGTGTTCTTAAGGAGGAGGAAATATTTGAGAAGCGGGGGCTGCTCCCCTCTTCCCCCTCCACCCCCGCCCCACCTCAGTGTCGTTTTGAGAGCCTCCTTATTGAAGGAAGCAGGGGAATGCAAATTTCCAAGCCCCGCCCTAGGTCTTCAAGGCTTGCAGTCCCAGGCAGACTAGACCAGGAGTTCTACACGGCAGTCTAAATGAAGTTTTCCTTTATGTTGTCCTTGCAGAATTAGTCCAATAAAAACATTGCTATATCATAAAATAAAAACACCACCTTCCTTTCTTTTCAGTGATTTTGTTGCCATTCCCCCATTGCCCTTTTCTTGGCACTGGGAGAGCGGGAGGCGTTAGGGAAAGCAAGGGGAGAACTCCATGGGCTCTGGTGCCTCTTAACCACCCCCTGCAGACTGTTATTTTGCGCAATTTCCTTCTTGCCAGCAAGGCGGTAATGGGCTAAGTCACCATTTGAAAGGAGCTCTCCAAGGGAGGTCGGAGCTTCCCTCTAAACAATTCTGCATTCCTCCTCCTCGCCTGGAGCTTCCTCCCCCTTCGTATCTGACAGGCTTTTTAAATTATTATGGTACTTATTAAACGCTTAATATGTGCCAGGCACTGTACTGAGAGAAGAAGCGTGGCTCAGTGGAAAGAGCACGGGCTTTGGAGTCAGAGGTCATGGGTTCGAATCCCGGCTCTGCCACTTGTCAGCTGTGGGACTGTGGGCAAGTCACTTCACTTCTCTGGGCCTCAGTTACCTCATCTGTAAAATGGGGATCAAGACTGTGAGCCTCACGTGGGACAACCTGATTACCTTGTATCTCCCCCAGCGCTTAGAACAGTGCTCTGCACATAGTAAGCGCTTAACAAATACCAACATCATTATTATTATTACTAAGCCCTGGGGTGGATACAGGCAAATCGGGTTGGACACAGACCCTGTACTAACTTACAGTCTCAATCCCCATTTGACAGATGAGGGAACTGAGGCACAGTGACTTGCCCAAGGTCACACAGCAGACAAGTGGCGCAGCTGGGATCAGAACCCATGACCTCATGACTCCCAGACCCGGTTTGTAGCCGCTATGCCAGTGACTTTCAAAGCCTTATTAAAATCACTTCTCCTCCAAGAGACCTTCCCCGACTTAAGCCCTCTCTTCCCCTACTCCCTCTCCCTTTGGAGTCACCTGTGCTTTTGGATCTGTCACCTTTAAGCACTTGATATTCACCCCACCCTTAGCCCCCCAGCATTCCCACCCTTAGCCCCCGAGCATTTCATTCATTCAATAGTATTTATTGAGCGCTTACTATGTACAGAGCACTGTACTAAGCGCTTGGAATGGACAAATCGGTAACAGATAGAGACGGTCCCTGCCCTTTGACGGGCTTACGGTCTAATCGGGGGAGGCGGACAGACGAGAACAATGGCAATAAATAGAATCCAGGGGATGATAAATAGAATCAAGAGCATTTATGTACATATCTGTAATCTGTTTATTTTAATGTCTGTCTCCCCTTTTAGACTGTAAGCTCCTTGCGGGCAGGGAACGTGCCTCCCAACTCAGTTGTGCTATCCTCTCCCAAGGGCTTAGAACATGGCCTAACGAAGAGAGCGCGGGCCTGGGAGTCAAAAGGACCCAGATTCTAATTCCTCTCCACCGCTTGTCTGCTGTGTGACCTTGGGCAAGTCAGTTAACTTCTCTGTGCCTCAGTTCAGTTACCTCATCTGTAAAATGGGGAAAAGACTGAGATCCATGTGGGACAGGGACTGTGTCCAACCTGATTAGCTTGTATCTACCCCAGTGCTTAGAACGGTGCCTGACACATAGTAAGCCGCTTAACAAATACCTTCGTTATTTTTATTATTATTATTGTTCTGCATGCAGTAAGTGCTCGATAAATACCATTGACTGAGTGCCCTCCTGCTTTTTCTGTAAAACAATAATATCCTTAGCCTTAACTGTGGCTCAGGATTCTTAATCGTATAGTCTTCCTTTACATGTTGTTTTTCTTTTTTTTTAAAAAAAAAAAGCCAACTCATTGGCCCATGTCATCCAAAAAGTCTCTAGCCATTTGAGTTTAACTGGAGAAGTTTTTCTGTCATTGTTGCCTTTCACCTTCAGTTCTACTTTCACCCTTTATTTTTCATACCATGTATTTGTTTCCTGCCCAGATTTCATGTCTCTTCCCCCCCCCCCCCCCCCCCCAAACTTCTTTGGTTTCTCTACAGGAGATCCTTGCCAATAAATCTGTCATTGCTGTTGCTTCAAAATACCTTTTATATGAAAGCCTTCTTTCTTTTAGTTTGAGATCAGCCCTATTTCACATTTGCACTATTATTTCGACAGCTTCTCGGCCACCACAGTCTAGATTCCCTCCTGTCTCCATTCTCCTTTCCCAACAGCGGAAGGGAGGTGCGCTTTAAAACTCGGACCCCTCTCCACCTCTATTGATGCTCTTCCAGAAGTTTAAAATAAAACCAGATCAAACCTTAAAAGGCATCCAGATTGATTATTCCCAACCTCCCCATCCTTCCCATTCAAGAACGATCTTTGTTTCCTAATGCCGATCCCGCGCCCCCTCAGGGAATGGGCTTTGTGCAACTGACGTGAACCCGGGCCACCTTTTCCCTGCTTTAGCGCCAGGAGGACGGTTGGAAGATCTTACTGTGATATAATGGAATATCTGATACTTTCATTTCCATTTGGGGCAGTTGAGGTAATAATAATTGTGGTATTTAAGTGTTTATTATGGGCCAAGCACTGTACTAAACCCTGAGGTTGGTACAATATAAGCAGATTGGAACCAGTCCTTCTCCCCCATGGGGTATCCCAGTCTAAGGGGGAGGGAGAACAGATATCTCATCCCCATTTAACAGATGAGGAAAGTGAATCCCAGAGAAGTGAAGTGACTTACCCAAGGTCACACAGCAGGCAAGTTCGTTCATTCAGTCTTATTTATTGAGCGCTTACTATGGGCAGAGCACTGTACTAAGTGCTTGGAAAGTACAGTTCATCAATAGACGATCCCTGCCCACACCGGGCTTACAGTCTAGAAGGGGTGGCGAATGACAGGGTTGGGATTAGAACCCAGGACCACTGACTCCCAAGGTCCTAGGGTCCAAAAAGACACCAGGAAACTGGAGAGTCAGGAGAAAAATCACAGGGAAGGGATTTGAAGGGGATTGACTTCAGAAGAATCATTAAAAGTCATCTCCTCTTTTTAAATCGAGTACTGAAAGCTTTCAAACTGCTATGGGACACGAGGAGAAGAAGGCTATGGGGGGAAAGGGCTTTTGGTTGGGGGAGGAAGGAAGTGCTTTAATTGGAAGAAATAGGACCCAAAGGTAAAAGGGAAATTTAAGCTGAGTTAGCAGCTCAGGGTTCCCTACTAATCTCCCCAAGGGACTCTGTAGGAGCCTCATGGAGACCAATAAACCCAGGTTGGACATTATGACTCCAGAAGGCAAGAATTAAAAAAAAAAAAAAAAAAAGATCATTTGACTGAAAAGGACTTCAAGAGGTCATCTGGTCCAGTGTCTTCTCTGACATCTTTTCAGAACAAATGGTATTTTTATCTTCTGGGACTTGAAGTTTTTCAGTGAAAAATGACAAATTCATCAGCCTGTGGGCCCTATGCCCATCTCCTTACCTGTCCTTGTACAAATAACTCCAATTAGAAGTGGTCAGTAGCCAGTGAATTCATTCTTCACGTTGCCTTCTGTCTCCACTTAACCCTGGGCTTAAACCCACGCCGAAAAATGGCTCTCGGTTCCATTCCCGGAAATGACCAATGAAAGAAGTTCTACCACCACTCTAAACACAAAAAGTCCCTGCTTGGTACACATCTGGAATTGAGCCTCAAGTGCCTCTTAGCATCCACTCAGCACTTAGAGTCTGATGTTGTTCCGCTCCAAGCCACCAAGCTGCTTCTGTTAATGGGAGATCTTGCCATATTTGGGGAAATGTTCGCCAGTCTTGCACAAAGCTGACCCCCAAAATAAAACTCGGCGCCAGATTCGGCTCAGGAAATAAAAGGCTTGGCCTAAGTGACAAGTTCTACAGGGCTGGAGCTTTCTCCTGCTTACGCTCTTCTTCTTCCATATCTCCTTTCTCCCTTCCCTGTTTATTCTCTTTTATGCATATTCAACTTCACCACCTGTTATTCCTCCTTTCTGTCGTTCCTGGGCTGTTGGCATCAACGCTATCCACAACAAAGATGTAAGGGAAAGAGGGCAACGACTCTCAAGCCTCTTGGGTGGGACTGGGGCGGCTACAGAGATGAGGAAGATGGGTAGATTTTCTGCTTCTCCCATTTAATAATAATTATAGTGGTATTTGTTCAGTGCTTTCTACATACTAAGCCCTGGGGTAGATACAGTTCCAAAGGATTAGACCCCGTCCCTGTCCCACATGGGGCTCACAGTCTGAAGGGGAGAGCGAAAAGGCTTTGAATCCCCATTTTACAGATGAGGAAAGTGAGGCCCAGAAGAGTTGAGCGATTTGCCCGAGGTCACCCAGCAGGTGAGTGGCAGAGTCAGGTTTAGCACCCGAGTCTCCTGACTCCCACTTCTGTGCTCTCTTCACTAGGTCACGCCATTTCCGTCGTCACAGTAGTACTCTCGTATACGATACACATCCTTTTTGTTCTTGCACCTGATCAAATAAGTCTTCTGTTGTTCCTGATGTCTGCCCACCCCATTCGTTGTGCAGGTGTTTCTCATTTCCTCTACCTGGTTACCGAACAGTATGAGTTTCTTATGCTTTTCTTGGAGGAGCGGGGTGAGAGAGTCTTTTTGATCTCAACCATGTTTCTCTGAAACATAGAAGACCAAGAGACATTAGGGAAAGCAGGGGGAGAACTCCTCAGGCTCTGATACTTTTTACCCACCCTCCACAGGGTATTATTTTGTGCCATTCTCTTCTTGCCAGCAAGGTAGTACTAGGCTGAGCCACCGTTTCAAAAGAGATCTCTCAGGGAGGCTTGGGAGATGCTGGAATTAGGAAACTGTCTATCTAGCAGAGGACCATGGGATGCGTAGGGGCTATAGAAATGCAACTTTTCAGTAATACCGGCGGTCTAGCCAGACCTCCCAGAGAAGCTGTGAGATATGATGATGATGCTGGGGACCCCCCTTGTACGTGACAGGTGAGTCCTTTGTCCGGTCACGAAGGCTTTGGAACTGAGAACCTGTGGGAAGGAATTGATTTTAGTGTTGGTGATTTGCAGGTTCACACTCTCTGGTCCCTGCCACCTGTGTTCCTGCTGGGGCAGTGGCTACAACAGGCAGGTAGGAGGACAGGGCTGCAAACACACGGTGAGGTACATGTAAGAATTTTACTTACACAACTCATTTGTGGCCAGAAAGGCTGCAGGCGTAGCACCGACACCGTGCCCCAGCACTTCGGACCAAAAAGGAAGTCGCTAGAGTTAACTGACTCGGTAGTCACTGCCATCTTCCCTGCCCACATTAGCCCGCTGCTTTCAGGGTTCTTGCTGGGCTCATCCACCAGGCGAGATTCATTTATTAAATCTTATTTGTTGAGCGCTTGTCGAGCTATGAGTCGGACCTGACGGGGTTCTGCCGTGTAATGAATTGCCTGTGCTCTAGAAGAAGGTCGGTTAAGGGCAGATGGAGAGCCTGGGATCTGGACATCTCTTTTAAGCTCCTGCCTGGCTTTTTGAACCCTGGAATACAGAGCTCTCCACAGGGGAAGTGCTCAATAAATACTACCGATTGACTGGAATAGGTTATAGAATCTTCTTTTTTTGGAGGTCTTTAAAAAGGGGACCGTGTTCTCTACCTCCCATTTGAGATATACTAGCTTACCCTACTGGGGTCTCTCATAAGCCTCTGTTCCTTCTATTCTGGTTACTTCTGAAAAGTAATATGGTGGGAGATCTGTGAGGTGATTCTGTAGCTTGACAGGAAGATTGTAATATCTACTTGTTTGGAACCTCAGTGGTGAGCACAGTGGAAACGCTGTAGACATGAAAATTATAATACAGGGAACATTAACTGCGAGTCATCTTTTTGTTTTGTTCCTGTCAAACAGTACTAAGAAATACAAGGGAATATTTCAAGTTGGAAAGCAGGGGCTGCATTTAGCCATGGGGAAATGCATTAGCCTTAATTTCCAACTCTGGCCGTGACAGAGCGTGGGCATATATCGCCTTAGAGCCTAGACGGGGTCATGATTGGGTCACATGAATTGTCTTTCCAGCCCAGGCTTCTGTCTCCAGAAGTGACATTTGGAAGGAACGGAGCATCTTCCTTGTCATCCATCCTCAGGAACGCGGATCACCCCTTGCTGCATCTCAGTTTCCCTACCTGCCGAGTGGAAATAACGCCTTCCTTTCACGACGGGTTGTGACTTATACTTAGTGAATAGGAAGCAAATGTTTCAGCAGTAGAAATTGCTGTGCAATTTCTAAGCATTGTTGTTGGCAGTCTATGAAAACAAATACAGTGAGGTGTTTTTTTTAACAGATCATATTTTCCCCAAATACTTTGCATAAAATAGTATTTAGTATGCAGTAGTAGAGAATTTATTAAATGCCTACTGTGGGCAGTGCACTGTACGAGGTGGGTGGCGGAGGTGAGGTGGGGAGGAATTTAAACACAATCCCTGACCGCCAGTGGGCTCACAATTTAAGAAAATCATGGGGCGGGCACGTAAGGAAAGATGAAATGAGAGACAAGAACCTGGAGAACCCCTTTACACCAATGGCTTCAGCCACCACCTCTAATGCGGGTGACTCCCAAGTCTACATCTCCAGCCCTGATCTCTCTCCCTCTCTGTAGTCTCACATTTTCTGCTGCCTTCAAGGCATCTCTATTTGGATGGCACCTCGAACTTGACATGTCCAAAACAGAACGCCTTATCTTCCTACCCAAACCCCGCTCCCCCACCCCCACCCCGACTTTCCCATCGCTGTAGACAGCACCACCATCTCTCCTGTCTGACAAGCCCCTACCCTAGGTACTATCCTCGACTCCTCTCTCTTATTCAACCCACATACTCATCACTAAATCCGGTTGGTTTACCCTTCTCAACATTGCTAAAATCCACCCTTTCTTCCCCCGTCCAAACAAGCTACCACGTCAATCCAAGCACTTATCCTATCCCACCTTGATACCGCCCTGCTTCCCGTCTCACCCCACTCCAGGAGATACTTCACTCTACTGCCCAGATGATTTTTCTACAGAAACATTCAGTGCGTGTTACCTCACTCCTCAGGAACCTCCAGTGATTGCCCCTCTACCTCCTTAACAAACAAAAACTCCTTACCATTGGCTTTAAAGCACTCAATCTCCTTGCTCCGTCCTACCTCACCTCACTACTCTCCTACTACGACCCAGCTCTCTCCTCTAAAGCCACCCTACCCACTGTACCTCAGTCTCGTCTATCTTCATGCCACCCCCTCGCCCACATCACGCCTCTGTCCTGGAATACCCTCCCTCTTCATATCCGACAGATAATTACTCTCTCCACCTTCAAAGCCGTATCGGAGGTACATCTCCTTCAGGAGGCCTTCCCCGACTAATCCCTCATTTCTTCTTTTCCCATTCCCTTCTGCGTCATCCAGACTTGCTCACCCGTCCCCCAGCCCCACCGCACTTATGTATATATCCGTAATTTATTTATTTGTATTAGTGTCTATCTCCCCCTCTAGACCGTAAGCTCACTGTGGGCAGGGAGTGTGCCTGTTACATTGTGTGTTGTACTCTCCCAAGTGCTTAGTATGGTGATCTGCGCACAGTAAATATGATTGACAAGGATGATGGTTAATAGAAGAGCAGTTGGGCATTGTGGCTAGAAGGACAGAATTTCAGCTGAGTCTCCCAGTCACAGCGGCTGCCACAGCCACGGTCTCGCCAAAGTTCTCAAAGTTGAGAGAGCCCCAGGTTGCAGGAGTGTCCTCTCTCTTCCCGGGCTAGAGCAGGGGCCTAATGGGATTCCCTGTGATGTGGTGGTGCCTGGGAAAATGGGAAGTGGGAGAGAGAAATTGGGTGAGGAGAAAAAAACATGTAGTTTGGCTGAAATTGGAGTAGGATGAAAAGTCAGTGAGGCAGAGGCTTTTCCAGTTGGCAAAGCTGGAGAGGGGTGATAACAGAGAGAGGCTCCTGTGTCTTTCTTTTCTTTTCTTTTTGATGGCACATGTTAAGTGCTTACTATGTGCCAGGCACTGGACAAAAGGGCTGGAACAGATACAGGCTAATCAGGTTGGACACAGTCTCTGTCCCACATGGGGCTCACAGTCTTAATCCCCATTTGACAGATGAGGTAACTGAGGCATAGAGAAGTGATTTGCCCAAGGTTATACAACAGACAAGTGGCAGAACTGGGATTAGAACCCACTTCCCCTGATTCCCAGGCCCGGGCTCTTTCCACTAGGCCACGCTGCTTCCCTAGCGACAACTTGATAGAAAAGGACAGAAGAGTCTTTGCTGGGATGACTAAATAGCAGGAAAAGGGATAAGCACTTGGAGAGTACAATATGAGTTGATAGATATGTTCCCTGCGTACAAAGAGCTTACAGTCTACAGGGAGAGGCAGACATTAAATTATGGATATGTACATGAGTGTCGTAGGGCCGAGGACGGGGTGAATAAAGAATACAAATCCAAGTGCGAGGATGATGCAGAAGGGAGAGGGAGAAGGGGAAATGAGGGGCTAGTTGGGGAAGGGAAGTTGATGTGATTTTTTTTAATAAGGCTTTGAAGGTGGGGAGAGTGATGGTCTGTCGGCTATTCAGTCGTGTTTTTTTGAGTGCTTACAGAACACTGTTCTAAGTGCTTAAGGAGGGAGTTCCGGGGTGAGGGGTCGGTGGTAAGATAAACGGGATCGAGGTACAGTGAAGAAATTGGCGGTAGAAGTGGAGTGAAGTGAGCGTGCTGGGATGTCGTAGGAAATCATCAAGTTAAGATAGGAGGGGGTGAGGTGATTGAGTGCTTTAAAGCCAATGGTAAGGAGTTTCTCTTTTATGTGGTGGTTGAGCAAACACTGGAGGTTCTTGAGGAGTGGGAAAACATGGACTGACTGGTTTTTAGAACAATGATGCAGGCAGCAGAGTGAAGTATGGACTGGAGTGGGGAGAGATAGGAGGCAGGGAGATCGGCGAGGAGGCTGATGCAGTGATTAAGGCGGGGTAGGATAAGTGCGTGGATCAACATAGTAGCAGTTTGGGGAGGAAAGGGCAGATTTTAGCAATGTTGTGAGGGTAGAACTGACAGAATTTGGTGACCGATTTAAATATGGGGGTAGAGTGAGAGAGATGAGTCTAGGATAACGCCAAGGTTAAGGACTTGAGACAGGGAGGGTGGTGGTCCTGTCTCCAGGGATGGGAAAATCAAGGAAAGGTTCGGGTGGGAAGATAAGGAGTTCTGTTTTGGACATGTTAAGTTTCAGATTTTGGAGGGGCATCCAAGTAGAGGTGTCCTGAAGGCAGGAGGAAATACGAAGCAGCAGAGGAAGAGAAAGATCAGGGCTGGAGATGTAGGTTTGGCAATCATCTGCATATAGATAGATGGTAGTTGAAGCCATGGGGGGGGTGAATGAGTTCCCCACGGGGCGAGGGGTAGACGGAGAATAGACGGGGACCCAGAACTGAACCTTGAGGGACTCCCACAATTAGGGGGTGGAAAGCAGAGGAGAAGCCCATGAAAAGCTGAGAATGAGCAGCCAGAGAAATACGAGGAGAACCGGGAGAGGAAAGTGTCAGTGAAGCCAAGGCTAGATAATGTTTCCGGGAGAAGGGGGTGGTCTACGGTGTCATAGGTAGTCGCGAAGTTGAGGGGGATTAGGATGGAGCAGAAACCACTGGATTCAGCAAGAAGGAGATGACTTCTGTGGCGTGAAGGGGGCGGAAGCCAGATTGGAGGGGGCCGAGGAGAGAATTGGAGGAGAGGAAACAGTCTGGAGGCTCAGCAAGGGCCCACCTGAGGAAATCCAAGGCTTCCAACAGCTCCCCTCCATCTCCACTGACTGGAGGAGTACGGCTCTCTGATGACATCAGTATGTCGCGTTCTGTCACGGGAGATGCTCACGATACAAACCAGCCCTGGGCCCGTTGGGGGGGGGGGGGGGGCGGTGTCTTGATCCGGCCCTGTTCCCTACCTCCAGTTCTTGATTCCTCAAGTTGCTCTCTCTAATGAAAACTTTCTCCTAAAGCGTAGAGGAGATTAGTGTCTCTAGGGCAAATCATTTTGGGCAGTGTGTCTTTGAATAGGATTTGGTTCAAATAGGCCAACCCCTACGTAAGTTGGGAGAGTGGTTAACCAAAGGGATCCCAAATCGTCGTCTTTCTGTCAGAGATGCCACCAACTGGCTTACCGGTGTCCTTCTGCAGCTGGGTTGGGCCTGTCGGCCCACCGGAGTGGGTACGGTAGGGATGGGAGGTGAGGAGTCAGAATGGTGATGGTCAGACCTGGTTCTGAATGGATGCTTCAGGGTTCTCCAGGCTGCCTAGCCTCACCCATGAAAGGCAGGGGCTGAGAATGCTGGTTCTGCAATTTGGAAGCCCCTAAATACCCCCTGTGCAATCTGGGGGATTTTCACTGTAGATGATGCATGCGGGCTGGGTGATTCACATTCCGGCACTTTTTTTTTTTTTCCTCCTCAATGAACAGGAATCTATCTGCATAACCTTGCTGGGCCAGTCCTTGTTCTGCGAAGGAGGATGAGGAGAAGGAGGGGTGGAGAAAGTGAGGCTGGGCTGAGTCAGGGACTGGGAAGAGAAAGAAGGCGAAGTGGAAGATGTGGGTAGCCCTGAGCACTTGAGGGGGGAAAAGCAAGATGGCTGTGGGTGAAGTTAGCGACCAATTTAAAAAGAAGGTGATGTGACTTGAGATCATTCTCCAACTCCGTAGTCCAGAGTCCTCAGAAAATGGATCTCTAGGAGTCTGAACTTCAAGGTGCGTGTGAGGACGAGGGAAAGGGAGGAGCAACTCTGAAAAAGGAACCAAAGTTCCCTGTGCTTTTCATCCCATGTGGTTGCTCTTCATCGAACGCTGTGTCTGACTGTGCCTGTCTGTCTTGCTCTGGGAAAGGGAACACATTTTTACCTTCCTCCTCTTCCCCTCTCCACGACCATGATGAAAAACGGAGGTCCGCAGGAAGTCGGAGGATAGCGAGGAAGGGAGCTCGTCTCTTGTAACGCTGCTCTTTTAGTCCGCTGGCTGAAGACATGGGGGAGGAGAATCATCACAATGTGAGGAGGGTGACGAAGGAGCATCAGGAAGTTCATTTCTGGTCTGAAGGTTGTGATGCTGGCTCAGCTCAGGGAAGAATGGAGAGGGGGAACATAGCCGGAAGACAGCGTTCATACACTTGTCAGCCCTCTTCATACTCCCTGGAGTCAGGGAGAGGGGCTCAGATTGAGCCTTTGAAGCCAAATTGGTTTCTCTGATAGTAGGGATTAACCCAAAAAGATTAACTTGTGAACCAAGGGTGACTGATACTTAGTGCCCCCCCTCCCGCCCCCCCCCCCCCCCCCCCCCCCGATCCAGGAATAGAGGGTCAACCCAGAAGAGAAGAGAAAACAAGCAGGGGTTTCAAACAAGCAATTATAAGTGACTCAAAGCTGATAATTGGCTACCTACCACTAAGAGGAGCAATGAAGCAATAACAGAATCAATGTAAATATGGAATGGTAACAGAGGCTCCCCTGAAAGAAATGTAGAGATGCGGTTTGTATTTGCCGACTGTACGCTCAGGAATTAATCAATTTGGCAACAAAGGGAGGCCCGACAGTAAGGGGATTTGTGAGGGAAAAGGGGAGCGGGGAAACAAGGCAACTCGGGCTAATCCTTACTGCTGTCAATCAACCAATGAGGGATATTCACTGAGCGATTCCTGTGTACTGAGCACTTGGAAGAGTACAGTACATGATCCCTTCCCTCAAGGAGCTTACAATCTAGCCTTAGGCTCGTCCCCAGGGGTAACTGGCTATGTAAAGGCCTCTGAAGGAAGAGACAGGGTCTGGTATCATCAACATGGTGAACTGACCATACACTTGCTTTTCTCCAGTCAGTCAACGGTATTTATTGAGCACTTACTGCACGCAGAGCACTCTACTAGGCGCTTTACCGAAGCTGGACTTCGGCTTTCTTTTCGCACCGCCTTCCCCCTGAGGACCCCAGAACCTCAATGAGGGGAACACAGGCTACGCCGTAAGGTAACACGACAGCACCTCCGGGAAGCACCGACCCACCCATCTCTTTTGGGGGAATGTTTTCCTAGCGCCAGTCTAGTTTCAGTGTCAGCGGGAAGAGATCTTGGGACGGCCAATCACTTCTAAACCCTGGCATTGCTAATAAGGGTGAGGTGTGCATTGGCATTTGTTTTCTCCCACAAGTGTTGAGTCTGGAAATAAAATGGGCACATCTTGAGAGTCAGTGTTGCGTATCAATCGATCAATGGGGTCGATTGAGCGCTTACCGTGTGCAGAGCGCTGCACTAAGCACTTGGGAGAGTCCAATGTAACAATAAACAACAACAGCCCATCCCGTGACTGCCTTTACTCTATCTGATGGGGCAACCTCATGGGGATTTTCAAGTAAGACCAGTCAAGTCCAATTCATGGCTTGACCAGTCTACATAAGATACCTAAGCACGACGCGAGCCAAACCTAGAAATGACTAACCGACGGTAGGGCCCGTATGTGCCAGTGAAGACACGGATGGACGTTTCCCAGCGTCTTGGCACATAGGCCGTCCCTGGACTGCTATCTTGAAGACCTCGATTCCTCTTTGGTGGGCCAAACCCCACCCCACCACCTGTCTCTTCTCCTTCTGAGGACCTTTACTGACCCCCTTTTCTTTTCGGCTGCATAGCAGACCAGCGGCCCCTATTCAACTCCATCCCCATAGCCAGAGCGCTCTCCTCCGGGAATGCTGCATTAGGGAGAGAAGGGGAGATTGTATCAATGAGCTTGTCACCATGGCAACAGTTATGAATGAGCCAAGGAAGGTAACCGTGGAGATGGTGTGAATGAGAAATGGCCCGTTGCCATGGAGATGTGGTGAATGAGGAAGGCACCCACTGGCGCGATATATCATCGAGATGGAATAGTCAGCGTGGAGTTGGCACATCTATTTTGAATCCTCTGAGTTATAAAAATATATTTTAATAAAACCTCCCATCCCACCTCCTTCCCTCTCTCCACCAACCCACACCATTCCCCACCCCTCATCCTACAACTCTCACGCACTCCCAGATTGTAAAATGAGCTGCTCTGGCGTCTCCTGCCATTGGCTGTTTAGGGATTTCTGCGTCATCACTCCACCCGCCCCGATATTAGTCAGCCTTTGCTGATTCCCAGCCCTTTGACTTGACTTTGACATAACCACCATCTCTACGGCCGGATTGAGAACATCCCAGAATAGATGTTGGCCGGCAGGCAGGTGGGCGGGAGAGCGTGCCCTCGGAGTTTTATGCTTGTGGAGCTGGCCGATTCCCCTCTAGCAAATTTGCTGGCATTTATCTAGGTCCTTTCTGAGCCCAGTACAAACTGGAGCGGTACTCGGGGAGCTCCTACAGTCTACCAGGCCCTACCTATTGAGAAGTTCCTGCCCTCTGGGAGTTTGGAATCAAAGGGCTGGGCTACTGCTTTCATTTTCCTAGTCTGGGCCCAATTAGAGCTGGGTTTTCAGCTCTAGATAAGGGGGGAAAAGCCATTGTTTTTATATTCCTTGCTTCTGCGACTCTACTCCCTACTCCCCGCCTTCCTCCCCTCGGGACAAGACTTGTGAGATTCCAGCCAGGCCCGAAAATACCTCAGATTTGGTGCCTTCCTCGCCTCGGGACAAGACTTGTGAGATTCCAGCCAGGCCCGAAAATACCTCAGATTTGGTCTTCCTAATTCTATCCGTGCCCTTCCCAAATCTTTTTTTTTTCCTTATGGTATCGATTAAGCACTTACTATGTGCCAGGCACTTTACTAAGCGCCGGGTTAGACACAAGCTAATCAGGTTGGACATAGATCGGTACAGTAAGCGCTTAATAAATACGACCGAATGAATGAATGAATGTCCTACATGGGGCTCACAGTCTTAATCCCCATTTTTTTCAGATAACTGAGGCACAGAGAAGTGAAGTGTCTTTCCCAAGGTCACACAGCAGACAGGTGGTGGAGCTGGGATTAGAACCCAGATCCTTCTGACTCCCAGGCCCGGGCTCAACCTGCTAGGTCACGCTACTTCTCATTTGCTCCACCCAAAATTTATCTGAAGTAAATTAGGTGACCCATAAATAAGCCTCTCAAGAGCCTTGAATGGCAGCCCCCTGACGTTCAGCCGGAACAAACTGATCTAATCATAGTATTTGGGAAGTTTAAAGCACTTAGTAGGTCTCAAGCGCTGTACTAAGCGCTGAAGTAGATAGAAGGTCATCAGATTGGCTACAGTCCCTGTCCCACATAGGGCTCGCAGTCGAAGGGAGAGGGAGAACAGATCTTTGCAGCTAAGCAGGACCGAGCCTGACTTGGAGATGCAGGAGCTGTTGTCTCGCCTGGAGGCAAAAGTTGAACTGGAACAACTCTTGAGGTCTTAGAACAGTGCTTGGCACATAGTAAGCACTTAACAAATGCCATTGTTATTATTCTTTCTGCTTTATGCTGCTGTGGTTTATCTTTCCACGAGCTAGTCCTCCCTCCCCTATTACGAATGCTGTCCTTGCCGATAATTGCCAGTATTGGTGGATGTAATGTTTTGGAGCCCTACCCCACCTGCAGCCTGTTAAATACCAACCAGAACAAAGGTTTTTCATGGTCTGTGCCTCTTAATAGGCATTTTATTCAAATTAGTTGGATATCAACATCACTTTCCTTTCCCCTCCCAGCTCTTGAAATTTACGGGGAAATTTATAGGAGGAAGAGCAGGAGTTATAAAGGTATTGTCAAAAACGCTTTAGGGATGTACGTCACTGCCGCTGTCCTACCTCATGAGAGGGGGTTTGGGTAATTATGTAAAACTTAAGCTTTTAGACTCAGTGGTTCAAGTCCTCTCCTTGATTCCAGCTAGCGTGAGGGGGGCTTTCAGGTGGGTTTTGAAGGAGGTAAATAGTTGGTAGAGACGACCGTGCAAAACAATTCCTATTGTTCAGTACCTCTCACTTGGCCTCATCATCTCACCATGAAAAAAGATGTTTTTGAGCTCGTAAAGTGTCCGTAACACTGTAGTAGGTGCTTAGGACTAGACATTAATCATTTCAATTGAAGCTGGCCCATCTTCTAGACCGTGAGCCCGTCTTCTAGACCGGCGAGCCAGTTGTTGGGCAGGGATTGTCTCTATTACTGTGGTGCTTGGCACACAGTGAGCTCTTGATACTGTCAGCGTCATTATTGGCGATTGGGGTGTTTGGATGGGGGAGACGACCACCGAAACTAACAATTTGAAACATCAAAGCTGACATGTCAACCCTTAAACAAGAATTGCTCGGCAAGATTACTCAGAGCAGCATGGCCATTCCCCTTTTCTTCCATTCCGGGAACTGGGAAGTGACCTAGAATTCTAAAGTCTGTGAAAATTCTCTTCCTCCACCTGCCCTCTGCTCCTTGTGACGGGGAGGGAGGCTGGGGCCTCAAGCTCTGAGGTAAAGGGAGGAACCCCGTGGTCCTGCAATCCAGCCTCAGTGGCAGGAGGCTCGGGCCATACTCTTCATTTACCCATTCGTGGGTCGACTGTTCTCGTGTGGGCAGGGAATGTGTCTACTGTTATATTGTCCTCCCCCAAGCGCTTAGTACCGTGCTCTGCACACAGTAAGCGCTCAATCGGTACCGTTGCTCGCTCGACTGAGCGTTCTCTCTACGGATGCTTCTTCCATTTCCCCTCCACCAAGTTTGTCCTTAATGCTCTGCGATCTGGATTTTGCTTCCTTCACTCATCTGTTCTGTGACATCTCCAGAAGTCTCTTCTCTGTTCTCATCCTCTCGGACGGCTTTGCTTCTTCGACTATGGAGGCCAGGCCACCCTTTTCTCTGTGAGACTCTCTGACTTTGCCTTCTCGGTTCTTCATACCTTATGGATGGCCGTTTCTCGGTCTCCCCTGCTGGCTCTTCTTTCCCCTCCCATCCCCCCCCCCCCCCCCCGTTAATCGTGGGCCTCCCCGCAGGTTCATTCCTTTCCTCTCTGCTCTTCTCACTCTCGACTCACGCTCTCGGAGGGCTCATCTTGCACGGTTCCAGTGCTCACCGAGTCCCTAACCCCAGCTGAATGTTGGGGATTCACGGACATAAATCTCCCCTTCTCTCCGGCGCTGATTTCTTTCCACCTCAAACATCTCCACTCGGCTGTCCCATCGCCACATGAAGCCCGCCAGATTTGAAACCGAGCTTATTACCTCACCGCCAAACTCCCCTCTTCCCAACTTCCCCATCACTGTCAATGCTGCCACTGAAGTCCCAGATCACACGCAAGTAAGGAGCCATTGACCCCTTCTGTCAATTTCCCCCCCCAAATCATCACCAAGCCCAGCTGAGCCTTCCTCCGGAGTATTTCTTGGATGTCTCCCCTCACCGCCCCCCCTCCACCCGCCTCCATTCCTTCGGCTAGGATCCCCTGATCTGATCCCATACCATCCTGACTGCCGTAATCTCCAACCCCTGCTCTTCTCCAGCGCTTAGAACGGTGCTTGGTACATAGTAAGCACTTGACAAATACCATCATTATTCGTTATTATTCTCCAGTCTCCCCTTCACCTGAGAGAAATAATCCTTGTCCCCAGGGGTGGTCACTCCCTTTCCCAGAAGCCTCCGGCGGCACCCAATTTCAGATAGCATTAGAATAGCGTGGCTCAGTGGAAAGAGCACGGGCTTTGGAGTCAGGGCTCATGAGTTCGAATCCCAGCTCTGCCACTTGTCGGCTGTGTGACTGTGGGCAAGTCACTTAACTTCTCTGTGCCTCAGTTCCCTCATCTGTAAAATGGGGATTAAGATTGTGAGCCCCACGTGGGACAACCTGATTCCCCTATGTCTACCCCAGCGCTTAGAACAGTGCTCGGCACATAGTAAGCGCTTAACAAATACCAACATTATTATTAATAGCGAAGGACGAACTCCAAAAGACTACACTAACTGCCCCCCTCCCCAACCCCTTATCTAACCAACCTCTTTTCCGATTTAGAGTGGCAGAGAATTTGCTGGAGATGTGGGATTCTTTTCCCAGAACCCTGTAAGAGCTGTCTAGGTACTAAATAGGGAGATTGCCTTGCTTTTTCTGTCTGCCTTCATTCTGTCCTCCTTTTCATTGCTCTCTGCCACTTTCCTTCCCAGGGTGGTGAAGGCAGCATCACACTTACGGCTTTCTCGGAATAGGCTCTTTTCACATAAGGACTTCTATAAATATCCACCTGATGATATTATTTAAAGGCATCCAACAGCCTAGGAAGCTGCATTGCTAATCTTGTTATTAAAAATAGCAGGAGCCAGCAGGAGGCATGTCAGCTCTTCTTTGATTTTTCTCCATTGTACCTGTCCCCAGGTGGGCTGAGTCCTGGCAGTTCTCCACCAAGGCAGGTTTGGGACTACCTGCCTGGTTATAGAGTTACAGAATCAAGCGCTTCTTCCCAGTGTGGTTCAGAGCTGGCTGAGCTCTTTCCCCTTTCTCTCATGAAAAGGAACGTTCGCTTTCCCACCCCGTGCCTTGGTTTCCCAAGGGGGGAATGGGGAAGGACGATCCATACTTCCCGTTTGTCGCCCCGTGGATGTTGTGGGAGTGAATGAGGGCGTTTTGGGGCCAAACCTTTGTCTCTTTGAGATGGCAGGGTGACCTAGGGGAAGGACCTGGGTTCTAATCCTGACTCTGCCATTTGCCTGCTGTGTGTGACCTTGGGCAAGTTATTTCACCGTGCCTCAGTTTCCCCCAACTGTAAAGTGGGGGCTCAGTGCCACCTGTTCTTCCTCCCACTTAGACTGTGAACCCCATGTGGGACAGGACCCGTGTCCAACCTGATGATCTCGCATCTACCTCAGTGCTTACTACAGTGGTTGGCACATAGTAAGCACGTACCCAGTGTCGTCATCATGATCATGATTATTATCGTTATCTCTTGGAAGTAGGTGTTAGTGTGCAGTACACAGTCGAGTGGAACAGGGATGAGAGAGGCAGTTTCATGGAAAGAAAGAACTTTGGAGATTGAATTTTTCCTAAACCCGCTATCTTCTTGTCACGCGGGGCACGTTCCCCACTCCACTCTTGGTTGGGAACGTTGAGGATGGAAGCTCCTTAAGTCATTTTCAAGCGATCGCTGCTGTGCTAACCGGAATCCCATCTTTATTTGCAGAGCTGGTCCTTAGCAAGAATAGACAGACTGTTAAATCCTGCCTGTCCAGCATCAGCCTGTCCAGTTCTCGGAGGGGTCGGGGGGGGCAAATCAGTCCAGGAGCTCTCTGCCTTCATTCCTCTCCTGCCCAAGTTTCTCTGGTTCCAAGGAAACATGAACCCACACTCTTGAGGACAGTCGAGAATCAGCTCGTTCTCCCCTCGACCGACTCCAGACCCTCTCGGAGGAACCCCAGAAAAGCCTGGCTGTGAACTGAACCCGAAGGGTCTAGGGGGAACCAGATCGTCTCTTTATTTACCCTGCCTTCGGTCCCACGGGTTCATATCTGTATCTTTTTTTTTTCATATTGTCCGCCTCCCCTTCTAGACTGTAAGCTCCTTGTGGGCCGGGAATGTCTGTTATAATATATATTGTACATATTGTACTCTCCCAAGTGCTTAGTACAGCGTTCTGCACATAAGCGCTCAATGAATGCCACTGATTGATTGGTCAAAGGGACAGGAAGAAGCTGGGGTGGCCGTTCATCAATCTGGCTACTTCCAAAGGGCTGTGAAGCAGCGTCATCTGAGCGGGGTTAGGGTGAGTCTTACGCTGAGAAGCAGCATAGTCTGGTGGAAAGAGCTCGGGCCTGGGAGTTGGAGGACCTGGGTTCTTGGCATAGCGGGTAGAGCGCGGGCCTGGGAGTCAGAAGGTCACGGGTTCTAATCCTGGCGCCGACACGTGTCTGTTGGGTGACCTTGGGTGAGTCATTTCACTTCTCTGGGCCTCAGTTACTTCATCTGTAAAATGGGGAGTGAGACTGTGAGCCCCACAGTGGGCAGGGACTGTGTCCAACTCAATTTGCTTGTATCCGCCCCGGCGCTTAGTACAGTGCCTGGAACATAATGAGCGCTTAGCAAATACCGTCCCTTTTTTTTCTTTTTTTCTTTAATCCGGCTCTACTGCGTGTCTGCTGTATAACCTTGGGCAAGTCCCTTAACTTCTCTGTGTCTCAACTTCCTCATCTATCCAATGGGGATTCAGTAACTGTTCTCCTTCCCTTTTAAACTGCGAGCCCCAGGTGGGACAGGGACTGTGTCCAACCTATCTTGCATCTACCCCAGTGCTTTGTACAGTGCCTGGCACATGAGCACTTAACAAGAATCACTGTTATTATTAGACGCTACTCCAGTTTACTCTGCTTTTTATACGATCAAGCCTTTGAGTTTAAAATAATAAAAATTATAGATAGAAGATAAGCAGGTCAGATGAAGTTCCTGTCCCACCCGGGGGCTCCCAGTGTAAGGGGAAGGGAGAGCAGGTATTTCATCCCCATTTTACAGATGAGGTAACTGAGGCACAGCGAGGTTCAGTGATTGGCCCAAGGTCACTCAACAGGCAAGTGGCGGAACCCCCACTTAGTGAACTTAGTGAATAGAGCACAGGCCTGGGAGTCAGGGGGACCTGGGTGCGAATTGTGGCTCCACCCTATGTCTGCTGTGTGACCTTGGACGAGTCGTTTCACTTCTTTGAGCCTCAGTTACCTCATCTGGACAATGGGGATTAAGAGTGTGCGCCCCACGGGGGACGGGGACCATGTCCAATCTGCTTAACTTGTATGTACCTCAGTGCTTAGAATAGTGCTTGGCACATAGTAAGCACTTAACAAGTGCAATAATAATAATAATTAGTGTTATCGTAGTGTTTGGAGAGCAGCACTCAAGGAACCTAGAAAAAGTGAGGATCCTGCACCAAGCCTGCAACCAGGGATCTCCCTCTAGAATCACTCCTCCTCCCACTTGTTTCTCAGCAAGTGAAAGGCCCCGGAAGAGAGACGTTTCTAGGTCAGAGCATCAGAGATCTAGGAGTGAGACACCGCAGCCCACCCTACGATGGAAGTAGGAGGCAAGCGGGTGGGATCGCGTAGGGCAGGTTGGTGGGGGCTAGAAGAACGGTGACTCCAATGAGCTCTAATTGAGGCAGCAGCGTGGTTTCGTATGGTTTTTCCCAACGTGCATTCAGGGATCATCTGGGACTCATGCAGAGGGGACCCCTGCCCCTCAGGAACAGAAAGTATTTCTGGAAGATGGAGCGTTCAGGGATTGGGAAGGGAGAGGGTAATGATACCTTGCGACCGGAGTCCAGGATTTTTTGGAAGAGTAAAGAAACCCCCAGCCCGGGACGAGAGGCGAGGGAAAACCGAGGTGCCATCTGGAGGCGGAGGCCCCAGCTCTCCGCCTCCATTTGGAGAGGGT
Source organism: Ornithorhynchus anatinus (assembly GCF_004115215.2). Taxonomy (NCBI): domain Eukaryota; kingdom Metazoa; phylum Chordata; class Mammalia; order Monotremata; family Ornithorhynchidae; genus Ornithorhynchus; species Ornithorhynchus anatinus. The sequence goes on from NC_041750.1 coordinate 8,679,093, forward strand.
GAAGGGGGAGCCGGGAGAGGTGGAGAGGCGAGGTCATCCATCAGCGTGGCCTAGTGGAAAAGAGCACGGGCCTGGGAGTCGGAGACCTGGGTTCTAATCCCGGCTCCCGCCACTCGTCTGCTCTGTGACCTTGGGCAGGTCACTTCACTCCTTTGTGCCTCATTTACCTCGTCTGTAAAATGAGGATTAAGACTATGAGCCCCAAGTGTGTCCATCCTGATTAGTACAGTGCCTGGTACATAGTGAGCGCTTAACAAATACTTTTTGAAACATATCAAGGCCATCGCTGATAGGGTGCCACTGAAAATTTATAGTCACGTTACATTTTTTTTTTTTTAATGAAATCACATCGCTTCCCAAGAGGCCTTCCCCAACTAAGCCCTCATTTCTTCCACCCTCTCTCCCTTCTGCATCGCCTATGCATTTGAAGCTGTACCTCCTAAGCACTTGATGTTCACCTCGGTCCCACAGGCCTCCTATGTATATCCATAATTTATTTTAATGTCTGTCTCCTCCTCTAGACTCTAAGCACCTTGTGGGTAGGGAATGTGCCTACTAACTCTGTTGCATTCTACATTCCCAAGCACTCAGTACAGTGCTCTGCCCACGGTAAGCGCTTAGCAAATACCACTGATTGATTGATTGGTCCAGTCTAGGATCGTGGACATATCTGCACCTTGCATACGTACACCCGTGCAAGATTCAAAGAGGGGACTCCGGAGACTTTCCTTTCAGGTCTGAGGATCCTTTCGACTGAGGAGGCTGGCTTCATGGTACTTGGAAGTATTCGACTCCTGCAGTTCCTGTGAGGGGATGTCAAGCCAGGTGCTGAGTTCTTGCAGTGGGGACAAAAAAAAAAAAAAAAAGGCTTGGGCGTAATCACCGACGGAAGCTATGGAATTTTAGTCAAATGTGGAAGGAGATCTTTGGCAGAGAGAGTTTGGGAGTAACTGGCTGCAACCAATTCATTGCCACCGCAGAATAAATCCAAATTCAGTTCCCTGTCCTTCCCTCTCCCAGTGCTTCGATTCATCCCCCTTCCTGCTCCCCAAGGCTGCTTAGTGGATGAATGAAATTGTATCTGTAAAGCACAGGGAGCTCTTGAGAGTCCATCAAATAATATTGGATTTCCACTTTACTAGGTTCTATGCAGTAGTCAATCCAAAATGGATGGTCCCTAGCCACTGGAGACTTGCAATTTAATGCAGGGTCGTCAGAGGCATCCTAAAAGGGAGTTCTTTTATTCAAGGGCAAAGGAGAAGGGTGTTTTTTGGTTTGTTTTTTTTTTTTATCATTCCTCCATTAGGGGGGTTAAAAATCCCTCTAGTTTTGATGTTGAATTCTCGCAGGCGAGAGAGGGAAAAAGAAAGGAGAGCTATCCCGAATGGAATGAGAGCGCTAAGAGAAAGGGGATAGCTAAATGCACAAGATAAAGAGCAGCTGCAATACCATGGGGAATTTTAAAAAGCGCAGGGATAGAGCCTGCGGAGGCGGATGGCGCTGGCAGGGTCTGGACCAGAACTTCAGAGTGGAATAAAGCAGTTCCTGGCACTCTCAGGTGTGAGGTCACCTCCTGGGGTCTGAAGCAGTTTAGGCACGGAACCTGCTGCTTCTATCTGTGCAATGGTGAGGAAACGAACTATTCGGGATTCCTCCGCGATGCTAATTCATCCAAGTTCAACTCTCCGGGGAGGATTCTGAAAAAATTGCTCTTAAGGCTGAAGCTGTTCCCTTTGCAGGCTGTTGAACCCAAACTGAGGATACTAGGGTTTTTTGCAGCCCCACCCCCCAACCCCTCTTCGCTGTTGTTTGTTTACAGTGGGTCGGGTACTGAGGTAAATGCTAAGTAGGACAGCCATGCCACTGTAGAGCAGAAGAGAGCCATTTCCTCACAACCACCGCTCTCATCTCTTCTAGTATAACCACAGAATAGAAGGGAGTCTAGCTTGGCTCGCTGGATCTCCTACTATAACCTACTACAACCTCCTGCTCCTCTAACCGCAACCTACTCTAATAATGTTGGTATTTGTTAAGCGCTTACTATGTGCCGAGCACCGTTCTAAGCGCTGGGGAGACACAGGGGAATCAGGTTGTCCCACGTGGGGCTCACAGTCTTAATTCCCATTTTACAGATGAGGTAACTGAGGCACAGAGAAGTTAAGTGACTTGCCCACAGTCACACAGCTGACGAGTGGCCGAGCCGCGATTTGAACCCATCACCTCTGACTCCAAAGCCCGTGCTCTTTCCACTGAGCCATGCTACTCTGGGTAGCCTCAATCTCCTCTGTCCCTCCATTGACCCCTCGCACGTGTTCTCCCTCGGGCCCGGAACTCCCCCCACTCTCTTCATACTTGACAGTCCACCATTCTCCCCACCGGCACATCCCTTCTAAAAATCGCATCCGTCAGTAAGTCGTATTTACTGAGCGCTTACTGTGCGCAGAGCGCGGTACTAAAGCGCTTGGGAGAGCACGATATAACAGACCCATTCCCTGCCCACACCGAGCTTAGAGTCTGGAGGGGGAGACAGATATTAATAGAAATAAATTACGGATATGGACATTGAGTACCGTGGGGCTGGTGGGGGACGGGTGATGAGGAGGGAGCAAGTCATGGCGACACGGAAAGGAGGGGGAGAAGAGGAAAGGAGGGCTTAATCGGGGAAGGCTTCTTGGAGGAGGCGTGCCTTCGAAGGAGGGGAGAGCGACTGACTGTCGAATATGAAGGGGGAGGACGTTCTAGAACGCGGGCTAGAGGAGCCCTCATTTCCCCATCTCCCCTCTGTATCGACTATGAACTTGGCTCTGTGCCCCCAAGCTCTTTGATATTCATCCCAGCCCCACAACAGTCATGTACAGATCCTTATCCTCTACTATTTCCCTGACCCCTAATCTATTTTATTGTCTGTCTCTCCCTGTAGACTGTCAGCTCCTTGTGGGCAGAGGTCGCCTCTACCAACTCTGTTGTATTGTCCTTTCCCAAGCAGTTAGAACAGTGCGTGGCACACAGTAAGCAGTCAGTAAATACCGTTGAGTAGCTCTGGCCTCTTTCTTGGGTCTGCTGTCGTTAATAAGTATTTATTGAGTGCCCATTATGAAAAGAGGCGCCGAGGGAGGCGGCAACATAGCTCAGATGCTGTGGGGAAAAAAAAAAATTAGTCAACAACAGTATTTATTGGTGCCTACTGTGGGGAGAGGGCGTCACTAGGTGCTTAGGTTTGATATTTGTGAAGCACACTCTGCATCAAACACCGGTCTAAGCACTGGGGTAGGTACAAATTAGGTCGGACAAAGACTCCGTCCCCCATGGGGCTCACAGTCTAAGAGGGAGAACAGGTTTCCCCATTTTACAGTTGAGGAAATTGAGACACAGAGGAGTGAAGTGACCTGCCCAAAGTCACACAGCAGGCAAGTGGCGGAGCCGGGATTAGAACCCAGGTCCATCCGACTCCCAGGCCCCTGCTCTTTCCACTAGGCCGTGCTGCTTAAATGTTGGGGTTTGAACTGAGCCATCCTTATGTTGGATTGCCATCTGGTCACGGTCTGTGGTTTGACACCTGGAGCTTCTTCAGGATGGGAATTCAAAGAAAATGGGAATTCTGGGTTTTACCACAATGCGAAACCATGGCACGATAGCTTATCTTGAACACGGGGTGAAATTGGAGCAAGGTTTCCAGGGAACGGAGCTTTCAGGGAGCAGAGCTAATGGTGGGAGAGAGGAGGTAACACAGAGATCCAGGGAGGCAGAGACAGAAAGGGAGACCGAAAGGAAATGGTCAAGGGGTGGGAGGGGGTCTGAAGCCCTTGCCTTGTCCCTGGAGGAGGTGCAGAAGCCCCCAAGGAGGATGGAAAATTGAGTGGGAAGATGAGCAATTGATTCTATTTATTCCCCTTGATTCTATTTATTCCCCTTGATTCTATTTATTGCTATTGTTCTTGTCTGTCCGTCTCCCCCGATTAGAGACTGTAAGCCCGTCAGAGGGCAGGGACTGTCTCTATCTGTTACCGATTACATTCCAAGCGCTTAGTACAGTGCTCTGCACATAGTAAGCGCTCAATAAATACTATTGAATGAATGAATGAATGAATGAATAAGGGAAGGCCTCCTGGAGGAGATGTGATTTTAGAAAGGCTTGTAGATCGGGAGAGCAGGGTTCCGTTGGATGTTAAGGGGGAGGGAGCTCCAGTCGGGAGGGAGAGCGTGAGGAAGAGGTCTGTGGTGAGAGAGATGAGAAGGAGGCACGGTGGATAACTTGGCTTGAAAGGAAAGAAGGGTGCAAGCTGGGATGTAGTGGGCGAAAAGAGTGGCTAAGGAGGAAGGAGAGAGCTGATTCTGTTAAAGCCAATGGTCAGGAGTTTCTGCTTGATGCAGAGAAGAGTGGACAACCATTGGAGGTTTGGGGGGTTTGAGATGTCTGCAACACAGTGTTTTAGAAAATTGAAGTATGGATGGGAGAGGCTGAAGGCGGGGAGGTCAGAGAGGAGGCTGATGCGATAGTTGAGATAGGTTATGACAAGGGCTTGGATCAGCATGGCGGCAGTTTGGGTGGAGAGAAAGGGGTGGATTCTGGAGATGTTGTGAAGAAAGAGCCAACGGGATGTGGTGACTGACTGAATATGCGGTTTGAAAATCAGAGGAATCAAAGCACTTGGTATTCAGTCCATCCTCAGCTCCACAGCACTTATGTCCATACCCATAATTTATTTGTATTGTCTATTTCCTCCTCTAGACTGTAAGCTCGTTGTAGACGCTCTGAAGCATTTAGCACAGTGTTCCACAGTAAATATTCATTGATTGATACCGCCCAGGTTTTGGGCTTGTGGGACAGAGAGGATGGTGGTGCTGTCTATGGTGATGGGAAAGTTGTGGAGAGGAGCGGGTTTTGGTCATTCGAGCTTGAGGTGCCAGTGGGAAGTCCAAGTAGAGATGTCTTGAAAGCAGGAGGAAAGGTGAGTCTGCAGAGAAAGAGAGAGGCCCGAGCTGGAGAGGTAGATTTGGGACTCATCGGTATAGAGAGGATAGTTTGAAGCTGTGGGAGCGAATGAGCTCCCCAGGGGAGTGGGTGTAGATCGAGTCTAGGAGGGGACTCCTAACCGAGTCTTGAGAGACTTCTGCACAAGTTAGGGGGTGGGAGGCAGAGGAGGAGCCAGCGAAAGAGACCGAGAAGGAGCGGCTAATGAACCAAGAGGAGAATGAGGAGAGGATGGTGTCAGAGAAACCAAGGTTTAATAATGTTGCCAGGAGAAGGGGTGATCCACGGGGTCCAAGGCTGCCGAGAAGTCTAGGAAAAATAAGATGGAGTAGAGGCCGGTGGATTTGACAAGGAGGACGTCGTTGGTGACCTTGGAGAGAGCATCTTTCAATGGGGCGGAGGTTGCGGAAGTCGGATTGCAAGGGGTCGAGGAAAGAAACGGAGGAGAGGAGAGGGGAGGCAGTTGTGTGTAAACGACCCGTTCGAGGAGCTTGGCCGGGAATGAGAGGAGCGAGATGGACCGATAGTTGGATGGTGCAGTGGGGTCAAGAGAGGGGTTTTGGATGATCAGGGAAGCGTGGCTTTACTTGAAAGCAGAGGGGAAGGGACCGTTGGAGAGTGAGTGGTTGAAGATGACAGTCAGAAAGGGAAGAAGAGTGGGCACAAGTGTTGTTAGGAGGTGGGAAGATGGGGTGGGGGGGGGGGGCAGGGAGGGGAGAGGTCAGAGACACAAGTGGAGGAAATAGATTTTGAAAGCAGGTGGGCGATCTCCCTTTGAGAGCCGATTGGAAAGAGAGAGTGGATCTTGGAGTAGGAGGGAATTGGGGAGGAAAGGATTTGGGGAAGTTCATGCCTGATGCTTTCAATTTTGTCAACAAAGTAAATAGTAATAATAATTAGGGTATTTGTTAAGCACTTACTACGTGCCAAGCACTGTTCTAAGCGCTGGGGTAGATACAAGGTGATCAGGTTGTCCCACGTGGGGCTCACAGTCTTAATCAGATAAAGAAACTGAGTCACAGAGAAGTTAAGTGACTTGCCCAAAGTCACACAGCTGGCAAGTGGCGGAGTTGGGATTAGAACCCATGACCTCTGACTCCCAAGCCACCCTGCTTCTTTCCAGTAAGCCACACTGCTTCTCAATAGAAAGATCACTCGGGACAAGAGACGGTGGAGGCAGGGGCACTGGGGGATTTAGGGAGGGAGTTAAAGTCCAGTGATCCTACCCCCAACTGGGGCTATGGGAAACCCCACCGCTGTTTCTGGGTTTGGGGAAATCCCGACACCAGTCGGAGTGAGGAAAGACGAGGACCTGGGCCTGTCACGGCCTACCACCGGGGAGCAGTTGGAGCCACCATCTTGCAGTTCCGTTTCCGGTCGGTCCGCATCCAGCTCCAAGGGGCGGGGTGAGCTCGCTAAAGCTGTTTCCACCGCCTAATGCAGAGCCAGGGTGAGGCTAATAACTTAGGGGGAAGCAGCGTGGTCGAGGGGAAAGAGTACGGCCCTGGGAGTCCCGGGACCTGGGCTCTAATCCCGGCTCCACCAGGTGCCTGCTGTGTGACCTTGAGCAAGTCGCTCGACTTCAGTGGGCCCCCGTTCCCTCGTCTGCAAAATGGAGATTCAATATTTGTTCTCCCTCCTGCTTAGGCTGTGAGCCCCATGTGGGACCCGATTCTCCCGTATCTAGCCCAGCACTTAGTGCAGTTACTGGCCTATAGGGAGCGCTTGACAAATATTATTATTTACTAATAATTATTTAATAACAGTATATGATTGTACTCCACAGCTTCCATTCGGAGGGCAGGGGGAGACCTACCCACTTGCCCCCCTGAAGTTGGCACCTATGCAGATACTATATAAAACCATAGAAAACTGCATTTAATTCTGTCCCCTCATCTTTGGAAGGATCTAACAAAGATAGAAAAAGTACAAAGGAGGACAACCCAGGTGATCTGGCGGAGGGAGCCAGCCTCTCCCCCGGGTAGACTGAATAGATTAGTAATCCTCCATCTGAAAAGATGCTGGCCGAGGGGTTAAGTTCTCCATGTTGTCCAGAATTTAAAGTGGGACAGACGATGGGGTCTTCGGAAGGTGGAGCCTTCAAAGGAGGGAGTAAAAAGGCAGGGAAAGATCGAAAGAGAAACAGGAGGAGAGGCAGAGAGGCCAGAACACACGATCAAGAAGCACACCGAGGCAGAGAGACAGAAGCCCAGAGACAGACACCCATATGGAGGTAGACATTCTCTGTCTCTCCGAGACCCGCACAAGCAAGGAAATCACAGACACACAGAGGGAGAGAGACACCCCCGGACGGACGAACGGAGAGAGGAGGAAGGAAGGAGAAAGGGAGAGAGGCACAGGCGACAAACTCACACAGACAGACACAGCATCACTCACTCTGATGCTCTTCCTCTCCGGACCGCCTGCCAGGACAGCAGCGGAGGGAGAAGCAGACCCTTCCCCCCCAGCTGCCTCCGTGGCTGCAGTCTGCCAGGAGCAGAAGCCGGAGATGCTGTCGCTGCCACCCCCCCTCCCGCCCCCCCACCAGTGGTGCTTAGCTGACGCAGGCCGATTCCCGGAGATTTTTGGCACGGAGCGGCCGCCCCGCATGCGGTCCCTCCCTCAGAGGTCCCTCGGGAGCGGACTGCGGAAGCAGAGGCTGTGGCAGAGGCGACCGTGGCGGACGGAGTGGCGATGCCGGGGGTCACGGTGGGGGAAGGTCAGCTCCGCCGTCTCTCCTCTCGCCGCTGCTGCTCCTCGTCGAGCTTCCCCCTGCCCCGACCGCAGCGGCCCCGGCGGCTCCCGCCATCCTGACCGAAAGTGAGACTTTCGGGGGTTTCGTTAGCTGCCCCGTGGCACGACAGAAGCCGAAAATCCACGCCGGTCTCGCACGGTGCAGTTTGTCCGAGAGGAGGCAGGGTCGAGATGGGCAGAATCTCGAAGGGGGCAGACAGGACTCACGCGGGATTGACGTTCCCCAAGTCCCACCTCACCAGGAGGAAGAGGGGGCACCGTCGAGCTTGACGGTGGTAGATTTAAGACCGGCATTTCTTTCCCCGGGGGGTGATGACCTGCCACGGGGACTAGGGAAGGAAGGAAATCTCCCTAGATGCCAGGACGGCTTGGATAAATTCGTGGGCGACAGATAGAAAATGAGCTTTTAGAGGAAAACGTTACGGTTTTTAGAGGGGATAGATAGAAAAGCGAGAAGGCCCAAGAAAGGTTTGGATAAATTCACGGAGGATAAGTCCAAAATGTATCGGCGGCACCTATTTGGGCTGTTAGGAGGATGAATGAGAGGATATAAGACCATGTGTGGTGTCATCACTGGAGCAGAAAAATGGTCCTTCCAGCTCAGGATTCTGCTTCTGATGCCTGAAGGAACCATTTGATGGCTGCTAACATCTCGAACCATTCCCTTTCTAATGCTTTCCGTCAAGTAATCCGTTACTTACTCCTTGTCCAAGCATACATCCGAAGCCCTCCGAATCCTACTGGTATTTTTGGCCTGCACGATGTCCTGCAGTTAAGCACTCCACAAGTTCCCAACCCACCGAGTCCCGCTGGATTGTAAGCTCCTTGTAGGCAGGGAACGTGTCTACCAGCTCTGTTGTACTCTTCCAAGAGCTCAGCAGGGTGCTCTGCACACTGGCCGTGTTCAGTAAATGCCATCCATCGAGAGGAAAGCAGTCATCGCAGCGTTTCTCCGAGAGTTCCTGGGAGAGACCGTCGAGACGGGGTACCGCGTCGGATGGACGCGTTTCGGCAACTCGCTTCGGTTTTTGTATTCTTAACTCTTCCCGGAAACGTCCCGTTCCATTGGCACTGGGGTTTTAAGGATGGTCCTCTCACTCGAAGAAGGCCGTATGACGACATGACAGACGAAGCAGAGGACCGGATGCGGGAAAATCCCAGGTCCTAAGTATCATTGATTTCCTCCCCAGCGTGCTTTCTTTGATTCATCGTTGGTACAAGAGATGCCAGTGTGAACGTTAACAGGCCAAACTGCCCAAGGTCCTCTCCCGTCCCCTTCGTTTAGAAGCGCGTCCCGGTCTGCTTTCTCTCTTCCCCGCTCCCCAAGTTCACACTTGGAGTTTCCTACGGCTCTGTTCCCAAGATGGAGAAGAGATCAGAGAGGTGAAGGAAGGGATGTAGCTTTGGGTTTATTTTAGGTTTGGGAAAGAGCAAGATGGAACCTTTGCAGTGACCGAGCAGAGAGAAGAGCTCGCTTAGGCTATCCTAACAAAAGAGCTGTCGCCCAAATGGCCTGTGTGTTTGTGTGTGTTAATCAAATTGCCTTGTCGATTGGCTTGAAGAGGAATTAACATCGGGCTGCTTTTTAGCTTTTGCCTGTTAAGATGAAAAGAATTCAGCTGAGTTCCCTCCCTCCCACCCTCTTCAGTGAGTGTGCTCTTCCTCCTTTTCCCTCTCAGTTTTTGGACTGTAACTTTTGCTGACTCATCTATAAAAAAGAAATAGAGGGGAATGGAGTTGCTCATTGACCATTTTCATCCCCCTGGTGACTCAGCAGTGATTCACATTTTAATTACTGTAGAAAAGGAATCCGATCAGGAAAAATGAATTCACTCACGTGAATTTAGCCACGGGAAAGGCCCCTTTACAACAGACCCCATTTAAAGACCGCTTTCCGCGGGCTGGGTCGGGGATCGGTTGACTTGTGCTCTTCTCCTTCCTTGAATCTCGACAGGTCCCAGAGGCCCGACCCATCTGGTCGTGAGGGCTCTCGCTCCCCTCCCTGGGGGTAAGGTCTCGCTGGGGCGGAACCGGACACCCGGTTGACAGCCGCCCGGCAACGCTGCGCCACGATTTTAGGGTAGGAAGCGAAGATGAATCCCCGCCCATCTGAAACGGCAGGGGTACGGTGGGATCGGAGTGTCATCACCCAGATTGGAACGTGGCCGTAACGCCGGGGCTGACGTCCCAGATCTTGCACGCGAGAAGCTAGGAGCCGTAGGAAGCGACAGCAAGTGTGACTTGGATTTTCCGGAAGAGAGAGACGGAGAGAAAAGGACAGAGACAAAGACAGAAAGCACCCGTGAACCCTGTAACACGGTGCCAAGGTATTGGTTCAGTACTGACGCAGAGCAGTGAACCCACCTTCTGAGTCACCGACACCCCTTCCAAGTTCCTGACCCCTCCCTAAGTCTGCTCTGTGGCAGAGACAAAACTAACAACCCCAGCCCCTTTCGCAGAATTGACGAAACCAGTTACAGGATACAGGGTGGAGGACGAAGAGGGTTCCTTCAAGCAGCTTTTTATTTTATGGTGTTTGCTAAGCACTTACTACGTACCAGGCACTGTACTAAGCACTGGGGTAGAGACAAGTTAATCAAGTTGGACGCAGCCCACGTCCCACACGGGGCTCACAGTCTTTACAGATGAGGGAACTGAGGCGCAGAGAAGTTAAGTGACTTGCCCGAGGTCACGCAGCCGACAAGTGTCAGAGCCAGGATTAGAACCCAGGTCCTTCCGACTCCCAGGCCTGTGCTCTACCCACTAGGCCATGCCGCTTCTCTAGCAGCTTGCGTGTGACTGCTGAAAAGAGACGGTAGAGTCGAATGGATTTGGTCCCGGGCTAGATCCCCGGGATCTCACCCTGGCTCTGCATACCGGCCCCGTGGGCTCAGTCTTTAACGTGGTAATGTTGTCCACTGAATGCCAGGTGCTGCACTAGGTGTTCGGGAAGAACAACCGAAGCACAGAACGCATTCCCCGCCCACCGGGAGCTTACGCTCAAACGAGGGAAACGGACCGAGAAATAGGCACCGGCAGGGAAATCGGAATAAAGGAGGTTGAATGTTCTGTCGCATCTAAGCACGTGTGCATATACGGGTGTGGTGGATGGTCACGAATGAACAAACACACAGGTGCGAGAGGCATCTGATGGGTTAAGGTTCTGGGTACCGATAACTAGGGAGGGGAGGGCTTGTTGGAGGCGGTGGGATTTGGACGGGGCCTTCCATCCGGAACAACGAGTGAGCCTCAGTCTTGAGACTTCAGGACCAAGGACCCACCTGAAGGGATCGATGATAGTGCCGGCGGTTTACGCGTAGCCATCTGGACTCTCTCATCGCCGCCGGTCATTCGTGGCCAAAGCGACCGCGGCACAGTGGCGATGCTATGCCCTGCGGGACGTTGCCCGGGTAGCCACGGCGATCTTTGCCGCCCAAGTTGGCTACCTGTCTTTCAAGACTCCCGCTGGGCCCGTCCAGCTCGCGAAATGCCGTGACGGGTTCTCTGGTCAGAAGCTTTGACCACGGGCGACCTAGCCCCAGCGGGAGAAATTGAGATTAGAAGCCGGGGCTCCCGACTCTCAGAACGGTGCTCTTTCCACTGGCCCAGTGAGGGGGCTAGTGGGAGTTTAGGAGGACTTTGAAGGGGCAGAGGGATGAGGCCAGGCAGACTGTGGGGGGAAGGAAGCCTCAGGCCCTGGGGACGATGGGAGCCAGGGGTTAATCTCTCTCTCTCTCTCTCTCTCTCAGGGAAAGCAGGGTCGCTGTCCCCCGTCTCCTCCGGCAAAGTCCCTCCCCTACTGTTGGGAGAATAAACGAGGAAAAAAAGGCCGAGTCTAGAGGGAGTCGTTAATCCATGTTTGGTCATCTCCATTTGTCTTCCCTACAGATTTGGATTTGGTCTTCCGTAGGCTACATCCGGGGCCTCAGAGGGCCCCCCACACACGAAGCTCAATAAACGATTGGAGGTCTTTGGTCCGGAACACGATTGCCACTGACTCTTACTGTCTTAAGTCGGAGATCCTCTTCCCCCAGTCACTCAGTAGCCGCTACTAGAAACTGGTTCTTTTTCTCAGGGACTCGGTCAAATTCCAGTTTGGGTTGGTTCTCGAGTCCCCCATCCCTTTTAGGGACGATTCAAAACCCTCACCCCATTTTGCAGGGCAGGGAAGGGCCTCGTGACTACCAGGTTCGTGTCTGACCCGCCACCCCCCCAACCCCCTCCCCCGCCCCTCCCTCCCCAGCTCTGATCTGGTTTGTGAGGTTTAGGCTTTGGGCTCTGACACCCACCCTCCTGCCCTCCCTCAGCCAAGGGGACACCCTCGTTTCTCAACCTATCTTCGTTTTCCCTTTCGTTTGTTTCTTTCAGCATCTTGGCGAAAGTTGGCACTCAGTTTGACCTACGGACCCTGAGGGCAGTTCGTGTTCTGCGGCCACTAAAGCTGGTGTCTGGAATCCCAAGTGCGTGAGTCAACATCCTGCAAAGTCCTTAGTTAATGCCCAGTGCAGTACAGTGTCGTTCCCCTGCTCTGAATCGCCTCCTGTTAGAGCCCGGCACGACGGAGCCTTAACACCGGCCGGAAGCCCGGAACCCAGTTTGACTGGGCCAGCCTCGGTCCGGGCCAGTACCAGCCCCTGCCCGCGCCAGCCCAGCCTGGCCTGGTACCGGCCACGGGGTAGTGGCTGGAGCCCTGCTGAAGCAGATGTGAACAGGGCAACCCAGAAGTGGCCTGGAATTCCCTTCTGGAGTGGTGCCGTGCACGCAGAGGTGCCCTGTTGGCCCAGCAGCCCTTGAGGCAACTTCCCCATGCCTCAGCAACCCCAGAAGTGAGTTCCAGGCCACTTCCAGCTTGGCCTGGCCCCTGCCACCGGCACAACAGGGTGTTGCAGACAACTGGGAGGCTGCGTGAGCCTGGCTGGGTTGGTTTTGTGCCGACCCAACCTGACCCTGGGGCTTTGGGTCCCATGGGACTCGCAGGCCGAGGCCGGGCCCTCGCGGGGCTGGACGGCGTGTTATCCGGTTCCACTGGCAGATCTTGCACCCGGGCCCACCTGACCACCCCTCCCCACCACTGCATCCATGGTGACTGATACTCTCCAGCCCCTGGGTTAGAGGCTCGAACTCTTGGTGGGAGCTCCTTGGTTCGGGCGTTTTCAGAGTGCTTGAGCGACTTTGCGGACTTGAAGGGAAGCCGTTATGGGTCAGGGCGTAGTGTTCGACTTCTTTCTGGCGGCAGAGAAAGGAAAGGACTTTCCGAATCCGAGAAGGGCATGACCTATTTCTGCCCCTTGCAGGGACCGTCTTGGAAATGAAGGCTCTGGAGAATTCCCACTGGCTTGTGTTTTTCCCACCTAGAAGGGGGCTGGCCCGGCATTATTTTCGATGGCCTCTTCTTTGGGGCTTTGTCCCGTCCACTCTGGGTGCAGATAGCAGGACTCTCCAGCGTTTGCATCAGCGCCACTTCCTTCAGGAAGATAGCGTTGCTACCCGCCGCCCCCCCCCCCCCAAAAAAAACCGGGGTGGCCAAGGAGGGGTCTCTAACAGCCGCACTGCAGTAAATGGGACCCGTTGTCAATGGGCTACCCCGTTGCCGTATATTCTGCCCGGCTGCTCATCTAGTATTTCCCACTGTCGGACTCCTCTGATCGATTCCTTCACCTCACTGGGGTTTCTTCCTCTGGGCAGTATGTAAACGCCGTAGGCCGCAGGAGGGCCGAACTCCTTCTAATCACAGAGCCAGACTGGATACTGAATTTGTAGATCTTGGTAATCTTTCCTCCCAATTCCCAGAACTCTTTTTTGGTGCTTTGCCTCTTAATTCACCTCCAAATTTTCCATCTTTCTGGAATGGAGATGCATGTCATTCCTAGCCCCGGTTCCTCGGAGCTCGGGAGTGGCATTTGCGCTGCTTGGCTTCTGGAAGTGGCAGCTCTGAGGACGGAGCTTCAGATTGTGTTGGCCTTCGCCAGGCCAGGCAGGATGGGACAAATGGGCTCTTCAGCAAGGAGGATCCCTGCAGGAACCCCAAGTGGGGACAGACGGTTCCTTTTTCGGCGGCCGTTGGAGTGGACACTTTCCAGTTCCTGCCCTTCTGCCCTCGCTCGAGAGTTTGGACCAAGGAGCTTGTACCAAAGCTACAGTCTTCCCATCTCATTCTCACCGAGCTCCGTGCTCCCCTACCCATCCCCCACACCACCGACCCCAACCCCTCCCTCTCCCCCCACCCCCGTTCTTTTTTTCTGCCACCCACGTCTTCCCCTTGGCTTAATTTTGCCTGAAGCCCTGCGAGTCTGCAAGGAGGCCCCTGATTTTCTGGTGGCTGCTACCGCTCATCATGGCGAGCTCCTTCCTGATCTGATGTCTAATGGGTTGTGGTGCTTCTCTCTGTCTGTCTCTCCCCAGGTTTACAAGTCGTCCTGAAATCTATCATGAAGGCAATGATACCTCTGCTGCAGATCGGCCTCCTCCTGTTTTTTGCAATCCTTATTTTTGCAATCATAGGGTTAGAATTTTATATGGGAAAATTTCATACCACCTGCTTTGACTTGGTGACAGGTAGGTTTCCCCTCTAAAGCATCTGTCTTTCTTCCTCAGTTCCTGAGGACAGGAGTCTCCCATAGGCAGCAGTGGGGAAGATGTTCTTTTTTTTTTCTTTCTTTCTTTCTTTCTTTCTTTCTTTCTTTCTTTCTTTCTTTCTTTCTTTCTTTCTTTCTTTCTTTCTTTCTTTCTTTCTTTTTTGTTTTTTTAAACATCCCAACCGTCTGGGAAGCCAGGGGTAGAGTTTCCCCTTTAGGAAGTCCGGTGGAAATAGCAGTAGGTGGGTCAAACCCTAGACCGTGGTTCCAGATCCCACTGTATCCTGAGACAGTGATGGAGGAAGAATAGCCCGAAGAAGGAGCTAGGGGTGCGGCGTTCTCTTTCCAGCGATTGTCTGGTCACCCCTTCCCGCCTCAGATTTCCCCCTTGCAAATGCATTCCCGGTACAGGCCTTGGAGATCCCTGGATTAAGAGGTACGGGCCAGGGCAGAGAATTCCCGTGGTCAACCCCCCACCCCCATCCCCATTTGCGGCCAAGACAAAAATAGGAGAAGATCGCTCCGTTTTCTTCGGTCCTCCTGTTCGGTTTGGGAGCCTTGTTTCAGGACTTCCCCTTCGGACCTCAAGGGAACTCAAGGGATGGACCTGGTTCCTCAGGAGCCCCGGAGGTGCCTTCCGGCCACGATGTTCCTGGCCCTCTAGGCTGCAGCAAAGCTTGAAACCGAAATCGCCACCCCCTCCCAAGAGAAAAGCCAGGAGTCTGGGCCGAGAGCCGGCCCGGCAGGCCCCGGCTGCCTTGGCAAGTCGTGGGTTAGTCTTAGAGAGGAAGGAGGCGGGGACGGACCGCTGAGCGTAATCACCTTTCTTAG
This sequence comes from Ornithorhynchus anatinus, assembly GCF_004115215.2. Taxonomy (NCBI): domain Eukaryota; kingdom Metazoa; phylum Chordata; class Mammalia; order Monotremata; family Ornithorhynchidae; genus Ornithorhynchus; species Ornithorhynchus anatinus. The sequence goes on from NC_041750.1 coordinate 8,694,225, forward strand.
AATGGCCAAGTAGAGCTTCTTAGACCTGCCCAGCCTAGCGGAGGTGGCACAGTCAGAATCTCCAAGCGACGGCGGCTGTGAGCCAAAAGCAATTCAGCGGTCGGGTAGAGTAGGCTCGTTGGAGAGAAGCTTTCCCCCTGATCCTTTCTCCTGATCCTTCTTTCTCCTTCTCTCCCGGGCCGGTAGCGTGCGCTTGATATGGAATGCCCTAATTATTTCTTTCCCCTGATGAAGAAGGTGCTAATTGAAACAGAGCTATTTCTGCTCCCGGCCACGTCACCCTGGTGGAAACTGGAGGGAGAGATGCAGGGCAGGGCCCAGCGGAAATAGCCGCTGCAATCCGAGCAGCTAGGGGACGGGGCCCTCTTTCCGCAGAGGAAGTGGGAGGTGGATTGGGAGGGGAGGGGTGGAGAGAGGGAACATTCTCCGTCTAGGAATCTGGCTGGGAAATGCCAGGTTAATTATTGCCATCCTTAGCGCACGGATGTGTAAGCACACACGCAGCAGGTTAACGGCAAGACGTGACACAGTCCGTCAGATAATCGGAACCTTCGCTTTGCTAAAAAAAAACAAAGCGCAGAGTGCCGCGTGTATTTGGCCAGCGGAACCGAAGAACAGGAACGCCACCTTAGGATGATGACACTAGCGCCTAGCAGGATAAACGGCATTTATGACAGGCGACTTCCCCACCTTTTAGAATACATTCCGGAGGTGACAGTCTGATATCTCAGCTTTCCCCAAAGCTGCAACCTCGATTGAAGGTTGATCCCTAAGATCACCGCATAAACCTCAGTGTGCCATCAGGGTTGATTTGACAAGAATCTAGCCAAACCTCAAGGGTAAGTTTTGTGAAAGGCAGAGCAGTGGGAGAGTGCGTATGCATACCGTGATAGAGCCGAATCCGTGGGTCTACATTGAACAGAGAGAGCTAACTTTGACTTTTGAATTTCCGTGTCTGCCTGTAGACGTTGTTTGATCTGAGAACCCGCCTCGTTTCCTTTTGATAACATCTAAGGTCCTCGACCGGTGCGGGAGGATTGCATTTTCTCTGTCCCCACAGATGTAGCTTTCTCCCAGCACCCAGCCTTTCCCGCCGGGGAGACGCAAGCCCACCCTGGACCAGTAAGGCCTCTTTAGCCACTGTGATCTCCATCCTCTGCCCTTCTCCTCCCTTGCAGGTGATATAAAGTCCGAGGGTCCGTGTGGGGTGGACGAACCTGCCCGCATCTGCCCCAATGGGACCAAATGTGACCAATACTGGGAAGGGCCCAACTACGGGATCACACAGTTCGATAACATCCTGTTTGCAGTGCTGACCGTCTTCCAGTGTATCACCATGGAAGGGTGGACTGACCTCCTTTACGATGTAAGTGCCACTTCTTGGTCCAAAGGCTAGGGTCAGGCAGGAATGAGAGAGAGAAGTAGTAGGGGAGCAGGAAAGCAGAGCCTCCCCCGATGTGGAGGCCAGAACTCCCGGGGAATCTTCCCAGTTGCGTATAATCATAAGGGACCCTGGGGACTGGGAAATGGGGCTTTGGGTGGGAGCGGGTGTTGGGGAGACAGGGAGAACGGCTTACACGCCTTTCCCCGGAGCTGGAAAACAGTGCCGGCCTTAAAGGGAAATCGAGGTGGGGGCAAGTGAGATTTGGAGTAGAATAACAAAATTCAGTACTGGTATAGACTGTCTCCTCTGTCGACAGCTGTATCGTCTCTAGGACACTGGTAAGTATAGAACGAGTGGTGGCAAACTTCGGTTGCTGGAGGGAGGAGGTTTTGAGGGCCGGAAAATCCAGACCATCCATTGTCGAGTCGGGAGTAGCGGGAAAACCTCCGAGGAGAAAAGAGGATGGCCTCATAGTCCGTTAGGGCGTGATAAAGGTGTAGAGGTTGCCTCTTGGTCTCCCAGCCTCCCCGAGACGTCTTCTCGAGGAGAGCGATTCCACTCTCAGTTGTTGCACGACAGTCCGGTCTGTCTGCGGCAGTTGTCTCGCGACAACCCGCTGCTGAATCTCGTGCTCTGAGACTGTGCTCCCCTAGGTCTTGGGATCACTCTTAAGAGGGAACCCAGGTCACAGATCTGCACGGTCTCTGTGCTTCCCCCAGAAGAGCAAACGTAGGCTTTCATCTCCTGCCATTTTGTCCCTCCAGCCTCACTTACATTCTGAATTCCTCAGTGAGTCAGTGGTATTCGAGCGCCGGCTGTGTGCGGAGCACTGTACTAAACACTTGGAAGAGTACGATACAATCGTTGGCAGACATGAGGAGCTTACAGTCTAGAAAAGGAGCTTATCATTCTTCCCCTGCAAACTACGGCTCTGATTTGCAAGCCCCCACCCTGGCCTACGTGGTGAATTTGGATTGTCCCTTAGAGATTTGGTGCCAGAAATTGGATTCCCAGAAGGAAAAAAGACAAATTTGGTAACTCAGGACACACCTTTGTGTCTCGTTCAGAGTGTGTAGATCCTTTGTGTTCCATTTTTATTTTATTAGCATTTTTCCCCCTGAAAACTATTCTTGCTCCAACAACAAAAACGGGCGAAAGCTGATTTGGAAAAAAAAAAAAAAAAAGTGTGCCATTCCTGGATACAAATTGGAATGGATTTGGGGGCAGAAATAATAATGATGATAATGGTATTTGTTAAGCGCTTATTATTTGCCAAGCACTGGATAGGACCAGTAGTCCTGGATTTAGAGTTTTTGCACTGTTCTAAGCACTAGGGTAGATAGAAGATAATCAGGTTGGGCCCAGTACCTGCCCTACATGGGGCTCACACCTTTAATCCCCATTTTAAAGATGAGGTAACAGAGAAGTTGAATGACCTGCCCAAGGTCGCGCAGCAGACAAGTGACGGAGCCGGGATTAGAACTCGGGTCCTCTGACTCCCATGGCTGTGCTCCTCCCACTAGGCCACACTGCTTCTCACCTTCCCTGAATCCCACACCTGGGTCAGAAGCTGCCTCCAGACATCTCCCGACCCCCCTCCCGGTTATCCGAAATATTTGAGCATCCGGAATGGAATTCGTCCCAAATGTTTAGGATCCCGAGAGTTTGCTTTATTTGATTAATGCAGAAATTGGGTAAACGATGGGGGAAAAGCTTGGGGTTTGGGGTTTTTTTTTAAACAATACAACCTTGAGTTGGGGAAAAGTCGAGTAGAATTGAACACAAAGGGCCCTTGTAGGGTGTAAGCTTCATCCCATCTCGCTACACTTTAAGCTCCTTGTGGGCAGGGACTGTGTCTACCAACTCTATTATATTGTCGTCTTCTAAGAATTTAGTACACTGCTCTGCCCCCAGTAAGTGCCAATAAAGATGACTGATTGGAGGAGGTCGAGTGTAACCAAAGGAGAACCTTTCTCCGATGCATCAACTCCAAACCCAGAAACGTGAGGTCCGGCGCTGCTGGTTACTAAACCCAGGCAACTTCATCATCATCATCAGTGGTATTTACCGAGCGCTTACCGTGTGCAGAGCACTGGACTGAGCACTCGGGAGAGTTGTGTTCCAACAGAGTCGGCAGACACGCTCCCGGGTCCACGGCAAGCTGTATGGTTTTGCGTCGGCGACTTCTGCTCCTACCACGTTGATTTGTTTCTGCCACGGATCAGGTTTTGGATGTTGGGAAACCAATCCTAGTGCAGCCATGTGAAAGAGCATACCGCAAGTGGATAGGAACGTGTGGGGAAGGCTCTGAATGAGAAGAGAAAGAGACTGATTACTTGGCTTCTGAGAGTATTTTGTCCCATAGCCAAGAGCGTGCCTTACCGAAGAAGGGCAGGGACCGTCTCTCTTTATTGCTGAATTGAACTTTCCAAGCGATTGGTACAGTGCTCTGCGCCCAGTAAGCGCTCGATAAAGACGATTGAATGAATGAATGAAAGGCATGCAAGCTGAACGTAGCAGTGATTGTAGTCATAATATTTACTAAACACCTACTGTATGCAGAACACTGGATTCTGCGCAACGTTGACCGTGAGCCCCACGTAGGACGGGGACCGGCTCCGATCTGATTAGCTCGCGTGTATCCCGGCGCTTAGCACATAGGAAGCACTTAATAAATGCCGTAATTATTATCGTTATTAACTAGGTTTCTGCAGAATCGGAAATAAACCAAACCCTTTCCTTGGAGCTCACCAGAAAAAGAAGGGATAGAAAGATTTTTATCAGGACTTCCTCCCCTTTCTACTTCCTTCACACCCGTATGCACGTATAAGCCCTCGCTATCAGCGGCATTATCTTCCAATATAGTCAGTCGATGAGATTTATTGAGTGCTTACTGTGTGCAGAGCACTGTGTACTAAGTGCTTGGGAGAGCGCGATATAACAGACCCTGCCCCCAACGAGTTTACAGTCTAGCGGGGAGCGTAGAGTCTAGCTGTATGGATGCTCAGATGAAAGAGAAGGGTCAAAAACCCAGGGCTGTCAAAGGGGTACGTGTATGTAGATGTTGGGGAAAAACTGTGGGACTGAAGGAGCCTTTCTTTTTGTGTCTAATTTCCAGTTCTTTATAATAATAATGTTGGTATTTGTAAAGCGCTTACTATGTGCCGAGCACTGTTCTAAGCGCCGGGGGAGCTACAGGGTGATCAGGTTGTCCCGCGTGGGGCTCACAGTCTTAATCCCCATTTTACAGAGGAGGGAACTGAGGCACAGAGAAGTGAAGTGACTTGCCCACAGTCACGCAGCTGGCAAGTGGCAGGACAGGGGTACGAACCCGTGACCTCTGACTCCAAAGCCCGTGCTCTTTCCACTGAGCCCCGCTGCTTCTCTGACACATATCTTCAGTCTTCCTGAGAAACTGTCCCCCTTGCTGTCTCAAGGTTTCAACTGGAGTACCCATCCCCCCCCACCCCAGACACGTTCAACTTAATAATAATAATAATAATTGCGTTTTTTGTTAAGCGCTTACTATGTGCCAAGCACCCTATTAAGCACCAGGGTAGATACAAGATGGGTCCTTACAAGAAAGGCAGGTTGTAAACAGTCCCTGTCCCACATGGGGCTCACAGTTTAATGGGGAGGAAGAACGGGTATCTTACCCCCTTTTTACAGATAAGGAAACTGAGGCGCCGAGAAGTTCAGGAATTTGCCCAATGTCACACAACAGGCAACTGGCCGAGCCGGAATTATCTCGGATCTCCCGACGCCCAGTCCTGTGCTCTTTCCACAAGGCCTCCCTGCTTCTCAGCCTCCCCTCGCTCTACCTCATACTCAGCCCTTCCTCACAAGGTGGGATTTGTGTGGCTCAGGGGAAAGAGCGCGGGCTTGGGAGTCACAGGACGTGGGTTCTAATCCCAGCTCTGCCACTTATCAGCTGTGTGACTTTGGGCAAGCCACTTAACTTCTCTGTGCCTCAGTTACCTCATCGGTAAAATGGGGATTAAGACTTTGAGCCCCACGTGGGACAACCTGATTACCTTGTACCTACCCTGGCGCTTAGAAGTGCTTGGCATATAGGAAGCGCTTAACAAATACCACTATTATTATTAAGGCGACTCCCTGGAGTTTTCACCTCATCAGGAAATACAACAAAAAAATTAGCGATGGCAGGAACTGCCCTCTGCTGGGACAACTGCCTTAATGGCTTCTATCCTACAATAATCTGAAATATCCTTGGTTGAAAGCCGCGGCTCTAAGGGTCCCGTGAAACTTTGGGGGATTGACCCTCTCCCCTCCCCCCGCAAAACACCTCCAACCACCAGCAAAATCTGTTTACTCTGGGAATAAATTCCCAAACAGATCTGCACCCCAGTTAACACATCTTTAGGTTGTAAGTTCCTCATGTGCAGGGAACATGTGTTCTGCTTCTGGTTTTTTGTGTTTTTTTAATGGTATTTCTTAAGCGCTTTCTATGTGTCAAGCACTGTTCTGGACACTGGGGTAGATACACGATAATCATGTTGGACACAGTCCCCGTCCCACATGGGGCTCACGATGGAGGGAGGGGGATTTAATCCCCTTTTTAATAATAATAATAATAATAATGATGATGATGATGGTATTTGTTAAGCACTTACTACGTGCCAAGCACTGTTCTATGCACTGGGGTAGATACAAGGTAATCAGGTTGTCCCACGTGAGTGGAAAGAGCCCGGGCTTAGGAGTCTGAGGTCATGGGTTCGAATACAGGCTCTGCCACTTAGCTGTGTGACTGTGGGCAAGTCACTTAACTTCTCTGGGCCTCAGTTCCCTCATCTGTAAAATGGGGATTAAGACTGTGAGCCTCACGTGGGACAACCTGATCACCCTGTATCTCCCCCAGCGCTTAGAACAGTGCTCTGCACATAGTAAGCGCTTTACAAACACCCACATTATTATTAATCCCCGTTTTACAGATGAGGTAGCTGAGGCCCAGAGAAGTAAAGTGACTCGCCCAAAGGCACACAGCTGATAAGTGGCAGAGCCGGGATTAGAACCCCCAACCTCTGACTCCCGAGCCCATTTTTTTTCCACTGAGCTACGCTGCTTCTCTGAGGTAACCGAGGGACAGAGAAGTGAAGTGACTTGCCTGAGATCACGCAGCAGACCAGTGACGGGAACTGGGATTAGAACCCAGGTCCTCCGACTCCCAGACCCAAGCTCTTTCCCCCGGGCCCCTCCGCTTCCCAATCTCTCTCTCAGTTGCTTGGTACAGTGTGTTGCACGCAGTAGGTGCTCAGTAAATACCACTATTACTAGACCATAGGAACATACCTAACGCCAAACTGGGTTGGACCAACGTGCTCCATCTACCCCAGTATCCTGTCTCCTACAGCAGCTTCAAAGAACGCTGGGAAGCACAGTGTGATAGCCATCCTTTCTGCTAGCCAATCTTGTGGTTTAGGGGTTTATCTTCTAGTCCCCCCCCACCTTTTTCCTCTAGACATTCACCAGGCACCTACGGTGCCTGCATTTATCCAAACCATTCTTGAGCCTACGGAACAGGCAGTGAGATTCCCTGAATCGAAATGCACTTAGCGGGAGATAAATGACCATTTCTCAAGTTGATACCGATCGCGAAAAACACGAATTGTCTTCCTCAGCTACCGTTGCTGCAGAAGCTACTGCCAGAACAGCTTCTTCCTGGATCTCTCTGCTTCATCGGCTCTATTCATTTCTGCTGAAAATAGCTCTTCTTTCCACCGCCTAGACCTCTGGATTCCTTTCCTCTTTCACGATCATTTAGTTCCGCAACTGTCTGATTTAACCTTGTAAGGCATTTAAGGGATGGGCAATTTGGATAAAGCTTTCTTTGCAGTCTGAAAGAAGCCAGATAGGAATTTTGCCCCACCGGGCCTTCCTCGTTCCCGCTTCTGCTCTCTCCTTGGAGACAGAGTGGTATCACGAGAAGCAGCGTGGCTCAGTGGAAAGAGCCCGGGCTTGGGAGTCAGAGGTCACGGGTTCGAATCCTGGCTCTGCCCCTTGACAGCTGTGTGACTGTGGGCAAGTCACTTCACTTCTCTGTGCCTCAGTGCCCTCATCTGTGAAATGGGGATGAAGACTGTGAGCCTCACGTGGGACAACCTCATTCCCCTGTATCTCCCCCAGCGCTTAGAACAGTGCTCTGCACGAAGTAAGCGCTTAACAAATACCAACTTTATTATTATCTGCGGACCAGGAATCGTTTTCAGAGGGCCAGGGAGTTTCTCTCTTACCTGAGCCAGAGGTGCCCATTATGCTTGGGAGTCAGAGGTCATGGGTTCAAATCCCGGATCCGCCACTTGTCAGCTGTGTGACTGTGGGAAAGTCACTTAACTTCTCTGCGCCTCAGTTACCTCATCTGTAAAAAATGGGGATTTACTGTGAGCCTCACGTGGGACAACCTGATTATCCTGTATCTACCCCGGTGCTTAGAACAGTGCTCCGCACATAGTAAGCGCTTAACAAATACCAACAACAACAAAAACCAGGGCTGGTGGAGATCGAACCTTCTCTGGAAGCTCGTTGTGAGCAGGGATTGTCACTCTTCATTGTCATAGCGTACTTTCCCACACGCTTAGTACAGTGTCCTGCACCCAGTAAGTGCTTAATAAATACGACCGAATGAGTGGAAGTGAAGGATCACCTGCCTTAAAGCTCTTTTTCCCTGAGGTGGGGGTATGACATTACTCTCTCCATTTTGGAGTCCTTAGCATCATGCTTTGTCACAAGAAAACTTCACTGGGGCATTCTACACAGAATCCAGCGCAGGCCGTCCCATATAGCCAAGCTTGGGAAGTGTACCAACCCGTACCAACGTATTATTTCCCACCACCCCCACCCCAGTATTTCCATTTGAACCCCAAACTTGGCCCAAGCACTCATATGCTGTAGGAACCTTGAGCCCCTTTTTGTGAAGTAATTATAATAATAATAATAATAATGTATTCAGTAAGCACTTACTATGTGCCAGGCACTATTCTAAACGCTGGGGTCGGTACAAGCAAATCGGGTTGGATACAGTCCCTGTCCCACACGGGGCGAGTTCACGGGCTTCATCCCCGTTTTACAGATGAGGTAACTGAGGCCCAGAGAAGTGAAGCGACTGGCCCAAGGTCACACAGCAGACAAGTGGTGGAGGCAGGATTAGAACCCATGACCTCCTGAGTCCCAGGCCCGTGCTCTATCCACCAAGCCGTGCCGCTTCTGGACACTTAACCTATTCACGTCCTCGCAACGCCCCTGTGAGGTATGAGACAGCAGGCACAGAGAGGGTAAATGACCTGCCCAAAGTCACACAGCAGGTAAAAGGCAAAGCTGAAGCTAGAACCAGGCTCTTGCTACACCCAGACCCGGGCCCTTTTCCCCACACCACACTGACTCTGACAACCTCCTTTATTTTGATGAAGCGTGGGTTTAATCTATGTATTTTATAAGTATATGCACAGAAAGTTAATATGAGATTAGCTCCCGCTCTCCCAGTAGAGGAACACCAGACTCTAGTGGACAGAGCCCTGGAATCAAAGGTCTTCACTCCTCTGTTCCTCGATTACTTCATCTGTAAAATGGGGATGAAGGCTGTGATCACGCCCCACGTGGGACAAAGACTGTATCCAACCCGATTTGCTTGTATCCACCCCAGTGCTTAGGACAGTGCCTGGCACATAGTATGTGCTTAACAAAATAATGGTATCATTATTTTCATCAGTAGTAGTATCCACGCCTTCCCTTCCCTGCATCTCTGAAGCCCGTAACCTTGACCCTTCCCTCCTTTTCAAGTCCCCATGTTCAGTCTATCGCTAAATCCTGTCAAATTTTTCCTCCACAATATTTCCAGGACCTGCCCCTTTCCCTCCATCCAACGGTCCAGGCATTTGTCATATCTCGGCTTGACAACTGCACCAGCCCCTTCTCTGGCTTACCTGTCTCCAGCCCGTACTTCATTCCGCTGCCGGGGTCATTGTTTTAAAATGTTGTTCTGTACATATCTCCCCGCTCAGAACCTCAAGGGGTTACCCATTCTTCTCCACAACAAGCATTAACTCCTGACCGGTGGCTTTAAGGCACTCAATCAGCTCTCTCCCTCCTACTTATCCACTCTCTTCTCCCATCACACCCCAGTTTGCCCTCTTCGTTTCTCTCAAGCCGACTCAGTCACTTCGCCACATTCCTGTCTCTCTTGCCACCATCTCGCTCAAGCCGTTCCTGGATCTCCCACCCCTTCAGATCTTGCCGGACTATAGCTGTCCCCATCTTTAAAGCCCTTCTGAACTTCTTCATCCCTCAGGAAACCTTCCCTGATGAATTTCTATTCCCCGGAGGTTAATATCCCCTACTCCCACTTCAGCAGTCTGCACGAACTACACCCTCGGGTACTCACAACCCCCCTTACGCTTTTGTGCACATCGACTTACGTAACGTACTACTTAAGCACTAACTTTTACCCGTCTTCTTCCCCCCAAATCTGTAAATTATTTCAGTGCCTCCTCCTCTGGATTGTAAACTCCTCGAGGGCAGGGATCGTGCCTACATTGGCCACTTATTACCAAGATAATTATCTGTTGAGGAAAAAAGATCTCTTGGTTATGTAGCAGACATCTAGAGGTAGTGCCTTAAAATTCAAGCCAACCTATAAAGAATTCCCAGTTTCCGGTAGGTGAAGCCCCTCCTCGCCTAGAGCTGATTGACCTTACTTTGGTATATCGCCACCTTCACGTTATTTCTACTAGACCCGTGTACTTATTTGTCTTCTCTGGGTATGCTCGTGGAATATTTCGGCTTAAGGGAAGAGCAGCGTCGCTGTGCTTGATTTTTAAAACAACGTTATCGAGCAATACAATTCTTGTTGTCAAGACAGCCGGTTCAGGTCCGCTGAGGGACCCGTTCGTAGACTTCGGTGGCCTGAGGGTTCGGGGGAGAGGGGAAAGAGGTGAGGTCCTTCCTTTTGCACACAACATCTGGTTCCTGAGAGTGCACGGTGCCGTTAGGGTACGTGGTTTGTGATGATGGTCTTCGGCACGGCCGGTACTGCATAAAGAAAAACCACACGCCAGGGAGGTGTGGATCAGGGAGGCCCAGGGCAAGCAGCTGCCACCCTGGGAAGAATGTCCCACTTGAAACAGAGAACAAAGGAGGCCAAAGCGGGTTACCGTTCCTTCCCCGCTCCTGAGGGTGCATTGTTTCAACGGCAGGACCCGCCGATGAGAGTCGAGCTCGTTATTGTCATCATCATTATTCTGAAAAGGGAAGCGGAAGAGGAGGTGAAAGAAGTCGTTCTGCTTCCAGGTTTCACACAGGTCTCTCTGCGTTCCAACGAGTCTGTGTATCCTTGCACGAGCGACTTTCGCCCATCTGGGCAAGAGGCCTGCAGGCCGATTTCATAATCCTCATAGGGTCTTATGCGTCCGGGTTTCCGACGTGCACTTCCCTCGCCATTTTCACCGATGATGATACGTGGGGAAGAAAATCTTCTGAGGAAATGTGGGCCACTGGGTTTGCGAATGAGCTGTTCCCTAGTTCTAGTAGATTCAGTTCTCACTGTTTGGGAACTTCTTTTCTCAAACAAACTCCCACCACCCAGGAAATCACTGATTTTTCTATCAAAACCTGTCCTCCTTCATCTCTCTCCGGGCTGTGCTGGTTTAACAGGTGCATTGAATAATTAAACTGGGTTTAAAGGAGGACAAGCACTTTTCGTTTAACTTCTCAGCCTCGATTGGAGCCCCAGTCACGGGGGGAAGAGCAAATGAGCTCTTACGAGCACTGTCAACTTCCAGGCTGGCCCCCGTGGTTCTGTTTGTAATGGTGCCATGATCTTTCCTGGTCCCCTGAAGTGAGCTGGAGATTCAGAAATGGCCAGCTGGCCACGCGGACAAGAAGCCGATGGGCCCCTGGCTCTCCGAGGAGATTGAGGAATCTGGGTGGTGGTGCTAGGGTTCTTCCAAGAGAGATTTTTCAAGCAGGTGCTTTTCTGTAGTTCCCCTGCCCGGGCTCTTGGCATAGGAGAGGCTTCGCAGTGACGGCCCTGCCAGACCCTTCCCCCATCCCGCCTCTCCTCTCTCCAGCTCCAGCCTGTTCTTCTGAAAACGCGGCTCTCATTACAGCGGGAGCCATGAGATTTCTTCCTTCCAGTCCTCACAAGCGCTTTGCTCCTTTGAATTATATTTAGCAGCGAGAAATGGGAACAAGAAATCTTCAGCAGCTCACGTCGACGAACAGGAGCACAAAAGCCGCTCTCGTTCCCTCCCTGCGCTGCTTTGTCCTCACTCTCTCAGTACCAACCTCTCTGTACATTTCTCCCTCTGCGCACTGAAGCTTCAGTACTTTCAGACTTTGCCTGTGAAAGGGAAAACAAAAAGACTAAGCCAGGGTCCGGTGCATTAGTGCCTTCCCTGGAGCAAAAGCTTGTGACGTGCAGCTAATGTTTGCTTTTAAGACCTGGCTTGTTGGAGATTAGATTTCTCCAGGCAACACTGGCTGGGGCTCTGTCTGGACCCAACGTGGCTGCTTCACATCCCTCTTAGCCTCCTGAAGTTTGATTGCTTCAGTGTATCGTTTAAAAATCTACCCCATGGGGGTGGCAGGAGAGGCGGGGAGAATGTCACGGGTTGGCGGCAGCTCCATTAGATAGCTAAAACAGAGGCTTCCTGAACGATGCAGGCTAAACTGAGACAGGCCTTGGATTTCGGGGGGGGGGGGGGGCACTGGAAATTGGGCAGAGATAGTTAGGGATGTGGGCACAAATCACTTGAAATTTAGATCGTAAGCGCCCCCACAAGATTGCAGCCTCCTTGAGGGGGGCAGGGATCGTGACTCCCAGCTTGACGGTACTGTACTCTCCCAAACGCTTCGTGCAGCGCTCTGCATGCAGTGAGGGCTCACTAAATTCTCCTGATTGACTTTGACCATCCCTCAGCTGTCCCGGCCTTCTCGCTCCTCCTCGATGAGTGGCGTTCGTTGTCCTCCCTGGCTCTGGGGATTGCAACCGGCGTAGAGATTAAGTGGGGGCCCGTCCAGAGACGGAGGTGGATTTTCAGCATGGAATATGAAGGCCAGAGAGAGAGAGAGCGATCTTCCACAGCCCAATGCGAAATAAGCTTCCCGTCTCTCACACTTCTGTACCTTGATCTCTTGAAAAGCAACATGGCTTAGGGGAGAGAGCATAGAGTCGGGAGTCAGAAGGACCGGAATTCTAATCCTGGATCCGCCAAATTTCTGCCATGTGACCGTGGGCAAGTCACTTCACTTCTCTGGGCCTCCGTTACCTCATCTGTAAAATGGGGATTAAGACCCAGGTGGGACAGGGATTGTGTCCAACCTGATTAACTTGACTCTACCCCAGTGCCTAGTACAGTGCTCGGCACATAGTAAGTGCTGAACAAGTACTATTATTATTATTATTATTATTAATTAGAAGATTAGCCCAGTCTGAGCATTTCCAAATTATTCCTGGCTCGGGTAACACTTCAGATTAACTATCACTTCTCTTCCTCTGCTCATTACTTACCTCACCTCTCCTCCTTCACCCCACTGCCTTTACCCTGCCTTTCTCATTTGCCTTTATTTCAGCTCTTGGAGCTGTACCCTTTAAGCACTTAATACTCACCCCACCCTCAGCCCCCCAGAACTTCCATACGGATCCGTAGCTTATTTTAAAGTTCGTCTTCCCCCGTAGACTGTAAGTTCCTTGTGGGCAGGGAACATGTCTCCCAAATCTGTTGTACTGGGCTCTCCCAAGAGCTTAATTTAGTGCTAGGCATGCAGGGAGAGCTCAGTAAATCCCATGGGTTGATTGATTGATTTGAAACCTCTTCTTCTTCTCCTCCCATGCCTGTTTGTTTTTCACCTGCAGTGTAGAGTCTCCATCATGAGCTTTCTTTGCCTCAACCTCAGGTCTTGCTCTCCCATTTGAAGGGAATTGGGATTTTGTTGGCTTTTTCTTAGGTTCTGATTAGTCCTTGGGGAAAGTTGCCAAGTGTACAGTATTATTCTTTATTTCCGGCATCCTCCTGTGTCAGAATGATATGGGATTTTCATGGGCACCGTGTGCAAATGTGCCAGAGGTTCTCTCAAAGATACGCAACACGTGATCAGATTTTCTTGTATTTCCCCTAGTGCTTAGCGCGGTGCTTGGCTTGTGGTAAGCGCTTAACAAATTCCACCATTATCGTTATTATTATGGATGCAGTCTCTCACCATCGGCAGCATGGTCTTTGATTCTGTCATTTTAGCTAAAAAGCTCAAAGAATCAACTGGTTATTGCCTAGCCCATGGATCATTTTTCTGGTGTGAACCCTGGATTCCCAGCACACACCCCTACAAGCCTCTCTGCTGGTGGAAGGGTGATGTGGGGGAGGGGGCATCTTAGCCAAGGACTGAGATGGTGGATAAAACCACAGATTGTTTGGGGCCAAGAATCCCAAGCAAAGAAGAGCGCGATGGTTTGGGGCTGGGGGGATCAATTTAATTTCATCCTATTTCTACTCCTATTGCTATTGCAAACTCACCGTGCGACACCGTAACGGTTTGGGAAAGAATTACGTGCTGCGGTTTACCCAATCCGCAAGAGGGATAATGATGCAGACCTTTTAGGGAGGTGCCGAGGAAAAAGCCAACTGAATTCAGGCATTCGTAGCCACTGTTTGGAAACGCCTAGATTGTAACCAAATGGACTTTCTGGTCCAAATAAAGCCTTACCTGGGACAGACTGGAGCGGAGGGAGGAGGGAAACGTGCAAAGTGATCCAAGGGCCACCATTTTAAAGGGTAACTGGCAAGCGCTTAGGTGCCCCATCAATTTCCAGTTCTCGCGATCAAAGCCATGGTGTAAAGGTGACCTGGGAGAAGCAAAAGTGAAAAGAAAATTAAAATTGGAAGTTTTGAGGTGTTTGGTTTTTTTTAATCAGGCGATACAGTCAAGCTTCTTTTTCCTCCAGCCCACATCTTCTGTTTGTTCTTCACTTTAATCCTGGCTCGGTGGCTCAATTGCATGATGAGACCGCTTGGGTTGTCACCTGGTTGGGGTTTGTAACCTGCAGCTTCCCACTTGTAAGAAACCATAAAAAATTACCGTTGATACTCGGGGGTAGATGGCATGCCTTCTACTCCCCTTTATAGTAGAAAGAATTCCCCTTGTACCTGTTGATTGCATAGATCACGATGAAATTGCCGTGGCATTTCACTTTTCTTCTTTGCCCTTTGTTTCCTCTTTTCTTCCCCTTAAACTTCTCTTCTACAGAGCAATGATGCCTCAGGGAACACTTGGAACTGGTTGTACTTCATTCCCCTCATCATCATTGGCTCCTTTTTTATGCTGAACCTCGTGCTGGGTGTGCTGTCAGGGTAAGTCAACTCAGTGACTGCTCTGCCGGTCAGGCCTACTAGCAACAGTCCCGAGCCCCAAGGCGTGAGAGAGAAAGTCGCTTTCCCACAGACACCGTCGATTAAGGGGAGCAGCGAGGCTCAGTGGAGAGAGAGCGTGGGCCTGGGAGCCAGAGGACCGGGGTTCTAATCGCGGCCCTGCCACGTACCTGCAGTGTGACCTTGGGCGAGTCACTTCGCTTCTCTGGGCCTCAGTCACCTCATCTGTAAAAGGAGGACTCGATACCTATTCTCCTTCCCACTTAGATTGCGAGCCCTGGTTGGGACGGGTTCTGTGTCTGATTATCTTCTATCTTTCCCAGCGTTTAGAACAGCGCTTAACGCATAGTAAGCGCTTAACAAATGGTATTATTATTATTCATTTCCGGGGTGTTTGGTAGCGAGAGGGGTTCAGAAGAAGGAATCTCTGCCCTTGAGGACCTTACACTCTAATACCGAAGGTCTCTTTGGAATGTCCTAAAGTTGAGAAGAACCCCTGGGGCTCTGGGTGCCCCAGCTCACTGCCCAACCCCTTCCATATTCATTCAGTCATATTTCAGTCATATTTGTTGAGCACTTACTGTGTGCAAAGCACTGTGCCATGCCGTGTCACACTTCTCCCCAGTCAGTCGGTCGTATTGTGACTTTGAGCAGGGTACTGTACTAACAGTTCGGAAAGCACTTCAGAAGGGGCACAATAGTTCCTTCTTCTGCACAGAGGATGGTTCAGGGGTTGTAAGACATATCCTATCCCCAGTCTTGTCATCGGGCATCTCCGGTCAGGGGGATTTCTGTAATATGATTTCCACCCATCAAAGACCCGCCTCATACCGGGGTCATCTGCAGGTGAGGTTGGGCCCCGCACTAATGGACTACCAGTTGGTTGTAGAACCAGCATTCCCCAAGACCCCCTGAGGAGAAATGCAAGAGACCTCTGAAACTTTGTATTCTGCAGGGAGTTTGCCAAAGAAAGGGAGCGGGTGGAGAATCGGCGAGCTTTTTTGAAGCTGAGGCGGCAACAGCAGATTGAGAGAGAGCTCAATGGCTACATGGAGTGGATCTCAAAAGCGGGTGAGACCTTCCCTCTCCGGGGCGCTGAGGGTTCAGTGGCGGCTTGGAGCATCCTTCGCTCGGAAATATGAGGGGCTTCCCACAATGGAGCGGGAGAGAACGTGAGAGGTTGAAGGATGGACAGAGCTGGACCCCAGCTGGTCGGCAGCATTCTTTACTTTATTAAGTGGGCGCTGGCTGGGTGAAAGTGGGGGTCCATAATAGCAAG
The DNA here is from genome assembly GCF_004115215.2 of Ornithorhynchus anatinus. NCBI lineage: Eukaryota > Metazoa > Chordata > Mammalia > Monotremata > Ornithorhynchidae > Ornithorhynchus > Ornithorhynchus anatinus. Next base: position 8,710,261 of record NC_041750.1, read on the forward strand.
GCTTTTGAGCGCTCCTCATATTTCTGAGAGTGAGATTAAAGCAGAAGAAGATGGAGTAGTATGATTCGGACGAGCCCTTTGGACCCTAATTGGTTTTACCCTCTCTCAGGAGTACTTGGAAAATGATGAGGTTGGGGTGGCGGGGAGGAGAGCGGGGAGAGAAACATAACAGTGAAGAAAGGGAAGGCCCTTTATTATATTCATGGAATTGGCCATCCTAATTGAATCGTCATTCCACAGCTGTGTTGCTCTTTTAAGCCCTTTTCTCGGGAAGAGCCCGCTTTAACTTAGTCTCACCTCTCCTTGAGGGCAGGCTCCTAGTTACGATCAATCAATCAATCAATCATCTTTATTGAGTGCTTATTGTGTGCAGAGCACTGTACTAAGCGCTTGGGAGAGTACAGTACAATGGAGTTGGTAGAAACGCTTCCTGCCCCCAGTGAGCTTGCAGTCTAGAGGGGGAGACAGACACTTATATAAATCAACTATGCATATAAATGATATATCTATCTATCTATCTGTATCTATATATGTATGGAATAAGCACAAGTGCTGTTATGGCAGTGGGGGTGTGGCTGATTTGCCCGTGGAAGGTTAATTCTGTGCCCTTTTTCCTTAGAAGAAGTGATCCTAGCGGAGGATGAGACAGATGGAGAGCAAAGACACCCCTTTGATGGTAATCCATTTGAGCCGCTACTGTGTGTTCCAGAAAACTGAGGGAAAACCCTGGCCAGCCTGGGGCTCCCGATGCCAAAGAACCAGTGGCCTGGAATAACTTTAGGGACATTCCACCTCAAATACTTGTTGGGAAGATGGTGGGACTCTCCCTCCTAAAAAGATCAGGGTTGCATACAGATGATTAGGCCGCTAACATGCAGCCACTGTAAATGGTGTATTTTTCTGGCTTTGTATCTACCCTGCTAATCCACTCAATTGGTTTTATCGGGAATGATTCTGCTGAAGTTGTGTTGAAAATTACGTCGACCAAACAGGGATAAAATGGCAGGGCCCCCATTAGAGCGTGGATTCACCCTTGTGAATTGTAAACGCGTAAAAGGCAGCGGAGCCCCTGACCGAAGAAGAGTCTACATTCCTTTCTCCGTTTAAAGGGGCCAGGGTAAACCCACCCTGGGTTGCTGGGGCATGAATACTGATCGGGCGGCAGCTCTTAGCAGCCTCTCCCACGGCTCCCCGAACAGACGTTGCTGGCGGGAATCGAGTGGAAAAATGATTGTCCTGAGGGAGTTTTCTGGGGCAGCAACCCTCCTGGCAGGAGATGTGCTAAGAGTAAGAAACCAAGGAGCCTTAAGTAGAAAGGATAACGTCTTTCTCTCTTGCCATGTTCCAATTGTTGGAGCTCTACGGAGAGCCACCATAAAGAAGAGCAAGACAGACCTGCTGAACCCTGAGGAAGCTGAGGATCAGTTGGCCGACATTGCCTCAGTGGGTATGTCCTCCTCCCCTCACAAGGCCCCGAGTTCAAGTAAAAAGGGGAAAGAGAGGGTGGAAGAAAGGTGTGTCACTCAAAACTTCTCTCCCCGCCCCACCCGCCAAATGCCCTCAGTGGCCGGAAAGGGTGACCGGAGTTCTTTTAGCCCCGAACTCCTCCGGGAAGCGACTGGTAGGTCAAGGGATGGAATTTGGGACAGAAGAAAGAGAGGAGAGAGAGTGAGGATGCCGTGCCACCAGCCATCCCCGATATCAGTCGTGAAGCAGTTGGACCTAGGAGATCCTCCTCTTCCTTCCCGTGCTAATGCTGGTCGAGATCAAGCCAGGAGCTTCGGCTGACAGTTCCCAAGATTCATCTTCCAGGAAATTGGTGGCGGGGGTCTATTTTCCGTGGTGGGGTGAGACCTACGGAATTCCCTTCTGAAATAATTGACCTCTAGGACCCAGGGACAGCGTTATGCTTTTTAATCAGCGACTCCAGACGGGGCGGAGAGGTGAAGTTGGAACCCCTGGGTTTGTGTTGTTCTAAAGGTGGTTGTGGGCAGGGTTGTTAGGTGGGATACTGGATTCCAATTCATTTGTATGGTTTTGCTTATTGTCCTGGTGCCCTGAGACTGCTTAGTAGAGGGAGTGATTTTTAAAATCTGAAAAGCTGCTCTGAGTATTAAAAAACCTTCTGAAGTATAAATATTTATGAAAATTATGGCTGCATGTACCAACACTTAATGCTCTATTATTACTGCTTGGCTTAGTACACAACTGACAGCTCTAAAGTGGGATCTAAAAATCAAGGCCGTCGTTTTTGAGCCCGGGGGCGGAGCTGGGAGGGGAAGGGAGGGAGAATGAGGAGAGGAGAGCGAGAGAAGCGGCGTGGCCTAGTGGAAAGGGCACAGGCCTGGGAGTCAGAAGACCTGGGTTCTGATCCTGGTTCTGCCGCTTGTCTGCTGTGTGACCTTGGGCAAGTCGCTTCGCTTCTCTGTGTTGCAGTTCCCTCACCTGCAAAATGGGGTTTCAACACCCGTTCTCCCTCTTACTTAGACTGTGAGCCCCATGTGAGACCTGATTAGCTTGTGTCTACCCCGCTGCGTAGTATGGTGCTTGGCACGTAGTAAGTGCTTAACAAATACTATTATTATCATTATTAGTAATAATAATAACCCTGGCTCTGTCACATGTCTGCTGTGTGACCTTGGGCAAGTCACTTAACTTCTCTGTGCCTCAGTTCCCTCATTTGTAAAATGGGGATTAAGACTGTGAGCCCCGTGTGGGACACGGACAGTGTCCACCATGATTACTGCGTATCTACCCCGGCGCTTAGTACAGTGCCTGGCACAGAGTAAGCGCTTAACCAAAACCATAAATAGAAAGCAGCGTGGCTCAGGGGAAAGAGCCCGGGCTTGGGAGTCAGAGGTCATGGGTTTGAATCCCGGCTCCGCCACTTGTCAGCTGTGTGACTGTGGGCAAGTCACTTCACTTCTCTGTGCCTCAGTTACCTCATCTGTAAAATGGGGATTAACTGTGAGCCTCACGTGGGACGACCCGATCACCCTGTATCTACCCCAGCGCTTAGAACAGTGCTCGGCACATAGTAAGCGCTTAACAAATACCAACATTATTATTATTAAAAAGAGGAAGGAGGAGAGGAGGAAGAGGAGGGACAAGGAACTCGCTGGACCTCCTCTCCTTCCTCCACTGTTGCTTTTGGGTCCTTCTGGGGCGCCGGAGCTGGGTGTGATGAGGTCGGGGAGAAAGACAGGAGGGTGGCGCCTAAGAAGCGGCCAGTCCTCACACCCCTGTTCAAATGCCTGAAGAGAGAGGCTCCTCTGTCCGCCCAGGATCCGACCGGAGCCGTCGTGCGTGTGTGTGCGCACGTCCGTCCTAACAAGTAGCACAAGCGCTGCCTGGCTGTGCCCCTTTTCGGTCACGGCTGCTGCGGAAGCAGCCCTGGGACACCTTCAAGGTGACCGGGCAGGGGGCAAGGTGGGCAGTTGGCCCCTCCTCGTGGGTCCCGGTGAGAACCAGAAAAATGGGTCCTCTACTGCTGAAACCGCCAACCTCCTCGGGGGAGGTTGGAGCCTCGTCCGCTTCCTGCCGTGCAGCCCCCCTCCCCGCGGCAGCGCTTGGATAGCCGGGCCGCCCTGGGCACCGCCGCCACCTGCCGAGGGCGGTGGCGGGTGGGCTTGGGAGGTGGGCTCGGGGGCGGCTGCAGCAGGGGGAGTTAGAGCGGCCAAGGGGTTGGACCACGTCCTAACGGCAGAGGGCAAGGAGTAGAGCCGCCATCTCGACTCCGCCTCGGGCCGACTGGCGCGGCCGGCTAACCCCAGAAGCCAAGGTGGCCCGATTAACGGCATCACCCTCAGTGGGGTTTTCTCTCACTTCCCATCCCGCGCTGCCGTGTTGGGTGGAGCGCCCCGATTATTAAACAACCGCCGGGCTTCTGAAAGCAGAGCGCGTCGGGGAGGGAATGGCCCTGTTCTGCCCACGGCCCGCAAGCCCGTCTAAAGGAGCTGTAGAAATGCAAAATATCATTAGGGTAAATCGCTGTTTGTTTGGGGGTTTTTGTGTTGTTAATTTCAGGGAAACCCACTTCCTGTAACAATCATAGCTGCAGAGGCTCCGGGTTATTAATATTCCATGGGTCTAGTGTGTTTGCTGGCGATGCTAATTGACTCTCTGGCCCTAGTCCCCACCCTGTGCTGAATTGCGGATTGGTTTCCTCTGCAGGAAGGGCCTGCTGAGATCGTCCTGATGTTCTCCTTTCTTCCCTTGGCAGGTTCTCCCTTCGCCCGAGCCAGTATTAAAAGTGCCAAGCTGGAAAACTCAACTTTTTTTCATAAAAGGGAGAGAAGAATGCGCTTCTATATCCGCCGTATGGTCAAAACTCAGGCCTTTTACTGGACAGTTCTCAGTCTGGTAACACTCAACACCTTGTGTGTTGCTGTAGTACACTACAACCAGCCAGATTGGCTATCCGACTTCCTCTGTGAGTGCTTCAAGGCCCCCCCCCCCCTTCCCTTTCTCCCATATCTCCCATTCTCCCATCCTAGTCTTTCCCATTCTGTTGTTTTCTTTGCTTCTGAATCTCCTCCTCCTCGTTTCTTTTGTTTCTCAGTAGCTTTTTCTGCGGCACGCCACTCGTTCCTGCAGGTTCCTTGTTTCTCCTGCATCTACCTTTTCTTTTCTGTGCCTTTCTTTTCCCTCCCAGGGTCTTGTTGACCGGCATGAGCCAGAACCGGGCAGCAAAGACATCTGGGATCTGTTCCTTCTATGCATCCCTGCCCCTCTGCCACTAACTTCCTGCCCCTAACTCAGCAAGCCGTGCCCCGTACGGCTCAGCCGAGGCACTTGTTGTGATTGTCAAGTGTTTAGAGCTCCCCGAGGGGTGGCCACCAGTCTCGGTATTTTCTCCACTGTGGCCCGTTTATCCCCTGGCTTTCTCTCCCTCTGATCCTGTCTTTGACTTGCCCTCTCCTCCTTGGTATGTGTTCTTTTATCTTATGTGTGTCTGCTGTGTGACCTTGGGCAAGTCATCTCACTTCTCTGTGCCTCAGTTACCTCATCTGGAAAATGGGGATTGAGACTGTGAGCCCCATGAGGGGCAGGGACCGCGGCCAACCCGATTTGCTTGTAACCACCCCACCGCATAGTGTGGCGCCTGGCACATAGTAAGTGCTTAACAAATACTATTATTATTATTATTTCTACTTCTCTGGCTCATTGCTGACAGGGGCACCCTCGGGAGCCGAGAGGGGGCTGCTCCTTACACCCGGTCCAGCCCAACATTCCAGGCTCAGTGGGCAGAGAGAGTCGGGGTAAAGGAGAAGGCTGACGTGACATCTGAGAGATCAGCCTTTGTTGTGGGCCACCTATCTCCTGCTGTAGCTTCCTCTTGCCGGTGCCAATAACACTGTGTACTTTTTGGTGGAGATGAGAGGCCCCCTGAGATCAGAGCTAAGCAAACACCCAAGGTGGGGTCAGGGGAGGAGAGGAGGTTAAAGGTACGGAGATTAAAACGAGGAGCTTCGGGCAATCAATAAGCACTTTAAATGGAAGTGCCAGAATAAGAAACTTGGAGAGGAGTCGAGGGAAGTTTCTTCCCCTGTAAGGATCTCAGTCAGGGTGGGGACATTTTTGCGCCGGGCAAGTCACTTCACTTCTGTGAGCCTCAGTTGCCTCATCTGGAAAATGGGGATTGAGACTGTGAGCCCCAGGTGGGACAGGGACTGCGTCCAACCCGATTTGCTTGTATCCACCCCAGTGCCTGGCACATAGTAAGCGCTTACCAAATACCACAATTGTCATCATCGTCGTAATTACTGTTGGCGTCTGCCTAGTAGAAAGTGAACTCAGGACTCCCCAGAAGCCGTGGCGTGCTCACACCTGCCTGCTGGGCTACCCCGGGCTGCACTCCGCAGCACAGCTCCAATCTGGGTCGTGATGGATTGGTTCAACTCCGAGCTACGGGAAGTGAATTTGGTGACTTGTGCCAAGGGGCTGCTCTTTGCTTGGCTTTGGATTCTGTGCCCCAGAGCAGCCCAGGGTGGCGGAGAGCTGATGACAATGGTTGGCCAGCAGGAAAACCTGCCTTTCACGGGTAGATCTGGGGTCCTAGGATAAAATGATATCCCGTCCCTTGTGATTTTTATTTCTTCTTCTCCCTTGGGCTGGCTTTTTGACGCCACGAAGCATGGGTAGGAGAGGGCAGGTCCTCTTTCCAGGGCCCTGACCCAGTTCCAACTTAGGTAATTGCATTCTGTATCCCTGAAGACGCCTTGTAAATGAAGATTCTTCACTTCCTGTCCTATACTTCTGTGTTAGTGGAATTGTTGGGGGGAGAAGGCGTTGAAGGGAAAGGTACTGCTTTCTTCCTAGCCATCTCCTGCCTTTCAGGACTCGGGGATGGGATCGACTCACTGTAATGCATTAAGCAATTCCATAAAAATCCCTTTATAACAAAACTCCCGGTGGTTTTCGCATTGGTTCCAGCGATCTACTCCGTCGTTGAAAACATTTTTCAAAGACCTCTGTACAACTAGCCCCGTACGGGGCAGGGGCTGTGTCCAATCTTGTATCTACTCCAGAGTTGAACACAGTGCTTTGACATAAAGAGGCAGTGTGGCTTATTGAAAAGAGCAGGTTCCTGGGAGTCAGAAGACCTGGGTTCTAATCCCGGCTCTGCCAAATGCTCGCCGTGTGACCTTGGGCAAGTCACTTAGCTTCTCCATGCCTCAGTTCTCCTATACTCCCTCCTACTTAGATTGTGAGCCCCATGTGGGCAGGGACTGTATCCAACATCATTCACTTGTATCTACCCCAGCGCTTAGAACAGTGTTGGGCACCTAGTAAGCGCTCAGTAAATACCATGAAAAAAAAAGGTAAGCACTCAGTAGATACTATAGTTACTCAATTCTCCCATATAATCAATTCCCCGACGGCTAAAGTTGTTCTCTTTGGATTTGCTATAGAGAAGTTTCATTGTATATAGTAATGCCTCTCAAAAGAACACCGCGGTGATTAGTTTTTATGGGTTTTTTTAATTTATCAAAGTGATTTCCCCCCACCCGTTACCCTGGGAAAGGGATGAGATTTAAAATAAGAGTGCTAGTGAAAGACTCCGAAATCCAGCTTGATTCAAATTTAGCGCACGGTTGGATTTCCAGAACCTTCTCGGCCGATCAGTGTGAGTGTCTAGAGGGGGGAGAAGATTAGAGAGGTAAAGGGGGAAAACTTAAAGATGTTAGGTGAGCTATCCCTAATCATTAAGATGGATGTCGTCATCGCAGAGTTCCTTCAGACATCCAGTTGCCACTGACAGGGCGGAATTGCGAGAAGGGTGGTATTTTTGTTCTCGTGCCCTACGTGAGCAGGGATGCACGTCCTGAGATGATCACTAAAGGGCAGGGATTGCCCTCCTGGTCCTACAGAGGGGAGTGTGAGGCCCCGGGAAGTAAATGCAAGCTCCTGGAGGGCAGGGATCGCGTCCGTCTACCGTCTTTATCGTACTCTCCCGGGCGCTTAGTCTGGTGCTCTGCACACAGTAAGCGCTCAGGGTGTCCGTCAGTTGAAGTACCCGCACTGAGTCAGTGACGAGGCCTCAGGTAGAATTCGAAACACCCAGTTCACCGAATCCACTAGAGTCCCGTTGCCTGCCAAAACAGGACAGGAATGACGGAGAAGAATTGCCCCCGGGAGCTGGATAGAGGAGGGCTTGGTTTCCTCTTGGGCTCGGAGTTTCTAGGAGCTGACCTCTTCCTCCGTATCTTGCCTCTTTCTTCCAGACTATGCAGAATTCATTTTCTTAGGACTCTTTATGTCCGAAATGTTTATAAAAATGTACGGGCTCGGGACGAGGCCTTACTTTCACTCCTCCTTCAACTGCTTTGACTGTGGGGTAAGTTTTGTGCCCTTCCCCCCCCCCCCCGCCCCCCTTGGTTTATAATCAATCAGTCAACTAGTTGTATTGCACTGTCTGCTCAGTTGTTGCCCCAAATTCAGCTGGGGGAGGGGGTGGAGAAGCTAGGGAAATGTTCAAACGTGAGTGTGTGTCTGGGCTCAAGCGTGGGAAAAGGCGGGCAGAGGCCTGGAAGAGAAAATGTTCACCTGAACCGACGGTGAGCTGGGAAATAGTCTACAAAGACATCGGGCCTCCCCGCCACATTTCCCATCCCGCAACAATGCCTTCAATGTCCCTAGGGAAGGCCTTTCCACTCCCAACCCCGGCACCGAAAGGGAATCTCTGGGGAAAGCTGAGCTGCTGCTCTAACTGGCTGCTTTGCTTTGGGTCAGGTTATCATAGGAAGCATCTTTGAGGTGATCTGGGCCGTAGTGAAACCTGGAACGTCCTTTGGAATCAGTGTGTTACGAGCTCTCAGGTTATTGCGTATTTTCAAAGTCACGAAGTAAGTCCACTGTATTTTCTGCTCCTCTGAAATTAGCAGCCAGTGCAGTGTCTATCGGGCGTTGGGGTGGGGGAGGGAAGGAAGGGGAAGGGAGAGGGGGAAAGTGGGGGAGAGAGGTCGTCTGGGAATTTGCCTGTCCCCTAAGTGGTTATTCGATCGTATTTACTAAGCGCTTACTATGTGCAGAGCACTGTATTAAGCGCTTGGAAAGTACAATTCAGCAACAAATCATGATGGCCCTTGACCGTACAGGCCAGGGGAAGCAGAGAGGGATCCCCACAGCCCACTTGACTGCTAACTCCCCGGTCACTCTGAGCGGCTTGTGGTCTGGCTTTACGGGTGGCGTCTGAGCGGTGCCGGGCTTCTCAGTCATTCCCAAGTCTTTTGGTGTCTATTTGCAGATACTGGGCTTCTCTCAGGAACCTGGTTGTGTCTCTCCTGAACTCCATGAAGTCCATCATCAGCTTGTTGTTCCTCCTTTTCCTCTTCATTGTTGTGTTTGCCCTTCTGGGAATGCAGCTCTTCGGAGGCCAGTGAGTGCCAAATACTTGGATTTCGAACCCCCCGCGGCTCACTGATGAAAGTCTTGAGGTTTCCCTTTAGCCTGTTGCCTTCTGTCTGCCGGCCTCAGATCTGCCGGGCTGGCAGATCTCGAGATCTGCTAGGGGAACTTGGGCAAGTAGCTTAACTTCTCTGTGCCTCGGATCCCTCATCTAGAAGGTGGGGGTTAAGACTGCCAGTCAGTAAATTGTATTTATTGAGCGCTCACTGTGAGTAGAGCACTGTACTCAGCACTGGGGAGAGTGGCTTAGTGGAAAGAGCGTGGGCTTGGGAGTCAGAGGTCACGGGTTCTGATCCCGGCTCCGCCACTTGTCAGCTGGGTGACTTTGGGCAAGTCGCTTCACTTCTCTCTGCCTCGGTGACCTCATCTGTAAAATGGGGATGAAGACTGTGAGCCCCGCATGGGACAACCTGTTAACCTTGTATCTGTCCCAGTGCTCAGAACAGTGCTTGGTGCATAGTAAGCACTTAACAAATACCATCATTAGTATTATTATTATTATTACACTATAATAGACACATTCTGTGCCCTCAGTGAGCTTTCAGGGTAAAGAGGGAGACAGACACTAATATAAACATGGGATTGGGGCTAAATATGAGACTGTGAGCCTCAAGTGGGACACGGACTGTGTCCGACCTGATTAACTTGTCTCTGCCACAGCGCTTAGTACAGTGTCTGGCACATAGTAAGTGCTTAAAAAATGCCATTTAAAAAAAATAGGAATGCAGAGTTATAGTAGTCACCATCAGGTGGGTTTTGCTAAGCCGAGGCACCAAGCTCTGCTCCTCTCTACGCAGACGATGGGACCAGAATAACTGCAGAACAGCCTAGCGGAAAGACCTCGGGCCGGGGAGTAGAAGATTCTGGGTTCTAATCCAGGCTCTGTCACTTGTCTGCTGTTTGTGCCTTGGACAAGTCAATTAACTTCCCTGTGCCTCAGTTTCCTTTACTGTAAAATGAGGATTCGGTATATGTTCTGCCTCCTACTGAGGCTGTGCGAAGAGGGGCTGTGTCTGACTCGATTAACTTGTATCTACTCCAGCGCTTAGAACAGTGCTTGACGCGTCGTAAACGTTTAACAAATACCATAAAAAAAGCAAAAAACAACTGTGTTCCACTACTAAGCTTGTGCCATTCCCTGGGGATTTGGAGTGCCACTCTAGATTTCATCATGGATTTCTCTGTCATTGCTATGAGAAGCTGGTATTTTAAGCTTCTTCCCTGTAGCTGAGAGCCAGCCCCGGGGAGTGGGGGGGGGGGGGGGGGGGCAGGTGGGGAATGGAAAAAAGGAATAGCAGGAGCTGTGGGTTTGGCACATGATCAGTCGATCAACCCATGGTATTTATTGAGCGCTTACTGTGTGCAGAGCACTGTACTAGCCTACGGGAAAAGTAGTGTAATAGAGTTGGTAGATGTGATCCCTGCCACGAGGAACTTTAAGTCTACAGGAGGAGATAGACGTTAACAGAAGATACGGACAGGGGAAATCATAGGGTATAAGGATATGGACATGAGTACTGTGGGACCGGGGTGAGTAGCGAAGTGCCGAAGGGGTACGTAGCCAAGTGCGTAGTCGACACAGATCTAGTGGCTTTGCGTTTTCCTCTGTGCAGGTTCAATTTTGATGATGGAACTCCTCCTACCAATTTTGACACTTTCCCAGCAGCAATAATGACAGTATTTCAGGTATGATTTCTGTCCCTTCCCGCTCGCCCACCTTGTTCTCCCGAAGAGGGGCGCGTTCACCTCCTTGCCGGGGAATGTGACTCTTCTGTAACCTATTTAAGTGCCGCAGGAGATCTCGAGAAGATTGGCTCGCGCCAAGGCCCCGGTGGAAGGGCAAGCCTGAGGCCCGATCTCGGACTGCCCTCTTCAACTCAACTAGGGTCCGGTTTTAGGGCTCTAAGGCGGATGGTGATTTCATAAGCAGACTCCAGCTTTGGTTCCAAATTCTAGGGTCAGTGGAAGAAAAGGCAGAGAGAGTGAGAAAAAGGTGTTCTTCTCCCCTCCGGGCCAAGTACCTCAGATCTGAAAGCCCCTGGGTGGATTTCCATGTTCTGGTTAACCCTGCCAGAATTTCCAGTGGAAAGCATCCGTGAGCTAAAAGGCGCAGGAAGATGGAATTTGGATGGGAGAGTGGGAGTAGAAGGGGAGAGAGATGAACAGAGCCTAAAAGCAAGAGGTTTTCATACAATCCTGGGGCCCCTTTCTCCGGATGAAATATGACCCAGCTGGGCCACCCGTGCCCGCGGGTGGCCCCGGACTGTGCCTGCTGTGCTTCAGCTGAAGGAATTCCTCCCCTCTGACTGTGAACTGGGTGGGGACCTGGGGGCGGGGGGTTGTTTTTTTCTCTTTTTCATCTTTCAGATCTTGACTGGAGAAGATTGGAACGCGGTGATGTACGACGGGATTAAATCTCAGGGGGGTGTCAAACGGGGCATGGTATTCTCAATCTATTTCATTGTGCTGACACTGTTTGGGAACTGTATCCTTTGACGTCACCTCGCGCGGACCTGAAGGGATCGAAGAGGAAGGGGAGCTGGGGCCCACCCATGGGCGTGCCTGGGCGGAGGGTGGGTATGGTCATGGGCGCTGGCAGGTACGAGAGAGGACGGGACGCCTGAGGACCGGGGCTTGTCGGGCGCCGGCGGCGGTTTCCTTGACTCGCTTGCTCACCAGACACCCTGCTGAATGTGTTCTTGGCTATCGCAGTGGATAACCTGGCCAACGCGCAGGAGCTCACCAAGGTGGAGGCGGTGGGAGAATGTTTCTCTGGCAAAGTTACCACCTGCTCGTGCCAGATCAGGACGGTGCAGTGCAGGGGGAGCTGAGAGGCAGGAGGAGCCGAAAGAAGCCGCTCTTCTGTACATTCGGGCTGGCGGGATCGGGAGAGCCTAGTCCCTGCATCCAGGATGTCAGGAGAAGGAATCACTCTGGAAAAGAGATGTAGGCTACACTCAGGGGGCCCATCCCACTCAGGGTCAGAGAGGCCGGGAGGTGGCCGGGCTCAGACAGTTCTCAAACGGCTTCTAGGGCGACAAGTGGTCCCCCCAGGGAGCTCCGGTCTCTATGCCATCATTCCTCACCTGGAGCCAGCGAATGGGTCGGGCCCATGGCTTTTCACTGGGCTCTTGTGATGTGAAAGTTGCTTCTCTAGGATTGTCTGAGGGGAGTGGTGGGAGAAGCGCTGTCCCGGCGAAAATCCTTTTTTTTGCTAAGCGCTTACTGTGTGCCAGGCACCGTACTAAGCCCTGGGGTATATACAAGGTAATTGAGTTGGACACAGTTCCTGTCCCACACTGGGCTCACAGTCTTAATCCCCGTTTTTTACAGATGAGGTAACTGAGGCCCAGAGAAGTAAAATGACTTGCCCCAAGTCACCCAGCAGACACGTGGCGGAGCCGGGATCAGAACCCAGGTCCTTCTGACTTCTGGGCCCGTGCTCTATCCGCTAGGCCATGCCGCTTCTCTGAATCCTCCACCCCAAGAAGAAATTTTAACCCCCAAATGCTGAAAGGCGGTCTCTTCCCACGACCCCCCAAAACCCGTGCTCCACAACTCCAAGGGCAACCAGGCGTAGGTCACCCCTTCCTCTGGCTTGGAGCGGCGAGGGACCTGACTCGAGCCCTGGGCAGCTTCCCTGGAGTCGGCCGCTGCTCAGTTGGATGGAAAGCACTCTGTGCCACGTCCTCCGGGAGCGGGGGCCGCAGAGCTCTGATTTTTGCCTCTGGGCACCTGGGAGATCATTCTGGGTGACGGTGGTGCGGCAGTCCCTCGAATGAACTACCCTGCTTCGGCCAGCCAGCTAAGCCACACGAGGCAGGGCTTAGACCTCCTGGGGAACCGACCCCCTTCACGGACCTATTGCGGGGTCATCGAGGTGAGCGCTCCCCTACCTCTGCATGGACCTTTCTGGGCCGGAAGCGTTCCGAGCTCTGGGGAACGGTAGAGGGTGAGGCTCGGAACTGGGGGCGTGCGGCACCCGTTTTGTCAGCCCCCCTCTTAGGGACCGACCCCACCGAGAAGGCTGAGAGCTCAGCCCCAGGCTCCCCGGCGAAGGGATTTTTTAATTTTTTTTTTGCCCCGGTGGAAGGTTCTAGCGTTAAAACGCTTTTTTAATTGGGGACCCAGAGTGGTGCTTGGCAGAGCCTTTGCCAAAGGCAAAGGGGGCTAGTGGGATTCCTCACGCTTATGATACGATGAATCTTCCTAATTGAAGGGACATGAGGCCCGGAGATTGGCTGGAGCTAGCAGGGGCTCAGTTATTGCTATAATGTCATTAGGGCTGATCTTGCCGGTAGGCAGGGGGATGGTGGCTCACTCTCTGAAAGGACGCGGCTCTTTCTGGCCTAGGCTAGTCCACTGACAGAGCTCATTGACCCAAGGGTAGCCTCGGGGCCCGAGAGCTTTTATGAGCCTCCCCGACCCCCACCAAACTGCTAGTAGCTGCTGGTCGGCAGATTTATTCTAGGATTGGGCGGTGTTGGGGGGGGGGGGAGGGGGGCCTTGAAAAAGAGAACAATCAGTCAAATCTGCCTCTTTTTCCAAAGGCCTCTTGAGCCCAGCCCAGACGGTCTCCAAGCGTCCAACCTTTCCAAGCAGGGTCCTTTTAAAGGCTTGGGAAGCAGTGTAAGTAGTGGAAAGGTCCCGAGAGAGGGAGTCAGAAGACCCAGGTTCCAATCCCAGTTCTGCTGTGTCACCTTGGGCAAGTCACTTAACCTCTCTGGGCCTCAGTTTCCTCACCTGTAAAATAGAGGCGAGATATCTGCCCTCCCTCTTAAATTGCCAAGCCCGTGTGGGACCGGGCCTGGGTCTGATCCGATGATCTTGTGCTACCCTCGCACAGAGTGAGCGCTTAATAAATTCCATAACAGCCATCATCACGACTGCGTGGGTACCCTGCCAGATGTTTGGGGAATTTCGATACTGCCTATCTTTGGATCTGGAGTTCTCACTTGTAATAATAATAATTTTGGTATTTGTTAAACGCTTACTATGTGCCGCGCACTGTTCTAAGCGCTGGGTAGATACCAGGTAATTAGGGTGTCCCATGTGGGGCTCACAGTCTTCATCCCCATTTTACAGATGAGGGAACTGAGGCACGGAGAAGTTAAGTGACTTGCCCAAAGTCGCACAGCTGATAAGTGGCAGAGCCGGGATTAGAACCCACGGCCTCTGACTCCCAAGCCCGGGCTCTTTCCACTGAGCCACGCTGCTTCTCGATACTTGTATGCGTATCATTCACGCTCCAAGGGATAAAAGTTGTTGAAGAGAGTTTGCACCCTAAACAAGGAGACTATTGAAGTGTTAGGCGATCTGGTGGGGGGAGGGAGGCTTGTATGATTTTTTTTTTTCCAGGGGTGTTTATTGAGCACTTACTGCGTGCAGAGCACTATACTAAGCGCTTGGGAAAGTACAGTACAATAGAGCTGGTAAACACGAAGAGCTTACGCTCTATAGAACAGCGGTTTCAGTGGAAAGTTCTGAACGACAGCCCAGCCACCTGCAGCGTCGTCTTGGGGAGCCGAACGGCACTGCAGTTGAGGCAACACGAACGAAACCTAGGCCCCCTTTTTGACTGGGTTGTAAAGTAGAGTTATAACCCAGGCCGAGGGAGAACGCTCTCTCCTTAAGAGTAACGGGACTCGCCTATCCTCGACTCCCGTAGACGAGAAATGTTTTGGATCTCCCCCCCGCCCTTGGCTAGCAAAGGGCCGCAGATCCCGTGGGAAGAGGACCGTGGCCCGGAATCATTCCCCGGGGTCTGGTCTCGACGTCCGGAATCACCGGACGTCTCTGGGGGTTTCCCATAGGGAAAGCCGGATCGTTGAGATCTTCCGGCAGAGGGGAATGACCCCGGTTCCTAGGCAGAAGTCATCACCGCCACTTGCTGGTTCCCAGTGTCCCCGAGGTGGCAGGGGAGAGAGGGGGAGCACGCAGAGGGATCGTCTCTTAGAAGGAGGGTGGCTGAGCTGTGTCCACCTCCCCGTTGAGCCGACGAGGAATGTCCTGATCTGGCTGCTTCCTAGGTGGTAACATTGCTTCCTTATCGTAAATATCTATGTTTGTCGCTGACTGCAAGGGGAATGCATTGGAGTGGCATGACTCTTATCAGTGGGGTTTGTTCTGTCCGTCTGTTTTCGTTTTCTGTTTTACGAATAAGGGACTGTATGGAGGCTGAAGATGGATTAAAAGTCCAAAACGTCTTTTTATGTGTGTATTTAAAAAAAAAAATGTCATTTTTACGCCCCTTCCGCGTCTCTGCAGCTGGCACTCCCCCTGGGGAGCCAGTTGCATTGGCACTCCCTCCTTCCCTCCCCCGCCGAAAGGAACCCTAGCCCACCTGGACACGATCTGAGACCCGGCTCCCCCGGAGCATGATGGGCTGCAGAAGGAGCCTCGTGAGCGTGTTGCCGTCCGCTCCCCATGCGTGCAGGACCCATTTGGTGTTTTAATTTCTTGGAGAGAGCTGCGAGAAATCAGAAAACAGAAGGGAGGCTCTCTTTCCATTTGGCTGCATCTGGGCAAGATTTTCACATTAACAAAAGAAAACATCGTGGAAGACCTCTTTGGGGGGGACTTCTTTTTTCTTTTTTTCGTTTTTTCTTTTTTTCTAAGAAGGCGTTGGAGGAGGGTTAGGTGTCGGTGGTTCATTTTAGGGCAAGAGGTCAGGGTCAAAATCCTGTTTTGTGGTCCGTGAACATGGAACATGTGTATCCTTTAGGATGAACAAGAGGAGGAGGAAGCAGCCAACCAAAAACTTGCGCTACAGAAAGCGAAGGAGGTGGCAGAAGTGAGTCCATTGTCTGCAGCCAACATGTCTATAGCAGTGTAAGTGCCAGCAATACCTGTATGAGTTCCCACTTCCGGACAGAAACCTAGGGAAAAATCCCAAAGGGCCCGAGGCTCTTTCCCCACGGACAGTCTGGATGTGCCCAGGCCCCAGGATGAGCAAGGAGGCAAGAGACTCCTTGCTCATCTTTTGATGATTCTCTTGGCATTCATGGCTCCAGGCCACAAAACTCCCACCGACCCCATCTCCTACAGGGTCAAGCTGGGGCTGCGAGTGGGGTCAGGGGTCCTTTTCTCCTGTTCCCAACATGGAAGAGTGGGGAACCATCAACCACCCCCCCCCATAAGTGGGGCCCTCTCACTTGGGCCTAGTCTCTATCCATAGCAGGTCCTCAAGGAAAACGGTTCCTGGCAGCAGGGAGACCACTTACATGAGAAGCGGCGTGGCCTAGAGGAAAGAGCCCTGGCCTAGGAGTCGGAGGACCCGGGTTCTAATCCTGGCTCCGCCACTTGTCTTCTGTGTGACTTCGGGCCAGTCACTTAACTTCTCTGTGCCCCAGTTTCCTCATCTGGAAAATGGCGGTTCAGTGCCCCATCTCCCTCCGCCTTAGGCTGTGAGCCCCATCTGGGGCAGGGACCGTGTCCGACCTGGTTTCCTCGTACCTACCCCAGCGCTTAGTACAGTGGTTGGCCCTTTGTAAGCGCTTAACGAATACCCCACTTACGACTGAGGGCCCTGCGTGCGGGGAACGGCCCGGCGACCGCCTTCCCTGGAGAACTTCAGAAGAGGCCTCGGCGGACCGGGGTGGGTTTAGGGTGCTGCTGCCCGGAGGCAAGGAGATCGGGGAGCCGACCTCTGCCTGGGCCTCTCCAGCCTGGCCACCGTCTAACGCCATGGTTCCGTTCCAGGAAAGAGCAGCAGAAGAACCAAAAATCCTCCAAGTCGGTATGGGAACAGCGGACGAGCGAAATGCGGAAGCAGAATCTGATGGCCAGCCGGGAGGCCCTGTACAATGAGCTGGATCCCGAAGAGAGATGGAAAGTCTCCTACGCCCGGCATATGCGGCCAGACATCAAGACCCACCTGGATCGGCCCCTCGTGGTGGACCCCCAGGAGAACCGGAACAACAACACCAACAAGAGCCGGCCCAGCGACCCTTCTGTGGACCAGCGGCTCAGCCAGCAGCGCGCGGAAGACTTCCTGAGGAAGCAGGCCCGCTACCACGACCGAGGCCGGGAGTCCAACGGCTCCCGGAGCTACGAGCGGGCCGACTCGGGGGGCCTGGAGCCCCGGAGGCAGAGGAGCGGCAGCAAGGAGGCTGACCTGAACCGGGAAGGCCCCTATGGGCGGGAGCCAGATTATCACACCGGCGACCGGGACGGAAACCAGGACCGCGGCTTCCGGGAGGGCGGCCTGGAGCACGGCAAGACGGGGGACCCTCACAGGAGGCATCAGCATCGGCAGGGGGGCAGCAAGGAGAGCCGGAGCGGGTCCCCCCGGGCAGGAGAGGGCGAGCGGGAGCCCCGGAGGCATCGGGCCCACCGGCGGGTGGGCGAGGAAGGGGCCGAGGACAGCAACAAGGCAGAGCGGCGCTTCCGGCACCGGGAAGGAAGTCGGCCCGCTCGGGACGGCGAGGGCGAGCAGCAGGATGGGGAGAGGCGGCGGAGGCACCGGCACGCGGCCGCCCAGGCCACGTATGAAACCGAGCCCAAGAGGGATGACAAGGAGCGCCGACACCGCCGGAGAAAGTGAGTCGCTCGACCTGAGGCGGATGGGGCAAACGGGAGCCAGAGGGAGCACGCTGAGGGAGGGCAGGTTCGGGGGGAGGGCCGGGGTGTCGACGGGCAGGATTTATCAAGTGCCCACTGTGTGCAGCCGGGTGGGCTGCTCCAGATTCCCAATTCCCTTGTGTCTCCGGCCTCACCACCGTAAGTGATATTCACATCCGATCAATCTCGCTGTTTTCATTTCCCAGTGGGGTTGGGGTTTTTGTTGTTGATTTTTTTTTCCCCCATCGACCTAGTTTACGTTAATAATGAGAGCTGTCCGCTCTCTCCCCAGCTGTCGGAGACGAGCCCGGCAAGGTCGCGGTGCCTCTCTGCAGCTCCCCGGAGATCTACCGATTCCGGCTGCCGCTGCTGCCCGGCTGCTAGGCCGTCCGGCCGAGGGAGCCGCTTGGACCGGGGCCCGAGGGGAAAACCGAGGCAGAGCAGGCTCCGCCGAGGCTGTGACCTGGGGGGGGGGGCGGGGGGGAACGCTGTAATCACGCCCCTCCCGGCCCCCGGCGTCCCGGGCACTCCCAGTCCCTTCCAGAGGGATCGATCCGTAGCGTGAAGAAGGCGGAGGGGCGTGGCTATAAGGAGGCTTCTGCCACCCCACCGGAGTCTCGGCTCTAGGCTGTTTCCGGGGGAGAGTTCACCCTGGTGGTGGTGCGAGAGTGAACGGCATCCATAACGCGTGATGATGAATGTTATCATTTTGCCCTGCTAATGGATTTCTTTCACTAGAAGAAACCACATTGTGGCCCCGAGAGTTGTTTGCCTGCGGGGAGAGGGGAGGAGATTCAATGTGCAAGTCATTACGGGCTTTTAGCGAAAGCTGCAGTTCAATTCCATGCCAATTTAAAAGTGCGTTCCAGCCGGGGAGGATTTTTGAAGCAGATTCAGAAGGGTCGGCATCAAACAGGGAAGCGTATCCTATGATGAATCTATCGCAGACATGAAATTATGCAGGCCAAGGACAACAGAACTACCAAAGGAGAGGAGCGTTTGGCTTTTGAAAAATTTCAGCCCGAATCGCTAGTAGGAGAAAGCGTGACAGTTCTCTGAATCGTCTGCCTCAGAGAGAACCCCGGTGACGGGCCCGTACCTGTCCACCACCTCGACAATCCGAAGGGACGTGGGGGGCAGCGGGCCCTCTGTGGCAGAGGACGCTGACGATATAAAGGCTTAAGGGAAGCTGTTTTCAAGAAAATGTAGGGCGCTTTGGTAATAAAAGCACCACTTGGAAACACAGGTATTCCGCACCCGCCTCCCTCCCTCCACACACACACACAGAGACTGTGAGTCCATTGTGGGCGGGGATTGTCTCTATTTGTTGCTGAATTGTACTTCCCAAGCGCTTAGTAGGTGCTCTGCACACGGTAAGCGCTCAATAATTATGATTGAATGAATGAACGACCAACAACACACACACTCTCTCACTCTCTCATAGCCACAGGGCCATTCTGCTCAGTAGACTGAGTGCTCCCACTTCTCTCCCAACTTTCTCTGCTGCCTCCCCCCTCCTACGCCGGCTGCTTTGGACCCCCTCCACACTCTCCCCTGACCACCTGGGCCCTCGCTCAGGAACACGAGCGTGACAGGGCACTTCCCCGGGAGGAAAGGGCAGCGACTTGAGAGCGGCTGGCAAGAGCTGCTATTCAGGATCTGCTATGCCTCCATCTCCCTTTTCCTCCCGAAAACAGCGTGGCCCCCCAAACCCTTTCAGATACTTGCTCTGGAGGATTAAAGCGGCCATGCAAATTAACATGAGCTCACAGGCCCAGAACCTGAGGGAAATTTAGGCCAGCCTTGAAAGAAGTCAGGCTACTAGAAAATAGGAGGAGTAATAAAAATGGAAAATAAAGCTCACCTCACAGGAACTGTTCTTCTTAAGGCTGCTCACTGTCCTCGAATGTCCCCCCGCCACCCCCGCCCCCCAAGCTATGACAAATGGTACGTGGGGGCGGGCTGCTGAGAACTCTGCTATTGTATCAAAGTTTGGATGGGCTGAAAGGTTTCTGAAGACCGGATCCCATAGCACAGAAGTTTCAGGCTCACATCTCGCACGGGAACTCCTAGGTAAAAACCATGTTTCCGAACAGTGACGCGGCTCTTTTTCTTTGAATTGTCTACTTTAGAGAAAACCAAGGATCCGGGGTCCCAGTGACAGGCCCGAACCTGTCCACCACCCGGCCAATCCAACAGGACATGGGGCGCCAGGAGCCCCCCTTGGCAGAGGACATTGACAACATGAAGAACAACAAACTGGCCACTACAGAGCCCACCAGCTCCCACAATGCCATTAATGCTGTCAATCCCCAAAGCCCAGCGAAGATGGGCAACCACGCCAACCCCACTCCTCCACGGTCCACCCACGGCCTTCCTGGCCCCCCCAACCAGACTCCCAACCCCCAAAACGCTGCCAATCGCCGGGCGCCCAACAACCCTGGAAACCCCTCTAACCCCGGCCCTCCCAAAAACCCCGATAACAGCCTTATCGTCACCAACCCCAGCACCCAAAACAACCCAGCCAAGACTGCCAAGAAGCCAGAACATACAGCAGTGGATATCCCCGCCACCTTCCCCCCACCCATCAACAACACTGTTGTCCAAGGTAAGACACCCCTCCCCGCCCCGCCTCTGGCCCCCACCATTAGTGGCAAAGCACATTCTACCCTGGAGGGAGTGGGCGGCCAAATCTGGGACTGGGAGCGCCGAACCTGGAGTCGGCACTCCTGCGCCCCGCTCTTGGTTCAAGTAACTGGCTTGCTGAGGAGCCGGGCCAGGAACTTCTTCACTGGCCCTCCCCTTTCCCCCATTTGTAACGGGGAGATTGACCTCCCTCCGGGACATCTGGAGGAGGATGAGTCAGCATCTGCTCTCCAGAAAGGCAAGAGGAAAAGTACATGGTTTAAGTTCCGGGGGCCTCTAGGAGGTTTGGAAGGTTGGACCTCATGATCTGTCCAAGTGGTCGGCGGGATGTCAAAGGCAGTGCTGTTGAAGGGTCGAGTGGTGATTTGGGGTTTTGGGTTCTTTTTTCCCCCAGGCGACCTCCCACTCTTCAGACTTTGCGCTCGCTAGCTGGCTTGGCTCGGCTGGCGTCGTGCAGAGTCACGGAGCTCGAGGCCGCTAGCAGCGGGGAGGGGGAGGGTCTGGGCCCACATGGGGGCTTGTTGCAGCAAATGGTGGCCACTCCGCATCAGAACAACACACAGACCATAGATCCGAGCCGGGTCTTTAGGGCCTAACCTGAGCTTTTAAGTATTTTGGGTGAGTGGTGGATGGGGATTATTTTTTTATTCCAACAGTAAACAAAAATGCCAACCCAGACCCACTGCCAAAAAAGGAAGAGGAGAAGAAAGAAGAGGAGGAGGATGACCTGGGAGAAGATGGCCCCAAGCCCATGCCCCCCTACAGCTCAATGTTCATCCTGTCCACCACCAACCCGTGAGTAATCACTCAACCGATCGACGGCATGTGTTGAGCTCTGGCTGCGGGCAGAGCACTGTACTAAGCGCTCGGGAGAGGACGGAGCAATAAAGTTGGTGGACGCGCTCCCTGCCCACGAGGAGCTTCCAGTCTGCCTGCAACAGGAGAGGCTGACGGTCCAGAGATTGGGTTCAATGCTCCCGTGCTCCCGGCAGGATGTCTGTGGGTGGGGTGGAAGAAAGTCCCAGAGGAAAGGGACGCATCTGCCTGGATCGTTACGTGTCCTCTGTCTGATCCATCTGTTTCCCATTTGCCACATGTCTGCTGTGTGACCTTGGGCAAGTCACTTCACTTCTCTAGACCTCAGCTCCCTCATCTGTAAAATGGGGATGAAGACTATGAGCCCCATGTGGGACGGGGACTGCGTCCAACCTGATTAGCTGGTATCTACCCCGCCGCTTAGAACAGTGTTTGGCACCCAGTAAGCGCTTAACAAGTACCATAATTATTATCATTTGAACGCGGAAGCAGTGGGATTTGAGGGAAACATTTGGGAGGGAAGGGAATGTAGCTTGGCAAATTGGACTAGGATGAAGCAGGATTTGGGAGCCGGGGGTGGGGGATGAAGCCCAACAGAGGCAGGCCCTCGCTGCGCCTGAGCACTTGCGATTTCTCCTCCTCCAGGTTCCGACAACTGTGCCATTACATTGTGAACCTGCGCTACTTTGAGATGTGTATCCTGATGGTGATCGCCATGAGCAGCATCGCCCTGGCCGCTGAAGATCCCGTGCAGCCCAATGCCCCCCGGAACAATGTGAGTCTTGACGCTTTCGCCTCTCCCGGCTCCGTCGCCCCTCCCGGCCACCCGCTCCGTTTCCGAGCAGCTCCGTTTCCGAAACCAATTTACCTCACAGAGGCCGGATTTGAGCAGGAAACCCGTTACCTCTCAGCGCCCCTCAGGGGACAGGAGGAGGGGAGCGTTCTCCGTCCCGCCCTGTCCCCCGCATACAGCCCCGGGGCACCAAATGCAAAACTATGGGCCAGAACCCAAAATCACCTTGAGCGTCCCAAAAGCCTGCTGCTTTCACTGGCGGGGTTAGAATTTAACCGGGATCTGGAGTACGTTCCTCAGTTTGGGGGGCACGGTGCCAGGGAGGCTGAGGGATAACGGCGGGTCAAGTCCTCCTTGAAGCCTGGGCCTCTCATTTACCCAGGTGCCTGGGCAAATTGCCTAATGGCGGATGTGCAGGAGAAGTGAATGTGTGTGAGCAAGGACCCGCGTGCAGGCGTGTACGCGTGCCAGGCCAGCAGTCCGGTTCTGGGGTGGGGAAGTGCGTGTGCGTGCGGGTACCTGGACCGAGAATGTACAAGAGGTGCTGTAGGGCTGGGGCAGCCCAGTTCTAGAAGTTGTTTCCCTTTGCACTCTGTGCTCATAAGCAGCTTAGGTTTCATTCTTGCAACCTTTTCGTTTTTAACTCGAGGCCCTCTGGAGAGGGAGCGATTTGACCTAGAAAAAAGGACTAAAAATCGCTCCAAACTTTGGCAGTAGAAAATACATTTCGGAGAGGATGGTGTGGGTGGGGCGGTGGGTGAGCTTCACCCCCATCCACTTTGCCACGGGCCAGCCTTGTCAACGGCCAGTCTCTGATCCCTCCCCCTTCCAGAAAAAGGTGTGATTCCCTTCTCCTTTTATGAAAATCTGCATCTGCTGTTAAGTAGGTTAGGAGTGAGGCACTGGAGAGGCCCATAAATCACAGGCTGGCGCCCTCACAATCTCTGCAGCTTACCTTGCAATTTCCCGTTTTTTTTGTTTTTCCCAGCTAGACTGGACAGCTCCTGCTGGGGACCTCTGGGGTAGATTGAGTGAAATAATTAGAACACAGCTCCCAAAAGGAGACCAAAAATCAGGTCTTGGCTGAAACCTCTCACACATCTCGGACCGATGAATTCTCAATTTCCATTTCCTTGTTTTCATAACTGGTCTCTCTGGACTGTGCTGGAGGCTGGCTGTTTCCCTCTAAGAGAACCTCTGGTTGGTGCCTGCATCCGGAAGAGTGGGAATTCTGGCCGGTGGCCGGGGCTTAGCCAGAGAGAAGACCAAATAAGGGGCTTTGAACTGAACAGACTGGAGCCTTCCTGTGCCAATCCGTATCCCCAGATTGCTCACCCAACCTCAAGATGCGCACGGCCATCTCAGGCAGGATGTAGGAATCTTTTGTAGGGTTAGGGTTGAGAAGCAGCGTGGCTCAGTGGAAGGAGCGCGGGCTTGGGAGTCAGAGGTCGTGGGTTCTAATCCCGGCTCTGCCACTTATCAGCTGTGTGACTTTGGGCAAGTCACTTAACCTCTCTGTGCCTCAGTTACCTCATCGGTAAAATGGGGATTAAGACTGTGAGCCCCATGGGGTACAACCTGATTGCCTTGTATCTACCTCAGCGCTTAGAACAGTGCTTGGCACATAGCAAGCACTTAAATGCCATCGTTATTATTATTTTGTCCAGTTGAATCATGTGGGATCGCGGAATTATAGAGCCAGAAGGGTCCTTGAAGAGTCATCGAATCCATCCCCCGCTCCGTAGCAGAACTGTCCTTACACCTTCCCAAAATCAGGGGCGGCCTGTCCTTTTTCAAAATTACTCAGCCTTCCTCGGTAATCTAGTCCGAGGCTTTCAAAACCTTCACCATCTCAAACGAGGTGGTGTTTGTAGAGGAAAAAATTTAACTGGATTTTGGCCAAGAGAGGAGTCCAATGTCCTCACTCCGTCAGGTTCCTCCTTGAGGAGAAGCAGTGTGGGTCAGGGAGGGACCGCTGAACTGGGAGGCGGGAGGCCTGGGTCCGTGTACCGGCCCCGGAACTGGCTGTTACTGAGAAGTCGAAGACCTATTTCATGAATCTCCTCGGAGTGAGGCGGGGAGGGAGAAAGAAACCAGCTCTGTATAGATTACTAGGGCTTTTGAAGTAGAACCCTCTGATTTGGTAGCAGGTGAAAACAACATCTTCTCCTTGGGGTTTGGGTTTCTCTCCTGCGTATCTGGAGCATGTGACTCAACATCATTAAGTTCTGACTGAGGTCCTGGGCCCTTAGAGGAGAAGCAGCATGGCCTAGTGGAAAGACCACAGGCCTAGGAGTCAGAGGACCTAGGTGTAATCGCAGCTTTGCCACTTGTCTGGTGGGTGACCTTGGGCAAGTCACTTCACATCTCCGGGCCTCATTTTTCCCCCCTCTGTAAAATGGGGATTGAGACTGTGAGCCCTAGGCAGGACAGGGACTGTGTCCAACCTGATTAGCTTGTATTCATTCATTCAATCGTATTTATTGAGCGCTTACTGTGTGCAGAGCACTCTCCTAAGTGCTTGGGAGAGTACTATATAACAGTAAACAGACACATTCCCTCCCCACAACGAGCTTACAGTCTAGATACAGTCTGTATCTACTCCCATACTTAGTGCAATGCCTGGTACGCAGTAAGCGCTTAACAAATGCCATTTTAAAAAAAAAAAACATGGAGGTTTTGTACCTCCCTCTCTGCAGCTCCACTCTGAGCATCATGCTGGAGTTCACCAAATGGTGAACTGTGTTTGTAACATCACCTCCTGTGCTGGTCCCTCTCTAACTTTCCCAGGCAGGCTGTTTGCTCCCCAGAGGATAAGTAGACCGACCATGGCAGGGTAAGAATAATAAAAATAATAATAATAATGATGGTATTTGTTAAGCGCTTACTATGTGCCAAGCACTGGGTAGATACAAGGTGATCAGGTTGTCCCACGTGGGCGCTCAGTCTTAATCCCCATTTACAGGTGAGGTAACTGAGGCACAGAGAAGTGAAGTGACTTGGCCGAAGTGGCACAGCTGACAAGCGGCGGAGCGGGGATTAGAACCCAAGACCTCTGACTCCCAAGCACATGTTCTTTCTGCTAAGCCACGCTGCTTCTCACAATGATATTTGTTAAACATTTACTATGTGCCAGGAACTGTGCCAAGCACTGGGGTAGATACAAGCAAATCGGGCTGGACGCAGCCCTTTGTCCCACATGGGGCTCTCAGTCTCAATCCCCATTTACAGATGAGGAAACAGAGGCACAGAGAAGTTAAGTGACTTGCCCAAGATCACGCAGCAGACAAGTGACAGAGGGGAGATTAGAACCCACAACCTTCTTCCTCCCAGGCCCTTGCTCTATCCACTACGCCATGCTTCAAATCAACCAGAGTATGACTAAGGAACATGACTCCTATTGTCCTGTTTTCTCTCCTTCAGGTCCTGCGGTATTTTGACTACGTCTTCACAGGTGTCTTTACCTTTGAAATGGTTATCAAGGTAAGTTACGCAAGAGGGAACGTGGGAGCCAAGGCCCCGGGGGATAACTCCAGGAATAGCTGCCCTAGAATAGAAAATAGGATTTAGGTAGCCCAAAAAAAAAGCCCTCCTTGGACTGGGAGAAATCGGATACCTGAAGACGTAGGCCACGGTTCATCCGATTGAAAACAGAGTAGTTACTAAGGTTCTTTCACGGTGGGTCTACAGGTGGGGTTGCTGCCAGAGGCTTCTGAGGGAGACTCTCAGGACTCCGGGAATGCTTTTTGATCCTCCTGAGTACAACGGCCAGGCAGGTGGGGCTTGAGAAAAATGGCATCTGAAGCGGTGAAGAAGGCAGCTCAAATGGACTGGCCTAGTGGGAAAATCGGGGGTCAGCCTGCAGAGTTGGGAGACTTCAATATACTGACTCCTCAGTGCCACGTTGGCTTCTGAAAGAGAAAGCTTAACCCGGACAACACCGAGCCACTTTCTTGACTGCCTATTTCATACCGGCAACCCTCAGTTCCTGTGCCAGGAACCTGTCGCGACAGGAAAGGAGCGGCGAACCCAGGGAGTTGAGGAGAGAGAGAGAGCTGGGGCCCCGGGAAGAAGGGATACGGGGAGCCGGACGCACCGGTGTCACGGTGGGATTGGGGTCTGCAGTATGGCATTCCCCTGTGCTTTTCCTCTTGCGGGGGCGTTTTAGATGAGCTACTCGGTAAGGTGAAAGTTAGCCTCTCTGAGCTTGGGAATATCTCTCTAGCCAGGAGCTGTTGACTTTGAATCATCCTTAAAGAGGGGATAGTGGGAATGCTGAAAGGCATTCCTGTTTTGGAGAGTGTGCCTTAGGGAATAGATCTTCAGTGGCTGAGCCCTGGCAGTTAGCAGAAAGAGTAGGGACCTGGAATCCGAGGATATGAGTTCACCCCGGGTCTCTGCCAGAGCAGGTTCCTTACCCCCTCCGCGGCTCAGTTTACCCGGCCCCGATGTTTTCTGCCTCCTTATGGTATAAAGAGGCATGAACCTCAGTTGCAGCAAGGAAGAACTTCCTAGAGATAAATGCCAAAGCAAGTATCCAAGCCAGCTTGTGGAATCTCCTCCCCTGGAGATTTTTCAACAACAATAACAATAATAATAATAATAATAATTTTCAAAGTATTTGTTAAGCGCGTACATTGTGCCGAGCACTTTGCTGGGGTAAATTTAAAATAATCAGGTCGAGCACACTCCTTGTCCCTACTGGGGCCGACAGTCTAAGTAAGAGGGAGACCAGGTATTTAGTCTCCATTGTACAGATGAGGAAACTGAGGCACAGAGAAGTGAAGTAACTTGCTCCGACGCAGCAGGCAGATGGTGGAGTCAGAATTAGAACCCAAGCCCTCTGACTCTTAGATCCAGCTTCTCTCCACTTGGCTAAGCTATTTGCCTAGGAAAAGCCCCTCCCCCTCCAGGCCCCCCCCTACCCTCTGGCCACACACACATCTGATTTGAGTGGTTTGTTGTTATTGGAAGCAGAGGCGTGAACTAGATGGTTTTTTGAAGTGTTGCCCACCCCTGTAGAGAGTAAATAAGATATCCCCCGAGATGTACTTTGAACACCTTGGAAGCGAGAGGCTGTAGAAATCCAAGGTACTTTCACCCCATTGTCGTCACCATCTTCATCGTCTCTATTGACAATGGCGCGGTGGGAAGGGGTAGTCTGGGTTTTGGAGAGGAGAGCTGGAATGTAAGAAGAGAGCAATTAAACATGTCATGAGTGGCTCAGAGAAAAAGGAAAAGGAGGGGAAGAGGGCCGTCTTGCCTTGGAACAAAGAGCCTGGATGGAGAGGAACTGATCCTTAGCCAACCGTTTGCCTGAAGCTTATAATTAAAGCAGGGGAAAAAAAAGGAGGTCAGCATAGAGGAAGAAAATGGAAGAACCAGACCACAGGCAATCCAAGGAGGAGAAGTTCCTTAACACAAAAGCCCAATGTAGTTATGGAAGAAAGCGCCCTAGGCGACAGTTGGAGCCTGAACAGAAAACAGGCCGAATAGCGAGACCAGAGAAGAGGTTCCCAAGCCAGAGAAGAAAGGCTCGGGAGAAACGCGAGGGTGAGGGGAGCCGAGGACGGACGAGGGGGAGGCAGTACTGACTGAGTTCAACCAGGCCGGGACACCTGGCTGAGCCCTAGTTCTGCAACACTCCCAGAGTGCTCCCTGCTTGGCAGCAGAGAGTTGCCCAGGCCATTTTCTCCCCATTCTGGCCCAGGCAGGAAAGATTTGGCTGAAAATGCAACAGAGCCCATCCGGCTCAACGCACACCTCCCACCCGTCCCTGCAGGTGCCAGAGGGATGTCGGGATGGCTCCGTTTACCCCTTCGCCGTACACGTGCTCAGCTCCAAACGCAAACACGTAGCCGCAAACACATACGGGCCCGCAGGACAATAGACACAGACCCAAGTGAACGAGCAAGCTTGCAATCCCAACTGTCGACGCCCAGCCATCCGGCAGGCCCGCTTGCAAGCCAAGTCAGTCCAAGGTTGGCACGTAAACTCCCGGGGTGGATTTCGTCTCTGTTTTTGATTTGGTTGTTTTGTCATTTGGTTCCCTTCCGCAGATGATTGACTTGGGGCTGGTCCTCCATCAAGGAGCCTATTTCCGGGATCTCTGGAACATCTTGGATTTTATTGTGGTCAGTGGGGCTCTGGTAGCTTTCGCCTTCACGTAAGTTTCCAAGCGGGCCCGCTTGCCTTTTCTCTCCCACTGCCCGTGTCCCCTCTCCCAGGCCCCCAGTGAACATTTTAATCCCTTGTGGCTCGCCGGGCGGAGTCTCTGAAGTGGCTGAGCCGGTGGTGCGGATTGAGCGCGTGGCAGGGAAGGGTGTGGATTTGTCCGTTGCCCAATTTTCATCCTCGGGAGAGGAAGAACTTCCAAGGAACGTTCCTCCTTCGTGCGGCACCGGGCGCAGCCACACCAGCCAGCTTTCCTTGCTCTGCCACTTCATCTCGGACTTCCGAGCCGGGACATTTCACTCACTCCCCGCTCTCTGGGGTTGGCCCTGTGCAGCTGTCTGTTTGTGGAATACCCAAAGAGACAATGCAAGCAGGATGTGCATGAGGAATCTGGCCTTGCCGGGCTCGGGGGCCTCTAGTCTGGTAGCCCTGTCTCCCCTTTGTGTCCTCGATCTCTTCTTGCGTTTCCAGAAGCCATCTAAAATGATGACAGTCTGTCATTTTGTGATGGAAAATGACCTGAAAATTCTTGAGGACTGGGCATGCTGCTTGGTCTGTAGGGAGCCTTGGGTGTACACTGTCAGGGGCAAATGAAAGTTGGGGATGGTGGCTTTTCTGAGGAGTTTTTTTGGCCAAAAGGGGCAGCTAGTTCTGGGTCTCGGATCCATGGGAAACCCGAGATGAGGGCTGCAGTGGGTGGGAGCAGGGCATGGTTCCGGTCCAACCGGAACCAGCCGGACGGTATCCTAGGCTCGAAGAGAGGGACCATGGTCGGGAAGTTTCTGAACCAGGTACCCCATTCGGCCCGGACCCCTTGTGGGTTCGTGTGGTTGTCCCATGGGGCTAGGGACTCCACTTTGGCCAAGGATTCCTCCGGCCTGTGGAACCGTGTCCTCAGCCTTCTCCCGGGGGTGTTCTGGGAATGATGCTCAGAGATCCTTGGGCCTAACGTGATCCGATCTGCTTGGGACCCCCCAAATCCACGGGTGCGGGATCCAAGGCAAGCCCCAGTCCAGTTCCAACCGGAATAGATTCAGGCAGAACTGGGCCCTCTTCTCCTCCCGGGAAGGAAACGGCAGGAAACATCCGAGGAATTCAGAGGTTCTCCCTCCGTCGCTGCCCCTTCCTTGGGTCAGTCCGTCCCCTGCAGGGTGGAATCGAGGTGATGCTCAGTTGCCTTGTCCAGGGGAAGGGGGAGAGTGAGGCAGGCCTGCGACGTGTGAATGCCAGAAGACGGTGAAGCGATCTCATTGGAATTCCAGGGTCCGCGGGAGTTGGGTTAGTCCAGAGAAATAGCCAGCGATGGGAGCTGGCCTTGCACCGCCGCCCGCCTCGGATTCGGTCCACGTGGAGTTGAGTTTCCCACCTTTCTGTTTCTTGGCTCTGCTGGGAAAGGGCCTGCAGAGATGGAGACCTCTAACAGAGCCCGGGTCTGGGTGTACAGCAGTGCTGTGCATTTTGGTTCAGAGCTGGTTGACTAGGCCGGCCGGCAATTTTGGTGGTTCCGAGGCGATCTCAGCCTTGTAAATTCTACCGGTCTAGGTTTGATTTCTGTGTGAGGAAGTCGGAGAAGGGGAGAGACACTTAGAAATTCTCTGTGACATTTAGAGTCCAGACAGGTTGTCAACAAAGCAGTCCCACTCCCAACCCGGCAGGTTTCTTACTCAGCAGACCCTAATAGCCCCGGGGACTTTTAATCCAGTGAACGAGCACTGGACTTGGTGAACCTCTGCTGCATGTCTCCAGAGTCTTGTCTGGAAGGTCTGCCTCCCGCTCAGTGGGAGGGCTGGAAGCCCTGAAAGTCAGTTCCAGTGGAATGATACTCAGTGGGTGGGTCTGCCTGGCCCAAGTGAAGTGGAGGATTGGGCAACTGTCAGGTGACTTGGCTCCATGCGGACGGCCCGGTGGGAGGGATAATTCGGGTGGCCGAGTCGATTTGGGGTTGTTTTTGGTGGGGGGGGCCAGAATTCTCCCGTTGGGCGGTCTACACGGAGCAAGTCGACCGGATAACTGAGCGATCCTCCGCTCGGACCGTGCAGATCTAGCCACTCGTTCCACCTCTCACATGCACTTCGCCCGCCTCCCCTTCTCCCTTGCATGCTCTGCGTTGGTCGGTTTCTTCAGCTGGTCGGTCATGTGACCTCGGTGACATGACTAGTCTGGAGTGCTCGTTGAGTTGTACCCTAACCCGGTGGCCGTTGTGTTTGGTTAAACAGCCGTTGAATTAACCCTTTTTTCCTTAGCCCTACCTTTGCCGAAGCCGAGATTCTGTAGCCCGGGAATCTGTGTTTTCATTGAAAAAAAATTGTTTCCTGCTCCTTTAAGAGAGGGGTTGGAGAAGAAATGGGGGCAGTATTCAGTCCACTGCCCCAACAGGTGCTAAAATGGTCTCTCTCTCTTTTCCCCGTGCCCGAATCATCCCCGCTAGAAAAGCAGGTGCTGAGGGGGACGCAGGCCATTTTGGCGGTCGTGCGCTAAATGGTTCCCTGGATCCCTCTCTGAATTCAAAAAGCGGAAAGGGGTTTTCCAATCGGAGGCGGGAAGCTGGGGATCTTTCAGGCCACAGGGGCACAGCGATAATTCACGAGGGGATTCCTTAGCGGTCTGAAAAAGTTCAGGACGTAAACGTCACCGTACTTCACCGAGGAAGGGTTCGGGATCTCGGAGGGATGAAGCTGGCTGGAGCTGTTGGTCCCTGATGGATGCTCTAGGGTTCAGGATGAGCCTGGAGCCAGATTTTGAGTTTTCCCGGGCCAGGCATTGCATCTGACCATGAGGGAAGAGGGAAGAGCTCTGCTTTAGTAGTGGCTCTAAATCCTAAGCAGGAGCAGCCCTCTCAGCTTCCCCCGGAATGTGGCCGTTGAATCTCTTTGGTTGTTTGTTCGTTTCTGCTTTTCTGTCCTTCCTATAAAACTCGACTCTTTTTCTGTCCTAATCACACTTACACACACAGGTCAGGATTGGCAAGAAATGCAAATGGGCCCCAGCCCTTCCTCACAGGAACCCAAGATCTGAGTTAGGATCCAAACAATTGGACTCTCCCTTTCCCCCCCCCCCACCCCGTTGGGCCTATTCCTCTCTAGCCTGAAATTTAGGCTTGGCAAACTTGCCGAGAGTTGACGCAGTTTTCGGGCTGAGTTGGTGATACCAAATCAGCGACCTCTCCTGAGCCTGTTGCAGTCTGCCCACTACTAGCCATCGACAGCGGGCAGCTGCAGAGATGGAGAAGTCTAGCAAAAAGAAGTACCAGATCGTTCGAGATCTTGGAAAGGGTCAGTCCTAGAAAACGGCCCAAGGAGGAGCTAAAATGAGGAGCTCTCATTATATGCTTCGCCTCCCTCTACTAAGGGATCTTTGCTTAGGGCAAGGGTTTGACAAACAGCTCCCCCTTCCCATTTTTCTCTTCCCCCTCTCCCTCACAGTGTTTCCCCGCTGCGGGGTCAACATTCATTGTCGGTGTTGTTAAGACCTCATCATTAGGCACATTTGAGCGTCTTTATTGAGTGAATTGTGTCTCGGCTTTAGATGTGTTTTTCCCCCCCACATTCCTCTGCCATTCCTCGCCCCCCAACCAAATTCAGTGTCAGTGTTTAGACTGTGCTACATTTACTGTGTCACATTAATGTATATATTGCGATACACCACATCACACTGTACCGTACACTATGCTATTGCACTGGGACCAGCCGATGGAAATTTCTCAACAGCTGGAGTTTTATTGCTCCGCAGCCTCCCTGCCAAGAACCAATTTGGATCCGACTAGCTGAAGATGGCAGAGACGAGGGGGGCACAGTGGCACAGGGCTGGTTGTCCTACCTCATCTGGCTGTCATAAGCGCCCCAGCAATGATAATCGCAAATTACACTCTGTGCTGGTATTTAGCGTCTTTCGTCTCAGAGCCCTCGAAAATTGCGCAGTGGGTCCCCAGGAATAAAGTAACCCCGAAAAAATGGATCGTGGAGTCAACACGGAAGTCAGTGATTCAGAAAGGCTTCACTCGGCTTATCTCCCGTGGCCCTGCTGGATCGTTTTCCCCTCACACAATCTCCTGGTCGTCTCAGACCGGTTTCGGAGGGCCCCTGACCGTGGAGATGGATGGCGGGGACGGTTTTCTGATCTGCAGCAGAACTCTGACCGAATCCTATCACACCCAATTTGAACCCCACCCTGAAAATCCTCGCTTCCAACATTCGCAACTCTGTTGTACGCTCCCAGCGCTTAGTCACCGTGCTCGGCCCACGGGAAGCACTCGATAAATGCCATCGATTGATTGATCGACCACGCGGGAACGTGAGCTGGCTTTGGCCCGCTCCGACCTGAAGTTAGTGGTTCTCCTCGTCCCGACTGATAAATATTAAACCATCGGTCAGTCGATTGCTGATGCCCTTCCCCCCCACCCCCAGCAGATGGCTGTGGATTTTAATTCAGGCTAATGGCAGCAGCGGCCTTCCACCTCTGTCGGCCCACTTGCACAGTGAGGAAAGGACTCCCGCTTCCCTCCAGGGAGGGTCGGAGAAGCTTCATTAGGAAATTCCTATGAAATCCTCTAGGGTCCTCAGATGAAAGATGTGGGTGTCGCTGCGGTAATCTTGCTGGAAGCTGCCATTATGGTGGATCCGTTTGGTGCGAGAGTCCTGCGAAATATGCAGGAAAGGTACTTGGCAGCATGTACCTAGCCGAGCCCTCAAAAAATTGCTTCAGGCTGTTGGGAAATTCCGGTTAGATCACAGAAAGGAGGTCTTGCTGCTGGATTCAGTCCTAGCAGTTGGGGGTTTTCCCAAGACCGTGCCTCTACTCTTCGGCCCAGTGAGTGCCTCTCGGTTGGGCCTTGGCCTCGGCCTTTCTCCAGAGAGGTCGTCAGGGCTAGGAGGAAGCACTGAAAAACAGCCGCAGCTGGAAAAAGCAGAGGCAGTTCCTTGCTTCCGAGGACAGAGCTGGTGTCCAGGGGAGATCCTTGGCCAGGGCGGGATGGGGGTTGTTCAGGTTTGTGTTATGTGTTCTCTCTTTTGAGGTTGCTCACCTCTACTTGTCTCTCCCTCTCACCGCCACCTGACCCAGGAGCAGCGCACGGTAAAGTCTTTCTTTCTGTCTCTATCTTTCCCTCTCTCATTCTCTCGCTCTAGCCCTTAACGCATACTTTTTTTTTTTTTCTTTTATTCTGTTTCCTTTTTTTCCTGCATTCATGGACGTACATCTCTTTGAGCGGAAGGGTGTGAGCCGCTCTCATCCTGTTCCTCAGTGGAGTGCTTCCTTGGAAAGGGAGTAGGATACTGGAGGCCGAACAAGAGATTGGAAATCGGGGCTCCCGGCTTCCATCTCTGCTTCTGCCACCACCTCAGAAAAGGGTCTGATACCCTGGGCTTTAATTTTCCCATCGGTCAGATGGGAGTGGTGAGGCCGTCTTCACAGGGCTCTTGGGAGAATCTGTGGCCTTTTAAGATCCTTAGATGCCAGAGGCTAGAGAAGGGTGTCCGTCCAGGGATTTAGTCTCCATTTGTGATGTGGCGGATGTGTGGCGTTAAGGTAGGTGACCGGCGGAAGATGCTGCCTTTTCTCTCCTGAGCTGCCGATGATGGGCAGAGATCAAACAACCCCTCTGGGCCTTCACCGATTCCGATACCGGAGTAGCTCCGAGCTTGGTCAATAGGTTCCTTTTCTGTTGGGACTTCCTGGTCTCCCAGCATATAAAAAGGTTTTTTGTTGTTGTTTTTTTCCCCGCAGTATTGACTAGGTGGCCGCCTTTCTTCCCCCGGTGCGTTTTTGGTTTTTTTTTTTCCCAAACTCAAGGACCACAGTGAGAAGAATGGCTTGTTTGTCAGACCTGCTAGTGAAAGAGAGGATCTCAGTCCCAGATATTTTCAAGTTGGTGGTTGAGGCTCCTAAAAAAAAACAAAAAAAAACCCCGTGGTAAAAACAGGAAGTTCCAGCCGCAGGACTCTGAGCAAAATATTTCCCATCTCTTCCCCTTAAGTTTTCTGCCTGGAAAATGGAAAAGCTACCGCAAGGGTGCAGCTTCATTAATTGGGGTTTGTAAAACGGTTTTGACTTCTCAGCCAGAGAGAGAGAGTGTGTGCAGACAAGATAGGGACTTTGGATCATTAACAAACTAGGTCTGTGCTCCCCAGGGGCCCTTCCCCTCTTCCTAATTGATCCAGCTCAGAAGGCACACTGCAGAGAACGGAGGTTCCACTCATTTCTGTGGCTCATCCTCAACAGGCAGATATGTCAGAGAGGCTGGGTCTGGGCTTTCTAGTTCAATCTACCTGAAGGAGAGGCAGCGGTGCAAAACCGAGCGCGACCTCCCTCGCAAATGCCACGGTCTGTGCCTGTTAGCAGAAAGCTCCCACTGCGGCTAAATAGGGCTCCTTGTTTTATGCGGCCACCTCACTGGGTAATGGTGTCTGCGCTGCCAGCTCCCTGGGAAGGGAGAAGAAAAGAAGTGCCTTCAGAGGAGGGGTCCAGCTCCCAAAACCCTGACGCCTGCCCAGGTGCTTTCACTTAGAAATCCACAGAAGGCAAAGGATTTGAAGGGGATTTGTTTGGTTTGGGAGAGTTTTGTGTTTGCATTTAAAGGTTCCCATTTTCCCTGGGGAACATCATAGGCTTTAGTGGCGAAAACAAAACAAAACCTTTTCAAGGCACTGGAAACCTTCCCGGGCTCCCTTCCCTATAGATACCCCAACAAAGGAGGAAATCACAGCTTAGGCCCTGCTCAGCTTAAGTCTTGGCTTCAAGAATGAGAGCCGATTTACCTGATGGCGGCGTCCCTCCGACATTTGCAAGTCAAAGCATAATTGTCCGAGGACGCTGATGAAGAGCAACAACTGAAGCTCTCTCCATTCTGGATGAAATCAGAATAGGAGAACTCACCCAGATAAAAGGCCAGAAGCTGGGAGGATGCCAGCGTTGAAAGGGGAAACGGGGTTGGGGGGTGGCCGGCAGAGAAGCGGCAGGCTGTAGCTTCCAGAGGTTCAGCAGCAGCTTCCCCATTGCGCCTCACCCCCCTGACCCCATTTGCCGGTTCCTGGATGCTGCCACTGGCCACTGCCTTGGGCCTGTTCCATGACTTAATAATAATATAATGATAGTAAGTATGGTATTTGTTAAGCATTTATTATGTGCCGGGCACTGTACTGATCGCTGGGATGGATATAAGCAAATCTGTTCGAACGCCATCCCTGTCCCATGTGGGTCTCACAGTCTCCGTCCCCATTTTACAGGTGAGGTAACTGAGGCCCAGGGAAGTGCAGTGACTTGCCCAAGGTCACACAGCAGACAAGTGGCGGAGCCGGGATTAGGGCAGGGAACGTGTCTGTTAACTCTGCGCTCTCCCAAGCGCTTAGTACAGTGCTCTACGCATGGTAAGCGCTCAGTAAATGCCACTGATTGATGGATTTAGAGCCGAGCCTGCGGCAGCATCAGGCCTTAGCCCTGTGGGAGGATATGAGGGCAGGGAAACAGGGCTCGTTCTTGACCAGGCTATTTTCCAGGGAAACACTAGCGGTGTCTGTGGGAGGTGAGACTGTCTTCCCCTTGGGACCCTCTCAGTAGATGATCAGGACTGCCCCCGGGCAGGGAAGGGAATGCCCTGATCAGGAGCTAGCCGGTCTCTGGGCCCAACGCAAACCCTCAAGGTGGTCCCCAGGGACCACAAAGCTTCCCAGAGGTTGGGGAGGACCTGTTGCCGGAGTGCCTCAGAGTGGCAAACCTGGGTATTGGTGAATCAGCTTGCGGCTTTTGTCACGTGGTAAGTTGTCACTGTTTTCCCCCAACTTGAAGCAGGATGCCACAGGCGACCTTTCCAACCAATTAGTTAGGCTCTTAACTGAAGGAGAGGCTTAAGGACCACTGAGGTTGAACCATTTTTCTCCGGGCTTGGTAGGGGCCATATTTTCGTCATTCATACGGAGGGCAAGAGTTTGCCATGCTCATCGGCATGGTTTGAACTTTGCCAGGGTGGGCTCTGTAGGCCATGAGATGAAACCTTCCTGCACGTGACACTCCTGGACTGAGTCTGACTCTCTCTCCTCCTCTCTCTGGTTTTCTCTCTCTCGCTCTCTCGACTCCTTTCCCCACCCCCCAACTTTCCTCTACAGTGGCAACAGTAAAGGAAAAGACATTAACACGATCAAATCCCTCCGAGTCCTCCGTGTGCTGCGCCCTCTCAAAACCATCAAGCGATTGCCAAAGCTCAAGGTAAGATGGGCAGCAAGTTCGCAGTAAGGTCACGGTCAAGGCTTAGGAAGTGTTCGGGTACCAACGTGCTATTTCAGGGGTTCAGAAATCAGGTCAGTCGATGGAAATCCGGAACAGAGGGAGACCGGAGAACGAGTCGAGCAACAGTAACAAACGGCGAATACCGGGTCAGCCGTGGAAAAAGTGTGAGTTAAGCAATGGTTGCAGCTACCCTCGGTGAAGTGCCGGGGATTTTCAGAGACCCGGGAGGACTCAAATCTCTCTGCTTCTCTTCCTGGTGGCTAACCCTTGGTGTGCTAAATGGAATCATCAATGTCATAGGGTGCGTGTAGTTGGTTAGGCGGGTGTATGTGAGCCAAAGTGTAGCTCTCTAGAGTCCCGTCGCAAGCTCTGATTGGCTCGCGACTAGCTCCCAGGAGGTGGGTGAGTGGGCAGACCAGGGGTGTCTCCCCCTGCCACTGAGTGGCCCAGGACTACTTGCCACAGGCCCGTCTCCAAGGGGAGGGTGCTGAGGAAGTTGGTTCCTGTCCTGCCTTTGGCCACCCCAGGCCACAGCCTCAGCCCCACTTCCTTCCTTTGCTCCCTTCCCTTGCCCCTATGTCTCCTCCCCCTTTCTCTCCTCTCTCTCTCTCTCCTTTCTTTCTTTCTCTCTCTCACACTCTGTCTCTCTCACACTCTCGCTTTCTCCCCTTCCCGCCCCCTCCAGGACCCCTCTATGCAGTTCTTCCCATTTGTGCCCCCATCCCCTCCTTTCTATTCCCCTCCTTTCTATTCCCCTCCTGTCTTTCATGCCTCTTTCCCTCTCCCCTCTGCAGTTTCCGTAGCATAGTGGTTATCATGTTTGCCTTACGTGTGAAAGCCCCCCCCTCCCCAACCCCCCGTTCAAAACCGGGTGCAGTTTGCTCTTCACTGTAAGCTCCTTATGGTCAGGGAATGGGCTGTATTGAACTCTCCCAAGTGTTTAATACAGTTAATATCATTAATTGATTGATTGATTGAGTCTCCCTCCCCCCCCCCCATTCTCTAACTATGCCTGAGTGTGTATCTCTGTGAAACCGAGTGTGTTTTCCTGGAGCTGCCTCTCTGTGTAAATGTCACCTCCAATGAAAGTACTTTTTTGCTAGTCAAAATTTATTGAGCACCTATTATATCCAAAGCACTGTACAAGGCAGATAAAGTCAAGGGTCAAGCCCCCAGGGAGCTTCTAACAAGCAAACTTAAGAGCACTAAATCAAAAAAAAAACAAACAAACAAAAAACCAAGCCACCAGAGTAAAGGAATAACAAGCAATGCATAATGGAGGAAAGGGTGCTGAGGTGGTTGGCAGGCTAGATGGTTGCCACCAGAAGGTTAGTGGATTCGGGAGCGGGGATTTTGCACTAGTATTTATATGGTCTTTCAAGGCAACACTTCGTACTTGATATAGAGGTTTCAAACAGCAACCTCAACTCGATGCTAAGGAATCTGAAATCAGGTCCTGCAATGAACGCTGACTTCTCCTAGCTGTGCCCCTCATTCTAACTTTAACCTGACCCCCCCAAACTACTGTTAGAGTAGTGGTAGTATTTATTAACTGCTTACTTTGTGCAGAGGACTGTACTAAACCATCAACCATTTCCCCTGGGGGCATGCCATATAAAGGCCTCAACCAGACCAAAGTTTTGGCTTCTTTCTGTCCCAAAAGCAGAGCAGAAGTTGACCCTATTCCTAATCTGCATGTTGCAGGGGATTCACCTCCTGACACCCAGCCCCTCATTTCCTGCCTCTGGGGTTTTTTAAAAAAACTTTTCTCCCTCCCGCTCCCTTGCCTGATTCCTCCCCTGGAATTGGCTCATGTCATCGAGTGAGTGGTTGACGTCCATCAGTCAGTCGGTGGTATTGAGTGCTTGTTGTGTGCAGAGCACTATCCTTAGCTCTTGGGAGAGTACAACAGAGTCAGTAGACACATCCCCTACCCACAAGGAGCTTATAGTCTAGAGGGGGAGAAATAACTATGAAACACCATGACATACTTTAGAGAGGCATCTAACAGAGAGGAATGGTGGTGGAGCCAGGCAAATTAACCCCAATTACAATCTCAGGCCCTGAAAGGAATGAGCTCAGGCTGCAAACACAAAAGAATTTGAATAAAAATTGAAAATACCACTCAGGGCTGTCGATGCGCTCAATTGCATTCTTACCATGATGCCGGGAAGGATAGGAGGGGCTGAGGAAAAGTTAGATAGGGGATGAGTTTGGGACTCTGACGAGTTGGCTGAGCTAATGTTGAACACTGTAATGTCATCCTGCTTCCCCCCCACCCCCGCCCCGGGAAGGATCTTGAAGGAGCTAGTCGTTTACTTGTTCTTTGGGCTTCCGGAAATGTCCATTTATGAATGTGAGGGGCCGGGCCTGGGCTGCAGTCTGAGATAGACCCTCACAAGAATTGCACGTTCTTTCCCAGGCCGTGTTCGACTGTGTGGTGAATTCTCTCAAAAATGTGCTCAACATCCTCATTGTCTACATGCTCTTCATGTTCATCTTCGCTGTGGTGGCCGTCCAACTCTTCAAGGGCAAGTTTTTCTTCTGTACAGATGAGTCGAAAGAGTTCGAGAAGGACTGTAGGTACGTGCCGTGCCCCCTGGATGTGGGTGAGGGAGGGATGCCAAGGCAGCGTGTGCTCGTCCGTTGGTTGCCAGGACGACCTGGGAATCGGTCCCGGGGATCTAGCCAGGCTCCGCTACAGCGTGGCTTAGTGGATAGAGCACGACTCTGGGAGTCAGAAGGGCCTGGGTTCTAATCTCGGCTCCACCATATGTCTGCTCGTGACCTTGGGCGAGTCACTCCACTTCTCTGGGCCTCAGTTACCTCATCTGGAAAATGAGGATAAAGACTGTGAAACCCACATGGGACAGGGACTGTGTCCAACCTGATTAACTTGTATCTACCCCAGTGCTTAGAACAGTGCTTGCCACATAGTAAGCACTTAATTACCATCATCATTATTATTATTATAGGCTCCTGGGGAGCTTGGGGCAAGCCCATGGTGTGCTTCCCTTTTCCCATCTGTGAAGTGGGAAGAGTGTGAGCAGCACCAAGTGAGGCGTTGGTGGTTCAGGGCGAGACTGTTAAGTGCCTGGGGAAATTTGTAGCAGAACCCTAGAGCTGGATTTCCTAAACTGGGAAAGTGTGGCCAGCCCAATGTGATGTTTGCACTTGGCCCTTGGGGATGAACAGTGAGATTTCTGCCTTGCAAATGGAGTATTGTCCAAGCCTTGCCTCCCCCCGCCCCCATCCCCCTCCCCAACACCCCCTTGAGAAATGTGAAGTTGTCCTGTTAGGAAGTCAGGCCAGTTAGACCCGCTAATTCCCATAAGCGCTCTGAGTGGCTAGCGGGGGTGAGCATTTCAGAGTGTTTCCTCTTCCTTGTTAACTACATCCCATCTCTTATTCACAGGGGCGAGTATCTTGTGTACGAGAAAGACAACGAGGTGAAGGCCCAGAAGCGAGAGTGGAAGAAATACGAGTTCCATTACGACAACGTCCTGTGGGCTTTACTGACCCTTTTTACTGTGTCCACAGGAGAAGGCTGGCCACAGTAAGGGGATAGGGAATTGACAGTGGGCATTGGTCACTGATGTATTTGCCGGTCATCTCAGAACACGCGTACTGATATTCCGCTTAAAATGGCAGGAATAAAGAGCGTTATGTACTACGCTCTGCAAACATTGAAATTAGTGTCAGACCAACTTCCTTCCAAGTGACACCATTTGGTCCCATTTGCAAATGCAGTGTCCTTCGGGAACTTGGGTTGGGAGTACATAAGAGTTGCCTTGTGGTTTGAAGATGACATGGCTGACTGTGAAATTGTATCTAGGTATGAGTGTCACACTCAGATTCCTTGCACAATTGCTCACTGTGCCCATGGAAATCCAGTTGGGCACCCTTCGTTGGCCCTTGGCTATTCAGTTGAGCGTCGCTCAGACACCCGTGGTTAAGAGCGTAAAGGCACGTTCTGCCGCCAGTGGGTCACGCAGTGGAGTTGTTTGGACAGTAGTGGTGGTGGTTTGCACTGAGCCATGCACACTCTCCGTGCCAGGCTGGCACAGAGAACGGATGCAGCCTGTGGTTGCGGAGCAGACTTGTCTCTGAGATCTCCACTGGGCCCTCGCCCATTTGGAAAACCATCATTGAGCGTGAGATTCAGACCGGCTTAGTAACGGTCGGGAGGCTCTTTTCTCCTTTCTCGCCAAAGCCGGAAATGAGAAACAACAAACAGCGACAACAAAAATAGTCGGTCAGTTATCCTCGCAATTGGACAGACCAAAACTGGAAGACACCGGGGGCATATGTGGGCAAGGGCAGTTCTCTCAGGGGGCAACACAGCGTCACCAGAGAGTCACCCTTGCCCCTGGGCAGACTTGAAAGGCCTGGTCCCAGCAATTGTCTGACCATCAAACCACTCAACAACAGTAAATGAGCCCATGAGGCATTACCCCTCCAAAAGATGGTGCACCTTAGCGCCTGTCTCGGTGACAGCCTTCATCGGACTGTCCAACCTCACCCCGGGCAGTGAAATCGACTTCACGCCTGGCCAGCCCGGGTGCCACAAGCGATGCCATCCTTTCTGGGCGATAACCATTTTCGTCATCACCCAGCACCCCTATCAGATTCGATGTGGAAGCAGAGGAGAGAAAAAGTTAAAGACCTAAAAAAAGATAAAAGTCTAGGCTCTTAATCACACCACCCAAGGAGTCAGAAACGGGGGAATTCTGCTTCCCCAAAAGCCCCCTTTTCTGGGTTAGGCCAGTGGAAGGACCCATGCCTGGAACCCTAGGTCGTGGGTTCTAATTCCGGCTCTGTTGCCTGTCTTCTGTTTGACCTCGGGCAAGTCACTTCGCTTCTCTGTGCCTCAGTTACCTCAGCTGTAAAATGGGGATTGAGACTGTGAGCCCCTCAAAGGACAGGGACTGTGTCCAACCCCAGTAAGTTCCAGTGTGTCCAACCACAGAGTAAGTGCTTAACAAATACCACAATTATTATTATTATTTCCCTGCTCTGCTGCCCTTCTCTTTCCTGAATCCAGTGTGTACAGTACTGTTGAGTGTGACTCTAATGATGTACAAAGTACAGACAATTAGAAAAGGCTTCAGTAATGGAAGTGGTGGTTGCAGAGACAGAGAGGGAGAGAGAGAGAGAAAGAAAGAAAATTAAAATACATGGAAAGTCACACTCTTCTCCAGGTTAGTCATGTTTCCCCTGTAACCCTCCCTGACCCTTTCCTGGGCCAAGCCACAGACGATATCTCAGATTACCGATAGGACACCAAGAGCCCCATAGTGTTCCAACGGGCTCGGTGGGGTGGTTTTTATTTCTCCCTAATGGTCTTTTTTTCTTCCTTTTCTTCCCTTCCCTCTCTCTCTCGCTCTCTCTTTCTCTTGCCTTCTCTCCTTCCCATCATCCCTTACTGCTGCAGGGTCCTCAAGCACTCAGTGGATGCTACTTTTGAAAACCAAGGTCCCAGCCCTGGATACCGCATGGAGATGTCCATCTTCTATGTGGTGTACTTTGTGGTGTTCCCATTCTTCTTTGTGAACATTTTTGTGGCCTTGATCATCATCACCTTCCAGGAGCAAGGAGATAAGATGATGGAGGAATACAGCCTGGAAAAGAATGAGGTACCAGTTCCTAGCTTTACCTTCTCGATTGGGAACCAGGGGAAAAAAAAAAAATCCCCTTCTTTGCATCCCGCAAGGGTCCCTTGCCCATGTCCTCCCTCTGGCCTGGAACACCAGCCCCCTTCATTTCTGACAGACCACCACAGGCAGCATGGCGGGGTGGATAGAGCACGGGCCTGGGAGTCAGAAGGTCATGGGTTCTTATCCTGGCTCTGCCACTTGTCTGCTGTGTGACCTTGAGCAAGTCACTTCACTTCTCTCTGTGCCTCAGTTACCTCCTCTGTAAAAAAGGGATTGAGACTGTGACCCTCACTTGGCACAGGGACTGTGTCCAACTCCATTTGCTTGTATCCACCCCAGCGCTTGGTATGGTGCCTGGCACATAGGAAGCGCTGAACAAATACAATCATTACTATTATTATTATTATTATTTCCCCACCTTCAAAGCCCTCCTAAAATCCCATCTCCTCCAAGAGGCGTGACCTGACTAAAGCCCAACCTGCCCTATCCGCCCTCCCCTCTGCATCACGTGTCCCCCGCCAAGCACTTTGATGCTCACCCCAGCCCCACGACACGTATGTAAATATCCATGTACTCTAATATGTCCCCTATCCATAACCTGTTTCAGTATCTGTCTCCCCTGTAGACTGTAAACTCCTCGCGGGCAGGGGTACGTCTACCGACTCTGTTATATTGTACTTTCCAATTTGCTTACTTTCCCAATTGCTTAGTACAGTGCTCTGCACACTATAAATACTAAATAGCATTCTTTGATTGGTTGATTATGTTAAACAATGTTTTCTGAGGCAAGATCTGTCAGAATGGTGACACCCCACCCCCCCCACCCCGCCCCAACTCCTGCAGGAAATGTAGTCTAGGCTAGTCTAGTGGAAAAAGTACTGTACTAGAAGCACCGCAGGTAGTATTAGTGATAAGTATTTATGAGAAGCCGCATGGCACAGTAGATAGAGTCAGAAGGTCATGGGTTCTAATCCTGGCTCCGCCACTTGTCTGCTGGCTGATGTTGGGCAAGGCACTTCACTTCTCAGGGCCTCAGTTCCCTCATTTGTAAACTGGGGATCGAGACTGTGAGCCCCACATGAGACAGGGGCTGTGTCCAACCCGATTTGCTCGTGTCCACTCCAGCGCTTAGTACGGTGCCTGACACCTAGTAAGTGCTTAACAAAAACTGTAATTATTATTATTGCTATTATTTATAGGGTTCTTGCTTTGAGCTGAGCCCTGTACGCGGCACTGAATGAATATAAAAAATAGCAAATTCAAATACTGTTCCTGTCCCACAGGGCGTTCACAGTCTCAGAGTAAGCACTCAGTAAATACCACTGATGATTCGTCAGAGAGAGAGAGAGGACGGGTGGACACTTAGGAGAGAGAAATGAATTAGACCGGACACAGACAATGGGAACACTTACGGGATTTCCAGAATCGAAAACGAGGGGACTAGAAAAGCAGTGTGGCCTAGCGGAAAGAATTTGGGCTTGGGATCTAATCCCAGCTCCACACCTGGCCTGCTGAGTGAGCTCGGTCAAGTCCCTTAACTTAATTTTTTTTATGGTATTGGTTAAGCACTTACTATGTGCCAGGCACTGAACTAAGTGTTGAGATGGATACGAGCTAATCAGACTGGGCGCTGTCCATGTCTCACATGGGGCTCACAGTCTTAATCTCCTTTTAATAAATGAGGTAACTGATGCACAGAGAAGTGACTTGCCTAAGGTCACACAGCAGATAAGCGGTGGAGCCAGGATTAGAACCCAGGCCCTCAGACTCCCAGGCCCCTGCGTTATCCTCTAGGCCAGGTTGCTTCTCCAAACTTCTCTGTGCCTCAGTTTACTCATCTGTAAAATGGGAGTGAAATACCCATTCACCCTCCCACATAGACTGTGAACCTGCTAAGGGATTGTGTCTTGACCGGATGATCTTGTACCTACCCCTCTGTACTGCTTAGTACAGTTCTTGGCACATTGTAAGTGTATGATAAGTGCTGTGCCTACCATCATCATCATCATCATCACAAATAAACAGTCCTTGATGTGGCTAAGTGGATAGAGTACGGGTCTGGGATTCAGAAGGATCTGGGTTCTAATCCCCGCACAGCTACTTGTCTCCTGTATGACCTTGGGCAAGTGACTTCACTTCTCGGTGCCTCTGTTACCTCAGCTGTAAAATGGGGATTAAGACTGTGAGCCCTGTGTGGGACAGAGACTGTGTCCAACCCAATTTGCTTCTGTCCATCCCAGTGGTTAGTACAGTGCCAAGCACTTAAACACCACAGTTGTTATTGCTATTAACATCATTAAGTCCTGATGTCACCAAGTCACCCCAGTGACCTGAAACAAGGCATTTAACCCGCTACTCCTCCCTTCCCCTAGCAGGACTGTGAATTAGTTCCCAGAAATGCTATGAAGGCGAACCCAGTTCTTAGAAGACAGGCACCATAGAAAGCAGAAGTGGTACTATTATTATTTTAATAATCATAACAAAGTAATAATCATGCAGTTGCTCCTTCAGTGTCTGCCTCTGGCTATAATCATCATTATCATCATCCCCAGCATTCACTGAGCATCTCCTGGGTACAGCGCCCTCTCCTAGTTGCTTGCTAATACAGAATGATATTCAGGAGAGAAGTTGAGAATTTTTTTTT
Organism: Ornithorhynchus anatinus; assembly: GCF_004115215.2. NCBI lineage: Eukaryota > Metazoa > Chordata > Mammalia > Monotremata > Ornithorhynchidae > Ornithorhynchus > Ornithorhynchus anatinus. Next base: position 8,754,680 of record NC_041750.1, read on the forward strand.
TCTCCCCCCGCCCCGAGCCAGTGAAATTAATCAGGTTTGCAAGGTAGTGTCACATTTGGCTCTGTCCCGTGAACCGCCCAGGTGAAAGTATAGCATCAGTGAGCTTGGGGAGTCGGGGAAATTAGATAAAAGAGCTGAAACACAGAGTGGGTGGCACTAAAGGTTTGGAAAGGATGAAGGAAACGAGATGGTTTCAGGTCTAGAGACTTGCCACGCGGGAAATTGGGCCCCACCCCACCCCTGTTTTCCCCTTTTCCCCCTTGTTCTCTTCAAGTCTTTCTCCTCTTTTTCTTCACTCCCATGTTGCCCCTGTCCTCCTCCTCAAGTCTCTCTCCTCTTTCCCTTCACAGAGAGCATGCATTGATTTTGCTATCAGTGCCAAGCCTCTGACCCGACACATGCCTCAGAACAAGCAGAGTTTTCAGTATCGAATGTGGCAGTTTGTGGTGTCCCCACCCTTCGAGTACACCATCATGGCTATGATAGCTCTCAACACCATTGTGTTAATGATGAAGGTGAGTCCCCCTCCCCCGATGCGTCCCAGGCTTTCTAAATGCGGGGAATTGTGTTAGGCTGGGAGTCAGAGGTCCTCAGAGGGGGGGGGAGGGGAGCGTTCTCTGGCTGGGGGATCTAGGGTGGTCCTGGATCGTGTATGTCTTCCCAGCCCCCGGGTCCCCTAGCTGGTTGGAGCTGAAGAACCGTTTCCCGAGCTGACCTGTTCCCCTTTCCCTCCTCAGTTTTACGGGGCCACCACCGCTTATGAAAACGTGCTACGAATGTTCAACATCGTCTTCACTTCTTTGTTTTCCTTGGAGTGCCTCCTCAAAATCATGGCTTTCGGAATCCTGGTAAGTCTTCCGGAGGAGTACCTGGTGCAGCTCCTGGGTTGGCAGAAAACCAAGGACCTGTGAACCCAGGCTGCAGCCTGGGAGAATACAACACAGAGGGCTGGACGGGAATTCACGCTTGGCACATCACCTCCTGGGTCCATCTGCCAGAAATACAGGTTTCCAGCCCCAGTCCCAAGGAAACACGGTAGCGGTGTTCAGGAGCTCCTGGCTCCAAATGGTCTGGTCCGAGTCTTCGCGCGGGCCGAAGCTGATTCTCCGACGACACGGGAGGCTTGTTTCTCCCCAGAGAGAAGGAATCCTAAGGGGGTGTTAACTAAAACCTGACGGAAATCCCACATAGGTGTTGGGCTGGAACACCGTGCAGATAGAAGGGTCTTCTGAGGGGAGAGGTGGCCTCTCCCATTCTCCTCCCTTTGCCTGTTTGAGGTCTCCCTCAAATTTGCAGGCTTGTGCCCTCTTGCCTTCCCTTCCCACCCCTCCCACTTTGAGGATGCTACCTGGTATTTCCCATTGGGTCCTCGGCAGTCCTTGGAGAGCACGGGTAAAATTCCCAGCCAAACCGCTGCACTGGTTGAATGTGATGGGTTCTGAGAAACCGTTCAACTCCTCTCTGGCACTGGCTTAGACTGGGAGCCCTATGTGGGACAGGGACTGTGTAAGACCTGATTAACTTGTATCTTCCCCAGCGCTTAGAACAGTGGTTGACACAGAGTAAGTGCTTAACGAATACCATTTAAAAAAAAGCAACTTAGAGTTGGAGGTCACCCGACAACTTTTCCTGAGGTGAGGGGTGCCTCTTAGCCTAAGCCCTTCCCCCCAAGAATGTCCCTAAACCTGGGAGGAGCACATGCCACGGGAAACTCCGGAACGGACACTGGCCCGAGAGCCAGGGGACGGTTTTCTTGTTCTTGTTCCTGTTGCTTTCGTCATGAATGTCGTTTGAATGTTGGCTAGTTGTGTTGCTGTTCTTCTTTTTGTTGTTCCTTTGTCTTTTGTTTTTTCTTTATAGAATTATTTCCGTGATGCCTGGAATATCTTTGATTTTGTGACAGTTCTGGGCAGCATCACAGACATCTTAGTAACAGAGTTTGGGGTAAGTTCAACACCAACTCCTCTCTTTGCTGTTGTCGTGAGGTACCAGGCATCAACGCCAACCACCACCAGTGGTGGTGTGGGAGCATGAAACATTGAACGATAGGAAAAAAACAGCAGTTTGGGCGGAGGGGGTGCGTTTGGCCCTTTGAGCTACGAGTGGTAGCGATGGGGAGAGAGATGGGAAAGATACTGGGCAGAGGCCTCTACCTACCCCTTCTCGAGCGAGATTTAAGTGGGATAGGAAAGGGTGGTATCCCCATTTCCGAGGATGTCCCAGGCCAGATGGGAGCACTTATAGGGCCATCCGAAAGGAAAAGGAAATCGACCTCCTTGGCTTTCTTAACCTGCCAAAGTGTCATGCTTGAGTATCCAAGTAGACTGCACGAGATTTTCCCGTCTCGACCACGTACCGTCCCGTGCCCCTCTGCGCCTGGACGGACGTGGCCCCTGACTGTTCAGGGGGAGGTCCCTCGACTGAAGTTTAACTCATCGACGGTCACGCTGGTGGCTGAGAGAAACTTCAGGTTAGGGAAATGCTCCTGGTCAAACCAGGAACTTCACTCACATGCATTGCCACCTCCCCACTCCGGCCCCCACGCTTCCAGCTCTCTCCGGAAGATGTTACCCTTTTCTCGTGCTGTTCACCAATGACCCAAGCAACTGAGCCCCACTTGAAGTGGAGAGGTGCTCTCAGAAAAGCCAGGCCAAGGAAGAACCACAGCTGAGATCATAGGAAACCACCTATGCTCAGAAAGGGTTAGACTCTCATTTAGGTGTCCACGAATGAGACACCGCATTCTCAGTGAAGAAGGCACAGAAAGGAGAGGAATAGGGCATCGCACCTCATACGCTGTCCCGAGACCATGAGGTCCTGCTTTGAAAACCAGAAGGGGAGGGATCCTTTTTTATTAATGCCCTGAAAACACCCCAAATTGCGCTCCTCTCCTCTGCCAATGGAAAGAACTGCTACCCCAGCTGAAATGGAAGGACTCAGACTTGCTAATGAACTAAGGGTAGGCAAAGTGCTTTGTCCCAGTGCCCAAAATATGGTGCCAGGACGGGGGAGGCTCGGGGTGCGGGTGAGGGAGGTGCCCCGCTGCAGCAGAGAAAAGCTTCTTGATCCGGAGGCTCCGGCTCTTTGGAAATAGTTGCGGTTTGGAATGGCCTCTGTGAGTCTGGCAGCTAGAGCCTGCCCAGAGCCCAGTTCAGCAAAAGGGACCGGTTCTTTATTTCAAGTTTTTCTCGGGGATGGGGAGTGGGGGTGGGTGCATGGGGGAATCCACTGACATTATTATCGTCATTATTATTATTATTATTATCATTGTTATGGTTGTCGTTATTATTACTATTATCATCTATTGTTAATGATGATAATAATAATCATCTAAGAGAAAGCAAAGTACCAAAAGGTTGCATTTCCTACTGAGGAGAGAAAAGGAGAGTGTATGCACACTGCCCTTCCTTTCGGCCACTCTGTTTGGGACCGGGTTTGCAAATAGCCTGGAATCGGGACTCCCGAAGGGTGATCTCGGCCCATCATTCTCCCAAGGAAACCAAGGGAGCCTGGGAGCCTGGAGGGGAAGGGGAGAGGTGTGGGCGGAAATGCCAGGATCCTGTCTGCCTAGGGTGGACGAGGAAGAGTGGACTCCTGTCTTTTGATGGGATTCCTGCCCTGTGTCCGTCCCCCCGCTCCCCAGCCCAAAGTCTGGAATGAGTAGGAATTGGGGGGGGGGGGGGACCCAATTCAGGCCCCTGTGGTTGGAATTGTTCTAAGGGTTCCATGACTGGAAGGGGATCTGTGGAATTACAGTGTGCACCCACTCTCCTCCTGACCAGCAAGAGACAGAGTGAGCTGTCGGCAGGATAGATTGTTGATGATGAAGACAATGAAATGCCTTCACTGACAGTGGATTTTTTTTATTTTCCCTGTGTGCGATATATAATGATTGTGTTTCTTGTCTTGTCTCTTTTCATGCTCGCTCTTTATACTGTATATTGGCACAACGCCGTCTGAAAAACTCATCCAATCAAAATGCACTATGAAACTCATGTGTCCATCCATGAACTGGTCTGTGTGTCCATACACCAATATTTCCAAAAATTCACCGTCCTGCCCCCTTTAAAAAAAAAAATCATTACTCTTTCTTCTACTGGTTGAAAAATCAACCTAAAATTCTGAATAAAATCTCCCCAATGCCCCCACCCACCTCCCCCATCCCCCCATTCATCTTCAACATCTACATCTAGGATCCGGTTGGTTTTACTTCTTTCTGAAGCCTAAATGCCTTACATTAACTAAAAGCATCTTCTCGTTTCTGCATTGCATGCCATGTTCTGAGCTTTCTAACTGGAAACTGCCTGAAGCACCTCTCTCCCTGTCTTCCTCCCTCTCCCCCCTCCCTCTCTCCCACCCATGCCCATTAACTCTCCCTCCTACTCTTTCTCCCTTTCCATATTTTTCCTTTCTGTGTGTGTATGTGTGCTTCTCTCTCTCTCTCTCTCTCTCTCTCTCTCTCCAGCGCTCTCTCCCTCTCTCTCTAGCTCACTCTCTCTCTCTCCCCCTCCTCTCCCCTTCCTCTCCCTCACCTTTCCCCTTCCTTCCCCACTGCTTTTTATTCCGTTGGGATTTTTTTTTATTTCTTTAAAACAAAAAAGTGTCACAAATCTCACATCCATTTTTGAAAACTGTTCACTCATTAAGCTGCAGGAGCCTCACTCACTCTCCATGTAATGTAATTATTTTTTTCAAAAAGATGCAGGAGAATACAACAAAATTGAAGATCTTTGCTTCTTTAGGCGAGGGCACCATACTCACACACACACTCACCACGTGGTCACATCACGCTTTGCCTTCCTTATACCCGCTGCAGCTGCACAAAAATACATGTCCTCCCATCATCCATAGACTCGATCTCTCTCCTCTAGCACCTACTTCGACACATTTCCCCCACGTATCCCTCGCACCCTCTCGTCACCTAATGGTTGTAGCTGCGATAGGGCCACGGGGAAGGGGATCACTCTGCCTCTTGCCAGCTGGAGATTAAAAAGACTTCAGTGCCGTCTCCAATCTGAGTCTCCCTGGCAGGGCCTGGGAGTGGGGAACTGAGGCCTGTTGGATGCGGAAGGCCAGATCCTGTGGCCTGCTGGGCGGCAGTTGGCAGCGTCGGGGAGGAGCAGAGGGGGCTCCCTGATTATCTGCTGCCTGCCAGAAAAGAAAAGGGGTGGGGACGGGGTCAGGGAGGGCAACCCATGTGCACACACAGCTGCTTTTTCCACCCACGTGCTTCCCCTCTACCAACACTTGTACACTGCCTCTGTGAGCACACCCAGGTCACACGTACACACACACAGACACACCCCCTCTGTATTTCTCTTTATTTTTCCCCCCTCTCTTGCGTGCCTCGTGCTCACTTGGTTTTTGTCCACCACTTCGAAGCACCTGCCTTTTCTGATGCTTGCGCACGCTCCCTTCTCCTTAAATCCCCGCTGCCTCTGCTTCCTCCCTCTCCCCTGCCTCACTCTTTAAAGTGCCTCCACGTTTGTGTCTACTCTAGGGTTTCTCCCCGCCTCGTTGGGGCACCCGCCCGTCTCTGCCTCCTTGACCCTCGAGCTTATTGCTGCTAAGGATTTTCTAGGCCCCTCCTGGGAGGGACCGACTCCTAAAGTTCAGGAAGTTCATTTGGTGTGGGGGGAGGTGCGGGGCCGAGGTCCCGCCGGCTCATAGTCACGGAACACAGGTGAACCGTGTCTGCCGGAGCTTGGGTCGCCCTTTGAGGACGCCTCCCGGTAATGGTCCCACTGGCCCCTGCGGCTGCTGGCAGTCCCCAACGCTGCCTGGCTCCTCTCAGGAACCATCGCCCAGGAATTGGGTCGGATTGGTCCTCGGGGCGCGGTTGCCCGGCCAACTGGTAGGACTGTGGGGCCGGGAGTCAGAGGAGCGGGCTGGCTGGAGGGACCGAGGCCACTTCGCACACCGTCAGTCCCGGGAGCCAGAGGACCTGGGTCCTAATTCCGGCTGCGCCGCTTACCTGCTGTGTGACCTTGAGCAAGTTGCTTAACTTCTCTGTGCCTCAGTTCCCTCATCTGCAAAATGGGGACTCAATCCCTGTTCTCCCTCCTTCTTAAACTGGGTGCCCCACATGGGACCTGGTGATCTTGTATCTACCCCAGCCCTCGGTACATTGCTTGGCACAGAGTAAGCGCTTAACAGATACCACTATTAGCAGTAGTAATGTTAGAACACAGAGCCCAACCTGGGAAAGGGGCAGCGGCTCCCAACCTCCTGCCTCAGCGTGGGCTCAGAAGGGACGAGGCCGCCACCTCTCCACAGCCCGATTAACATCCCTAATCCTAGAGGATGATCCTAACCTGTGGGATCTGCAAAGTCCGGGCCCGGTGGCTCCGGTTGGACGGTCTGGCAAGATTCCCAGAGCTTTCCTCTTCTGGTTGGCCAGGAAATAACGTGTGAGTTACTGCTCTCATGGTATTGAAGCAAGTCCTGTTCTGTCCATACTGGGGCTAGTAAGCATGTGGCCAGATTTGAAGAAGCAACTGAGGGGGAAACGCTCCTTCTGCTGCTCGCTCCTAAATCCCAAACCACCCGGGCCCCGCTAGCCTGAGCTTTCTGGCCCAAGAACGGGGGCAGGCAGATTTGGGACAGTCTGCCTGGTTGTGCTGGTCCTGAGCCGAGTCCTGGATAGGCAGATGAGAGGATGAGAGGAGGAGGAGGGTTGCCAGAAGACTTGGGGGTATTTTAAGGGCCTGTGGGCCCCCCTTTTCCAGAAAGAGAGGATGCGGGATGAGTGAGGGGTGGTACCTGCCCTTCCCCCATCCCTCTCCTCCATGCCTCTCCCTCCCTACCGTGCACTCTCTGGCTTGTGTGCACGCACTCTCTCTCTCTCTTTTTCTCTCTTTCTCTCTCTCTCCCTCCCTCCCTCCCTCCCTTCTTTCCCTGTGTGTGTAATTCTCTCTTGCTCTGCGCAGAGGTGGGTGGCGTTCTCTCTGCATGCGTCTCGCCTCGGGGACTGCTCCTTGATTTTTCCGTCATCGCGGCCGACTGATGAATCCGCGCCACTGCCCTGAACTTTTCTGCAGCCTCCGCTCACGCATGCTCTAGTGGAGTCCATAGGTTATGCTCCACCCATGGAAGGGATGGCTTGCACTTGTGGGATAAACAGGACGGGAGCTCCTCAGTGGGGAGCTGGAGGGCAAATGGGGCGACTGGTCCACATCTTTGCAGGAGTTCAGAGAAAACGGCTCGTGCCGGAGCTTACTTTCAATCCCTCCAGGGTTTGGTTAGTGGTGTGCTGACTGTGTTGACGGTAGAGACCCTGTACTCGTCAAGTTTCACGGTAGTTGCATGGTGTGTGTCGTGCGATGCCGGTAGGTCGTGTGATTTGTGTCCTGTGGTTGCACGAGTCACGTGGCGTGGAGTGTGACTTCTCATTTCCTCTTAGATGAGGGCCATGTAGTGTGCCTTGTGTCCAGTAGACCGGGGTCACGTTGGTGTGTGTTGTGCCCTCGCACGACAGTCAGAGTGTGTGTCGTGTAAAGAGTTCAGGATGCCGGATGATGTGCGTTGAGCAGAAGAGCCGTGGTATGCGTTGGATGGTATACGGCCTCCCCGTTGGCCGTTGGCCGACGGCAGAGCCCGTGCGTGGCAGGGGTGATGGGCGAGGCAGGCGAGGAGTCAGGGGAATGATCGGTCGGTAGGCTCGTGCCCCTCTTGTCAACTCCCAGTGAAGGAGCTTGACCCTAGCGATGCCCTTTAGCGAAGGCATGAGGCCCCTGCGACTACACGGGCCCGGAGGTCTCTCTGGCCCAACCTTGCGATCGATAAGCAAGCCTTTTTGTTCGGTTGATCTTATTTCCGAGGGAAGGCCGGACTGGTGAGAGAAACGCTCGTGGGCCGGTAAGCAGCATAGCCTTATTTTTAAGGCTGCCCCAGCCCCACTGAGCCGTGCTATTCTCCTGCCTCTAGCTCGTCCCACGAGCTCTTCCAAGCCACCCCCAGACCTTCCCGTCCCCAAAGGCTGCTGGGGCTGAAGCAGAGGAAGGTGAAGGTTTGCTCAACTTAACCTTCGTAGCCGGCCGTCGTCCTCTTTCGGCCCAGCTCCCCTAAGACGTGGCATCAGCCGAGCCTCCCCCCGTTGGGTCGATAGCTGCCCGGCTCAGAAAACCGATGCTTCCTCCTTCTCCTCTGTTGGAAACATGGCCGCATCAGGGCCGGGAAGGCCACTGAAAGCCTGGGAGGGATTCAACTTGGGTCCGACCTGACGAGTGTTGGAGCCACCCCGATTTTCTGCGTTCCTCCCCCGGCCCCGTGGCCGATGAGCCCCGGTGGCCCTGAGGCTGCTGATTTGCCAAGAGAAGCCAGCAGAGGAACGGCGAATGCCCAATGCCCCATGCCCCCCTCCCTCCCGAGAAGGGCTCATCTTGCTTTCTGGGGCTCTTGGGACTCTATTCCAATCCCTCCTCTGGCTTCTCCCTCCCCACCCCCCACCCCCCCACCCCCGGCCCTGAGTTAGCCCCTCAGCCTGGCCTTTGGCGGGGGAGGAGGAGGAAGGACCCACGCCAGATAATGGCAGCGGAGAGTAGGCAGGCCCACTCACCTGGGAACTCAGAGCAGGGGTCTGACCTGGGAGGTGCTAGTGGCAGAGATGGCACAGGCTTCCACCAGCATCGCCCACCTTTCTCCGTCGGCCTCTTAAATTTCCAAGCTGGCGAGACCCATGGGAGCCCCATCGCTTCCTGCAGGCTTGGTACCACGCGGCTCCACCCAATCCCAGAAGCTGTGAAGCCATCCCTGAGAGGGGGGAAAAGGGCCAAAAATGCATCTTCACGGACCCACCAGGAGGCGAGGACTTGCCCTGCAGCCCTTCTGTCCTCCCCATCCCCGCTCGCCAAGGGGGTAAGAAAAGATCCTACTCTGCTTCTCCCAATTGGCTTGAGCACTGCTTTCAGCCCCTGGCTGGTATTTGAGGGTCAGGTCAGGGCGGGGCGGGGTGGGGGGGGAAGGCGGAGGGGGGTAAGGGAGGGGCGCGGTAAAGTGCGCCTGTTGAGTCCGTGCGACTGATGCATTTTTGGCCCAGATCGTAACACGCACATGTAACACGCACAAGTCCACCGAGCCTGGGCTTGTTGGCTTAACTCTCTTTGGTGTCTGTGCATCGTACATGTGTAGCGAGACTCTGCGAAGACGTAACTTGCTTGTGTCAGAAGGTCTCAGTGCATTTGGTTGTTGGGATAAACAAAAACCATAAGAATTTTTTTTTTTCTGATTGGATGATCTTGGATATTGGTTTCGTTTTGTTCCTTTCTTTTCTCCTCTTTGCTCTGCCCTCCTTTTCCTTTCCTTTAATTCTTCTCCTTTCTCCTCTTCTGGTCTCCTTTTCGGGGTTGCAGGGTGGCAGGGGAGTTGAAGGGTGGCATCGGGTTTGAGTTGGTTTCCCTTTTTTGGTTTCTTCTTTCTGACTTTTTTTTTCCCCCTGCGATGCTGAGTTGGAATTTCGTTTCTTTCTCTCCGTGACTATAATTTGGGGTTTCTTTCTCTGTTTGGCTTAATGCAAATGAGTGCTGTGTTTTTGTGTTTCTTCCGAGTCCACTAGGGCAGGAGGATGTTCACGCCTTTTCTCCATCTCCCCAGAACAACTTCATCAACCTGAGCTTCCTGCGCCTCTTCCGGGCCGCTCGGCTGATCAAACTGCTCCGCCAGGGTTACACCATCCGGATCCTGCTCTGGACGTTTGTACAGTCCTTTAAGGTGAGTGGAGTGGGAGCGGAGAAGAGGCGAGTTCACCCGATGGCGGCCCCCAGATCTAGACGGATTTAGCAAGCGGGCCCGATGCCGGCTCTGGGAGATGGGGAGGGCCGTAGTAGGTGCCGCCATATTGGATCAGAAGGTGTTGGGAGAGTTCCCAACCGAGGTGACTCGGGCACCCTGGCCAACGGGGAGGTTGCCCGTCCCTCCGAATCCTGGGCACCTGCAAATCTCACACCAGGCGGTTGAGCGCTTAATGGCAGTTAATTGACGCCGCTAGTGGTGGCCAGCACCTATCCCAGGCCTGGCCAGAGGGGAGATGAGGGGGCGGGAAACAGTACAGGTCACAGTTCCTCTCCTCCCACTTGCACAAAGTGAAGATGTAGCGTCTGCTTCTTCAGTCTGGGACGACCTCCCCGTTGAGCTGCTTGATCCTGACCTGGGGCTAGCCTGGCCCCAGCTAGCGTAGCCCTCGAGGGATCCGGCGGGTCCTCGCTTTGGTGATGATGAAACGCTCAGGGTCAGGTCAGGGACGGTTCGGTTTCTAAGCGGGGCCGCAGAGGGCTTGGCCGAAAGAGAGCCACTGACCGCTCCCCCGCAGACGGAGGCGATGAGCTCTCCGAGGGGGAGTAGGAAGAGCTGTCTGAGGTCTCGGGTCCCTCGGGAGTAATAACCCTTATCCTGCTTCCCTCTAGGCCCTTCCCTATGTCTGCCTGCTGATTGCTATGCTATTCTTCATTTATGCCATCATTGGAATGCAGGTAGGCCTTAGCTAACCTTGCCCTGGACGGAAACCAGGGCTACATGTTGTTCGGCGATTTACCCTTAGAAAGAAGGCCCCCGGTAACGGTGCCCTACTGGACACCTAGAGCACCAGCGTCCAAGGCCCCACTGGACGCACGTAGCAACCGTCTCCCCAGATCAATCCGCAGAATGGCATGCTTTCTGACGGTCTCCCCGAGAATCTCGGGTTACCCTCCCCATTTTGCAAGAGCAGAAGCGTAATTCTGAGAGATTAAGTGCCGCATGAGTTGAATTTGGAAATAGGATCCAGGAAACCAGGCTCCTGGGCTGGATCATGTTACCCCTCCCTTTTTTTATGGTACTTGTTAAATGCTGACTATGCATCAAACAGTGTTTTAAGCATTGGGTAGTTACAAGTTTTATCAGGTTGAACACAGTCCCTGTCCCACATGGGCCGCATAGTCTAAATAGGAGGGAGTAGGATCTGATCCCCATTTTACAGTTGAGGAAACAGGCACAGAGAAGTTAAGTGGCTTGCTTAAGGTCACCCAGCAAGCAGTTGGCAGAGCCGGGATTAGAACCCAAGTCCTCTGACTCCCGGGCCCAGGCTCTTTCCGCTAGGCCACACTGCTACTTCTCCCTTCTGCGTATCCCCCTCTGGAAAATATTTTCAATGGGTCGGGTTTTAAATAGGTCACGTTTTATTGTGTGGCCCATTCGCTCAGTCTCGGTGGGCTCGGAACGGAGGCTCGGACTCTGGCTGTCAATCAACCATGGTATTTATTGAGCACTTACTGTGTGCAGAGCACTGTATTCAGCGCTTGGTAGAGCACAGTACAATAGGGTTGATAGACACGACCCCCGCCCTCAAGGAGCTTACAGTCTAATGTGGCGCCGACAATATGCCGGCCAACTTTGCATCCTGCACAGTGAACCTACCCCTGAAATGGAGAATTTGAGTTTCTCCGAGAAAGGGAAGATTTCTGAGCATCCTCTGCCTTTGCAGGTATTTGGTAACATTGGCATTGATGATGAAGATGAGGGGTCCCACATCACTGAACACAACAACTTCCGGACCTTCTTCCAAGCCCTGATGCTTCTCTTTAGGTGAGCTGGCCTTGAGAATACAAAGAGGGGCCCGGCCAGAGAGTGCAGACAACTTGGCTCTCGTGCCCCGGGCAAATGGACTCCGGAGGAGCTTAGGAGAAGAGACTAGGTGTAACTTCAGGGAGTGTGGAGGCCTAGGAAGGGAGTCCAATTGTTACTTGGCCTCTATTGCCTTGTTCTGCCCTTGGCACCCCTCGCCAGACTCCTCCCCGCCTCCCCCCCGTCTAAGTGGGGCGAGACTTCCAAAGTAGAAGAGGGGAGAGCATACTGAATTCCGGAAGGAGTGCCATCTCTGGGATTCCTGGGGGAAGGACCACTCCCTTCTCCTGTCTTGGGAAAGTCTGAGAAGATTCTGGGTCATCAGTCATTCAACTGTATTAATTGAGAGCACTGTACTAAGCGTTTGGGAGAGTACAACATAACGATATAACAGACCCATTCCCTGCCCACAATGAGCTTACAGTCCAGAGGGGAAGACAGCCGTTAGTACAAATAAAATTACAGATAAATAACTGCTTTGGGGCTGGGAGGGGGGATGAATAAAGGGAGCAAGTCAGGGCGACGCCAAAAGGAGTGGTCAAAAGGTTTATAAAAAAAAAAAAAATCAATCTATGAGTCATTTGGGGATGGATGGGGAGGGGGACAATTGGAGCTAACTTTAAACTGCACTCCATGGTCACTGACCCGCCCCCCCTTCTCTCTTTCCCACCTCCCTCCCCAGGAGCGCTACCGGTGAAGCCTGGCACGATATTATGCTCTCCTGCCTAAGTGGGAAGCCCTGTGATGAAAATTCAGGCATCAAGGAACCAGAATGTGGGAACGAGTTTGCCTATTTTTATTTTGTCTCCTTCATTTTCCTCTGTTCCTTCCTGGTGAGTCTGAGGCACCGAGCCTCAACTTGCCTCTCACCTTACCAACCTCATTCCCGCCTGCAGGTTGATTTTTATGTTGATTTACGGTTGATCGGGGGCTCCCAAGGTGCTAAATAAAAGTCAGGACTTATAAAAATAGGCCCAAGACCCACCCTCTGGGGAGCTTATGGGCATTTGAAAGAAAGTCAGACAACTATTCAACTGTTTTGGTCTGACGGTCTGGGGAGGGGAGTTTCAAATTCCTGATGGAAGGCAGAGAAGCAGTGGGAGGGCTGAAGGGGATTTGGGATAGAGGTTACCAAAGTCAGTTGCCTGTGCAAAGCTACCTAGAAGATCCATTTTGAAAGAAGAGAGCAAGGTGGCTTGACTCTACCAAGAATTCTGCAGTGGCTCAGGCTAGGTGTGTGAAGAGATGGGGGAGAAGAGAGAGAAGCCCACGGCAAAAGCAGGGGAGACGAGCAGCGCCGAGAAAAAGACTAGAGTGAGAGAAGCGGAAAGAGAGCCCGGATCTACCCGAAGCAGGATCCCCTTGGTTCTGGACTCTCATTTGCCCACTGGGCCCTCTCTGAGTCCCTCCCTGTCCCCCTGTAGATGCTAAACCTCTTTGTGGCCGTCATCATGGATAATTTTGAGTACCTCACCCGAGACTCGTCCATCCTGGGACCCCATCACTTGGATGAGTATGTGCGTGTCTGGGCTGAATACGACCCCGCGGCTTGGTAAGAACTTGTCCGCCCTTTCTCCCCTCTTTCCCTTTTCTTTCCCAAGCGCGAGAGAGAGGCTTGGGTTAGGCTTGGCCCCTTGGAGATTTATTTTTGGAGAGCTCAGTGACCTGAAGGTGGGAGGCTGGGATGCTTCGATCTGCTGGGCTACGATGGAAGTTTCGCTGACTGACCCGTGGTGGGGATTCACAGGCTCTACCGCCAGGGAAGAGAGAGGGTGTTCTCCAACGATTGAAAAGGAGTAGATGCCCTCCTGGTCTGATCTCCGCCTACTGTGTCACCTTGGACAAGTCACCTCATAGCCCTGTCAACCTCCCCCTCTGGGAAAGGGGGAGAAGACTGTGTCCGACCTAATTAATCTGTACCTGCCCCAGCGCTTAGAACAGTATCTGACACGCAGTAAGCGCTTAACGGATACCATTAAAAAAACCAAAAAACTTTGCCTGCCGCCCAGGGCCTGAGCAAGTTGCCATCCAAATTTATCAGTGATGTTTACTGAGCACCTCCTGAGTAACAGGCACAGTACTGAGCTCTTGGTAATGTCTGGCGGATGCAAGGCCTACATTCCCTGCCCTCAGAGGGCTAACGCTCCATCTGTGGCAACTGAAGAGCCAGGAAGTGAGACCGGAGTCTGATTGGGAGGGCCGTGTCTTATCGGTAGGCTTAGCTGAGAGGCGTTGTGTGTGTCAGGTCCGAGGAGACGGTAGAGGTGCTTGATGGGGAAATACGAGGGGACGGCGGAGGTGCCCATCCCAAGGCAGAGATGCAGGGGATTGTCGAAATCAACCAATCGGCGGTATCTATTGAACACTTCCTGAGCGTCAAACGCTTGGGAGAGTACAATACGGTTGGTAGACGCGTTCCCTGGCCACAAGGAGCTCACAGTCTAAAGGGGATAGCAGGGGCGGAGATTCCCCTGAGATTTAGCCCATATGTACTCCCAGAAATATAGAGGGAACCGCCATTGCTTTGACCTGGAGTTTGAGCTGGTTATTGATCTGCCCTGGACTCACAAGGGTGGTCTTTGACAAGTTGACTGATACATCTTTTTAAGTGATTCACATTTCTTAGTAATCCCTTGGGGATTATATGACTACTTTTTTTTTAATGGCATTTGTTAGGCGCTTACCCTGTGCCAGGCACTGTCAAAGCGCTGGGGTAGATACAAGCTACTCGGGTTGAACACAGTCCCTGTCCCCCATGGGGCTCACAGTCTTAATCCCCATTTTACAGATGAGGTAACTGAGGCACGGAGAAGTGAGGTGACTTGCCCAAGGACACACAGCTGACAAATGGCGGATCCGGGATTAGAACCCAGGTCCTTCCTGACTCCCAGGCCTGTGCTCTATCCGGTGGGCCAACGCTGCTTCACTTCACTCCGACTCAGTTTCCCTCAGAGTTGCCGACCAACCCATAAATTCAAAGACAGCCTGTAAAAACAGGCTCAGAACAGCTGCATCCATAAAGCCCTTAAAAGCATCTGGCTGTCCAAAAATACCACACCAGGGTAATGGCAAGAGGAATCCCAGGGGTGTTGTTGCCCCCTGCTGCCCCAGCCAATTTGAAGCGGCGGGTACCCGAGTTTGATTTTTGCAAAGCGTTTGCCGTTAATCCGTCCGCCTGTTCCCGGGTGAACAGCCGCCATCCTTCCCCCACCCAACACCTGCTCTCCTCCCCTTTGGATCTGTTGAGCAAAGCGTTCGAAAGGCAGTCATTTTTACTCATATTCTTTGTAAAAATCATTCTCAGCACTGTCAACCCTGGTTTCCCCATCTCTCGGCGGTCCAGAATACCTAAAGATCCTCTAATGAAGAGAGCTGGTTCTTAATATCCCTCTCTGACTTTGTCTAGTGACCCTATCAGTCCAATTCTGACTTGGTCTAGGGGCCCAGAACGGCCCCAAGCCCTCCAGTCCCAAATCTGAAACCTCATCCTTTCATGTGTGTCAATTGTCTGTGTTTTTGACCCAGCAAGTGTCCCAGGAAATGACTCTTCCCCCCCTCACAGCCCCCTTTTTTCTTAATGGTATATCGTTAAGCACTTACTATGAGCCAGGCACCGTATCAGGTGCTGGGGTAAATACAGATTCAGCAGATTGGACATTGTCCACATCCCCCACGGGGCTCGCAATCTTAATCCCCATTTTACAGATGAGGCACAGAGAAGTTAAGTGACTTGCCCAAAGTCACACAGCAGGCAAAGAGGAGAGCCGGGACTAGAACCCAAGCAGGTCCTTCTGACTCCCGGGCCCGTGCTCTATCCACTAGGCCACGCTGCTTCTCTTCCTTTCGCCCATCGACTCTCCTGACTGAAATTTCTGCCCCCGGCCCAAGTGATTCCCTCACAGCCTTCCCCTCCTCACTGGTTCTCCTCATCTTGGGAAACTCCACATCACGGACTGCAAACGAGAGCTTTCTCTCTGACGTACCGCCACGTCGGCATTCCCGTCCCTGGCCCCTGAAGCCGCGCTGGCTTTAGTACTGACAAATTCTCCTCAGCGAAGCTGGTTTCTGAGTTTGGGACCTTTCCATTTTCCTGTGAATTTTTGTTCCGTCTCAAATCTTGACCTCTGAAACGTGGGGCAGCTGGGCCCGGAGTTACCAGGTTCCGCCACTGAGAAGCACAGGCCCCTGCAATTCCTCCTCGTTCTCTCTGCCCCTCAAGCTTCTCCGATTTTTACCCATGGGCCTACGTAAATCACGCCAATGGAAAGAAATGTACTTGGACTTTTGCCGACCGTTAACTTTTCCTTTTTTAATTTTAGGTTATTGCAATTGGATTCTGCCAAACCTCTTTTCTAATAATCATTAAGTGTCCCTGGGGAGGACGTTGTTAGTTATTGTCCAGTGGGCAGTGGGAGCGTATTCCCTAGTGTGTCCTATCACGATGACTCAGGATATGCCCCAGGGCGGGTGCCTGACATGCCATGGTGGATGCCCTTATTTCTGGGCACACCCTAGAGGTTCCGTAGTGAATGTGGTCCCTGGCCACCCAGTTTGACCTCTCAGACCTCGTCTTGAAACAGACCGCCACAAGGCATGCTAACGCTGGTTAATTAATGTGTGTGTGATGTGCGTTTGTGTACGTGTGTCTCGGGAGCAGGGCCGGGGGGGGGGGGGGGCGGGCGGGGAATGTCATAATGGTGAACATCAAATGCGAAAAGAAAACCCTGCTCCCCTCTCCGCCCCACCCTTTTATTAACAATAATAATGATAATAATAATAATAATAATCGTGGTATTTGTTAAGCGCTTCTGTGTGCAGTTGTGTTTTACTTAGTTCCTTTTAAGCCAGTAAAAGATGACCAGCCAGCCCAGGTAAATCAAATCACAGTTATTGCTGCCAGCACTTCGGCGTGTCAGAGAGTCGTCTTGTGACGTCTTTGTGCCGTACGGGAGTGAGTGAGCGTGCGTACGTGTGTGTGCGTGTCTGTCTTATTTTGCCCTTAGTGTCTGCACTAATACCCATGTATTCTTCTTACAGCGGTCGAATTCATTATAAGGATATGTACAGTTTATTGCGTGTTATATCTCCCCCTCTCGGCTTAGGCAAGAAATGCCCACATAGGGTTGCTTGCAAGGTTTGACTTCCACTAAAACCTGCTAGCATCAACGGAATGAATGTGCTTTTGGTTCTTTAATATATATATTTCATATATATATATCTATCTATCTATATATCTTGCATTTTTAAATTAGTAAAATCTTAGCAAACAGAATGCATAAGATAATGCAGTCACCTAGACTACAAAGCATGGAGCATATATCTTGGTTACCTTCAACCATTTCTGCTTGCTGTTAGCTGAAGCTGGGCATAGTAGGGTCTGAACCACACCCCAAAACAAAGTCACATTAATTTTGATTTTCATTTGGGGAGGATCGAAACTGCATTGACACCTCCACCATTTACTCCCGTTTCCTTTCCCATCTACCCCTTGACATGTCCTGCCCTCTTCTCCAAGTCCCTTCTCCTCCCCCGTTCAGCCCCCTTGGGAGTTCACCCTCCTTCAGACAGTTTATCCAACGATAGCTCTCTGTGCGGAAAAAAGTTTAAAAAAGCCTCCGGGTTCCTAGAAAAGAATTTCTAATCCCCTAGCCTCCCAACAAATCAATCAACATGAGTCAAAAGTGAACGTGACTTTTCTCTTTCTCTCTCTCTCTCTGCTGACGAGCAGCGAAGTAACTTTTTTATTATTTTTTCTTCCATTTTTTCTCCTCTCTTTTCAATTTATTTAAAATATATATATTTTGTTCTATGCATCTCTCTCTTTCTATTTTTTTCTTGCTTTTTTCGGCTCGTGTGTTTTTTCTCTCTCTTTTTTCCTTCTCTTTTTTTTCTTTTTTCTTTTTTTTTTTTTTTTTTTTTTTATGCTGCCAGGGGCCGCATGGCTTACCCGGACATGTATGAGATGCTCAGACACATGTCTCCGCCCCTGGGTTTGGGGAAGAAGTGTCCAGCCCGAGTTGCTTATAAGGTAGACTAAATTTGGAAAAAAAAAAAAAAGGGAAAAAAATTATTATTTTTTTATTTTTTTTATGCTGACAGAAAACCAAATTTCTTTTTATAGCTCTACTTACTTTTTTTCTCAAGCAACATAATAAGAATAATAATTCTAATAATAATAAGTAACCAGTACAGTGTGTCCGTTTTCTTCCGTTAGTGTTGCGTGTTTCAGAGACTCCATTATGGCCAGTAGTTTGTGGGGAGGGGGGTGCTCAAAGAGTAATCTCTCAGCTGGCCACCAGAGGAAATTCACTAGTCCCCTTGCCTCTTCTCTCGACCAGACTCATTTTTACGAACCACCCACCACCAAGCCCCAACCACCTCCCTTTCAGCCTTTCCTCTTGGTAGACCGCCCCGCCACCCACAAGGAACCAGCCCCCCAAGCCGAAGGAACCCGAACGGTGTTGGGATGGATCTGAGAGAGAGTAAGGGATAGAGAGGGGAGTGAGGCACTACTCTGGCTTCCTAGGGTGGTCAGAGGCTTCAGTCAGGTGAAGGAGAGACTCCCCGAGCAGTCCTCAAATTGCAAACGGGGTCTGTTTCACTGAGGAATCCGTGAAGGGGGCTTAGGGAGAGGTTGGGGAAAGAGGGCACTGCCTCTCGAACGCTCCCCAAATTCAAGTTGGCGCACAAAGTCTGGGGTAAGCTGTTTGTCCCTCCAGAGATAACTATGGCTCCGTCTCAGTGTTCCCAAGGAGGACCCTAGAGAGACTTTGAAAGAAAAGCAGAGTCTCATCGTTGGCTTGAAGTTGCCAGCCAAACCATCCCAGTGAGCCACCTTGAATTTAAACCCAGTCAACCGGGCAAGGGAAAGGGGAGGCCTCAGCCCCTGGAGACGGGAACTGGAAGCTCTGGAGGTTCACGTGCAGGTCAGAGATCGGAGCTTGCCCATCTGCCTCCTCCGAGAGCTCCCTCGGGCAGTTGCCCACAGTGAGCTGGCCTAGACTCGCAGAGTCGGCCCCGTTTCCCGGGTGAACGTCTGAATTTGTTTTGTTGTTGTTCCAGAACCGAAGTGCAATAGTTTTGGCCGCAGTGCCTTAAAGGAGCTGCAGCCAAGACACCAGGACCTCCTCTAAAGGCTTCCTCCACACTGTGGTTCTGCAAGTCGGCTCTCAGAGGGAGAGCCCAGGAAGGCACTTCAGAGCATGAGCAGGCCCCGTGCATGCTGAAACTCCTGTTCGGGTGACCCAAGAGCTAGAGCCCAGGATAGGAAAGCCTCAATGCCATGGCTGCCCCGGCCAATGAGTTCAGGAGCGCACTCGGGAAAGCCCCTTTCGGTGAAGAGCTGGGGCTTTGCAGGTGGCTTCCGAGGCTTTCTAAATCCTAGATGGTCCCAAGAATTCCTGCCTTTCCAAAGGCAGATGGGCCTCTTCTTAAAATCAGCCACGAATGTAATAAAACTCCAAGCCCTTAAAAGAACCCCCAAAGCCCCCCAAAACCTTCTGCACTGAAACAGAACCACTATTGTACTAACCTCTCCCCCTCTTCACACCCCCTGGCTCCCACCACCCGACCAGTGCCCCTCCCATCCCCTTTTCTGTCAATGCAGTTCAAACCCATTTCAACTCCTCTCCACTGCCTTCCTCAATCATCCTTCCCTCTTTCTCTGGTTCTCACCACGCCATCAGTTTCTCCTCTTCTTCCTCTTCTCCCCTCCCAATTTTCGCTTGACAGGGAAAACTACCCTACCAGCTCATTTGACCTTTTGGGTTTGGCAAGTTACAACCTGTAATTCTTCTTTTCCATAATTCAATCGCCTCGCTCTGGTTCTCTGGTCTCACTGGTTTTTTTGGTGTTTTTCTGTCTCTGGTCTTTGATTCTCTTCCTCTGTTTGTCTCTGCCTCTCAGGGTCTGTGTCTGTCTCTCTTTTCCTCTCTCTGTCGGCAGCATCCAGTCTGTGTTCCTCCACAGTCCAGGGGACTGTGCTCATTGTGTGGTGTGCTTATCCCATAGTCCGGTTCTCACATCACAGTGAGCCACACATCTACTTTCAGGCATCAGCCTGAAGTCGATCCCTAAGCTCAGTTCCTGCTGCAGTTCGGTGAGAGTGATGTGAGGTGGAAATGGATGGCCATTCAAGGATTGGAGTTCTCTGGAGGAGGGGCCTCCCCCAGATCCATAAAACAGGCACCAGCATAGTACAGACACCCCCTCGTCGGGACAGAGCCCCGGAATTCCAAGGCCCATTCTCCCCTCCATTCCATCCTTTGGCCGACACCTCCCTCACGGCTTCCGTGTTCTGGATCCCCCTCCCCCCCAGCCCCCAGACCCAGTTTGGGGGGCAGGGAGGGAGTCGGCCGTGGACAACTCCCCAAACACTGGAAGAGATTAATAAGAATCTCTCCCATCCCAAAGGCCTCTTCTTAGCAGTTATTTTCCCCCCAGGTCAACCGAAAGCAGTTACCCGCGTTAATGTGATATTTCCCCAAATCCGGCCCATCTGCCCTTCCGGGAAAATTGTAGCAGATTTGACCCTTAAGGGGTGTTGGGTAAAGGCAGAGCTCCTAGTGGATTCGCTCAGACCTTGCCCCGACCAGGTTTCATAAGAAATGAAACAAGCCCAAAAGCTAATGTTCCCTTTCTTCCAAGCCCCCATGGGAGACCAGAAGGGCCCTAGAGAACTGTTTCGTAGTGTATCCTGAGCCACGCTCACCTCTCTTGGCCTTCATGCCTCCATCCGGTCTGCCAGGCAACTGTAGTCCACTCTCATTCATTCCCATTTTCTCCTTCCCCAGCCTCTCCCTACCCCATTGTCCTGGGACATAGATCGACAACTTCTGCTGTCCAGAAAATCTGTTGGAACCCCCACAGAGTTGCCCCTTACTCGTCCATCTGCTTTTACACCCTCCCATTTCTCTCCGCTTCCCATCTCCGTGATCTGGCCCTCCTAGAGCTACCAGAGAACAAAATGCCATTCTCACCACCGCCTCCTAAACCCACCACTCAGAAACGGCAAACCCGATCTGGGTTTTCCTACATCGAGACCAGTTTTTCTGGACAGTGGGATTGTGAAATGCCTCAGGACCGGTATTGACGTTTTCGTCCTCTTCCCCTCCGTCTTTCTCTCTTGGGCTTTGTGTTCTCGATTTTTTGATTGGTCCGCCCATCTCCCTTGTCTTTCTGTTTCCCCCCACCCACCCACCCCCACCCCACCCCACCCTAAGTGTGCTGCCGGTGGCAGCAGGCTCCGTGTCTTAATATCCCGGTGATCACCAACTCCCTGACGCCATTTCCATGTAGTCTGCAGCCTAATGTAGCTGATGTCTGAACACAGTCATCCTTCCAGTACCACTCCAGTCACCCAGCCTGTGCCCAAGGAATGACACTTGTGGAGGAGATTTCTTGTGTCTTTCAAGTAGTAGGGAGCATCCCCATTGCACTGAGAGCAGAAATCTGGAGCTATCACTTAATACTAATCTCTACGGGAGCTATGAATGAGTCTCGAGTTTTCATGTGAATGCTTTCCTGTATGTGTACGCTTCGTCTTGTGGAAGCTCTGTGGTGCGGCATGCTTCACGCTCCTTGCATGGCATCGACCCCTGCCCCAGGTTGCGCTGTCTGCCAAGCATTTTCCAGCAGAACGGGGTTTGTGGAGTCTGTGCAAGTTGGATGGAATCGGCGCCTCCCGTGGCATCCACATACTCTGAGCTTTCTTTTCCTTTGCCTACACTGAGTGCACCTGCTGTCTTGGAATGTAGCTGTGTTTGTTCCTGACTCTTTTTCCGTGGCGGGGGTGGCGGGGGTTGACCAGAAATGAGCCGTCTGGGCAGAACTCTGGGGGAGCGGCAGGAGGGAGGCGAGACTCACCGAGCTCGAGAGCTGGCATTTTAGAATGAGAACTGGACGGAGTCACTGGGCCGGGGGGGGGGGGGGCGGGGGGGGTGAGCGGGCTGGGAAAGCCCGGGGCTCCCATTTTTCTGGGCAGGAGGACACGGGGATCCCCTGAAATGAATCAAGCCCTGATGGCTGGGGGGAGGGGAGAGGAGCCCGGGAGCCAGGTGCAAACGCTGGGAAGCCGGCAGCACAGAGAGGCGGTCTGAGCCTCACGAGAAGGATCCGGGAGGAGATAGGGTCCCAGATGCACTAGGGGCTTGTGGCCAAGAGCCAGAAGCCTGGGCAGGGAGGGGGCCGGTTGGTCGTGGTCTCGTTCCCACTCCACAAGCCTCCCCTCTGGGCACGCTGACGCTCGGCATGTGGCCAGGGCGAGTGGGTTCCTTGGCTGCACAGATATGGCCCGGGAACATGGGGAAATGAAGGCTCTGCAGCTTCGGAGACCATTTTCAGCAAGGGCAGCGCTAGGGGGAGCTTGCTCCTCCTCCTCCCGGAGACGATGGGGGCCGGTTCAGTCTCAGAGTTCTCCCCACCACGGCTCTTTCCTTTGAAAGCGCATTCTGGATGGAGTTGGTAGGTTGGGGAGGGGAGGCTTTGGGGGAGAGGGCGAGAGGGAAGGGGCTGGGAAGGTGTGGAAGAGAGAGGGAGGACGTTAGAATGACTGGCTCCCGATTGGATCTCTGCAGAGACTCCTACGCATGGATTTGCCCGTGGCAGATGACAACACCGTCCATTTCAACTCCACCCTCATGGCTTTGATTAGGACAGCCCTAGACATTAAAATTGCCAAAGGTAAGAGGGGGTTAGTTGGAAGCGTGGGGAGCCTTCAAAAGGCAAGAGGGCTGGTTGCCTGATCGTTAGAGTGGCTCTGGGGAAGAGAGCCCAACCAAAGCAGTTTACGGGGTGTAAGTGGATCTGCTTTTTCAGTGGGCCGCCCTTGTGTTAGGAGCGAGGTCCAGAGGGGCCAGATGAAAGTCCACGGCCTCTCTAGTCCATCAACCAGTCCACCAGTGGGATTTATCGAGCGCTTGCTCACCGTGCGCTGTCTCAGCTTCTCTCGCGCGTACACGGGTGCCGGGCGGCACTTCCGGTATTGGTGGCGAGTTAGAGCGGAACCTTCTCAAGTGCTGTCTTGCGGGGGAGACAGCAGCTGAGCAGAGCTGTCCGGTGCCATCGATCCTTCTCTCTTCCCGCTGTGTTGCAGGAGGGGCCGACAAGCAGCAGATGGATGCAGAGCTACGGAAGGAAATGATGGCCATTTGGCCTAACCTCTCCCAGAAGACTCTGGACCTCTTAGTTACTCCCCACAAATGTAAGACCGGAAGGCACAGACCAAGCCGAAAAGAACCCAAGAACCCTCTCTACACCCCAGTCTTGTCTCTTCCCCTCCTTACTCAGTTTAGATCTCCCCGAGGCTTCAGAGGCGGGGTCGTGTTTGATCGGAAGGAAGGAAAGAGAGTGAGGCCTAAGGTAGATCCATGTAAGGCTAAGAAGAGAGCAGCAGGGAAACAGTTGAAGCCAAGGGTGAAGGGGAGTTGATTGGCAGTCTGACGAAAACGAATAGGGTAGACTGCCGAGCTAGACGTTAGGGGTCTGGATTCGATGCCTGGTGCCATTCCTGATCGAAGTGGTTGGATTGGCTTTCTCGTCGATGGCAGTTTCCCTTTCTGTAAATGGGGAGAAAAAGCCCCTTTCTGGGATACTGGCAGAAAGACCAGGAGAGACTGGGTATAATAGCTTTGGAGCTCCTGGGAGAAAAGAGGAGCAGCATGGCCTAGCGGATAGAGCGCGGGCCTGGGAGTCAGAAGGACCTGGGTTCTAATCCCAGCTCCACCACTTATCCGCTGTGTGACCTTGGGCAAGTCGCTTCACTTCTCTGGGTCTCAGTTACCTCACCTGTATAATGGGAATGAAGACTGCGAGCCCCATGTTGGACAGGGACTGCATCCCTACCCGATTAGCTTGCCTCTACCCCAGCGTTTAGTAGAGTGGCTGGCACGCGATAAACGCCTAGCAAATGCCATAAAAAAGATCGAGAGATTTCTGGAATCAATTGGACTTCTGAGAAAATAGGATGGAGTTGGAAGGGAGGACTGAGGTGAGCAAAAGAAGAAAATAGGCAGAGCTGGAAAAACCATCTAGCCTCTGGAAATGACTTCCGATTTTGAAGTCTGATGGGGGTGAACTAAAGTGCCACCCCTCTAGGAGGACAGGGGGATCGTACTCCCTCTGGGAAGGCTCAGTAGACCATCGACTTTTATCCCGCTACTGGGCGAAAGCCGGCCCCCTGCCAATCGCTTGAAGGAAGCCACGGTGTCCCATCGTCTCTGCCCCAGGCACCTGACTCCTATTCTATGCCTCTCTCCCTCCCGCAGCAACTGACCTGACGGTGGGGAAGATTTACGCTGCCATGATGATCATGGAGTATTACCGACAGAGCAAGGCAAAGAAATTGCAGGCTCTCCGGGAGGAGCAGGTACTCCGTGTCGGTGAAGGCGGGGCTGGCTACACACCCCGTTGATAGATCAGCCTAGGGAAGCACGGTGAGGCAGGGCCGGCTAGCCCCGTCGAAGTCCGTCTGAACCACGGGGCTCCGACCCGGTCCCTGCCAAAGATCCAACCCGGCAGCTAGAGCAAGAGTTCCCTGGGGTGATCATTTTTTTTTTTTTTACCATCGAGAAGTCCTTCCAAGGGCGAAACCCATTCCCTCCGAGTGCGGTTGCAATCCGCGTCCTCCTCTCTGGCCTGTCACAAACACACAGGGGGAGGCGACGTAGTTCCTCTGAGGGTTTCCGCAGCCGAGGAAATGTCTTCAGCCCTTGGCTTCCTCTGGTGGATTCTCTGCCCTGTCTACTCGGGGGCATTCGTGACCCCGGCACACCCATGTGGCGGTGGGAGGAGGCAGGAGGGGGGGCGGATTGGGGAGGAGTAACGGGACAGGATGGGGAGGGAAGCGGAGGCAGACTCCTGGCAATTCAGGAACACTCTGGATGCCTTTAACGTCCGGGCTGCAACTCTCTTGTCGAACCAGGCACAAGCGTGCTTCAGACAGCCAGAGTGGGATGGATGGAGTTTGTTCTTTCTCCACAGCTCCAGAGGGCTTATTGCTGCCCCCTCTGGAGCCCAAACAGAACAATCAGGTTCACCATATGCCTGGTGGAGATGAAGAACAGCAGGCTCCTTCCTCCTTATGGGATTTTTTTTTTTCCATCGGCCGAAAGACTAGCTTCTTCTCTCCTTCAGGGAAATGAATTCCATTTCCCTTTTCTCACAAAACTCATTTTCCACCCCCTGCGAGGTTCTTGTCAGACCTTCGCAAGTTCATCCACCCCCTTCCCAAAATGGACAGCCCCGAACCCTACACCCAGTAGAGGAAAGGAAGGTTTCACGAACCTTCCTTGCAATTATGAGGGCTGGGACCCTGGCCGCTTAATCAGGTTGAGGTAGGCTTGATTGACGTTCCTTTTGGAGGCCTCAGAAGGAGTTGCCACCCTCTCCCTCCCCCAACCTCCAAGGGCAGAACTTGCATCGAAAAGCAGCGTGGCCCAGTGGCTAGAGCCCGGGCTTGGGTGTTAGGAGGACCCGGAGACTAGTCCTGGCTCTGCCCCTTCCCTGCTGGGTGACCTTGGGTGACTCACTTCACTTTTGGGCCTCCTCCAGTTTCCTCATCTTTAAAATGGAGGTGAAATATCTGTTATCCCTCCCTCATAGACTACAAGCCCCAGCTGGGATAAGGGCTGTGTGTCCTACCCGCCATGTGATGAGCACTTACCAAATACCACAATTATTATTGTGGTATTTATTATTATATCATTATTATTGTTGTTATTATTGAGACCCGGGGCAGACAAAAAGGCCTAGCTACCCATGAAGACTCCTGGGTCTCCTCAGGCAATGCAAGTCCAGAGTTGAGGTTGAGGGTTGCCCACCTCTTAAGCAGAAGGCAGCTAGGAGTAGTGACGCAGGTCTGAACCCTTGGTCTAAACTTGAGCTTCCTTGCCCTTTCCGATCCAGGCAGCACGGGTTTGCTCGGTACAGGCTTTTGTCTGTCCCTGGCTCCATCTGTCCCATCCTCCGAGAACCCACCGGACTTTTCCAAGCCTTGTCTAGGGACAGGCCAAGAACGGTGTTCTCTAGGCCCTGACTCCTGTCATGCTTTCGGAATTCAATCCCCACATATCCTGTTTTACGGTCATTCCCAAACAGTTGAATTCAAAGGACCGTTGGGCTGTACCAAAAGAATTCAACCTTTCTCTCTTGATAGGGTTTCCATTTCAAATCTGGGTGTACCCCAAGCCCCAGATCCAGAAAACCAAATTTGAATAGAAAGAATCTGCAGATGTTTTCCCTTGAAACTTCTCTACTGAGCAAAAGAGGATGCTGGATTCTAGTCTCAGTTCTGTCCGTGACTTATCCTGAGGCCTTAAGCCAGTCACTAAACCTAATTTGAGTCTCAATTTCATCACCCCTGATGAGGGGCAAAGAAATCCTGGCCCTCCTCGCTGGGTCATGGGGAAGAATGGCTGCTGAAAACACTGGCCTTGCCTCTTGCAAATGTGAGGTTCCCATATTCAATCTGAAGAGTTTTGCCTACATCACAGACATTTATGCACACCCTACCCGGATCTTCTGTCTCCTGCAGAACCGTACCCCATTAATGTTTCAGCGCATGGAGCCTCCGTCCCCAACCCAGGAGGGTGGCTTGGGACCGAACTCTCTCCCGTCATCTCAGCTGGACCAAGGAGGAGGCCTGTAAGTACTTCCCCTTGTCTTGCTCAGTGTGGAATTTCTGACCATCGTTCTGGGAACAAAGTGCCGAACTAGGCCCTGGGGGGAATATATGAGTAGAAGCAAACTGTGCCCTGCCCTCGAGGAATTTTCAATTAAATGATTTCTGCTAATTTGCAGAAATAATGCCATCATCAGTGGCCCCTTTCCCGTCCCCAGATTTACTTCCTAGCCAGAGCCAGTTTTAAGGACAGCCGGTGGCCTGGAGCTCTTTCTTCTAAGGAATCTCCCGGTTGGGAAAAAAAAAATCCGGTGCAGGACCTCCAAAAGTATGGTCCTGGGCTGTGGGTAGGATGGTTAAGGAGTGCAGAACCACTGCACTGACAGTAATAATAATAATAATAATTATGGTATTTGTTAGGCGCTTACTATGTGCCAAGCACTGTTCTAAGCACTGGGGTAGATACAAGGTAATCAGGTTGTCCCCCTTGGGGCTCACAGCCTTAATCCCCATTTGACAGATGAGGTAACTGAGGCCCAGAGAAGTTAAGTGACTTGCCCAAAGTCACACAGCAGAGAAGTGGCAGAGCCGGGATTAGAACCCCCGTCCTCTGGCTCCCAAGCCCGTGGTCTTTCCACTAAGCCATGCTGCTTCTCTCTCGGTACTCTCCCAAGCATGTAGTGCAGTGCTCTGCACAGGGTAAGCGCTCAGTGAATTCTGTGATTGATTGGACTACAGGCCAGTTGCCTAAAAATCCCAATCTTCAGCACCTATTCCCAACCCTATCCCCTAAACCTAACTCTTGCCCTCTCCCTGTCCCTGCTCCTCGCCCAGACAATACTTTGTGGCAAGTCCAGCTTGTATCCTGGGAAATATCAGCAATTGGGCTTTAGCGGTTGGCCTGGAGGCCAGTTGTCACTCCCCTTCCTAGCGCTCCTTAGAAAAGTGCTTGGCACATAGTAAGCGCTTAACAAATACCATCATGATTATTATTAAACTCGGGAAGCAGAAATCCTAGAAATGGCATTGCCATTTGGTTTTATTCTTGCATTCAGAATGACTCACGAAGGTGGTTTGAAGGAGAGCCCATCCTGGGTCACCCAGCGAGCCCAAGAGATGTTTCAGAAGACGGGAACCTGGAGTCCTGAGCGGGGCCGCCCTGAGGATGTTCCTGACAGCCGGCCCAACTCTCAGGTGCCTCTTCCTCTCTTGCTCCTCTTCTCTCTTCTCCCTTCTTTTGGCTCTCACTTTCCATGTCGCTCATCTCTTAGATAATTCCTGCTTCGCTGGGGTTTCCTATTCTTTGTCAGTCGCCTCTTTTTTCCCTCTCCCCTCCTCCTCCCCCCCTCTTTCTTTTTCCCCCTCTCATTCCCCCCCTTCCCCCTTCTCTCTTCACCCCTCTTTTCCCCTCTAGTTTCCTCCCTCCTCTGAAAGGAGGACAGAAGGTTCATTTGGGCCCAGACTGTTCTGTGTCTGGGGTTTCTGGGAGAGTTGGCATGGCTTGAGGCAGAAGAGGGAGGTCTGCCCGGGCATGGAAGGGCTCGTGCCCATGCAGCGACCTCCCCCAGAAAAGCACTTCTTGCGAGGCAGCAGGGGGAGCTGACGTCACTGCCTCTTTAGATTTCCAGCAGGGCTAACAGATTGGGAATGAAAATCTGGAATTAAGTCTCCTGGTTTTGGTTAACTCTATCTGTCGGGCCAAAGAGTCTGCACCGGGGCTGCCGTTGGGGCTCACCTTGGCAGGGCCCCAACACGGCTCTTTCCGGGTTGGTCTAGCCCAACCCTGCTGAGCGTGGGCTTGAGAGGGCATTTTGGTAAAGGGGATTAGGGACCTTGAGAATTTCCATGCATCTTGACTTTAAATGATAACGGATGAATGCTGTGCTAAACGACGCGGGGACTTTAGGGACCCAAGAATGAGTCTATTTTCAAAATCACACTGCTCCACTCCTCAAAAGGCCAGGGACGAACGGACCGGTGGCATTTCCAGGGAATCACTCGGCATTATCCTGGGACAGATTTTCCGGGAACCTACCCGGCTTCCGCCGGTCTTGCAGCTGCCCGAGAGCCCAGCTTTAGCCATCTCTTCCACTGACGCCAATAGTCAAGGCTGCAAATGTGACCCCTACCATTATTTTGTCCCTCTCTATTGCTTCTTCCTCCTCCTTTCCCTTCCCCTCCCTCTTCTATTCTCTCTCTATTCCTTCTCTCCTTCCCATCTCCAGAGCCCCTTCCTCCTTTCCTTTCCCCCTTCTCTTCTCTCCCCAGTTCCCCCATCTCTTCCTCTCCCTCCCTCTCTTCAAATCGTCCCCGCTTCGTACCTCTCGTACCGCTTACCCCATCACAGCCCCTCTGCTCCAGCCTGGCTCCTTCCCCTAAAGCCCGAAGGCCCCTTGGCTCTGCCCTGGCCCCCTGACCCTAGGCTTGGGACCCTGCTATTGCTTCCCCATGTTAACTGCTCTGAGGGGTCCTCTGCACTGTCAGCACTTCATTCGTGATTGAGACTGCTGTGAGTGTGAATGTGAGCGTCGGTCTCCCCCGCACAGAAGGTTAATCTGATTGGCCATTTCCTGAGGGGTCGCTTCTGTTCCTGGCTCTAAACCAGTTAGTCACTTTCCAGCTGTGGCCTTTGCAGCCGAAATTCACTCAGTTGCTATCTGACCTGACTCGCTCCCATTCCAGGGCCCCTCGGGGCGGCGGGGGAGGGGATCCTGATGGAACTGGGTGCCCCAACCCCAGGACCCGCATCTAAGGGGCCCAGAGCTTCTCCATCACCCTTGGGGACCCCGGATCTAGAGCTGGTCCAGGCAAAAGCAAACTCCCCACATAGTAATTGTCAGTTACCCAGGTCGAGCCCAGAACAGGCCTCGAACCCCAGGGCGGCCCTGGGGAACCCTTAGCTATCCAGGGTCTTGGAGACTCCCAGCAGCTCAGCAGTATATTCATCAACACGTGGGAGTCCACCCACCCCTAACTCCTACACCCAACCTGATTCATCGGCTTGATGAAAACCATGTTTCATGGTTTCTGACATTGGACCTCTACCTCTCTGGGGGTTTGTGTCGTCATAGGTGCTCCTGTCTTTGTTGTATGCCCTTGTGTTGCCGGGTGTGCCTCGAGCACCTCGGTGCCTCTCTGTGATGCCAGGTTGTGTGCGCGAATGTGTGGGTGCAGTTACGACTCCGGGAACCTCAGTGCTTCACACTTCAGCACCCCGGCACTTGAGCCTCCTCCCCCTTTTTACTTAGCTCAGAGAAGAGGGGAGCTAGGCCCCTCAGCTGATCCAAGAATTCCAGGTCCCCAGTACCCTGGCACTTCAGTCTCCCCCTCGACTTCTGCTTCCTTAGATGGAGAGGCAAAAGCTGCCCGTCCAAGCTGTCTTGCCTGACTGCTCTATTCCCCCACCCTGCTAAAGCGTCAGAGCGCCCTCTTCTGGGCGTGGGCAACAAGGCAGTATCTGGGGCAGCCCTCATCGCAGGGAGCTGGCGGAACTCCCCCTGGGGTTCCCTCCCAGATCTGTCTGGAGGCTCCTCTCTCCTCATGAGACCCAGCTCTGGGCTCTCGCTGACCCCCACTGACCCAGCCAAGTGACTGACCCTTCCTTCTAAGCTCCCTAATAAGGAGTCGAGCACCCCGGCACACCCACACCTACTTGAAGCGATAGTCTTACGTCAGCCGGAGCAGCTTTGGTCATAAGACTAAGGCACTGGTAAGGACCAACGATTAGAACCCCTACTGTAGATCAGGCTTTCTAGGACCGAGCCCAGCCTCCTTCCTCCTTTCCACAAATCTGTTCTGTAGTTTCCCCCACGGGTAGCAGACGGGATTACCCCACCCAAGAGCCCTCGAGGGCTCTGAAAAGGCAGTGGCAGAGTGACGATTCAAATGTGTCCCTTCTACCTTAACCCCATGCAGTCCGTAGAGATGAGAGAGATGGGGAAAGACGGCTACTCCGACAGTGATCACTACCTCCCGATGGAAGGACAAGGCCGAGCGGCTTCCATGCCTCGTCTCCCTGCTGAAAACCAGGTGAGGGGCTTTTTTCTGAACTTCCTAGGATCTCCAGAGTAGGAGGAGGTGAGAGTTGCTTCTCACTATTCTCAGCTCCTCTGCCCGAGTGAGACCAGCTGTCCCAGTTGGCTCCCTTCTACATACATCCTTGCCCCCTGTCCCCTCACCATCGCCAAGAGGGCATTTACAGGACCCAGCTCTATCCCTACACAAACCCAGCCATCCCCAGGGGAGAATGATTAATCCATGGGAGTCGTTGTGGATTTACTCTAGTAAAGTGGATTTTTTTTGTTGTTCCTCTTTGGGGGTGAGGTCTGGGGGTGGGGGGGTATTTATTTTAGTGACTTGTGTCAGATTACTTGGTAGAAGTTGTCTGTTCTATATGCTTTCAATTGCTACAAAGTTTTCCAACTAATCCCAGGGAAGGTGATCCACCAACAGAAATGAAATCAGCTCATTACTTGGCCAACCAAACGGTAGCCACGTTTGGAAAAAGCAAAGAACAGTTAAAGAAGAAATGTATGCTGCTGGCATGTCTAGGACTGAGTCCAGACAAAGGAAGAATATTAGGGGGAGCCATGAAGCCATGTGCTTCTGTTATCCTGGATGGTATTTGTCAGGGAAAATTTCTATTTTCCTCCCAATTTTTCAGCGGCCATAGGTTCCCACTGTTAGGATTTACTTGAGAGCTGGGTGTTCCTTCTGCACGGAAACCTTTCGAGCTCTCGACCGAAGTGTCATCAAGTTAGGAAGTCATCTCCCCAGTAACCCCTCAACCCCTGGCTAAAACATTCAGTTACCTGGGAAACTTTCAATCTGCAATTGCACGCTTCCGAGCGGCTCTCCCCCTGGGTGTCGGTCTGACCGTTTTCCCCTCCTTTCTAAAATGCAATGGTATTTGAGCCCGGCCTGCATGGCTGCGTCAGACCCACCACTCCAAAACCTGGTCAGTGTCAAACTGTGTTCAGGTGATCCCCTTTGACTTCCCCTCGCCTCCCCGTTTAACCGCAAGGCTACTGCAGAACGGCACTTGCTGCACTGTTCTCTGAACAGCCAGGAAGGGCCCTGGACCCTGCTGGGACTCCGTTAGCCAAAGGAGCAGGGGAGGCTTGAGATCTCTTCCAGCCCCACCCTAGACCCAGCTAGGCCCAGAGTCTATAGTCTTTTGGCCAGAGCTGGAACCGGAACTGGACCGGGCAGGCCAGACTCTGAAAATCCAGCCTGGGTTCAACTTCTAAGTGGAAGCAATCTAAAAGTGCTTTCTGCAAAGTTGGCTTTGCTTGAGCATTTACTTCTCCCTTCAAGTAGAAGGGCTCCTGGCCTTCTCTGGATAATAACATCCCGGGGCCTGGGAGAGAACTTGGTCCAGCCATCCAGCCTTTCGGCCTGGCCACCACAGTGGGATGAGGTGAAAGAGAAAATGGGAGGATCCAGAAAGGTGACTGTCCAAAAGCCTCCGAAAGAATCTTCTTAGAACGAGGTCTTGGAGGACTGTTGCCCAGATCCCTGTTCTGGCTTTGAGAAGGTTGCCTCAGGGCTTAGCAGGAACTGGGTTTTCAAATTCCTGGGTCCTCTGGGCGGCTTCATGACTGACCCAGGATATCCACTACTCTTTGGATACTTCCCCTTTGTCAGGGCAAAACCCATGTTCAAAATCCTTTGATGCCAGGGGCTATGGAAAGACCTTACGTTACCGCATGCAGCCGCCTCTCTGCTTCCCTCCCTCTTTCCCACCAAAGAAATCCTCAGAACAAAGCAGTGACGGGGTAGTAATAATAATAATAATGGTATCTGTTAAGTGCTCATGATGTGCCAGGCACTAAGCGCTGGGGTAAATACAAGATAGTCGGGTTGGACACAGTTCCTGTCCCACATAGGGTTCACACTCTTAATCCCCATTTTACAGATGCGGGAACTTAGGCCCAGAGAAGTGAAGTGACTTGCCTAAGGTCACACAGCAGACAAGTGGTAGAGCCGGGATTAGACCCCATCACCTTCTGACTCCCAAGCCTGTGCTCTATCCACTAGACCATGCAGCTTCTCTAAGGGGGCAGTTCTGAGAAATGGCATCAGCAAAGGCAAATGGCGACCCTCAAGTGGAAACCAGGGCTGAGGCAGAGGTTTTTCTAGAAATAAAATCACTTGAGAGAAAGGGAGGAAATGTTGTTATCTCTAGCCTTTTCTCAGGATTTCCCCTGGCTAGAGCTGGTGCCCGACTTTGCCTTCATTCACACATTGTGGAGCTAATTGTGGTAACAGAACAAATAGAAAAAAGTAGTGGCTAAGTCTGAGTCCCATGAGAACCTGCTTGGTCCCCAGCTTCGTAGTTCAGAGTTACTGATTTTCACATAAAAGCGTAGACTCAGAGTTCGTATGAGAGCTAAGAAAGAACATGGGCTTGTTACTTCAAGGAGGAATTCCCAAATGAACCTGTATATTGCTCCCTACCTGCATCCCTTGTGAGGGGGCTGGGAAGGGGGCTTGGGGGAGTGGGAGGGGGCAGGCGCATGGGAATTTTTCTGAAGGGAACCTGTCAGGGATAGGAAACTAATCCAGAGGCAATGGTTATCCGAACAAAGACCAGTGATCGAGTGACTGATTCTATCTGGCTTCACATGAGCTTCGTGTGTCGGCATGAGCATGCTTGTAGCAGCGTCCTGGTCTGAAGCCTAGCTGCTTTGGTGTGCCTAAGAGAGCATGTCCCCAGTGAGGTGGGTCCTGCCAGAATCTTCCCCAAGCATGTCCAAAGCCGAGGCTATCTTCAGCATGCCTGGGAGTGGAGCGTCATTTACCTGTGTAATCTCCATTCAAGTAAAGCTAGGAGCAGAGCAGGGGGCAGAGAAAGGATGTGTGTGTGTGTGTGTTGGCGGGGGTGTGCGTGTGCCGGGCGGGGAGGATTGTATGCATGTATGCAGGTGTATTTGCCAGCTTCAGAGATCAGAACCTGGTCATCTTTAATGAGCTACCAGCTTTTCCCAGTCATATGTAGGAACAATAAGGTGTGCCAGAGCTCTGACTTCACAGGGGTGGCAATCAAGTATCCCGCGAGTCAGGGCTATGTCAAACTCTCCCCCCACCGCTCCCCAGTCTAACAAGAACATGGACTCCAAGAGATGGAACCCTTTGAACACCACCTGCCAGAGCATTGCCCAAGCCTGGAAAATTCCAATTTAATCTATGCATTGAGCTCGGCAAAACTCAAAACCAACTGGAGTCGACTGGGGTCAGAGGCTCGTTCTGGAGGAAGGGTGGGAAGATGTCCGTTCCTTGAAGAGAAGAGGGCGCTCTGATTTTCACATGTCCAACTTTCTGAGCAGCTTGATGTTTAGCAGTTGACTAGAAGACAGGGGAGAAGACACAAAGGAACAAAAAATTCCGCTCAAGGCTACACTGTCATCACCTGCTCTGCTGCAAACACCTTCCAGAGCACCCTCTTGGTAACCCATGGCATGTCCTCGGTCAGCTGTGCTGGAAGATAGCCCGATCTTACAGGCTGTTCCCCATACAAACTGCATTAAGGAGGAGCTGGTTTTGGAGCCTGGTGTTTTGGCCGAGTCCCAAGGAGCCTGAGATTCCCGTCGCTACTACTCAAAGGCTCCGAAGGATCCAGACCGGGCAGCTTAAAGACGTCGCTACTTCAAGCCTTCCCAGCGGGCCACTTTGTCTTTGAGTTACAAAACCCACTTGGCATTATGACTTTCTCTTCTCCTGGGGACACCTCCTCCGGGTGTGGCCAGGGTCCTGTGACCTTGAATGCCGCAGCATCTGGCTGCCTCCCCGCTCAGCCTGCTTAACTGCTTCCCCCTCCCGTCACAGCGCAGCTTCGTCTCACCTTGATAATGTCCCTCAGTGTGACAACAAGGGGCCGCCCTGTACAGTCCTGATGGAGAAAGAGTCCCAGGAAGGGGTCAGAATTCAGACTCCATTATGTACCTGCATAAGCAAGGATCTCCCGCAGAAGCTCTTGCTGACCCGATCCCTCAGTTGAATCAAACCCATTTTCACATTTCCTAGTTGGTGGGAACTGAATTCTCCGGGGAGGGAAGAAGAGGTGCTCAACGGCGGCACGTTGAATTGCCCTAGCGAACCCCACAGCCCCTAAACCTCTAAGTGATGTTCAAGGGATAATGAAACCACAGAATGTGGTGCCAACTAAGAGGCCTGGTGGAAGAGAGAGAGGGAGGTTGAAGACAGAATTTGCAAGCAAAAGGGCATCAGTTCTACCTCTGGCTCGAAACGCATCCGAACCTCACAGTTCCAGGAGGAAAACTCTCGCCATGCCAATATTGCCCGCCATCCCTAGGCTCTTCCACATGCCCTGAGTTGCCAGCAGCCTCCCACTGGTTGTTCCAGGAAGGGCAGGAGCCCGCCGCTAGCCCAACGGGAAGAGGATTGCTCAGTTCTGGTGCCAGTGGCATAGGCTCTCCGCATCCTTTCCTGGAGCTGGGCTACAGGGGCCATCTTTAAGCCCCAAAGCCCTATTCAAGCTGGACAATCAAAAGCCTAGCGCAAGGGAGTCGGTTTCTCCTTGTCAGAGTCGAGCTCCCCGAGACACGGCAGCCCAAATTCAGCCTCGGAAAGGGAAGCTGGACGTGAAACCAGAACGCTCCTGACCTCCCTGGGCCACTCCACTCCCCCACCCTGACCTCCAGATCCAAATCCATCACCAAGTACGGGCTCCTGCGATGGGCCGGTTAGAGCCAGACCAAGGAGGCCCACGCTCCTCAGTTTCCCCTCGACAGCCTCAGAAGCCGAGGGTCATCAGTCAGCAGTCATGTCTGGGAACCTCGGGGAGTCCGGCTGATGACATCCCCGACGAGAAGACCGTTCCTGCCCCCGAAGGAGGAGGGTGCCTCCTCTGCTAAACCCCAGACAGCCACCTTTCCAGAATCAGCCTGGCTCCCACGAGACGACCCCTGCGGCTGGGAGTGACCCGATCTGAAGAGGCCGATCTGGGGAGGGAGAGGGCATTCCTCACGCGCCTCCGTACGATCCTCCGAGCTGCGGCCTGGGTCTGGGGGGGAAGACGGGACTGGTTGGCCGCTTGCACCCGATTCCGACCTCGTCGGCGGCTGCGGCAGCAGAGCTTGCTCGGTCACAGCTGGAGGGGGCAGGGGTCTGACGAGGCTCTGCTTCTCCCACAGCTCGTCCCCATCTTTACGTCGGCGGCCGTCAGAGTCTCTCAAAATGCAGTTTCCAGGGTTCGGGACCCAGCGCTTACACCGCAGGGGTGATGGGAGATTGTGCCATTAATCGCGGGTGCTCCTTTTGACAGAAACCAATGCTGGTTTGGAGTTGAGGATGGGGGCAGACCCCCCCCATTAGCAACACACAATGCTGTGGCTTTTAGCGCCATCCAGAGCCTGGGGGCCAAGCTTGGCTGGGCCTGGGATTTTTATTTTATTTTTTTGCATGAGGCAGAAAGTGTGGCCGGAGCGCAGAGGGGCTGCTCCTACATGTTTTGCTTTCATTGTCCGCCGCTCATGTCCATTGGTCTGCTTTGTTTCCGGTCTGTCTGTGTTCTCATCTGGTCCCATTTCTTCTAATCTAGACCCCTGTGTAGACAGAAAGGTTTTTATTCTGATTGCTGTAGAAAACAACAGAAAACCTGTCCAGCATAAGAACGATTTTAATGAATTCTGTGCCTTTTTTTGAACTGCTGCTCACTGATAAAATTAATATTTTTTTCTGTTTTTCCCCCCTCTGTCACTTCCCCCCCTCCTCTTATGTTTCTGTCCCTTGCCTCTTAATTACCCTGCTCTCATTCCTTTCTTCTTCCTCCCATCCCTCACATTTTTGGATTTTTTTTTTCCATCTTCCTTTTCCATCACCTCTCCTTCCCCAACTTCCTGTTATTCCTCCTGAGTTTCCTTCTCTGCTTTTATATTTATTTCCTTCTTTCTGTTCTTTTTGTGTGCACCGTCTTGTACGGCTGTGACAGCGGAGGAAGGCACGGCCTCGAGGAAATAACCTCAGTGTATGTACCTCATCTTAGTCTTGTCACTCCTCTCACTCTTCTTCCCTTCTCTCTCTCTCTCTCTCTCTCACACACCCTTCTTCTCTGTTTTTCTTTCCTCTTCTTTTCCTCCTCCTCCCACTTCTCTACCTTCTTTTCCCTTTTCTCTCTCTTGTTCTTCTCCCTTTGCACTGTTTTTTTATTCCCTTCCCATTTCTTCTCTCCCTGTCCTACTCTCCTTTGTCACGCTCCTTCCTCTCTCCAATTTCATCCTTTCTCACCACTCTCCCCCTGCCCCCAGATAGCTGTTGACTCCTGTCACGTTGGTTCCATTGTACACCACATAATGCCGTGCCCCCTTCCCTCAACCTCCCTGTTCTCTTTCTTCAGAGCCAGAGACGCTCTTCCAGTCGGCTGAGGAGGTGTGTCGCTCCTGGGGTTCTGTAGCCGCAGGAAGGGGCCAGTTCTTTGGAAACGGGTCCATTTCTGGGTTTCCTCTGACTTGTTCTGGGCCTTCCCCGGGTGGGATTTGCTTTGATCGGTCGCCTTCCACCTTTCTTCCCCCATGGGAGCAGTCTCTCCCACTGTGGTCTTGAACGCACCTCCAGAATCAAGCTGCCAGGTTGGCATTTGTCGGCCTGCCCGCCACTTTCTCTTAGCCACGTTAACTCGCTAAACCTGGAACCGCCCCGTCAACGGCCAGGTTCTCCTCCCTCCTGCACCCCTCTCCTGGACTCCATCCCTGTCCTGGGCCCAGTCCCCGGGCTCTTCTCTAAGTCCCACCCGAGATAGCTTCCTTCTGAGATTTGTCATCTCTGGTAGAAGTGCCCGACCTGCTGGTTAGATGTCCCTGGCATCCTTTCACGAGGGGTGGGATGGCTCTGAGTGAGGGAGCCTGGGGAAGGGCAAGAGGGAAGCAGAGCTTCCCAGATTCGGTTCCCGGTTTGCTTGTGGGCCTTGGAGGGGGTAGGGAGTCATGGGAGGTGGGGTCTCAGCCCCTTGGTCCAAGGCAGTGGGAAGACTTGGTGTGTGTGTGTGGCGGAGCTCTTTTGGGTCTTAGGGTAGCATTTCTGGAATCAGGTGCGCGGGGTAGCATGCCAATCTGGATTTGGGGTGATGCCCATGGAGCTGTTGAAGGGCGCTCTTTAAGAAACGGAAACTGGAAGGAGACAGCCGAGGAAAATGGAGGTCTGCTGTACCTATCACACTCTCTTTCTTTCTTCTTTCTCCCTCCCACCGGCTCCTCCCTGGCCAGCTCTTCCTGGCCCTTTGCCTGTCCCTTTCCTGCACCACGGTTGAAACCAAATGCAAAGGGGTTTGAGTCCGCAAACCCTGGAGGCACCTCTCAGCTTGAGACCTTGTTTTCTGAGCCACAGAGTGAGGAACGTGAAGTCTGACGCCTGACCACTCTGTAATGACCCGGCCCTGTCCCCGGCTTCTCGGGCAAAGATAATCGTGCGGTAGCAGAAGCCACCACCCCAGATTAATCTGGCCCCCTTCCCTTCCTTGCCCCCGGGAATCGGAGCCAACCGTCCGGGATGGAATCAACCCTGCCTGGAGACGGGGGGCTAGACAAGCTGGCTTCTGAAAGCCCCTTCCCGCCCGAGGATTTCCCAATTCAAGCTGGTCAGCCAGAAGGTCCAACCCAGTCTCAGCATTTCAGCTGGGGTTCAGGGACTGAGAGCAGAGCGTCGAGGGCCGACGGAGTTCTCGAGCTTGAGGCCCGAGAACTCTAATTGGCAGCTCTCTCCTTGTCCCTCCACGCCAAAATCTCTGAGGTGGCCTCCGGTTCAAGGGTGGGGAGGAGGAGGATGTTTGTTGAAATTCAGGGAGGAGCGTGCGTGCTCTTCACGGGCTGGGGAAAGCCAGTTAGAGGCGTTAGCTGGCGGTCTATCCCTCAACATTAGCAGTGCGATGCCCAGGCTCACCGTGGAGAAGAGAGTGGTGTGGACGACCTGAGGCACCAAAGCCTGAAACGCAGGTTCAGCCCGGAGAGGGAAATCAAGCGCGAGGACTGGGAGGAGCCTGGGCTAGGGAAGCGGCGGGTAGAGGTGCAACACGTGGTTCTAACCTCACCCCCCACCCCTCCGACGCCCCCTCGAAATGACCCTTCCCCCAGCTCCCCTCCCGCCCATGAACATTTTGGTATGGGCTTGTCTTTCTGTTTGCAGACCATCTCAGATGCCAGCCCCATGAAGCGCTCTGCCTCCATGCTGGGCCACTCCCGCTCCAAGGGCATCCGTCTGGACGACTACTCCCTGGAGCGGGTCATCCCGGAGGAGAACCAG
Organism: Ornithorhynchus anatinus; assembly: GCF_004115215.2. NCBI lineage: Eukaryota > Metazoa > Chordata > Mammalia > Monotremata > Ornithorhynchidae > Ornithorhynchus > Ornithorhynchus anatinus. The sequence goes on from NC_041750.1 coordinate 8,793,147, forward strand.
CGGCACCACCAGCGGCGCAGGGAGCGCAGCCACCGGACCTCGGAGCGCTCACTCAGCCGATACACAGATGTCGACACAGGTCAGGCCGGCCTCGGCTAGGCCCCCCCCCCCCCCCCCCCCCCCCGCCTCAGACCACCTCGGTCATGCCGGGCTGCCCGTTGCCCGCCGGCGACCCGTTTGTGCTGTGTTGAAACGGAGCAGGCCTTCGACCAAATGGCCACGCTCCCTCCGGCCCTAGCCCCTAGTACGCTGCATGCGGTCACACTAGACCGGTGTGTGCGTTAGAGAAATACTCCCACAAGGCAAACAGACCCAGGAGAGAAAGGGAAGCTACTTGGAGGCAGGGAGCATGAGGAGAAATGTATTTATTTATTTATGGCATATGTTAAGCGCTTAATTAGGTGCCAGGCACTGTACTAAGCGCTGGGGTAGATACAAGGTAATCAGGTGGGACACAGTCTAAGTCCCACATGGGGCTCACGGTCTTAATCCCCATTTTACGGATGAGGGAACTGAGGCATAGAGAATAATAATGATGGTATTTGTTAAGCGCTTACTATGTGCAAAGCACTGTTCTAAGAGCTGGGGGGGATACAAGGCGATCAGGTTGTCCCACCAGGGACTCACAGTCTTAATCCCCATTTTCCAGATGAGGGAACTGAGGTGCAGAGAAGTTAAGTGACTTGCCCAAAGTCACACAGCTGACAAGCGGCTGAGCTGGGCTTAGAACCCATGACCTCTGACTCCCAAGCCGGGCTCTTTCCACTGAGCCCCGCTGCCCCATTTTATGGATGAGGTAACTGAGGCAGAGAGAAGTGAAATGACTTGCCCAAGGTCACACAGCAGATGAGTGGCAGAGCTGGGATTATTATTAGCATCTGACCCTTCAAGAGCCTCTGCTGGGCTAGGACAGAGAGATCCCAGGTTATCACTGTTGTCATCGTCCAGCATTTACTGAGAACCTACGGGGTACGGAGCACAGTACCAGCCACTTGGGGGTCGACACCAGGGCCGGTTGCCTACAGTACCCTCTCAAACTGAAGGGGCTTCCTGCACAGCTCAGTAATTCTTCCTTTGTCCTTGTCTGACTTTTTTTTAAATGGTATTTGTTAAGCACTTACTATGTGTCAAGCACTGTTCTAAGTGCTGGGGGTTTATATAAATTTATCAGGTTAGACCCGATCCCTGTCCCACACGAGGCTCACAATATAAATTGGAGGGAGGAGGATTTAATCCTCATTTTCCCGATGAGGGAACTGAGGGATAGAGAAGTTAAGTATCTTGCCCAGGGTCACACTGCAGACAAGTGGCAGAGCTGGGATTAGAACCCAGGCATCTGAATCCCAGGCCTGTGCTCTTTCCACTAAGCCAACCTGCCTTTCTGAGGTTTGACGTCAGAAACACGCAGTCCCTGTCCCATCTGCTTGTTTTCAAATTCCCTTTCATCTTCTGGGCGCCGGGAACCGAAGCCAGGCTTCAACCACCGATTGGAGTGTCAGAAAGAAGACTTAGACAAAGCAAGATATGGGCCACAGCTCTCCCCGGGCCCCAGTGGTTTACACTGAACTATTCCTGGTTTGGATGGCAACGGTGTTGGCAGAGGGAGCTCGCCCACTGGGTTAGAGGGTCGTATTACTTCATACTTATCGAGGGCCCATCCCCTGTGTGAGCAAATTAAACCCAGAAGCCCTGCCTTCTCAGAGCTTCAAGTCTAAAATGGGAGCTGGGGTTCCCCACCCCTATTCCCTGGAAAAAAAAAAAAAAGGTTGTTCGAGCCTGTTCCAGTTCCCCAAATGGTTTTTTCAAACACAAGGGTTTTCAGATGGACTTGGGGGATTCCTATGCTGGGCTGGGGCAAGGACACCATGGCCAACACTCTTTCCCTTTCCTGAACTCATCCCAGGGTTGAAATGCCCCTTTGGGACAATGGAAGAAGGTTGGCTCCTGGGCTACTGCCCCCAAAGACTGACTCTGCAACTTCCCTCCTCCCCCCTGCCCGTTTCCCCACCCAGGCGCAAACACCGGGAAGGCTGTCCCTTCCCTCCGAAGGTTTGCGGTGCTCAGTGACTGGAGGGTGCTCGGTGAGGTTCAGGGTTTGGCAAGAGAAGCACAAAATAGCCCTGACTTTCTCTGTGACCTCTCTGGGGTCCTGCTGGACACTTAGACCTCACCGTAGTTCAAGGCCTTCTCGATATCTCCCCAGGCGTTTCAGCCGACGTCCACCCGGGAGAGCACTACGAGCTTCCCCAATCCCTCCGACGCGCGCCATCGTTGGCCTACCGGGACTTTTGCCTTCTGTCCCAAGTTTCAAAAGAAAGACGGGGCTGCGGGGGGCGATACCTGGGGTCCATAAAGGCTCCACACCCGAGCAGCCCAATCCTAAACTGGAAAAGCGTTTTAGGGTCTCTCAGCCTCCAGCTCCCAACATCCCCACTGCTCTCCCACGACTCTGCTTTGAACTCAAGAGCCGGGTGAGGGGTGTGAGGGAGAAGTCTCCCCTCATTTTCTCCTTCCTTCAAGAGGTTTCATCCTTTCGTCTCTGCCACAGGCTTGGGAACGGACCTCAGCGTGACCACCCAGTCGGGAGACTTGCCTTCTAAAGAACGAGACCAAGAGCGGGGGAGGCCTAAAGACCGAAAGCATCATCACCACCACCACCACCACCACCACCACCACACCTCCTCTGACAAAGAGCGCTACTCCCAGGAGAGACATGAATACAGTCGGCCACGGTCCAGGGACCAGCGCTGGTCCCGATCACCCAGTGAGGGCCGAGAGCACATGTCTCACAGGCAGGTGGGTCTTGCATTCCCTTGCCCATCTTGGCCTGCGGAGCCAGGCCTCGGCTGTTGGGGAAGGTGGTGGGACTGGGAGTGAGCAGAGCAGAAATGGGGTGGGAGGAGAAGATTTGGCTCTGGGAACTTCCAGCTCGGTTAAAGCCGGGTACTCGCTGGAGTCCAAATCTCCGTTTCCATTCCACGGTTCCCTGCCTGCTTTGGTGACCCCTGCAGGTCTGCATGAGGCCCGGTCCCGGGAGGGCACCTGCTAGAGGAGTGAAGCTGCCCCACTTTCCTGGGCAGCGCAACCAGAGAGCAGGCTCAGGCCCCCGTTTCCAGAGCAATGGCCCCGTCAGCCATTTGGCGGCAAAGCGGGGAATCTTGGGGTGAGGGAGAAGGATCAGGGCCGGGCGCGGTCTCGGCCCCGTCTTGACGCTCAGCCGAGTATCGCCTCTCGCCCTGCTGCTCGCCGGGATCCCTCCCCGGAGAAAAGCCTCTCTCTCTCTCAAGGCCCCGGGACAATGCGGCAGGGCCGGGGATTGTGCAGCTTTTTGGCACCGGGGACCCGAGGGACCGGTCTGTTATTTATCTGTCTATTTCTATATTCACTGTGCTTGGCTCTGCTGTCTGTGAGAAGGGGCTATGGCAAGGTAAGGTGGTCGGCGAACAGAAACTCCCCTTCTCTCCCCCAGCCAGATCTGCCGGGGGTGTTCGCTGACGGATCCAGTGTATGTAGTGTGAGCCCTTAGTCGTTGACCCTGTCGGCCCTGAGGTGGCTGGGTTTGCCAATCTGGAAAGTTTGGAATTTAGCTGCTCGAGGGGAGGAATGTGCACAGAGGGGATACGGGAGGGGTTCCGAGGGCGAGCCCAAGCCCCCTGCATGCTCAACACCCACCCTGCCCCCGGGTATGTGGTGTTCCCACGTCGCGTGGGCACACCTACAGTGACATCTTGCTCATGCTTTCTGTTTTCCTCCCTGGCCCCGTCTCAGCCTCCCCGGCCTTCCTCCTCAAATATCTTGGTCTTTTACCTGCCTGGAGGCAGAGGACGGGCGGGGGGTGCCGCAAGGTGCCTCGGGGATGGGCCAGAAACCCTTCTACACTGGAATCACTCCCCAGTAGTAGGCCCAAATTCCCAGCCACGCGGAGGAGTGCAGGTTCTCGGAGCCAAAAGCACAGTGAGGGCACGTGCCCGCACATACGCAAAGCAGCTGTGCAGTGGCCCTCACCTATTGTTAGGAAAAAGAACCAGCTCCCTAGAATTTAGCAAGCCTCTGCGCTTGAAGCCCTGAGAGTTGCATTCGGGCCAGGAAGAGGGCAGCAGGAAGAAGCTTACACTTGGCTCCAGGTAATGAACTGGTCAAGTGCTGTATTCTCAGTCTTCTGTCCTTATTTCCATCCGAATGAATTCTGAATTCTCCTTGTTAAGATTCCCTCTTTCCCTTCTCAGAGGTGTGTGTCCATGTCTTCAGTTACTGTCTTGTGCAGTTTTCCTCCTCCTCCTCTTCCTCCTATTACTCCTCCTCCCTCCTCCTAACTGGCGGCTACACTGCGGGGGGAGGGGGTTTAACCCCAACTGCCGGTGTCCAGTACCTGGGGTTGAGGCTGCCCCTGAGTCTCCGCCTCCCAAATCTTGACAGCGGGGCAGGCAGCGTCCTTCTGCTTCCGCCTGTGAGCTCATATTTTGAGGACTGGATCCCAGAATGCACGGTGAAATCTCCCCAGAGCTTTTGCCCCATTCCCGACCTGGCCAGACCACCTCTCCCTCAACTCCACACTGAACTGAGGACTAGGAGAGGTAAAAGTGTTAATGTGGCCCAACCGACCACGAAACGGGGGCTGGGAAGCGGGGGGAAGTTGTCCACAGCCACCATGCTCACAGGGCAGCTGCCGGCAGCCACGTAAACTGGGTCGGCAAAAGCTCTTCAATTTGAGCTATCCGGCCTTTAGTTTGCTTTCCCTGTGCTAATTCAACTTCTCTCCGGCCTTGCAGAGGATACTAGCTGGCCCTCTCCCCTCGTGTGCTTTCCTTTCTCTTTCTCCCCGTCTCCCTGTGTTCCTCTCCTCTTCTCCTTCCTCAGCCACCAGGAGATGGGTTTCAGGACTTCTCGATTGGGTGGTAGAAATGAAATCCAAAGGAAAGAGTCCTTATAGGAGGTGAACTGATGAGGCTTTGGAGTCTTTCTCCGAACTGAGGCGGGTCAGGTCGAGGGTCGCCCCAGGAGCCAGGCCAATCTCCAAAGGAGAGAAATTCACAGGATTTTCAGCCTCAACCATTATCTACCCTGCTCTTCAAGCAGCCTTGTCCCAGCCAGCTGCTGAATGCATTTTTGCTATCATCCTTCAAAGTCCGGCCCACTACGGTGGTAGCTATACTTCCCTATTGGGAAGAGCTTTCTTCCTCTTCTTCCTCCTCTTCTTCTTCTTCTCGGTACCCCCTCCAGGCAAGTGAGGCAGAGAGCTTAAAGATGGCCCTACCCGCTCTGGCTCCTCCTCTTCAGAAGCCCAACACACTTGGAGCCCCAAGGAGGGAGGGGGTGCTCAAGAGGACCTGGAGGCATCCACTCCTCTGAGAATGGGTCTGGGATTCTCCCTACACGTTTTTTTCCCCAAAGATATGCACCTCTCCTGGAGGAGGCAGTTCTAACTGTCTGTAAGGCCACTCCATTCGTCAGTGAGAACGCTCTGTACGAGGGAGTGATCCCCGAGACGCCGGTCCAGAAAGCCAGGTAGCCCCAAGAAGAGATGATGCCCATCTTCAGGTCTACCGCACCTTTGGCCTTCCGCGTGCTGTGCCTCTCCCTGCAAACCGCCGGCAGGGGGCTGGCCCAAAGTCACGCTGTCTTGCTGCTGATGAGAAGCTGGCAGGGACCAGCTAAGGTTGGAGTGGAGTGGAAGCGGGTATTCACGGGGGCCCTCACTAAGAACACCAGCAGAGCTAGACCCGTGGTTCCATTTCGCTGTGGCCCTCTAGGCTCGGGCTAGGGCCAGGCCTGAGGGTCAGAGCTTAGCACAGAGGAGTGCTCAGGCATGCTCTGGTTGAACAAACTCGCTTCCCGTGGAGTTAGGAGTGGGGTGTGGGGGAGGGTGGGAGGGTGTGGGGGGGGGGGGGGGGGTAACCAGGAAGGATGGGCCTAAGGTTCAGAAGGGAATTAGAAGGGTCTTTGGGCTGTTTCTCCACCACCCCCCACCCCGGGCAGCTCTGTTCCAAACGAACCACAAATCCAGTGCGCTCTCCTCCTCTTCCCTTTGCTGGCCACCCCTTTTTCTACTGCAGCTACTTTTCTTTTGAGTTGTTTTGAATCACGTTTTGGTTTTTTGGACAGTAACAGTTATGATTCATGCCCCTCACAGCCCTGCTGGTTTTTTCCTTTAACTCTTGGTTTGCCCTTTTTGTTTTAATTATCATTTATGTCCTCTGGACACGTGTGAGTAATTTTTGGAATTTTTGCTATTTTAAACCCCGAAACTTACAAAACTCCATTTCTCATTTCTCTTCTCACTTTTTTGTGTTTGGTTGTTTTTGTTTTTTTAATTTTTTCTTCTTTGTTGTCTTTTTTTTATTTTTTCCCTTCCTTCTTGTGGCTGTTGCTTTTCTCCTTTTTTCCATTAAAACTTTGGTTTCCCCTTTTTCCTCTCCGTTTTCCGTTGATTTCCCCCCCGCCCCCCCGATCTGTTTTTGTTTCCTTTGCTTCCTTCTCTCCGTCTCGTTCTCTGTGTCTCTCCCCCGTCTCTTCTTGGTTGATTTTGTTGTATATTTTTTTTTTGATTTCCTTTGTTTCAATTTTCGTGTAGGGCAGTAGTTCCGTAAGTGGGAGCCCAGTCCCCTCAACATCTGGTACCAGCACACCAAGGCGCGGACGCCGTCAGCTCCCCCAGACCCCTTCCACACCCCGGCCACACGTGTCCTATTCCCCTGTGATCCGTAAGGCCACGGACACAGGTCCCCAGCCGCAGCAGCAGCCAGTGCACCCCTGCAGAGCACCCCCCCCCGGGCCACGAAGATACCCAACCCTCCCTTCTGAGCACCAGGGGGGAGAGCGACCAGCCGGCAGCAGCCACGGCAGCAGCCGGTCACCCGGGATGGAGCGGCACGCCATGGCACCGCCACGGAACGACTCACCATGGGCGTACCGCCACGCCGGCGGCCGATGGGCCACCGCCGGCTCCCACCCCTCCGAGGCGCACCCAGGACCCCGGCACCACAGCGGCTACTACCGGAGCTCAGACTACGACGCCGAGGGCCCGGGGAGCGAAGAAGCCGCCTTCGCCTACGAGCCGCCACCACCGCCCGCCTCCTCCGGTTCGGGGAGGTCACCCAGGACTTCCCGGGCAGGGGGCCCAGCCTCGGTCTCGCCCTCCCGGCATGGACGGCGCTTACCAAACGGCTACTATCACAGCCACGGACTGACCAAGCCTCGAGGGACAGGCTCGCGGAAAGGACTGCACGAACCCTGTAGCGAAACTGACGACGATGACTGGTGCTAAGTCTGGAAGTTTGTTTTACACACAGACACACACGCACGCACTCACACATGCAGACAGACACACAGACAGGGGACAAAACGAGAACCCATCATCATCCAAAAAGGAAAGAAAAACAAAAGCGATCCGATTTCAAGCTCTTCTTGAAATTTGCCAACCAGAAACGAGCAAGAGATGGAGGGAGAAGAGGGAAGAGGTGGGGGAGGGGGGAGGGGACAGGGGACGGGGTGGGGGGGTGGGCTGGGGAATGGGGGGTGGGGAAAAAGAAAAAGAAACTAACAAAAAACAGATTTTCAAAAGAGGATTAAGAAACTCTCTCGGGCGGGGTGGGCGGGGTGGGGAGAGGGAAGGGGAATGGGGTTCAGAGTATGTTTAATCTTCATAGGAGAACAAGTTGGGGAGTGTTGCTTGGGGGAAAAAATGAAACCATTCAGGGGCGAGCTCCCCTACCCCCCAACAACACGCAATTTCCAGCTTAACGCCTCCAAGAACAAAAGCCAGATCCACTACGAGTGGGCAAAAAGATACACAACCAAACATGGTGTGAATTAGTCCAGCAACTTTGAAGAACTTGCGGAAACATGTTAGAAAAAAAGTTTAGCAAATAAAAAAAAATGAGAAGGAAAAAAATTTTAAAATGTGTCTATTGATGAGTTTTATCATCTCAATTTAAACTTTTCCTATCCCTGGTTAATAACAACGAAGTTAATGGCCTGCCATCTCCGTGGTGAAGAGGGACCTGATGCAATAGAAACATACAACATTTCCATGCAGACACAGTCTCTCTCACTTTCTCTTGTGCTCTCTCTCTCTCGCTCTCTCTCTCTCTCTCTCTCTCTCTCACACACACACACACACACACACATACACACACACACACGAGTGCTTGCTGGTTATACCAAACCCTACTATTACTGCCTGCAGAAATAATTTAAAAAAAAAAACCTAAATGGGGAAAAAAAGGACAAAAAAATTGAGAAAAGAAGCATTTTTTTCTGATATTTGGTCCTGCTTGAAACAACAAAACAAACAATTCCTTTGCTTCTTTTTTCCTTTTTCCTACTTTGTTTGAAAACTGTGGGCTTGGGACTGTGAATTATTGCATGAAAATTAAAAACAAAAAAAAATAAAATAAAAAAAAATTGAACAAAATGAAATTGATTGACATGTTCTTAGTCCTATTGGTAAATGCTCAGAAGCTCTCTTTCTCCAGAAAGATCAGGGAAATGGATTTTTTTGGCAGGGGACCGGTGAGGGAGAACTTTAAAGAAAAAACAATAAAAAAAGTTTTTTCATCGAAAATCCCAAGGCAACCGTGAGTGCTGTGTACATCTGGCCGAGAGATGGAAACAGCTCACTGATTTCTTGAAAGAAAGACGATGAAACTCGTCACTGAAGCTTGGCTAATTCTGTTATACTGAACTCTCCCAAGCGCTTAGTACCGTGCTCTGCATGTAGTAAGCGCTCAGTAAATTCCATCTATTGATTGATTGGCCAGCCCTGTTGCCATCTCCCTCCCTAGGTTCCGTAGCTGCTGCATCCAGCTAGTTCTCCCCCTGCGACTCTGGGCTGGCTGCACCACAAGTTAGGTAAAGAAACCGACTGGAAATGGCCAGACGGGGCTCCCTACGTTGGAGCTCAAGATTCGGCGCTAGCCTCCTCTCCCCAAGCTGGCAGCTGCCAGGCCTCCTCGCCTTTCCAGGCCAACAAATTTGGGTTTTTGGAAAGGATTCCCAGCACCTTCTGTCCATCCTGCCTTGCCCCTTCTTAGCTCCCAGGCATGTGGAACACCAGCACGTCCCGGTGAATTCTCTCCGATCCCCTTTTTCAGGGAAATAGTGGCCTTTTCCTGTGCAAGATGAGGAGAGCTTGACAGCCTGCCCATCCCTAGTGTTTCACCCCTTTTGACTGGCGCAAGAGAACTTCGCACTTGGTTGTTAACGGAAACTCTGTAGATATGGTCTGTTGGAGGAATCCACTCTGCAAAGTTTAAATTCAAAAGTTTGTTTGCTATGTCATCTCAAAGAATTGTCTGTGTCCTTCCCCAAGACTTTCTCTCCCAATTGATTTGACAGATTCTCTTGTTGCACTGTGCCGCAGAGCCTGGTATTAGTTGGTCTGATCTGTCTCTGTCTTGTCAGTCTCTCTCTCTCTCTCTCTCTACAGAGCTGCATGGAGCATTGGATTGTGGGGATGGCAGGTTCAGCTCTTCTAGGTGATCAGAGGTAATAGGGAAGCCAGAGATTCAGCCCTTGCTTTGGCCCAGGACACCTCCCTTTTTTTTTTAAATGCCAAGATGCAACTCCCCAGAGACCACAGGAGAAAAAAAGCATAGGTCAAACGGTGTGTTTTCTACTGGTCCCAGAACCTCGGAGAAGAGACAGCTGCTGCAGCTGATGTCCCTCCGGTGTGACTCAAATCTGTTCTCCTTCGACTCTGCCCAATGACCCGAGAGATGGCTTGCTCCAGCCCTCGGTGGCCTTTCTCCCCCTGAGAGAAAGAATTGCCGTCAAGTTTAGACAGACCGGCTGGGTTGTAGTCAACCAGCAGAGGAAACAAAAACACCTCATGGCCCGATGGTTGGTCCCACATCTATTTCCTGCTCCGAGATGCCTTCCTCCCCATCCTCTTGGGTTTGTCCAATACCAATGGTCTCACCTGAAGCCAAGATGCCAGCATGACTTTTCCAGATGGGAAGCTAACCTCCCCCCGGGGACAAACCTTTTCTGGCTAATCCTTACCTGAAATGGCCATCTCCCATGGGCCGACCCAGTCCATCGCACATTCCCAGCCCTGCCCTCTGGGGCACATTCTCAGGGAGGCCACCGGAAACCAATGAGCCAGGGAACCGAGCTCTAGAAGGAGCTGGGTTCTAGTCTGTCTGTCCCTGAAGGGAATTGTAATAGAAAACCCATCCCTTCCAAACATCACATTGCCTAATATTGGAAGGGGGGCGCAGCCCCTGACTTGCCCATGGGGGTCATGGGTGGACTGAGGTGGGCCGTGGCGGCAAAGGGTCCTGAACCTATCGGAAGAAAGGACCAGTTAGGAACAAGATCTCTTTGAGGTGGGAGCTGAGAGCATTAGGACAGGCGATTGGCTAACAAAGAATTAAATGTGCCGCTAATCAAATTTAGGAGCTGTTCCTGAAGCCATTGCCCTTTCACCTGTGTCTGTCCCTAAATAGGAAAAAAAAAATGCAAGCATTACCAAATAACTAATGCAAGCCAGGTGATACTACTAGTTGATCAACCCCCAACACAACCAAGTGATCAGATGTGGAATGGAAACTATTTTCTTGGCTGTCAAATGGAAAGATCCCACAATGCTTTGTTCGTAATGAGCATCCTTGATTCATAAACTTTGCAGCGCTTCTCTCTCTTCCTCTCTCTTATTTTTAACTGTCTGTAAAACTTCCTCCACAATCCTGCACTGTGAAACTCTGTGAGTATCTGATGCACGTGTCAGCTGGATGTTACCAAAAAAAAAAAAAGAAAAAAAGAAAAAAAAATACTTTAGATGCTTATCTGTTTATTTGTTTGGAAAAGATGTGCAGAGTTTGGCTTTCACAACCATGCAGGCCGCCCAAACAGCTCTTCAAAAGGAAAGGGTGGTTTCCCTGTCTCTAACCCACCCACCCCCACCACCATCATCATCATCATCATAATCCACTACCTTCCCCGAGCCCAGAGGCGTGGAAGATTCTTTATCGGGAACAAGAAATCTGTGGCCTAGGGAAATCTAACCCTCCTGGATCAGCAGAAATGGGGCAGAAAAGTCAAGGTTACTAGGGGCAAAGAAAAAGGCCGCGGGGAAAAAAAGATTTTTAGAGTTAAAACAGAATACAGTACAACATCTTTAGGGAAAAGAGCAACTGGAATGAGAATTACCTTGTTCCTGTGACACTCCTGTAGTCCCCGTCCTATGCATCTAGAGTTCTCGGCAGTTAAGGCTTGTACCACTCCCTGGGGCAGGCACAGGATTGAACCTTGCATTCTAGAGCTAACTCTGCTCCCCGGTAATATTGAGGGTATTTATTTAGTGTTGACTATGCCAAGCACTCTGCTGAACTCTAGGGTAGATAACAATCACCAGATTGGGCACACTCCCTGTCCTGCCTGGGCCCCATGTGACCTTGCTCTCTGCCTCAATTTCCCCATCTGGGAAGTAGCGATGATGTACCCGGGAGGATTAATTAGAGAAACAGGACGGCTCTGCAAAAGTCGTGACCACTCTGCCTCATCTTTCGCTTTCTGCTGCCACTGTCCGATGGGAAAGTTGTCAATATCGAAAAGAAGAAAGTATCAGGGGAAGGAAGGGTGGAGGGGAGAGATGCTCCAATTTTTCTTGCTGCTTTGTTCTCATTTTTTTTAAGCGAAGGCAGCGAGTAACTCTGAAGCAGCCAGGTACTGTCCTGGAGTCACTCTGCCAGAGACACTCCCATTAACAGTAGAAGCCTTGCATGGTTTTGAAAGCCATTATCTAGAATCCGATGGCCTCTTTTTACAACTGACGCTTTTATGGACCAGCTAGCCAAAAAATAGACTATATATATATATATAAAAAATATGTACAGTATATTATATGTGTACCTGCTACATATATGTACTGTATGTCTGAACACATTTATACACACACCCACATATATATCTATAGAGCTATATCATGTAAAGTGTGAAGGTAGTAGAATTAGACATTTTTTAAGCCTCCATGTACTCCTTTTTCTCAGTTCTCAAGAGACCTGGGTTCCGATTTCTCAGCTCTCTATACCATTTCCCCAGAATGGTCACTGCCAGCAAAGGGATGAAGCCCAAGTTTTTTCAACATCTGTAAAACTGGTTTTCCAAAGTTTGAAATGTTCAACTTTGCTCTCCCCTCCCTGCCGCAAAAGCCATTCCCAGGGGGAACTTGGGATGTGGGGGACGATGCCCTCACACGAGCTGGATGCCAATGAGATCACATGGGAACGGGCAGGGACCAAGCATGCGGTTCTGCTTTCCTGGGGTGAAGATGCTCACTCTTGGGCTTCGGGGGGACCCAGAGCCGAATCACCGCAACCACAAAAGGCTCTAAGCGACGCTGGCAGATTGTCCAAGGAGAAGCTGAGGTGGGGAAACTAGGGGAGAGTGAGGTGGTGCTAGAGACTGGAGCAGTCTGCTTCCCCTTAGCATCCATGATGGTGATCACTCTGTGAAGCCAAATTTGGGTGGGGAGACCGAGTAAGCGTCCCACTTTTCCAAAGGGCACCTCGCACCCACACTGTCTGGGAGAAATGAGGCAACTGGCCAGCAGCTGAATAGAGCCAAGCACCTGTGCACAGGCCTGGGAAGCCCCATATTCAGAACTCTGGCCTGAGACCAAGAAGGCTTCTCTCTGCCTCACAGGCACGGACGACAACAGCACCAGTACCAGCCAACAGCTTCTCTGGCTTATCCCGGACAAAGGGCCACAATCACTATATGCCGTTGGCCGCGGTTTCCAAAGGGCGTGATGGTCCCTGAGCTCCAGAGAGTAAGCGGCTGGAGAGAAGTCACCTTCCCAACGTCTCCCTCTCCTCCTTCACATGCTGCCCAGTGTGGACAAGGGCATAATGTCGACTGGCTGATAAAAATATGATTTTGTGGCTCCTTGTTTGCATTTTGTGTGCGTTTGTGTGTGTGTGTGTGTGTGTGTGTGTTTGGGCTGGGGGGGTGGGGGGGGGCGGAAGGGTTTGCGACATATGTTCAAATCTCCGGTTTCAAGAAGTCTTGACCCATTAAGCAGGATAGCAGTTATAGTTTTTAAGTGCTACAGGTTAGTAATTTAACGTGATTCATGAAACACCGCCCCTCCCCCTCATCCCTCCAGCCAACTGAGTTTCATCTTTCCCTCACTCCTTTACCTTGTCCTGACCAAACTCACCCTCCCGCCCGGCCTACCAACCACATGCACGTATGGGCCCATGCCTTCCGTCCACAAATCTGGCCCACCTTTCTGAGCCTCCCTGTGTCCTCAACATAGATCCTCTGGACCTTCAGGCCTAGAATGCGTGTTCCCTGTGTGGCTGGTCTGGACCCTCTCCCTCAACCATGGGTGGTTGTAAAACACCCTGAGAAAGAACTATTGTATTTGGTACAAAAGAAAAGCAGGGAGAAAAAAAGAGGGTCTATTTGAACAAGAGACCTTTTGTTCTTGCCCTCCTTCCTGGATCTTAGTCACTGACCCCCTAGATCTGCAAAACACAGAGACCCGAGGTCTCACGCATCCCTTGAAGTGCCTACGCAAAACTCTTCATCCTAAAAGGTGTTGGTTCCAGGCCCTTGACTGGCAGTAGAAGGGATGTCAGAGCTGGAGAAGCATGGTCAGGGATGTCACAGCAATCTAAAACCTAAAGGGCCACTCTCACTGTCGCTTCCCCTCACCAGATCACTGGCCTGGAATTGGAGCCCAGAACACGCTCAGGTCATCGTTGCCCACCCCTCTGCTTGTCTGGGCTGTTTCCTACCTGGCATTGCTCTCCTGCAGCAGCAGCTACTGTGTGGGAGGGAACTGAGTCAACGGGCACCTGAACTTCTCCTTCTCCCTTGGAGGCACTGTCTGTCTTTAGGAGAGATCCAGGGCCATATAGACCGCCAGGAGACCAAAAAGTACTCTGCATCATTAACAATGGGATATGGCCCTGTACAAGTGACCATGACATCTCTGAAGGGTAAAGATGGCTCCACCCTTGTCACAGGCAAGAATGCAATCCAGAAGGGATAGCAACAATATTTCATCCTTCTCCTCGACATGCCTTCTGTTACTGAAGATGAGACCCTTCGATGAAAAACCATGGCACTTTACCAACTATTGAGTTGGGACTACAGCAATGAATCAGTATCTGTTAGGCCTCTACAAAGTGCAGAGCACTATACTAAGCACTCTTTTCATGGCATTTGTTAAGTGCTTTCTCTATGACAGGCACTGTACTAAGCGCTGGGTAGATACAGGATAATCAGGTTGAGCACAGTCCCTGTCCCACATGGGGCTCACAGTCTTAATCCCTATTTTACACATGAGGCCCAGAGAAGTGACTTGCCCAACATCACACAGCAGGCAAATGGCAGAACCGGGATTAGAACCCAGGTCCTCCTGACTCCCAGGCCTGCGCTCTATCCACTGGGCTGCTGCTTAGGAAACCTCTTCCAAAGCAAAAGACTTTGTGTATTATATAAAGCCTTACAGTCATTAAAAAGTCCTGTGTGCCGATGACTGTGCCGGAAAGGCACACTCCCAAAAAGACATGCAAATGATCGTAAGCTGCTTTGCCACTTCAGTCAGGCTTTATGAACTGACGATAAGTCTAAAGAAAACCAAGGTGATGCATCGGCCTGCACTAGGGAAGCCACACATCAAGCAAAAATCTATACTAGCAACACAGAGCTCAACGCCGTACTGTTACACAGGCGGCGCAATGAACTGATAGACAAAGAAGAAAAGAGAATTAAGAAGGCCAGCACATCCTCTGGGAAGACTGTCAACAGAGGATGGCACCATCATATCAGACTTCAAGGCCAACTAAAGGCCTCTAGAGCTGTAGTGTTGTCCCACCTTCTCTACGGTTGCAAGACCTGGACCTCCCACGTGAACCACATTTGGCTCTTTGAACATTTCCCCCAACATCATAGCGAACTTCAAATGGCAAGAGAAGCAGCTTGGCCTAGTGAGAAGTAGTGTGGCCTAGTGGAAAGTGGAAAGGCCTGGGAGTCAGAGGATCTGGGCTCTAATCCCAGCTCCACCACTTGTCTGCTGTGTGACCTTGGGCAAGTCACATCACTTCTCTGTGCCTCAGTTACCTCATCTGTAAAATGGGGATATTATATTATTGTAATGATATAATAATAATGGTACTTATTAAGAGCTTACTATGTGCCAAGCACTGGGGTAGATACAAATTTATCAGATTGGACACAGTCCCTGTCCCACAGGGGGCTCACAGTCTTAATCCCCATTTTAAACCCTCGTTTCTCCAATTTAGACCGTGAGCCCCATGCACTTAAAAAATACCATTAAAAAAAAGACAGGATCACAACCAACCAACTCCTGGAACAAAGTCAGTTTCCTAGAATTGAAGCTTTGCTCACCTCAATCTGTCTCCCCCTTCTAGACTCTGAGCCCATCGTTGGGTAGGTTTTGTCTCTATCTGTTGCCAAACTGTACTTTTCAAGCACTTAGTATAGTGCTCTGCACACAGTAAGCGCTCAATAAATACGACTGAATGAATGAACCTAGGATAGATACAAGTTAACCAGGTCAGAAACAGTCCCTGTCCCAAGTGAAGCTCTCAGTGTTAGTAGGAGGGAAAACAGGTACTGAATCCCCAATCTACAACTGAGGAAACAGAGGCCCAGAGAAGGGAAGTGACTTGTCCGGGGTCACACTACAGGCAAGTGGTGAAGCTGGGATTAGAACCCAGCTCCTCTGACTCCCAGGCCTGGGTTCCTTCTACTCGGCACTCCACTTTCGGAACTGTTTTCATGCTTCAGATACCCCGAAAGATGCATGGCCTTTCACCCTATCCCCACACCCTCAGCACCGCGAGCCGTCTTTTGCCAAAGGCCTAGCGGCATGGGAGAGAATCAAGGGCCAAGATTCAAGTTTACTGCACGGAAGGAGGCAATGGTAAATCACTTCCATATTTTCACCAAGAAAACTTTACAGATATACTACCGGAACAACTGCAGGTGGAAGTGGAGTGTTCTGGAAGAGATGTGTCCATGGCGTCACTATGGGTCGAAGACGACTCGACGGCATAAGAGAAGACAAACCTGAACTGCTTGAGGAGAACAGCCCAACCAGTTACCTTCTCTCTCCTTTGTGGAGAAGTTAACCAGCCATCCCTGCAATTGAGCCAAAATACCTGTGGGGGCCATGGGAAGAGAAAAATCACTCTAGAGAAATGTCGCTTCCCTAAATCCAAAAATACCTATGCATAAAACTCTTAAAATGAGCGCATGAGTGGATGAGTCCTCAGGCAGCCTTGATTCTTAGGGGCATTAGGGTACGGTTCCAAGTGGAGCGAGAAATGGTTCCTGCAGAGCCGCTTTAAAAGAAACAGAAAGCAGGATTTTGTAAACTCCAGGGAGGGCCACAGATGTAATTAGTAATCTGCTCTCAAGCATCTGGGATTAACGGTAAAACTGTTTGGAGGTCGGATATGAGAAATCAGGAGTGTGAAATATTTATCAGCCCTTCTCACTTGAGGAGAGAAGGCAAATAAATAAGCCTCTTTTGATGATGTGGAGGCTAAGTCATATCCACTTTCCAGGTGAGAAACTGAGGTTCCTAGTGGTTCAGAAAAATGTTCCCAGATCAAATCGCTTTGACCAGCACTTCCCCTTTCAAATCCCAATACAGTAAAATCCCAATATGCCAAACTTGCTGAAAGGTCTGTTTCGAGGAGCAGAGACCATCAGAAAGGCAAGAGCAGAGCTTTGACTCTCACTTGGCCACTTCCCTTCCCTAGTATTCATGTTTTGCCAGCTGATCCCTATGAGCCACTGGGCCATAATCCTTTCTATCCTTCAGTATCCCCCTCTGTAAAATATGGTCATGGAGGGCAGGAATAAATTCAGTTGAACCTCTCAAAACCTTTTGTTAAAATTACTGGGGCAGAAGCAGGATCAAAGGGATTGATTTGAACTTAACTGCATTTAATTTACAGGTGAGATGGCTCTTCTCCATGTTCTTATGTCCACGGAAGACTGAAAAGGAAGATTCTAGGACTCATTTTAGCCTCCAAACTTGCTCCCCACTGAGCAAGGGACAATCGAGACTGTTAAGCTAGGGACAGTTTTTGCGCTGGAGCTACTCGCAGAGGCAAATAGCAACACAGGGGCAGCTCCCTTTCCAATGTAATGCTCTTTTAGCATTTATTCTTGATGGCGCTATTGAATTTAATGTTGGTATTCCACCATAACACTCTTCCACCTCACGATCATGCCTCAGTGGGGCATTAGTGAGAACAGGCGAGGCCATAAGGTGAGCAGTTTTCTCCCCTTAAGCCCAGAATGGGGAAAAGGAGCTGTCACCAGCACAGAGGAAGCTCCTTAGGGGAGTGGACAAGGCTGAGTGGGTAGTGTGAGAGCACATGGTTGGAGGAGATCTAGGCCTGGGACCGTTGGCTTGGCAGGGCTCAGGCTGCAGGGAGTGAGCTGGTATGATGTGGCAGGCTTGGGTAGTCATACTGGGGGGAGGGGGAGAGCAGAGTGGAAAACGCAAGAACCAGTATGGTTGAGGAACCCAGTCGGGTAGAGAGTCAGGAACACGGACTGGGGTGACAGGGCAAGGGAGGCACGATGGTCCTTGGGGAACAGCAGGCTCTAAGGGAGCGGTTCTGGAAAGCCTTCTCAACGGCCGGATGGGAACAGGGACTGCAGACTGTAAGCTCCTTGTGGTCAGGGAATGTGTCTGTTTATTGTTGTGTTGTACTCGCCCAAGCACTTTGTACAATGCTCTGCACTCAGTAATAATAATAATGTTGGTATTTAAGCGCTTACAGTGTGCCGAACACTGTTCGTGCTCGATAAATACAATTGAATGAATCAGA
The DNA here is from genome assembly GCF_004115215.2 of Ornithorhynchus anatinus. NCBI lineage: Eukaryota > Metazoa > Chordata > Mammalia > Monotremata > Ornithorhynchidae > Ornithorhynchus > Ornithorhynchus anatinus. The sequence goes on from NC_041750.1 coordinate 8,810,975, forward strand.
GCTGACAGGTGGCATCAGTATGGCCTAGAGGAAAGAACACGGGCCTAGGAGCCAGGGGACCTGGGTCCTAATCCCGGCTTTACCACTTGCCTGCTGGGTGACCTCGGGCAAGTCGTCTAACTTCTGTTTGCCTCCATTCCTTCATCGGTTAAATGGGAATTCAATACCTGTCCTCCCTCCTACATAGACTGTGACCAATCTGATTATCCTGTATCTACCCCAGCACTTAGCACAGTATTTGGCACACAGTAAGCACTTAAATACGTCACAATTACTATTATGATTAGGTCAACATCTGGTGAAGTGATCCAGGCTGGGGCTGGAACTGTAGCAGTTCAGCCAGGGAGAGAAGCAGCATGGCACTGTGGACAGAGCACAGGGCTGGGAGTCAAAAGAACCTAGGTTCTAATCCCTGTGCGCCACTTACCTGCTGTGTGACCTTGGGCATGTCACTTAACTTCTCTGTGACTCAGTTACCTCATCTGTAAAGTGGGGATTAAGACTGTGATCCCCATACGGGACAGGAACTGTGGCCAACCCGATTACCTTGCATCTGCCCCAGTGCTTAGAACAGTGTCTGTCACATAGTAAGCACTTAAGCACCATAATTATTATTATTATATGGTGATTTGGCCTGGGGATTAAAGCTGGAGCTGGAAAACAGAGACAGGGGAACAACCCTGCTCTGCTGAATAATAATCCTTTCGGAGTGGACAGTGAAAAGGACAAAATATCATTATAAAGCCTGAGCTCTGAAGTGGGCAGGGGGAGGGGATGGACATTCTTAGGGCCAGGGAAAGGGAGGAGATGGTTCATCAACACAGATACATGGACCAGCACCAAATCCTACTTGTTATATAAACCAGGTGAGCACCTGATCTCTCCCAGAAGGGGCAAGACAAAGGCTTCCAAGCTCTCCACTTAAGACTATGCCCAACCTGATAAAATTCTATCTACCCCAGTGCTCGACCCATAATAAGTACTTAAATACCATAAAAAAGAGAGAATCCGGAGATACTGGCACTTGTCATACTCGATTCCCTAGGCTAAAAACCTGACAAACATCACTGCTTTAAACTTGCGCGACTTCACCTCCCATGGAGAAGGAAAACACAAGGTGCTCAAGTCATGGATTTGATACGCATAAAGAAAAACCTGTGGGGAGCGGTGACATTGCTGATTATTTCTGGGGAGGGAGGTAGAAGACTGAGTCCCTCGCCTCTGGAACTGCTGAATAAGAGGATGGTGAGAGAAAGGAAGAGAAATCTGGGATCAGAAAATAGCACCTCCTTGAATTGGTCTGGTTTTCCTGCTAGCCTCTGGCGCCTTCCCTCAGTTGGGGATGGAACCAAAAGGAACAAGCCGTGAAAAGGCTGATGGTTCTGAAGCCAACCCTCAGCAGGACGCTTTCCAAGGGCTCTGCCAAGCTAGCTCATGGGGGGGCGGGGACAGGAAGGGGGCAGATTCCTGCAACTGTATCTGGAGAAGGAAAAGTGTACTGAAAAAGCAATCAACTGTATGCAGAGCACTGTACTAACTGCTTGGGAGTGTACAATATAACAGAGTTGGTAGACATGTTCCCTACCCACAGTGAGTTGGCAGTCTAGAGGGGGAGACAGACATTAATATATTTTATATATTAATTCTCTATTAATAGAGAGAAGCAGCATGACCTAGCGGATATAACACGGGCTTGGGAGTTAGAAAGACTTGGGTTCTAATCCCAGCTCTGCCACTTGTCTGCTGTGTGACCCTGGGCAAGTCACAACTTCTCTGTGCCTCAGTTACCTCATCAGTAAAATGGGGATTAAGACTGTGAGCCCCATGTGGGGCAGGAACCCTGTCCAATCCGATTTGCTTATATCCACCCCAGCACTTAGTACAGTTCCTGGTGCATAATAAGCTCTTAAATACCACAATTATTATAATAAAGTATGGATATGTACATAAGTGTTGTAGGGCTGAGAAAAGGGTGAATAAAAGGTGCAAAAGTGACACAGAAGGCAGTGGGAGAAGAGGAAAACAAATCCAAAGAATTGTTAGGAGGTCCACAACATACCACCTTGTACCAGTGGCCAAGGCTTTACGGAGCTCTGTTTAGTTGCCCACACTTGCAACCAGTCTCAAACACTACTCACAGGAGGGTCAGCCACTCGATAAGTTTAGGAACAGAAGCTCCTTCCGACCAAAAAATAGAAGTCTAAAACTTCACTCAAGGAATAACTGTAATGCCAACAACTTTTACTACTCTCTCAGCTTATCCCCTCAATCAGTGGTATTTATTGAACACGTATGTGCAGAGCACTATACTAAACGCTTGGGAGAGTACGCTATCGTTAGAAAGCATGGTCCCGACCCTCTAGGAGCTTACCATGTAGCAGGAAAAACAGATACTAACAAAAATTATAGGTAGGAGGAACAAAGGGAGTATAAAGATATGGATATAAGTGTTCCAGTGAGAGCAGGGGGAAAGGAGTGAGTACCAAGTACTTAGAGACGCATAAGCACTGAAGTGGCAGTTGGGAAAAGATATAGGTTGGGGAGGTGAGTGAAAGATGAATCAGAGAAGGCCTCCCGGAGGATATGTGGTTTCAAAAGAGATGTGAAGATGGGGAGAGCAGTGGTCTGTCGGATGTGAAGGGGGAGGGAGTGTGTAAACTCTGCTGCATGATTTGACTTCTGAAATACTCAGGTTAGGATTCGATTAAACAGTGCTTGGCACATAGTAAACACTTAAATACCATCATCATTATTATTAGCTCTGCTAAAGTAGACTAAACAACATAGATCACACATGAAACAGGGGTTATACAGTTTCTGTGGGCTGATGATATCTTAGGCAAAACGCTTCAACTCGTGGCTCAGTGGAAAGAGCACGGGCTTGGGAGTCATGGGTCATGAGTTCGAATCCCAGCTCTGCCACTTGACAACTGTGTGACTGTGGGCAAGTCACTTAACTTCTCTGTGCCTCAGTTACCTCATCTGTAAAATGGGATTAACTGTGAGCCTCACGTGGGACAACCTGATTATCCTGTATCTACCCCAGCGCTTACAACAGTGCTCGGCACATAGTAAGTGCTTAACAAATACCAACATTATTATTATTATTCAACTGGGCATTAACTGTGCTTGCTTGAGGAAGTACCGAAGGGGGCGAAGAAGACGACGACAACACGAAAGGATGAAGAAAACAAGGCGACTGGTGAGGTGTGAAGCTAACTGGGGCAGGAAAACATATATCAAGTAGGAAGCTGATGCATCAGGCCCCTGCAGGGCAAGAGTCTAACCAAGGAATTCTGTAGGCTTTATTTAATCTCCAGTTATTTTACTTACCCAGGTGCTGAACAACTTGAGACAGCGCTGCATGAATGCCCAGACTTGACAAAGCAAGAGGAACCACCTACTGAATCAACCTGGCGATACAACCAAGTGTCTTATGTGGCACAGCCTTTGCCATGGAAAGGGAGAGAAGACTATGTAGTTCAGTTCAAAGGGATCTAAGCAATGCCAATTGCGGGAGACGGGAGAGGGTGAGGTGGGGCAGCTGCACATTCTTTTCCTGTCTAAATTCTTAATATCTTACATCTCAACGCTTTCTACTTCAAAATTCTTATTAGCCTGTGACTCTATTCTATTCTTTCCCGTGTTTTGCTCATGGGTGTCCTCTCTCACCCCTACCCTCAACTTCGAATTCTTCCATTTTCATTCTCCCTTTCCAGTTTGGTTGGATGAGGGAAAGGTTTCTTTTACCCAACCTATTAGTGAATATGTCCACTCATTTCCTATATAACCATCAGTATGCGTGGTGGTGATAGTTGTTAAAAGCATTTATTGAGCACCCACTAAGGGAAATACATTGTTGTGCTAGATGCTTGAGAAGTACAGCATAATGAGGAGATATTCCCTGCCCACAAGGAGCATATAATCTAAAATATTTACAACTTGAGTGATCAAAATAAATGATTTTACACAAGTCCTAAGGAAGGTGTAAATTCACAAATGCTAGACTTGGCTAGAGAGGAGGTATCCCAGGGTGCTGGGAAATTTCTCAGGGAAAGATTGTTAGAGGAGGTGGGATTTGAATGTGGGTAGAGCTTGTGGTCATCTGATGTGAGGGGAGAGGGGGTTCCAAGCCAGGGGAACAGCATGAGCAAGGGGATGGGAGCAGAAGAATTGAGAGCAAAAGTACAGTTAGGAAGTTGGCTGGGGCATAACAAAGACAGTGAGTTAGGGAATAGCAGGAGAAGAGAGCAGATGGGCAAAGAGGGGCCTTTAACAGTCCCCTCAGATTGGATCAGAGCGTCAAAACTGCGGCAACTTTGAGGTCAGCATTCCAAGCCTAAGATTACCTCAGGAGATGACAGCATCAAGTTAGGGATCATTCTTTCAATCGTATTTATTAAGCACTTACTGTGTGCAGAGCACTGTACTAAGTGCTTGGGAAAGTACAATACAGAAATAAAGAGTGACAATCCCTACCCACAGTGAACTCACAGTCTGGGGCGGGGGGGCGGGGGGGAGAGTGCGGAGAGAGATAACAATACAAATAAACAGACCACTATAAATAGGATCAAGACACCTCCCTCATTATTATTATCAAATGTCGTCGAGGTCACCCCAAAATGCCTACAGCAGGGTAACAACCAAAATCAACACAGAGAACCCAGGATTCTAGCATGATCCATTTGAGAACCTAAAAGTACACGGAGCACGAAGAAGCAAAATGCTTTTTACTTACTAATAAGAGCTCAGTTTTCAGTGTAGAGCTTATTTCGCCAGGCACACATCCCTCAAAAAGCCTGAGGGAGTGGGGTGGGGAAGAGAGTGGAAAAGGCATTCAAAGATGATGATGATGATGATAATGATGATGGAGTCTCCTGCGAAGTACCAAGCAGCTGAGCCTCCATCTCAATGTAAGGGGGGCGGGGAGGTGGTTAGCTGAGCTTCGATGTCGAATGCGGTGCAGAAGCAGGGAAATACAGAGGAACCATTTGTGCTGCACAGTGTGGGGTCCCATTCTGAATGGAAAAAAACCCTCTGGGGGGTTGTGGAGGGTGAATGCGGGTTCGTCTTCTGTGTCTTAACTACCAGGAAAGCATTCCACTGAGTTCTCATTGACGAATTCAGCTGCTGTGGTAAAATGGCGGCGATGGGAGCAGGGCCGTGAAAGCCAGCAGCGACGGCGCCGGAGATCCGAGATGGGGCAACCCCTTCAGAGCCACGCGCAAAGGGGAAAAGTCGCCAACCCCATCCGTGCCCTCTCCCTGCCTAATAGTAATAACGTTGGTATTTGTTGAGTGTTTACTATGCGCAGAGCACTGTTCTAAGCACTGGGGTAGATACAGGGTAATCAGGTTGTCCCACATGAGGCTCAGTCTTCATCCCCATTTTACAGATGAGGGAACTGAGGCACAGGGAAGTTAATTGACTTGCCTACAGTCACACGGTTGACAAGGCCTACCCCTCGGGACTACGACCTACCACAAGGAAGGGACGCCGCGCCCTCCGGCCCTTGACCCTCACGCCAGAGGCCTAAAACCGTGCAGGAGAGAGGGGCCGCCACAACCCCAGCGCCCACTTGGCAAGCCAGGGGGACCACAAACTGAGCCAAGGGGAGGGTCTCCGCCACCCCCCGCCCCACCCACCTCACCTGGGGTCGCCGCGGAGAGAAGGGACGCTGAGGAGCCCCCCGCCCCCCTCCCTCACCGCCGAGGCCTAGGCTGGCGCCCGAGGGAAAGGGTCGCCCACTGCACGTGAGTGCCTGAGGACTGAGCAAAGGGAAAGGGCGTCATTCATTCAGTCCTATTTACTGAGTGCTTACTGGGTGCAGGGCACTATACTAAGCGCTCGGAAAGTCCAATTCAGCAATAGAGAGAGACAATCCGTGCCCACACCGGGCTTACAGTCTAGAAGGGGGAAGACAGACATCAAAACAAGTAAACAGGCATCAATATAAATAGAATTATAGATATATACACATCGAAACAGGTGACCAGGCATCAATACAAATAGAATTATAGGTATATACATATATACATAATAATAATAATGTTGGTATTTGTTAAGCGCTTACTATGTGCCGAGCACTGTTCTAAGCGCTAGCGTTGTGGGGTGGGGGGGCAGTAAAAGGGGCCGAGTCGAAGTGACGCGGAAGGCAGGGGGAGCTGAGGAAATGGGGGTAGTAGTTTGGCGTCGCCCCCAAGCGCCACCTACTTGAACCCCGGGACTGCCCAGAGGGAATTGACCCCGGCCCCCTGGGCCCCTCCCGCCCCAGGGACCTAGAACTTCTAGACTGTGAGCCCGTTGCTGGGTAGGGATTGTCTATCTGTTGCCGAATTGCACTTTCCAAGCGCTTAGTACAGTGCTCCGCACACAGTAAGCGCTCAATAAATACAATTGAATGAATGCACCGAGGCAGGGAACCCCGGCCCCCTTATTCCCCGCTCCCCGAGGATTTGGGTCTGCACGAGGACGGAATCGCCATTCCCCCGCCCCACCCCTCCGCGACCCCCCTTCAAAGAAGCAGGATAGCGACTCACCAAGGAGATAACGTGTCAGTAGTCACCCATCAAGGACTAACGCCTTGCTAGCGCTGCTCACCCATTCACTCCAGGAAGACGCTTTAATGACTCGCTAATCGCAGCTCAGAATTTGTGGATTCCCTCCAGCTGGGGCCTGTTTGAGTCGCCCCCTACTAGTGGAACTTGCCACGGCCCGCGGAAGTCTACAGATCAGGTGCTACAGATGCGGGAACCTCACGCTCCGACCCCACTATGTGCTTTCAGGCCCCTCCTCATCCCCCTCCCCACAGGACGGCCCTCCTCGGTGCATTCTCATCCATCACCTCCCCGCCGCTGGTGTTGCCCCCTCTCCTCTTTCCATCGCTGTCACCCTATGCCAGAGCCGCCCCTCACCCCCCGTCCCCCGCCAACTCACTCCTTTCCCACCCCTCACACCCCCCACCCTCGACCCCATGCACCTTTCCTACGGCCTCAGCCAAATGTGGCCTGTAGAACCCCCACTCCATCATGGGGAAGTTTCCCTTCATTATTGACCGGTTCCTGACCCAATCTCTGCACCTCCACGCCATTGGGGAAACCTGGCTCTCTCCAGATGACACAGTCTCCCCTGCCTCTCTCTCTCTCTTTCTAGAGGGGGCCTTATCTTCTCTCAATCCCCCAGACTCACTGGGAAGGGGGGGGGGGTTGGCTTCCTTCTCGCTCCCCAATGCTGCTTTCGCACCATCCCACCTCCCCCATCCCTCTTTTCCTTCCTTTGAAGTCCATATCATCTGCCTTTACTACCCCCTCCAATTGCTAGTCACAGTCATCTACCGCCCCCCAGGCCCCACCTCCAACTTTCTGAACCATTTTGATCCCTCTCTCACATTCCTTCTCTCATTCTCCATCATTGCATTGATCCTTGGGGACTTTTATGTTCACATGGATGTCCCCGATGGTTCTTCCACTGTCCACCTCCTTTCACTCCTCTACTCCAATGACCTCCTGCTCCACCCCACCTCACACACTCACCAATTTGGGCACACACTTGATTTTATAATCTCCAGTAACTGTACAATCTCTACCCTCCCCAATTCTGAAATTCCTCTAACCACAACAACTTCATCACCTGCTCTCTTTCCCATACATCCACCCCGCAAATCTGTCATTTTCCCCCACAGAGACCTCCATTCTTTTGACCCCCTCCAGTATTCTCAGCCATATTGGGTCTCCATACCCAAACTACCTTCTCCTGGAGCACAAATCGACACAACTCTGCAACTCTGCATCACCTGTTATGCTTCCTCCGCTGCTGTGACTGAGCTGCAGAGCACTGTTGGAGGAAATCCAGACATCTCTCTGACCTTGTCCACCTTAAATTTGTTCTTGTCTACTTCAATTTGGCCCTCTCTACTGCCCGACAACAATATTTCTCCTTCCTAATTCACTCCCATGCCCACTGCCCCCAGCAACTGTTCCAAACATTTAACTCCCTTCTCAAACCTCCTGTCCCTCCGCCCCCACCATCTCTTTCCCCTAATGACATGGCCACATACTTCATCAACAAAATTGAAACCACCAAGCGTGATCTCCTTAAAGTCTCCCCTGCTCCTCTTCAATCCTCCCGCCTCCTCCACCCTCTTCAAATCTCCCTATGTTCCCTGCAGTACCGCAAGATCAACTCTCTCCCCTCCTCTCTAAATCTACCACCTCCCCCTGTGCTGCTGGCCCCATTCCTCCATACCTTTTTGAAACACTCGCCCTCTCCCTTCTTCCCTCCATGACTGCTATCTTCAACTGTTCACTCTCCCTTCAATGGCTTGACTACTGCATCTGCCACTGCTTTCAAACTTGCTTACGTATCCCCAATCCTAAAAAAAAAAACACCCTCCCTTGACCCGACGGCTCCATCCAGTTATGGTCCAATCTCCCTCCTACCGTTTCTCTCCAAATTCCTTGAAAGAGGTGTTTACACCCGCTGTCTCCACTTCCTATCCTCCAATTCTCTCCTAGATCCCCTCCAATCTGGTTTCCGTCCCCTTTATTCAATCAATCAGTTGTATTCATTGAGCGCTTGGGAGAGTATAATGCAACGGAATTAGCACTTTCCCTGCCCATAACGTGCTTACAGGGGAGAGGAGGAGATAGTCATTAATATGAGTAAATAAGTAATTTATAATATATAATTTATAGATATGTACATAAGTGCCGTGGGGATGGGGGTGGGGTGAATATAAAGTGTCCAAAGGTCACAGATTAAAGTACATAGATGACGCAGAAGGAAGAGCGAGCCGTGGGTTGGGGGGGAAGGGCTTAATGGTAGAAGGGCTCTTGGAGAGATGTGACCTTAGTAATGCTTTGAAGGTGGAGAGAGTGGTGGTCTGGGGTATATGGAAGGGGAGGGTAGGGGGATGATGTGGGAAAGGGGTTGGCAATGAGATAGACCAGATTGGGGTACAGTGAGTAAACAGGTGCCAGAGGAGGAGAGTGCATGGGCTGGGCTCTAGGAGGTGATTAGTGAGGTGAGGTAGGGTGGGGCGAGCTGATTGACTGCTTTAAAACCAGTGGTAAGGAGTTTCTGTTTGAAACTTCTGTCTGTGGAAGTGGATGGGCAGCCACTGGAGGTTCTTGAGGAGTGGGGAGACAAGAACTGAACATTTTTGTTGATAGATGATCCATGCAGCAGAGTGAAGTATGGATTGGAAGAGGAGAGACAGGAGGCCATGAGGTCAGCGAGGAGGCAGGTGCAGTAGTCAAGGAGGGCTAGGATAAGTGCTTGGATGAGCATGGGAACAGTTTGAAAGGAGAGGAAAGGACAAAATTTAGCAATGCTGTGAAGGTAGAACCGACAGGATTTGGTGACAGATTGAATATGTCACTCCACAAAATATCTCACTCCACTCCACTGAAACAGCCCTTTGTAAGGTAACCAAAGACCTTCTGCTCTCCAAATCTGACGGCCTCTACTCCATCCTAATCCTACTAGACCTCTCAGATGTCTTTGACATTGTAGACCACCCCCTTCTCCTTGAAACTTTATCCGACCTTGGATTCACTGACATTGTCCTCTCTTGGCTCTCCTCCTATCTCTCTGCTCCTTCTCAATCCTCCCCCTGGCTGGCTCCTCCTCTACCTCCCCCCTCTGACAGTAGGGATCCCTCAAGGCTCAGTTCTAGGCCCCCTTCTATTCTTCCTCTATATTCACTCCCTTGGAGAACTCATTTGCTCCCATGGCTTCAATTACCATTTCTATGAAGATGATTCCCAAATCTACATCTCCAGCCCTGTCCTCTCTCCTTCCCTGAAATCTCGCATTTCCTCCTGCCTTCAAGACATATCTACTTGGATGTCCTGCCAACACCTCAAACATATCTAAAACTGAACTCCTTATCTTCCCACCCAAACCCTGTCCTCCCCCGTCTTTCCCATCACTGTAGATAACACCACTATCCTGTCTCACAAGCCCGAAACCTTGGCGTTGTCCTCAAATCATCTCTCATTCCACCCACATATTCAATCTGTCACAAAATCCTGTCGGTTCTATCTTCACAACATTACTAAAATACGCTTTTTCTTCTCTATCTAAACTGCTTCCATGCTGATCCAAGCACTTATCCTATCCTGCCTTGACTACTCCATTTGCCTCCTCGCTGAACTCACGGCCTCCTGTCTCTCCCCTTCTGATCCATACTTCACTCTGCTGCGCAGATCATCTATCAACAGAAACGTTCAGTTCATGTCCCCCCACTCTTCAAGAACCTCCAAATGGCTGCCCATCCACTTCTGCATCAAACAGAAATTCCTTTCCCTCAGTTTTAAAGCACTCAATCAGCTCTCCCCATCCTACCTCACCCCGCTAATCTCCTACTACAGCCCAGCCCGCACACTCTGCTCCCCTGGTGCCAGTTTACTCACTGAATCCCGATTTGGTCTGTCTCGCTGTCAACCTCTTTCCCACGTCATCCCCCTAGATTCCCCCTCCTTATAGGCCAGACCACCACTCTCTCCACCTTCCAAGCACAATTAAGGTCATATCTTCTCTATGGGGCCTTCCTTGATTAAGCTGGCTCGCTGTCTCTTCTAGTAATAGTAATGGTATTTGTTAAGCACTTACTATGTGCCAAGCACTGTTCTAAGCGCTGGGGTACATACAAGGTAACCAGGTTGAACTCAATTTAAGTCCCACATGGGGCTCACAGTCTTAATTCCCATTTTACAGATGAGGTAACTGAGGCACAGAGAAGTTAAAGTGGCTTGTCCGAGGTCACACAGCAGACAAGTGGCAGAGCCAGGATTAGAACCCACATCCTCTGACTCCCAAGCCCGTGCTCTTTCCACTAAGTCACGCTGCTTCTCTGTGACCCTATGCACTTGGATCTGTGACCTTTGGCTATTTGATATTCGCCCCACCCCCAACCCCAAAGCCGTTAAGTACGTATCTTTAGATTATTATAAATCAGCTATTTATTCATAGTTAGACTGTAAGTTAGAGAAGCTAGAGACGCAGCGTGGCTCAGTGGAAAGAGCCCGGGTTTAGGAGTCAGAGGTCCTAAGTGGTTGCCTATCAACCTCCGCTCCAAACAAAAACTCCTCACTCTAGGCTTCAAGGCTCTCCATCACCTTGCCCCTTCCTACCTCTCCTCCCTTCTCTCTTTCTACCGCCCACCCCGCACGCTCCGCTCCTCTGCCGCCCACCTCCTCACCGTCCCTCGGTCTCGCCCGTCCCGCCGTCGACCCCCGGGTCACGTCCTCCCGCGGTCCCGGAATGCCCTCCCTCCTCACCTCCGCCAAACTGATTCTCTTTCCCTCTTCAAAACCCTACTTAAAACTCACCTCCTTCAAGAGGCCTTCCCTGACTGAGCTCCTCTTCTCCCTCTACTCCCTCTGCCACCCCCCCTTTACCTCTCCGCAGCTAAACCCTCTTTTTCCCCTTTTCCCTCTGCTCCTCCACCTCTCCCTTCCCATCCCCACAGCACGGTACTCGTCCGCTCAACTGTATATATTTTCATTACCCTATTTATTTTGTTAATGAATTGTACATCGCCTCGATTCTATTTAGTCGCCATTGTTTTTACGAGATGTTCTTCCCCTTGACTCTCTTTAATGCCATCGTTCTCGTCTGTCCATCTCCCCCGATTAGACCGTAAGCCCGTCAAACGGCAGGGACTGTCTCTATCTGTTGCCGACTTGTTCATCCCAAGCGTTTAGTACAGTGCTCTGCACATAGTAAGCGCTCAATAAATACTATTGAATGAATGAATGAATGAATGAAAGGTCATGGGTTCTAATCCCGGCTCCACCATCTGTCAGCTGTGTGACTTTGGGCAAGTCACTTGACTTCTCGGGGCCTCAGTTCCCTCATCTGTAAAATGGATGAAGACTGTGAGCCCCACGTGGGACAGGCTGCTTACCTTGGGTCTCCCCCCGGCGCTTGGAACAGTGCTCGGCACATAGTAAGCGCTTAACAAATACCATAATTATTATTATAAGCTCGTGAAGGGCAGGGAACGAGTCGGCTACCTCTGTTATACTGTACTCTCCCAAGCACTTAGTGCTTTGCACATAGTAAGCGCTCAATAAAGACCATCGATTGATTACGGCCTTCAAACTTACTTTGCCGCAACTTTTGAACGGCATTGCTGCGAGCCAACAGCGCCATCTAGTGTCCTTGTAAATCCAGTGATGAGTCAGAAATTGTTCATCGCGTTGTCAGAATAGATTAATAGTCACCACCTCTGTCCAAGTATATTATCTATATATATGCGGGCGCTCACACCCCCCATGTCTTTCTACACCCTCAGGAAGTACAGAGGCAGCAGCCTGATTCACGGCTGTCACCGCAAAGTACCCAGTGGCCTGCTGTCAATAATGGCTGCCTTCACCACCACAAAAACCAAGCTCATTTCTGAGACAGAGAGAAGGCGGTCCATTTCTCTCTCTACTTCTAAAATGAATCTAGCTACCATGGCTCTGATGGCCAAAGCAATAGTAACAGCCAAAGGTGATGTTTCCAGCAATGGCTGCCCTGCTGTGGCAGAAAAGGAGATTAAACTGCCTCTTCCTCTCTCCGTCTACGCAATTATTCCTGCCTGCCACTGCGGTGGTGACTGCAGGGGGAACAGGAGCAGCGGAGGAGAAGAGGAGGGGAATAGGCAGGATAGAGAGAAGGGGGAGACTGGAATAATAGACATGAGAGAGGAGAAAATGGAGGGAGGGAGAGAGAAGAAGGAAGAAGGGTGGAGAAGAGATGGGGAAAGAGGGAGAGAAGAAAAGGTGGAAGAATGAGGCAAGGAAGACAAAAAGGAAAATTGAGGCTAAAGAACAGATTGTTGGTGGAGGAGACTGGGAAAAGAGAGGGGAGACATGGGAGGAAAAGGAGACATGGAAGGAAGGAAAAACAGGACGAGATAGGGTGAACCCAGAAGTCTTGCATTCACAGGCAACTCCTTCCATGTAGACAACATATATTATGTAGAGTTTCACAGCCAATAAAGATGTAGAGCTTCGTGTTTTCATGATGGCTTTATGTGGGTTGCTCTTGTTAAACTACTTCAATAATCATATCAGGTTTCAGTGGACATCTTGATCAGAGCATCTGCTCAGTATGGCTTTCTACCTATCTCTATTTCTGGTTAAATAACTTCCCCTTAATACTATCTTAGTTATGGTATTTTTAAGTGTTCACTAAGTGCCAAGCAGTACACTCGGCACTGGGACAGATCCAAGATCATCAGATCAAACACAGCCCTGTTCCTCATGGGGCTCACAATCCGTCTGGTGGCTGGTGTTCACAGGCTTATGTTCCCTGTAGTTCAAAAGTGAGTTGTTTGTTTTTACTGTTCACGCCCAGGTGGGGTGAGAATCATGTGATTAGGCCGCATTACCTGGCAGATTCAGAAGAGGCTTCTGGGCAGAACCATCATCTCTTCTACTCAGACACAATGATCTCCTTACAGTAATCTGCTATGATGATCAAAGAATCCATTGAAAGGCATGAAAAATAGAAAGTTGGTAGAGACAGACAGATTAGCTTTCTTGAAAAGTCTCAAGTGAAACCTGGATGAACTGTCAACCACATTAACTCCGAGGCCAACCCACATTCAACATATGTGTATAGAGAGAGAGACACACACACACACACATATACAGGTATACTCAAATGGGCTGCCTGGTTCAAATTTGTGGTCTAGTGGAAAGAGCATGAACCTGTGAGTCAGAGGACCTGGGTTCTAATTCCGCCTCCACCACTTGCTTGCTTGTGTGACCTTAGGAAAAATCACTTCACTTCTCGGGGCCTTAGTTTCCTCTGAAAAATGGGTTCACCCTCCAACTTAAACTGAAAACCCCACGTGGGACAAGGACTGTGTCTGAGCTGATGAACTTGTACCTACCCCAGCGCTTAGTATAATGCTTGGCACCTAGTAACCACTAAATACCACAATTATTACTGTCATTATATGATAGCTTCCACATATTAAATACAAATTAGTCCAGAACAGCAACAAAAAAACTCTACTGGCTTCCTTACCAATTAGTGGCATAAATGGCACTAATGGCACTCATCAGAACAAACTAAAAATTCAGCATTACTGGTATTCATTCATTCATTCATTCATTGAGTGTTTACTGTGTGCAGAGCACTGTACTAAGGGAAAGTGCAATTTAGCAATGAAGACAGACAATCCCTGCCCAAACCAGGTTTACAGTCTAGAAGGGGGGAGACAGACATCAAGACAAGTAAACAGGCATCAATATAAATAAATAGAATCATATCCAGCCCGACCCATTTTGGCTAGGCAACAAAAGATGCTTGGAAGAACAGTGCAACTGTTGTCTTCCTTGACATCTCTAACATCCCTAACGTTTCCCTCTAAGATGTGTTAAGAACCTCTTGTCTACGAGTTTATCCAATCTCTACTTGAACCTATTGATATCTGTGGCGGGCATGACTTCTTGTGATAACAAATTCCCACTGGGTATAGAAGTGTCTGCTTTCTTGTGTGTCTTGATCTTTAAGCTCTCCACCAAGTCCTGGTATCATGAAATTTGGAACACAATAATTCTACATTCTCCTGATTCACACTCTCAAAGGTTCTATAAACTTCAGTCACATCCCAACAGCTTTTGTCTACCCAGACTGAAGAGTCCTGATCTTTTCCATTTTACCTTATATATGTTACTTCATACAGATAATCATTCCGGTTGCTCTTTTCTGAACCTTTTCCAGCTCTGTAGGTCCTCCCTAAGATGCAGCAATCAGAACGACAGTATTCACGGTGTGGACATTACTTCAGAAAAATGTCTTAAAATGCTTCCCTGCATAATATACCATCTCTACTTGCATAAACGCCCCCCTTTTTGCAACCTAAAAACAGGGGAGGGGCTATTTCGAGGGGGATTAAGTCTAGCAATAAGAGGAGCAGAAGATAAAAGGAGGTAAGAAGGAAGACAAAGGTAAGAGGGCAGTTCTGCTGACTCTCCAAATTGATGCATACATTAGGCACTCAATGAATTAGGCTAACACCCTTTCTCTTCCTACCCCAATATGAGCCCCAGTAGTTCAAGACCGAAACCTCTGCTGCAGCATGAGACTGTATTCCTATCTGACCCTCTCTTCCTACCCAACTGTGGGCGTGCTCATTTCAAAGGGGCGATCAGGTGATATGGAAGGGCCAAGGTGATGCTGCCACTGCTGGAGTCCTTCATATTCAAAAATAATATGATAATAATAATGATTGTGGTATTTATTAAGCCCTTACTAAAGGCCAAGCACTGTAGTCAGTCAGTCAATTGTATTTATTGAGTGCTTACTGGGTGCAGAGCACTGTACTAATAGACATATTCCCTGCCCACAATGAGCTTACATTCTAGAGGGGGAGACAGACATTAATATAAATAAATTATAGGTATGTACATAAGTGCTGTGGGGCTGGGAGGAGGGATAAATGAAGGAAGCAAGTCAGGGCGGCGCAGAAGGAGCAGAGGAAAGGAGGGGTTAGTCAGGGAAGGCCTCTTGGAGGAGATATGCTTTTAATAAGGCTTTGAAGGAGGGGACAGTAACCGTCCGTCAGATTTGAGGAGGGAGGGCGTTTCGGGCCAGAGGCAGGACGTGGGCGAGAGGTCGGCGGTGGGATAGATGAGATAAACAATAGCTGTGCTAAGCACTGGGGTAGATACAAGACAATCAGGTCCCACATGGAGCTCAGAGTCTAAGTAGGAAGGAGAATAGGTATTGAATCCCCATTTTGCAGATGAGGAAACTGAGGCACAGAGAAGTTAAATGACTTGCCCAAGGTCACACAACAAACAAGTGGTGGAGCCGAGATTAGAACCCAGGCCCTCTGATGCCCAGGCCCGTGCTCGTTCCAGTGGGCCATGCTGCTTCCACTTGACTGGATAGAGAAGAACAAGAAAGGTGTTTACTGAAACCAGTCTGTTGGACCTATTTTTTTTTCTAGCAACAGACTCGTAGCTTTCAGTCAGGCCAAATGTTCCTATGTTTTGTGCTTCCTGAATATAGGAAAATCAATCCACAGGAAAACAGGAGGATCCAGAGCTGTTGCATTGTTGCCATGTGTTCAGTTTGGGACATCTTGGGATTTCTACTAGCTCTCTAGCCATGTGGTTGGATGTCAAGGAAAATAAACATCACCCTGTCACTCCAAGGATAGCTTTGGTCCCATTGTAAAGAACAGAATTTTGGATTGGATGGACTATTTGGTATTTATTTAAGGTCCCATCCCCTCCAAGAGGCCTCCCTCAATTAAGCTCCCAAGCTCCCTCTCCCTTGTGCATCATCTCTGCATTTGTATCTGTGACCTTTGGGCATAGAGAAGCAGCGTGGCTCAATGGAAAGAGCCCGGGCTTGGGAGTCAGAGGTCATGGGTTCTAATCCCAGCTCTGCCACTTGTCAGCTGTTTGACTTTGGGCAAGTCACTTACTTAACTTCTTGTGCCTCAGTTCCCTCATCTGTAAAAGGGGGATTAAGACTGCAAGCCCCACATGGAACAACCTGATCACCTTGTATCCCCCTCAGTGCTAAGAACAGTGCTTTGCACATAGTAAGCGCTTAAACAAATACGATCATTAAACAAATACCATCATTAATAAGTTCATTGTGACCAGGGAACATGGCTACCAACTCTGTTATACTGTATGCTCCCGAGCGCTTGGTACAATACTCCGCACACAGTAAGCATTCAATAAATATGATTGATTGATTGATTGGATATTTGCCCCACCCTCAGCCCCACAGCACTTATGTACATATCTTTAAATTATATGTTATAAATTATTTATATTAGTGTCTATCTGCCCCCCTAGATTGCAAGCTCCCTGTGGGCAGGGAATGTGTCTGCCAACTGTCGTTGCACATAGTAAGTGCTCAATACACATACCATTGATTGATTGACTGATTTCTTTTGTCCCTTGTTCTAAATCAAGTGGTTCATCTCTGGGTTTAAGTTATAGTCTACTATAGTCTATTATACTATAGTCTGCCTGTCTACTTGTTTTGTTTTGTTATCTGTCTCCCCCCTTCTAGACTGTGAGCCCGTTGCTGGGTAGGGACTGTCTCTACCTGTTGCCGAATTGTACTTTCCAAGTGCTTAGTACAGTGCTCTGCACACAGTAAGTACTCAAGAAATACGATTGAATGAATGACTGAATAGTCCTTTAAAAATGTTCTTGAGTTTCTCAGGAGATCTCGAGGCCTTCTACCCCAAAGCAGCTTCAAAACTGTGGGGAAGGAGACGACTCAATCAATAACTGCTTGATGCTGATGATGTTAACCATGTTAACAACATTAAGAAGCAACAAAATCCAAAGATGAGAGAGTTAAGAAACAGACACTAAAATTTTCTTCCTGGATTCTCTAAAACAAGGGAATTAAGGTGACAAATGAAGACTTCGAAAAGGAAAATTAGAGAAAAAAGGGTCTAAAAATAACTAGCACAAACATATGCAGTGGCTATAGTCCAGATGTTCCATGAAGGCTGAATATTTGAACATGGATAAGCAAATACCCATCCATGTCTGCCCATTCTGACAAGACGTAAGATTTAGATTTATTGCCCTCTTTCCAGTTTTTTTATGGTATTTGTTAAGCACTTACTTATGTGCCGGGCAGGGTACTTAGCCTTGTGGTAGATTCAAGCTAATCAGGTTGGACACAGTTCCTGTCCCACACGGGGCTCAAGTCTTAATCCCCATCTTACAGATGAGGTAACTGAGGCCCAGGGAAGTTAAGTACTTGCCCAAGGTCACACAGCAGGCAAGTGATAGAGTCAGAATTAGAACCCAGGTCCTTCTGACTGCCAGGCCTGTGCTCTATCCACTAGACCAATGCTGCTTCTTCCCTAAAGGAATCCATGTTGTCAAGGACAGATTTATATTTTTTGACAGCTGAAGCATAAAAAGAACTGAGGTGGTCAATATTTGCTTTTAATGGAGGGGTGACCTTGATGACACAGCCCCTTCCTTAGAACAGGCCCTTGTCCAAGGGACCTAAAGCTCAGAGCCACCAATTCCCCAAGAACCCCAGACGATTGTTTACTACCCAGATTCACCTCCCTCCTCCATCCTAACACCGTGGGATACAAGCCTGCCTTTTCAACCTTTAGACTGCTGGGAAGGTGTAGTCCTTTGTAAACAAGGACTGTTTGCCCAAAGTGATAAGGAGCCTAAGGATTGACCCCTCCAGATACTGTTTACCGGACATATGTTTTATGGGCCTTCATTGTGTTTGTATCCTATTCTCCTATGTGTTTGCCCTCCCCTAACCACATTAGGGGTGAACCCAGGACCAGGTAAAAACTGATTTTCTCGGTGTTACCTCCGTTCTTAGGACAGTGCTTGGCGCCTAGTAAGTATTTTCTAAATGTTGATAGCGATAATAACAATAATAATATCACCACTTTAAAAAGCAGCAGATCTTGACGGCTTTCAGTGCCTCCAGTTTAAGATAAGGGAAGAAATTTCCTATTACAGCTGCCTCTAAAAAGGAATGCCACCAGAGGGCTCATTCTGCCTGTCACTACCTTCGCTCCCCCTAGGAAAGACCCTTCCTCCAAATTCCAATGCAACAAGACAATAATCTACTCCAGGAAGGTGTTGCTATTTCCCTTGGCTTTCTTAGTGACCCTCTCCTAAAGAGACCCCAAGAAATCCTAATTACCGCCTCAGCATTTATGCATTCATAGACATTTGTGTACGTAACAACAGACATTATTAAGTTTTCAATTTGTTATCCTCTTTAATTTCCCCTTTACTGTTTTTCTATGGTATTTGTTAAGCACTTACTTATGAGCCAGGCCTGTACAAAGCATTTGGGTAGATACAGGCTGATCAGATTGGACCTAGTCCACGTCCCACATGGGGCTCACAGTCTTAATCCCCATTTTACAGATGGAGGGAACTGCGGCTGAGAGAAGTTATGTGCTTGCCCGAGGTCACCCAACAGACAAGTGGCAGAGTCGGAATTAGAACCCCGGCCCTTCTGACTCCCAGGCCATTTAGGCAAACTTATCCATCGTTGCGGTCTTGGATGCCCATTTTGCATTTTGAGCATGGGGCCAAAAAAGACGTACGGAATTTTAGGGGGTGGATTAGGGTTGGGAGGGGACAGGCCTCAGAGGGCTATTAGGCCAGAAAGCTATCATCTGGGCTTTTTTTAGCAGTGATCAGAAACTCTCAGGTTTATCAGATGCCTGAGCTGTACAACACTGGAAGTCAAGGCTGTGGGGCCATCTCCCGCATTGCCCCCGTGAAGTGGGCACCTATGTTTCCACTCTCTTTTCTTCCTAGCAGTACTTTATTTTGTGCCTGTCTTCCCCTGTTAGATTAAAAGCTCCTTGAGGGTAGTGATCCTCTCTAATTTTTTTTTTTAATCGTATTCCTTAAGTGCTTGCTATGTACCAGGCACCGTACTAAGTGCTGGGGTAGATACAAGATCATCAGGTTGGACACAGTCCATATCCTACATGGGGCTCACAGTTTTAACCCCCATTTTACAGATAAGGTAACTGAGGCACAGAGAATTAAGTGATTTGCCCAAGGTCACACAGGCAGGTGGTTGAGCCGGGATTTGAACCAAGGTCTTCTGACTCCCAGGCCTGTGCTCATTCAGTACTAATTACTGTATTTAGTACAACACTCTGCCCACAGAAGGTAGTCAAAAAAACCAAAACATCGATTCATTAAAGCGATCAGTCTAGTAATTAAAGGGTCTACTCACAGAACAGGACTAACAGAATGGTGATTGCATGGCAGAAATCTACACGACAGCTTCTTCCACTGTACCCAGTTGAACAACCGAGAGTCTGGGATTTTTATTATAAATGCTCCAAAATTCATTCATAGCTGTCTTTAAAAACAACCAGAGCAGGTGATGAAGGCAGGAGCAAGTGAAAACTGCCACATCTCTCGATTCAGATGTCCTTACACACACCTCTTGCCCTTTGGATGCCACCAAAAAAGCTGTCCCCTAAAAAATTCTGACTTTTATGTAACTGCAGCCCATCCCAAAGATCTCTGTTCACATCCATCCTGGAGGGATCCCAGCCAATAGCAGAAGTACTGCAGATGGAGGTACAGAAGAAAGGGGAGAGGAATTAAATGCACTTGGAATCTTGAGCCCCACTTTAGCAAGAAAGATTCAAGAGAGAAGAATTCAAATCAGAGCTCTGTAACGCTGCCTTGTAGCTAGGAGAGTGGGTCTCATTCTTGGTCCCCGGTCCTTGTTAATAGATATGCTTTCTCGACAGGGGCTTTACAATGAAACAGTGAAAAAAAAAAATACCCTCCTAGTCCAATTATAACCTCTTAAATGTACAGCAGTCTGGTTGGTCCGCAGGTGGTAAGTTCTCTCAAGACTGTAAGCTCATCCCTCTAGACTGTAAGCTCATTGCGGGCAGGGAATGTGTCTTTTGTACTGTGTTTTACTCTCCCAAGAGCTTAGTACAGTGCTCTGCACACAGTATTTGCTCAATAAATATGATTGATTGATTGGTCTCTATGGCCCAGTCCCCTGACTGCAGGCCAGACAAAGTTTTGTGTGGAAAGAATGACAGGTCCTAGATGGAACACCCCTATTCTATTTCCCAACCCCAAATCCACCTCCAGAAACCCCACAAAGAGCCACAGTGAGTAATACCACACTGACTACTCAATTCATCTACTCAAACTGAAATCTCTTGAACTGCCACAGGGAAAGCTAGCACGAGGGTAAAAAGAGGAAACTTTAGAACGTGATCTCAGCCTTCACCAACTGAGAAAAGGTCAAAGTCCCCGCAAGTCTGTGTGGCCTTGGGCGTGTCGCTTCACTTCTCTGGGCCTCAGTTGCCTCATCTGTAAATGGGGTAAGACTGTGAGCCCCATGTGGGACATGGACTGTGTCCAGCTTGATTGCCTTGTGTCTACCCCAGCGCTTAGAACAGTGCCTAGCACATAGTAAGGGTTTAACAAATGCCATTTAAAAAAAAAATTTAAAGATTTTTAAAAAAGAAGTCTACCAACAAACCCGAGGGTCCCAGCTTGGTATCTGGGAAGCGCTTATATGTGTCAAGCACTGTACTAAACGCTGGGGTAGATACAAGACCATCAGGTCAGACGCAGTCACTGATACCTTGTGACAGGAGATGAGAAATCATGTTTGGGACCTTACCTCTAAGCTCAGGGGAAATGCCCTTCCCAGTGAATACAAACTTGAACTCGACATGAAACTTTAAACAGAATTGGAATGAGAGGAATAAACGCAATTCTATAACACTGTTACAGGCAACCTGCATCCTAGTCCTTCAAAAGATCCAACAATAATCATTAAACCTCCGTACTTGTCCTAGATTCCCAAACTTCCCAGTCTCTTGGAAGGGGGATTTGAAAGGGGGCCTACTGGGCCTTTAGGAGGGAACAATCCCGGATTTCTCCCACCCATTGTGACCCGCGCCCCTAGCCTCTAGCCTTGGCTTGGCGCCTGGGATGGCTACACACCACACACACACACACACACACATGCGCTCTTCCCTCATCTAAATATATTCCAACCTCAGAGACATTCCTTACTTCGTGCTCATTTTCACCTTCCTGTCCCCAAGTCTGTGCCAAGAAAAAAACCTCCCATGCAGAAGTGCCTGACAGGGAGGGAAGGAGAGGAAGAGGGAGAGAAGAGGGAGAACCTGTGTAGCCGGTTTGGAACGTCACCTTGGAATCCAGGCCTCGAAGGGGCTAAAGGGGGGGGGGGGGGGGAGGCATGAAGGGACATGTTCTTCGAAGCCGTGAACTTGCCCTTTTTCTCTTCCCAGCAGCTTCTCGTGAGCCACTGGGTGTTTACTCACCATTCCAGGCAGCTCCTGGCACAGGGATGGAGTTTCTGTGGGATGTGGGGAGGGAATCATTGGGTGTGGAGTGACCTACTTTACCCTCTTGATTTCTCTTCCACACCCACAAGGGCCTTTGTGCCTTTAAAACAAAAACAGAAAAACACCCAATATGAATCTGAAGCTGAGCAGGAAGTTGGATCAGCTACTCCTGTCACCCTCTCACTATAGTGCAGGTACAACTCTAGTAGGGACGGTGCCACCCATCCCCTGACACCTTCCTCCACACACTTTACCGTGACAAGTGGGTGGGAAAAACAAAGGGAGAAGGACAAGAGACTTGTCTGAGTCCCGTCTCGGGTAGGCTATTATAATACTAACAATAATAATAATAGTGGTATTTGTTAAGTGCGTACTATATAGCAGGCATTGTACTAAGCACTGGGGTAGATACAAGATAATCGGGTTGGACACAGTCCCTGTCCCACATGGGGCTCAGAGTCTTAATACCCATTTTACAGAAGAGGTAATTGAGGCACAGAGAAGTTAAGTGACTTACCCAAGGTCACACAGCAGACAAGTGGCGGAGACGGGATTAGAACCCATGACCTTCTGACTCCCAGGCCCATGCTCTAACAACTAGACCATGCTGCTTTTAAGTATCCATATCAACATTCTTAACTCCTACAGGACAGCAATCAGGTCTCCTTTTTTAAAAAAATGGTATTTGTTAAACATTCACTACGTGCCAGGCACTGTACTAAGCCCTGGGGTAGATTCAAGCTAATCAGGTTGAACACAGTCCATGTCCCAAACGGGGCTCTCAGTCTTAATCCCCATTTTACAGATGAGACGATTGAAGCTCAGAGAAGTAAAATGACTTGCCCAAGGTCACACAACGGGCACATGGCGGAGCTAGGATTAGGACCCAGGTCCTTCTGGCTCCCAGGCCCCCGCTCTATGCACTCTATTACACTCTCCCAAGCACTTAGCTCAGTGCCCTGCCTCCAGGAGGTGCTCAATAAAACTACCAAAACTCCAAGGGGACCCAAAGCCTCAATACACAAGGAGATCCATACCCTTGGGATCCTTCCAGACTGAGATAAGGCACACTAGCAGAGGTCAGAATCCAATGAACATGGCATCTCGCCAGTTGGCTGGCAGCTCTTCTGAAAAGGAACAGATCACCACAAGCAGCTCACTGGGCCATGCCTTCAGCACTAAATTCACCTGAAATTTGTATTTGGGGAAAAAAAAAGTCATCATAAGACACAGCTATCCATCACCCACACCCCCACACTCCTCCAAGGCCCTTTTGTTGGCTACAAATGCTAGATTCCATTAAAGGGGCTCCCCAGATTCTGAGGCAGAGTTCCCACTGAAGCCAGGGCAATGGAACCAGAAACCAGGAACCCTGAAAATAGGCCAACCAATAGTTGTGAATTCAAGTGGTCAGACAGGTCCCTAGGGGCAATGTGGAATGAGAGACTCCCAGGAGCTCAGTTTATTGGGAAGTTGTGCTACTAAAAGTGAGAACTAAAGAGCTTTGCTAAGCTGGTAAAGCCAGAAATACAAGCCAGCAGGGCCTACGCTGAGAACTAACTAAGCCAGAGGAAGCTGGCCTCAGCATAGCATTGGCCATGTTAATCTCCAAATTGGGAAGACAGCAGAAACCCCTCTGTAAGGATTTGGCTTCAGTGGGAATGAATTGTCAATTGTTTTAGAAAGTGCCCGGTGCACTAATAGACCAGAAGTTTGTAGACAACCGAAAACAAAGCCTAAAGGGAAATGAAGACTCCATTTCAAACCCCCTAGAGCCCATTCAAATATCTGTTAACAAAATGCCTTAACCTTGTTCTGGCCACCCTTTGAAGCAGAAGTAAATTGGCCTCTCATTTCTCTTCGCAAAGGTTGCTCCCTTGCAGGCCCAGGGAAACACTGGTACAGAAACGGGAGCTAGTCCCCTTTCTTCCTGATTTTTACTGGCCCATCCCGTGGGGGTACTACTATGACACCGGGCACCTTGGTGTCCGGTATTTTTTTATTTTAAAGCCTCAACCTCCCCCTGGCTCGGTTCCCGCAGCCGAGCCCCGTGGCCTGGAAGTGGTGCCCGGCTTTACAGGGGGCTTGGAGGGGAACTCGACGGCTCTTTGAGTGCAAGGGAGGCGGGTCAAGGGTTCACCCAGCAACTCCCTCAGCAACAAGAGGTTCTGCAAACTTTCATAGGAAAGAATCTGTGTACTTCCTTAGGACACTCTTAGGCAACGCAACAAAATATGGGGTCAGCATAAGGGTGTCTGGAAGTCCTTAGGGCCATCAGTAGCTGCCCTAATTAGAACGTGAGAGTCCAATCACCGACTCTTACAACCTCGGCTTCATCTTCCGCAGAATACAGTTCTCCCCACTTCATTCTCAGGGAAATCGTGACTAACTTTGAGAAGCAGTGTGGTCTAATGGATAGAACACGGGCTTGGGTTCTAATCCCAACCCTGCCACTTGTCTGTTGTGTCCTTGGGTGAGTCACTTTGCTTCTCCGGGCCTCAGTTACTTCATCTGCAAAAATGGTGAGTAAGACCGTGAGCCCCATGCGGGACATGGACTGTGTCCAAACCGATTAGCTTGCATCTACTCTACCCTAGAGCTTAATACAGTGACTGGCACATAGTAAGCACTTAACAAATACCATGAGAAAAAGAATTAATAGATAAGCCTAAAAAATTTTGCAGACCCTGGATGGAAAAAGGTAAAAACTAAAGGAGTGCAGAGCAGTATTACATTTTCAGTCTGTGAGGTAGCACCTCCCAGTGCCAAGGTGAATTATGAGTGTAGATGAAAATTGGAATGTTGTGCTTGAGATTCCTTCTTGCATTTGTGTGAAACAACCCACTCAGTATGGCCTCACAACTCTCTCCCACACCAGGCCAACTATGACTTATCTAAGGGCCGGGAGAAGCTGTCCAGCTAGCTAATGACATGCCAGTGAGTAAGAGCGGGTATTCAGCATTCCCAACCTGCTCTGCTGAATGAAGCCAGGGCAGGGTTCGCCCAGGAAGGGTGTGCCATCAGTAGGCATATTTTCTCTGTATGAGGCTCATTCTCCCTGGCACCCACTCTACTGCCGGAACACAACTCTGAAAAATCCTCTTTTTACATTCACCAATATAAATGTTTTACATTTCCAGTACCTTACGCTTCTGATCATCTCAAAATACTTTGTCAACATGACTTAACAGTCTGACTATTTCCTGGTCGTGTGAAACAGTATTACTGGATTAACTTTAACAGAGCAATAAACTGTGGCACGGAGAAGAGCAAAAATAAACTCAAATTGACAGATTAAGTTTCAAGTACATTCCACAAAAATCTCCCCCTCCATCAAATACACCCAGGACTACAGAATTCCCACTCCCCGCTTATTTTTACTCTCTGCAACAATAAAGACTTCACAAAATGGGTTGTGTGTTGGGGTGCGGGGGAGGGGGGAGGC
The DNA here is from genome assembly GCF_004115215.2 of Ornithorhynchus anatinus. NCBI lineage: Eukaryota > Metazoa > Chordata > Mammalia > Monotremata > Ornithorhynchidae > Ornithorhynchus > Ornithorhynchus anatinus. The sequence continues at coordinate 8,836,276 of NC_041750.1, forward strand.
TAGGGCAGCCTTTACATTTGGAATTTGCAATTTGAACCAGTTGCAATGCTGAAAGACCGATCCCTTTTCACCAGTGACTGATCTGTGACTCTAAATCATCTCCAAGAGGCCTTGAAGAAACACACTATCCAAACAACCTTCGTTTAAGAACTCTGCCAGGGGCTTGTCAGATGAGACCACTGAGTTGGCAGTGCAGGCTTTCCAAACAATTGTGATTTGGTTTTTCCACAGTAAATAAAAACAATGGAAATACTCTGCCTTTATAAGCTCCTTGAGAGGAGGGATGGGGGGGTGGTGTCTACCAACTCTATTGTACTCTCCCTTATGCTTAGTGCAGTGCTCAATAAATATCGATTCTCAATCAACGGCATTTATTGAGCACTTACTGTGTACAGAGCACTGTACTAAGTGCTCGGAAAAGTACTATGCAATAATTATAATGATGGTATCTGTTACGTGCTTATTATATGCCAAGCACTGTTCTAAGCGCTGGGGTAGATACAAGCTAATCAGGGTGGTCACAGTCTCTGTCCCACATGGGGCTCACACTCTTTATCCCCTTTTTACAGATGAGATAGCTGAGGCACAGAGAAGTGAAGTGACCTGCCCAAGGTCACACAGCAAACAAGTGGCGGAGCCGGGATTAGAACCTAGGTCCTTCTGCCGCCCCGATCCGTGCTCTATCCACTACGCCATGCTGCTTCCCCTGAAGACAGTGAGGGTACATAACTCATGACTCTACTGTACTCTCCCAAGTGCTCGGTACAGTGCTCTGCACACAGTAAATGCTCAAATACTGATTGATTGATCCAGGAGTTTGGATAAGAATGAGAACAGGGAAAAGGGACTGTGGGATCCAGAGAAGGCTTTTTCAATATGAGAGGAGACAAGGATTTTTGAAGGTAAAAGCCTCTTTGAAGGCACATTTAGCATGATAAGCGTCAAACAGATCATCATCTTTTGCCTCCAATTATTGGTGTGGCTTTGTGCACAATGTGTTCTGTTGGCAAGGAGATGGATGTTTATTATCCAAAGACCAGTTCCTGGCATACAGTAAGCCCTTAACAAATACAACAATTATTGTCATTATTATTATTACTCTCTTTCTGAGACACTACCATCAGGCTTTCAACCCCTTCCCTCCACTGGAAAGGCACTCTCTAGAGTCACCAACTATCTCCTTACGGCCAAGTTCAATGGGCTCTCAGCTTCATCCTAATCCTCTTTGATCTCTCAGAAGTCTCTGATGCTGTGGCCCACTCCCTCCTTTCTGAAATAATTAATAATGATATGTATTGAGCACTATGAGCCAAGCATCATGCTAAGCGTTGGGGTAGATACACGATAGTCAAGTTGGACAAGGTCCCTGTCCCATATGGGCCTCAAAGACTAAGGAGAAAGGAGAACAGGTACTGAATCCCCATTTTTTCAGATGAGGAAACTGAGGCATAGAGAAGTTAAGTGACCTGTCCAAGGTCATACAGCAGGCAAGTGGCAAAGTTGGGATTAGAACCCAGGCCTTCTGACTCCCAGGCCGGTGCTCTTTCCACTAGGCCACTCTGCTTCCCAATGTTAGACCTCAGTTTTATCTACATGGCTTTCTCCTACCTTTGACCACTCTTTCTCAGTTTTGTTCACTGGCTTAAGCCCTTCGATACTCACCCCAGGCCCACAGCACTTATGTCCATATCCTTATCCTCTACCATTTCCCCTATCTCTGATTTATTTTAATATCGGCCTCCCCGTGTAAATTATAAGCTCCTTGTGGGCAGGGATCATGTCTACCAATTCTTTTGTTTTAAAGAGCACTCTACTAAGCCCTTGGGAGAGTACATAATACAATAGAGTTGGTAGACACAATCCATGCCCTCAAGGCCCTTCCAATCTCGTGGGGGAGATGGATGTTAAATTACTACCTGGGTCAAATGAACCTCAAGTGGATGCTCTTTGAAACAGAGCTGTAAACATAAGGAAAAGTAAAGTAGGCACATTTCAGTTCTAAAACAACCTCTCCCATGGCCTCAGTGAATGGATAAACAAGGAAAACATAGTTTCTGTGACCAGAAATCACATAAATAATATTTCCCCTTTTTTTCCCACTCACAGATCTTTACTAGCTATAATGATTCCATTTTTTACAGGAAAGAAAACCAAAGTGCGGATAGAGAAATAACTTGCCCGGTGGTCATTCGGTAAGGACAACTGTATATCTGGGAATGGGACCTTGGAGTTCTGATATAGTACTTTGCACCATGGTCACAAATCATCATCAAAAATATTAAGAATGAACTACCATAGCCCATTCTCTGACCTTTCTACCTCTCAGAATTAGTGCGAGAAGGAATCGATAAGGGAATTTTCCAATGCTCTGAGATCTTAGCCACCCAAAACGAAAGTACTATATAAATGCAAGTCATCTGAATCTGTTCCGCGGCCTGTACAGAGAAAGGTACAAATAGAGACCTCTGTGAGTTCCTTCTATATTATAACCACCCACCCTCCCCAACGCACCCCAACTTAGAGAGACGGGACTTGGCTTCAGTCAAAGGGAAGGAGTTAACAGGAAAGCTCTCTATCTCTTCTGCCTCACAGTTGCACGATGTTACATTCTTTCCACCATGCCACCCCCTATTCCTCCCCCAGCTTCTCAGAAAGTGGCCCCCTCCAGGGAGTTCTTCAAAAAGAAGGTTCCTGTCTCTACAAGCCACGGCCAAAGGGTGGGTGCTTGGCAGAATGTCAGGAGAAGATTGCACAGGAAAAAGGAAAACGTATGGGCCTCCAGGGATGCTAGGGATTCACAGCTGCCACAACCTTTCCTCAGGATCTCAAAGAGAAGAGACTCCCCTCCCTCTTCCCCCCAACCTTCCATCACCCTTCCCCAGTCACAATGGAAAGCACAAGGCTTCCTGTGGCCTCTTCTTCCTTTCCACACCATACAGGATTCAGAAGTGCTTTGATCTCCCAGTCGAGCACATCCCCAGCTCCTTCTCTCCTGCTTTTAATTAATAATGTTGGTATTTGTTAAGCGCTTACTATGTGCCGAGCACTGTTCTAAGCGCTGGGGTAGACATAGGGGAATCAGGTTGTCCCACGTGGGGCTCACAGTCTTAATCCCCATTTTACAGATGAGGGAACTGAGGCACGGAGAAGTTAAGTGACTTGCCCACAGTCACACAGCCGACAAGTGGCAGAGCTGGGATTCGAACTCATGAGCCCTGACTCCAAAGCCCGTGCTCTTTCCACTGAGCCACGCTGCTTATGCTACCTACCCACTCCAATACTGCTCGTAGCCCTCACAGGGGGGAAAAAAAGGAAGGGGGGGAGAGGGGGAGAACTAGTCCTGCTTAAAGATTATGAATAATAACCCCCACTTCCATTTTAGAATCATTTTGGGGGGGCATTGATTCACCCCCAAAGTCTACACAAGTGTACACAATTAGCTTCCTCTTCAGCTGTAGCTAGAGGCCAAGTACCTATTTGCTTTGGGGTGGCAGGGTAGGAGATCCATTAAAAATTTGCCCAGAACTCCTGGGGGTGGGTGGAGAGGGAAAGCAGCTGGCAGCCAGATGTGAGCAGAGTTGTAACGCCAGTTACGCTGGGGGAGAAGAGAAGGTGGAGGAGGGAAAGGGAGGTTAGCAAGGCGGTAAACGAGGAAGAGGGGGTGGCAGGGGAGAAGCGGTGAGGGAGGGGGAAAGGGAAGAAGGAAGGGGCGATGATTGAACAATTGGAGCCAATCCAGCCTCATCAGTTCTGGAGGGTTTAGGGAGCTATTTTTGTTATTACAGTATTTAACATTTACCGATTGCCAACAATGTGCTGGCTGAGCTTTTGATCCACAGCAGAAGTGGGCAGAAAAGCAGCAAGCTAGCCAGCAATAAAATGGAGGAGTGGGGGAAGGCTGTGGAGTGAAGAGGGATAGTCACTCTGCAGACAGGCTTAGCCAACACACTTAGCCACCCCCATTACACACACACACACACACACTTAGGCTCTGTAAATGAGGCTCACTGATGTGAGCTGTCCTTGAGAGGTGCAAAAGCAGCTCGACTCTCATTAAGTAGAGATCTGTGTTGTAAAAGATGGCAGCAGGATCCCAAGTGTTATTTCTCATCAACCCCTGGTTGCTTAAAGAATGCATATGCTTGGGGCTGGGCAGTCGAACAGAGCAACAGCAACAACAACAACAAAAATACAGTGAAGCCCAAAGGGAAAAAACAAGAACCAATTATAAGCAAAGGATTCATTCCCCCATGAAATAGCTTATCCGGCAGATAACATTCTATGTTGGGCCTAATTTTGGAGCTAAGCCCACCTCAAAGTTCCTAGTTGATTCTAGTCAGAGGGCAGAAATGGGAAGGTTAATTAAGTACCTAATAATGATAATAATTATTATATGTTAAGCACTGTTCTGAACACCGATGTAAATAAATGTTAATGAAATTAGACAGTCCCTGTATCACAAGGGGCTCATAGTCTAAGTAAGAGGGAGAACAGGTATTGAATCCCCATTTTACAGTTGAGGAAACTGAGGCACAGAGAAGTTAAGTGACTTGCCCAAGATCACACAGCAGGCAAGTGGCAGAGCTGGGGATTGGCAGACTCCCAAGCCCATTTTTTTCCAGTAGGTCACCTTGCTGCCTACCTAAAAGTTTCACATGCCCCCTTTTTTTTAATACCCAAAGGGAGTTATGAACTTGTGCAATTTGGCAAGTCCCTCCCTTTTTATTGTTTCTCTTATCTTCCTGGGCTAATCCGAGAATAGGAGCCAAACAAGGGTCAGATGAAGCACTGGAAAAGATCTGCAAGAAGAGTAAAAAGCATCAGGAAAAAAATCCAGGGTGTACCATATATACACACACCACTTTATTTCCTTCTTCCACACCATGCTTTCCAAAACTGCCTAGCGAGCTGCCTTTAAAGTGGCACCCCTTCTGCCCTTTTCACGTGCTCTCACCCTCATTTCTCCTGGGAATCCTTAGTCCTACATTCCCTGATTTTTTTTTTTTAAGGCATCCAACCAAGCCCCTAAAACTCCCCCTCTGCTTCCAGCCTTTCGGTGGCATCCCCCTGTTTCACCACTCAGAAGCAGCGTGGCTTGGTGGCTAGAGCACGGGCCTGGGAGTCAGAAGGACCCAGGTTCTAATCCCTACTCTTCCATGTGTCTGCTGTGTGACTTCTCCATGGCTCAGTGGAAAGAGCATGGGTTTGGGAGTCAGCGGTCATGAGGTCTAATCCCTGCTCTGCCGCTTGCCAGCTGTGTGACTTTGGGCAAGTCACTTCACCTCTCTGGGCCTCAGTCACCTCACCTGTAAAACGGGGATGAAGACTGTGAGCCCCATGGGGGACAACCTGATCACCTTGTATCCCCCCCAGCGCTTAGAACAGTGCTTTGCACATAGTAAGCGCTTAAATGCCATCATTATTATTATTCTCTGGGCCTCCGTCACCTCATCTGTAAAGTGAGGATTAAGAGTGTGAGCCCCATGTGGGACAGGGACTGTGTCCAACCTGATTAACTTGGATCTACCCCAGCGCTTGGCCCATAGTAATTAATAATAATAATGTTGGTATTTGTTAAGCACTTACTATAGAGTGTAAGCCCCATGTGGGACAGGAACTGTGTCCAACCTGATTAACTTGGATCTACCCCAGCGCTCGGCCCATAGCAATAATAATAATAATAATAATAATGGTGGTATTTGTTAAGCACTTACAATGTGCACAGCACTGTTCTAAGCGCTGGGGGAGATAGAGGGTAATCAGGTTGTCCCACGGAAGGCTCACAGTCTTCATCCCCATTTTACAGAGGAGGTAGCTGGGGCCCAGAGAAGTTAAGTGACTTTCCCACAACCACCCAGCTGACAAGTGACAGAGCTAGGATTCGAACCCATGACCTCTGACTCCCAAGCCCGGGCTCTTTCCACTGAGCCACGCTGCTTAACATGTACCAAAATAATAACTCGTCTTATGATGCACTCGGTGAGACCGGGGCAGCTAAAAGGAGGGGATGGGACATAAGAAGGGGCAGAAAATGGCGGGTGCGGCAACTGGTAACTGCAGCTTGATTGCGGCGGCTCGCGAAGGCGCATGCGCGGCTGCCTGCCCCCCCCCTCCTCCTCCCTCCTCTCCCTCGGTTTCCCCTCCACCTTCCCAAGAGGACAAAGGGGTCCAGCCGGGATTGCAAGGGGGTGGGGGGCCCCAAGTCCCGCGGATACAGAGCGCGCCCAGAGGGCGGGAGAGCCTGGCCCTGTGCGCCACTTAAAAGCCCGCCTAACCCTCCCGGGAGCTGCCCTGGCTCCAGGCTGCGGCGGGCCTCCTTCCCACGGCCCTTCCCGGATCTTTAGGGCGTCCTGGCGGCTCCCTCCCCTGCACTCTTAGGAAACCGTAGTCCATCGTGCCTCCGTGACTCATCCCCCACCCTCCCTAACACCCGCCTCGGGGTTGGAGAGAACCGGCCGCTCCCCCTCCCGAGCTAGAACTCTTTGCAGTCGCCCGATGGTTGATGGAAAGGCGGGGCGAGGCAGAGGACTTTACCATTGTTTCGGAGGCGGCAAAGATCCCCCCCCCCCCCCCCCCCATCTCTCACTCCTCTCCCGCTCCAGCCCCGTTGCATTATGACAAGCTTCCCCCGTTGCCGGCAGCCACCCCCGTCCCCTTCGCATTATGTCGTCTTTATCCCGGGTGCATAAGAGGCGCCTCCAGGAGCGAACTGGGGATGAAACATTGAGGGGGTGAGGAGGAAGAGGGCATCGAGAGTCTCATTTGCACCCTAGTATAGTGCTCTGCAAGCACTAGGTGGTCAGCGAATGCCCGTCATTGGATTGATTGTCTCTATCTGTTGCCGAATTGTCCATTTCAAGGCTTAGTACAGTGCTCTGCACATAGTAAGCGCTCAATAAATACTATTGAATGAATTGTTGTCTCACTTCATTCAGTCGTATTTATTGAGCGCCAACTGTGTGCAGACCACTGTACTAAGCGCTTGGAAAGTACAATTCAGCAGGAGACAATCCCTGCTCATACGGGGCTTACAGTCTAGTCTTACCAGGTTGTGGAGTCCGACTTCCCGAGCCGGAATGGCCACAGCTCATGCTTAGCGGGTCTTGGAGGAGACTGTAAACTCGATGTGTCTGAAAATTCTTTTGTATTGTGCTCTACCAAGCACTTAGCACAGTGCTCTGCACACAGTAAGCACTCAAATAACAACCGTAGTATTTGTTAAGCGCTTACAATGTGCCAGACACCGCACTAAGCACGGGTGGAATACAAGCAAAGCGGGTTGGACGCAGTCCCTGTCCGACATCGGGCTCACGGTCTTAATCCCCATTTTACAGATGAGGTAACTGAGGCACAGAGAAGTAAAGTGACTGGATTGGTGTCAGGGATGGCCTGGGGGGTGGCCCCAGTAGGTTCACCCCTCAACCCCACCCCAGTGCTTGGTATGGGTATACTGGCCAAGGATGGCCCACCCAACCATTTGAGCAATGCCAGAGATTGCTCCCCTGCCTGGAACCCTTTGCCAGGCAGAGTGGGAAGAGGTCTACCCCAAGAAGCAGCATGGTCTAGTGCAAAGAATATGGGCCTGGGACTCAGAGGACCTGAGTTCTAATCCCAGCTCTGCCCAATGCTTGCTGTGGGAACTTGCCTAAGTCACAACTTCTCTGTGCCTCAGTTGTCCTGTTCTCCCTACTTAGATCATGAACCCCTGGTGGGACAGGGACTGTGTCCAACCTATTTCACTTGTATCTACCCCAACACTTAGAATAGCATTTGACACATTTAAATGCCATAAAAACCCACTCTCCGGCCTTCAGAGACTGGCAAGCGGCAGCAACAGGTGGAGAGCGTGTATGGTGGACCCAGACAGCCTGGCCCTGCAGCCCAGTGCACAGAATCCCACAGATCCTGGAGCCAGGCCAGGTGTTGCATCCTGTCAGCAGGGAGTAAGAGTCACCAACTTGGTTCCAAAGGGCAGGACAGACTAGCTACCGCTGCCCAGTGTACTCAAAGAGTTATGGGGGCCAAGTCATTATGGACACAAGCTGCAGTAGCACACCCCTCAACCTCCCACCCTACCAAGTGAAACCCACCATGAACCCCTGCCACCCTCCCACCGTGCCATCCTGGGGGTCTTCCTCCCAACCTCCCCTGCCCTTACGATTTATTTAATGGTATTTATTAAGTGATTACTATATGCCAAGCACTGTTCTAAGCACTTGCCGGGGGTATGGGGAATTTGAGCTGTGGCAGCATGCCCCTTGGCCTCCTAACCCACCAGACTGCTGAGCAAAGCCCCCAGGAACCCCTGCTGTTCTCCCACTGTGGCATCCTGGGCCCTCACTCTCAACTTGCCCTTGTGCCAACAAGGCCTCAAGGGACTCAAGTTGGGCCAGTGTCAGACCTCCACATATTTTTAGGAATTTGGGATGGCCTTGACTGTTGACTGCCCCCCTAGATGACTTGGGCAACAGCCCTGTGAAGCTGATCCTTTTTACCACCAGAACTGTTGGATTGACTGTGAGAGTCTTGCCTTATGTTGGGTTTTATGGGCTTTTTTTATTGTTTCATCTTTCCTTATGTGTCTGTCTCCAAACCCCTCCCCTCCATTCTTGGTCCGTGGCCCTCAAAGGGCTCTTGATCTATGTCTGGTTCATTCATTCAATCGTATTTATTGAGTGCTTATGGTGTGCAGAGCACTGAACTAAGTGGTTGGGAGAGTTCTTCCAGGTGTATCTGTATCCAGTGCTGAATAAACACTGTAACTACTGTACTTCCCTAGGGGTCATTCCCATGGCATGAGATCTGCCAGAATTACCCATGCAGCTTTTATTTCTGCAGAAGCATGGCTGGAGCCGCTGAGTCTCAGTGATCATCTCTGAACCTTCTGTTGAGACTCTCTGGCCTGAACCAGAGGGAGGGAGTAAAGAAGAATTAAAAGGAAAGGGGTAGGGTTCTCCTCCCCCACTCCCCAGTCTAAAAGAACAAAAGGCTGGGCAGGGAGATCAAGACTCCTGGGTTCAATTTTTCTTGGCCTCCTTGTGTGGTCCTGAGTAAGGGACAAAGAACCCTCCCTTCACTCCTTCGGGGAGAAAACTGGCTAGAATAGTGGAGAAAACCATAAAATGTTTTGTGCTCCTAAGCCAACTATTGTACTTATTACACCCACGCTATGGGTTCTATGAGATTTCCTTCCTCCATTCCAAGACTTCCTGGCTACCACCTTCTAGTTTTCTTCCCCCATCCTGTCTTCCTTCTGTCTCCCTCTTACAGGAATTCCTCTTTTCTGCCTTATTCTCACTTTCTCTGACTTGCATCCTCAAACCCAACTTCTTGGCACACATTGCCCCTCCAGCCAAAAGAACAGGGATGCCATCTGTAAGTGCTTTGTGGGCAAGCATCCTGTCTACCAATTCTATTGTACTCTCCCAAGCACTTAATACAGTGCTCTGCACATAGTAAGCACTCAGTAAATACCATTGATTGATCTGATAGAGGGACAGAAAGTAAAGGAAGCTTCTAGGCCCAGATTTCCACTCCTCCCAGTTACTACTGCCCCAGTTAAGTCCCCAGCACAGTCTTTCCAAGAAGTTTGGTATTGAGACCACTCTTTATCTTAAGAACTACAGTCTGGCTGGGAGAAATGGGGAGCTTTGGGCATCTGAGTCAAACCACGGTGCTTGCAAGCATGAAACCGGAACCTGCTCTCTGAGGGTGGGGAGAGGAAGGAAGCAGTTCTGCTGTGATGGGGTGAAGGGCAGGGGTGGGGAAGCAGAAGGCAGTTTCCTCGGGAGGAAGGGCCTGGTAGTTCCTGCCACAGGATGTGAAGCCATATCCGTAGCCAAGACCCTTAACACAGGCAGGTTCCTGCTGGGGGGCAGGGGGGTGGCGGCGGGGACGGGACACAGACACAGAATGGAGACATATCACACCTCCTTACATCCTGACCTTCCCTGAAGGCCCTGGCTATCCAGTCTCTTCACATGGGCCAAAAGGTTTGCAGGAGTATACCTTCTCTCATATCCACACCAAGAGCTGCCCCCACCCATCACTAATCTGGCAAGTTATTCCCAGAAAAAATGGAGAGGCAGGGCTCCTGGGGTCTCTACCCCAGTTCCGCTACTGGCTCATTAATTTCAAATTAGTCCCTGCACCAGAACCCTAAAAATCTATAGAATAAAGAAATCCCACCACCCTTCCCCAAGTGCAGCACTCATATCTGCCGCTTAAATGTCGTCAGGTAAGCACCGTGGCCTAGTGGAAAGAGCATGGGCTTGGGAGTCAGAGGTCAGCTGTGTGACCTTGGTCAAGTAGCTCAATTTCTCTGTGCCTCAGTTACCTCATCTGTTAAAAAAAATGGGGATAAAGACTGTGAGCTCCACGTGGGACAACTTGATTACCGTGTATCTACCTCAGCGCTTAGAACAGTGTTTGGCACATAGTAAGTGCTTAAATACCAACATTATTATTACAATAAAAAGGGTAAGAAAAGGGCAGAACTGAGGGTAGACAGTACTAAACCTCTCCGGAGGCATCTATCTCTTCCCCCAGCTCTGATTCATCCAATTCCACTTTACAAGGTCAAAACCTGGGCTGTAGGATGAGGTGGGAGCCTCTAGGCTCCTATTTAGACTGTGAGCTTTGTCAGAGAGGGACTCTGTCCAACCCGATTAACTTCTATCTACCCCAGTGCTTAGAATAGTGTTTGACACATAGTAAGCATTTAACAGATATAATCGTCACCTATGGTCCCAAGAGAGAACGAAAATGGGGTGGTCTCATTTCCTCTTTCTTCCATCACTCAACAGGAGAAAAGCAGAAGAGAGAGGAGGAAGAGGAAGGGGTGAGGTGGAATAGGTAGGGTTGGTTAAAGAAAGAAAGTAAAAAGGCTAAGACAGAAAAATCAGTAGTGAAATGGAGAAAACCCACAGCATAGGGTGGCCAGCAAACAGGTCAGGCAGGAGTAATGGGTGGAGAAAGTGTTGGGGAGGGTCTGGAAATAGGTTCCCCCCTCCCATCCCACCAGAATCAGCCAACACAGGAATTGTCAAACCAGAATAAATCCACATAACTCTCAAATCTGATAGCCTCTCTGATCATAGGGCTACTATGTCACAAGCCACCCTCACTTGTTCCTGCCGTTTAGTTTTCCCCCAACACTTGCCATTTCCTTTGTACTCCTGAAAACTCCTCCCTCATTCCGTCACACACTGATTTCCCCTGACTGTCTTTAAATTCTAAATGGCACAGACACCCCAACAGCTTCGATCTCAGCTCCGTAATAACAATGGTATGTTAAGTGTTTATTAGGTGGCAAGCACTATACTAAGCATTGGGCTCACAGTCTAAAGAGAAGGGAGAACAGGTAATAATATTGTGGCATCTGTTAAGCACTTACTGTGTGCTAAGCACTGGACTGGGCACTGGACTATAGATACCAGATAATCAAATTGGATTAGGGCTCTCAGTCTAAGTGGGGAGGAGGACAGGTATCTAATCTCCATATTAATGATAAGGAAACTGAGGCACAAAGTAGTTAAGAAGTGATTTGCCCAAGGTCACACAGGAGGCAAGTGGGAGCACGGGATTAGAATCCAGGTCCTCTGAGTCTTAGACCCGTGGGCTCTATTCTCTATACTTGGATCTGCACCCTTTAAGCACTGATGTTCACCCCACCCTCATCCCCACAGCACTTTTATACATATACATACTTTATTTATATGGATGTATTTCCCCCTCGAGACTAAAAGCTCATTGTCAGGGGGGACTATGTCTACCAACTCTATTGCACTCTCCCGAGCACTTAGTACAGTGCTCTGAACACAATAAGCAGTCAATAAACACCATTGGTTGATTGTTAGATATATTTCTCCCTCTGGGCCAGGTGGAGATTTGAGCCAGACAAAACCCTGGACTGCCAACCTGCCAGAAAAATCCAAATTGGACTTGTCATTTCCAGATGGAGCACAGGCCTGGATGGAGGAGGGTTAGAATTGGTAAGGGGAAAAAAATTACACATTGAATTGTGTGGGTGGGAAGAGAATCCTCATGTACCCTCATTTAAGATCTTTTTTCTCTGAAGCAACTCAGGACAGCAAGCCCACTTCAGAATTATTGAATCCCTACATCTCTTACTCAGAAATAAAAGTCACTTCAGGGAAGGCTACTCCACAGGAAGCAGAATTGGCCAAGAGCTGGGAGTCAGCAGGAAGTTGATGACTCAGTCAACTCTGGAAGACCCTACAGCAAGGCAGAGAGCTTCCTGTCCTCAAGACTGGCCCTGGAGGAAAGCCCAAACCCATCCATCTCCAGGAGCGGAGAAGCAAGGTCTCTAAGAATTTAACAGAGGGCAACGAGGTGTGATGGCCTGGGGCTCATCGGGACCCAGTCCTCAAGAGAAAGGCTGGGGACCATTTACAATAGGTAAAAGATACCAAGTGCTAATGCCCGCTCTTTGAATGATAAAGGATGGAATACACATAATGAGGAATGTGTGTGCGTGTGTGTTGAGAGGGGGTAGGGGGAAATGGGCATCTTCATTGCTCAGGGACACTGTCAGTAAACCTGCATTTTTTTTTTAAATGGTATTTCTTAAATAATAATGTTGGTATTTGTTAAGCGCTTACTATGTGCCGAGCACTGTTCTAAGCGCTGGGGTAGACATAGGGGAATCAGGTTGTCCCACGTGGGGCTCACAGTCTTAATCCCCATTTTACAGATGAGGGAACTGAGGCACAGAGAAGTTAAGTGACTTGCCCACAGTCACACAGCCGACAAGTGGCAGAGCTGGGATTCGAACTCATGAGCCCTGACTCCAAAGCCCGTGCTCTTTCCACTGAGCCATGCTGCTTCTCTTAAATGCTTTCTATGTGCCAGGCACTGTACTAAGTACTGGGGTAAATACAAGATCATCAGGTTGGACACAGTCCATGTCCTACATGGGGCTCACAGTCTTAATCCCCATTTGAAGTGACTTGCCCAAGGCCTCACACAGCAGATAAATGGTGAAGCTGGGATTATTAATAACAGTGATGATAATGGTGGCAGTTAAATGCTTACTGTGTGCCAGGCACTGTACTAAGCACTGGGGTGGACACAAGCAAATTGGGTTGCATTCAGTCCCTGTCCCACATGGGGCTCCCAGTCTCGATCCCCATTTTACAGATGAGGTAACAGGCACAAAGAAGTGAAGTGACTTACCTAAGGTCACACAGCAGACAAGTGGAGGAGCTGGGATAAGAACCCACAACCTTCTGACTCCCAGGCCTGTGCTTTATCCACTAGGCCAGACTGCTTCTCTTGACCGCAAAGGTCATTAGGTACAGTGTGAGCGCTTAGTACAGTGTCTGGCATATAGTAAGCACTTAAATACCATCATTATTATTATTATTAGGTAACAAATAAATCTTATGGGATGGGTACATCCTGGGACAGCACCTCCACTCTCTCCATCTCCTTTTGCACTTTGTGTACATTATCTTTATACCCTATTATTTCCCCCTACCTGTAACTCATTTTAGTGTCTGTCTCTCCCGGTACACTGTAAACCTCTTGAGGGTAGGGCATTGTCTACTACTGTATACTCCCAAATGCTCCCCGTGCTCTGCACAGAATAAGCACCCCAATTCTATTGATTCACTGCCTATCAAGCTCAAGTGTTGGGGCAATCACTGATCATCCGGGAATTCTTCACTCAGGAATCCTGAATTTGTCTCTTCCCACTTCCAACTCACTGGACCACGAGTACACTTGTTGGTTGCTCAGTATGTACATGCAAACCCCACGTGGGACAACCTGATTACCTTGTATCTACCCCAGCGCTTAGAACACTGCTTGGCACATAGTAAGGGCTTTAAATACCAACCCTATTTTACATTCTAGTTTTTTTTTTTTTACTACCACCTATCATTTTGGCCTGTAAACCCCATTGCATATAGTATGCAAGTCATTAAGTCTTAAATACTATATCAGTAAAAAAATTATCGTAACCTAAAACACTCTGGGGTATCTCTTTGTTGCCATACACCCTGGGAATGGAACCTAGTTGAAGAAAGGAAACTGGATTGAAAAAACCCAGGACCAGAGTTACGATTTTAAAAACAAACAAAAACCAAAAGCCTCACCACAACTACCTTTTTTTTTTTTTTTTTTTTTTTACATTATGGGCTCCACTCTCTCAATTCAACATTTCCACCCAAACGAGCCCTGTCTTCCTATTGACTTTTCCTATCACTGCAGACAGAACTACCATCCTCCCTGTCTCAAGCCCATAACCTTAGCATTATCCTCGACTCATCACTCCCCTTCAATCTGTCACTAAATCCTGCCGGTTCAACCTTCATGACAATGCTAAAATCCACCCTTTCTTCTCCATCCAAACTGCTACCACGTTAATCCAAGCATTTATCCTATCCCACCTAGATTACTCTATCAGCCTCTTTACTGACCTCCCTGCCTCCTGTCTCTCCCCTCTCCTGTCTGCTGCCTGATCATTTTTCTGTATTCAGTTCGTGTTTTCCTACTCAAGAAGCTCCAGCGGTTGTTTGCCCACTTCCAAACAGAAACCATCAGTTTTAATTCCCTCAATCACCTTGCTCCCTCCTACCTCACCTTGCAACTCTCCTGCTACAACCCAGTCCACATACTTCGCTCCTCTACTGCCAACCAATTCACTGTACCTCGATCTTGCCTATCTTGCTGCCAATCACTCACACACATCCTGCCTCTGGCCTGGAACACCCTCCCTTTTTTATATCTGGCAGACAATTACTCTCCCCACTTTCAAAGCCTTATTGAAGGCACATCTCCAAGAGGCCCTCATTTCCCTTTTTCACCCCGCTCCCTGTGTCACCCTGACTTACCCCCTTTATTCACCACCCCCACAGCACATATGTGCATATGCAGCGTGGCTCAGTGGAAAGAGCCCGGGCTTGGGAGTCAGAGGTCATGGGTTCGAATTCCAGCTCCGCCACTTGTCAGCTGTGTGACTGTGGGCAAGTCACTTTACTTCTCTGTGCCTCAATTACCTCATCTGTAAAATGGGGATTAACTGTGAACCTCACGTGGGACATCCTGATTACCCTGTATCTACCCTAGCGCTTAGAACAGTGCTCAGCACATAGTAAGCACTTAAATACCAATATTATTAATTTATTTACATTTATGTCTGACCCCCTCTAGAAAAGCAGTATGGCTTAGTGGATATAGCATGGGCCTGGGAGTCAGGTGGTCAAGTGTTCTAATGCTGACTCCACCATGTCTGCTGTGTGACTTTGGGCAAATCATTTCACTTCTCTGGGCCTCAGTTTCCTCATCTGTAAAATGGGGATTAAGAGTGTGAGCCCCATATGGGACAGGGACTGTGTCCATCTTGATTAACTTGGTTCTACCCCAGTGTTTAGAACAGTGCTTGGCACATAGTAAGTGTTTAACAAGTACCATAATTATTATTATTAGACCATAAGCTCACTGTGAGCAGGGAATGTGTCTGTTATATTGTTGTGTTGTACTATCCCAAGCGTTTAATACAGTGCCCTGCACACAGTAAACACTCAATAAATGACTGATTGCCTCCCTGCCTCTTATCCATACTTCACTCTGCTGCCCAGATCATTTTTCTACAAGTGTTCAGTCCATGTTTCCCCACTCCTCAAGAACCTCCAGTGGTTGCCCATCAACTGCTGCAAACAGAAGCTCCTTACCATTGGCTTTAAAGCAGTCAGCTCACCCCCTCCTACCTTACCTCTCTGATTTCCTACTACAACCCAACCCTCATGCTTCTTTCCTCTGATGCCAACCTAGTCACTGGACCTCAATCTCCTCTATCTCACCACCGACCCCTCATCCACATCCTGCCTCTGGTCTGGTATTCCCACCCTATTAATATCCAACGGACAATCGCTCTTCCCCACCTTCAAAGCCATATTAAGATCACATTTCTAAGAGCCTTTCCCTGATTAGGTCCTCATTTCCTCTTTTCCCACCTCCTACTGCATCACCCTTGTATTTGGATTTCACTTATATTGTCTGTCACCCCCTCTAGACTATAAGCTCCTTGTCGGAAGGAGATGTATTTACCAACTCTATTATATTGTATTCTCCCAAGTGCTTAGGACAGTGCTCTCCAGTCAATACGTGTTCAATACAATTGATAAAAAATGAAAGCTTTTGAGCATTTTAATGCACTTGGCAGCAAACTGCCACTCAAGCATTTATCCTAGATAGAGGTGTTTCTCTTCCAGCAGTTTGCAATGAGGAGAGTGATACTGGGGAGGAAGTGGTGAGAGCTGAAGGTCATGGAGCAGAGACGTTGCAGTTGAGTGCTCAGTAGCTCTGAATTCCACAGGTCCTCAAAACTTATACCCCAAAGACACATCTTGACCAGGATTCTAGAAGAGACCTGCTTTGAATCCAGATTCCTTTAAGTGGACAATATAAGAGCTAGGAATCCAGAATAGTCAAGGAGAGAAAATGGCATCACAGGGTACTGAGTGCTGTGGGTAGGAGGATAGGGAGTACGAAGTAATCCAGATCAACTTCGACAGTACGCAAAATGGAGTGAAAGCTTGTCTCCTGAGAAGCAACGTGGCCTAGAGGATAGAACATGGGCCTGGGAGTCAGGAGGACTTGGGCTCTAAACCCGGCTCTGCCGACTGTCTTCTGTGTGACCTTGAGCAAGTTAACTTCCCCGTGCCTCTGTTACCTCATCTGTAAAATGGGGATTGAGACTGTGAGCCCCATGTGGGACATGAACTGTGTCCCACCTGATTAGTTTGTAACTACCCCAGCGCTTGGTACAGTGTCCGGCACATAAAAAGCGCTTAACAAATACCATTAAAAACTACCATAAAAAAGGTTTTGAAGATAGAAGGGCTCAAAGGAGGCAGACCAAGCCATGGAGTCAAGTGGCTTCCACCTGACTCCACACCAAACAACTCTCTACAGAGGGATCCATAAAGTATTTTGCCACTGTAGAAACAGAAGGAAAGACCCAACTCACCCCTGGTTTGTGGGTCTCCGAGGTAAACCACCTCCACCCGTTCCCTCCTTCCTTCCTGGATTGGGCCACCCCTCTTCCTGCCATAGTGAAATCTTGAACAAAACCACCACCAGACGTATTCTTGAGGGAGACAGGAACCTGAATCACCAGAAGCTACAATTTACTACCACTCCAGTACTTTTTAACTCTTCTCTTTCCAAGAAACATCACAAACCCATACTTTAATTTCAACAGCTTTATTTGTAAATTGACAATGACCCCCACCCACCCCCACCCCCCAACAAAGAATTAACAAAATCCAAGCAAACCCATTCAGGACCCTTAAAAAAAAAAAAAGCCACACACAACCAACTGAACAAGGGGAAACAAACACGTTTTCTGAAAGGAATTGGGAGTTGTCAGTAAACATCATGGCTGACTTACACAGTCAAGTCACACACCAGTTTAACAAGTAACCCCAGTGCCCCTCATCTCTCTGTTGCTAACCAAAGAATGGTCCCAGCCTCAAATAGCAGCTTCTTTCTACCCCTCTCCCCTTGTCAAGTACCACCGCTGTAAAGCACCTTCACAATAAGGTAGATGTGTCTCCAGCAGAGAGGAACAGGTTGCAGTCACAGTTAATCTGTGCCTTCTGCAGGGATGGTAGACAGAGGGAAAACGTTCTGTCTTGATTCTTAACTTCCAGAAAGGACTGAGTTATTTTTCCTTCTTCCCATAAAGATTTCTCTTCAATTCCCCTTCAGCTGTGACTCATAGAAAAAACCAGATGAGAATAGGCTCAGTCTGCAGTTCCGTGAAAGGGGGAAGAGGGGATTTCCCACAGCCCAGTGGCTTTGGTAACCCACAGAGCAGCATAGGACCCTGATCTTCACTTCCCTTTCTGGGTTAAGTGACTCATCCAGAGACACACATACAACCTACCCACCCACCTCCCTGGGGTGTATCACACCCACAAACGTTTAAGGCAGCATCAACAGGAAGCTTCCTACCTCCTTCAGACGGGCTATGATGTAATTATGATCATATGAGCAAGTGTTTCATTACAGGCTGTGAATGCCTGGAATATTTTTTTCTTCACCACAAAGAAAAAAAAAAAGAAGAGGCCTCCGACAGAAGCAGGCAATGCAAGGTTTTTTTAAAGTTAAAACCTGAGAGATGAAATTACAATTAAAAAAAATATCAAGACTAGGTAGAAGTGTCCGTCTATCTCCCACCGACGTTGTAAGGATTCACTTTAAACTCTGAACAGGGCCCCACACCTCCAGCTTCCCGAAACCCTCACTCACCACAGACAAACATACTCACTGCCTTGTGGAGGGAGGTGGGGAGAAAAGAGAGGGGAGAGAGGAGGACGACGGCTGACTGACATAAGAACATTTTAAGTTAAGGAAAGAAAAAAGAAACGATCACATTATTCAATAGCACCATTTGATGCCTCTTTGAGAAGAAGAAGAAGAAGAAGAAGAAAGCAAGAGGCGGATCTTATTTTAAAAAGAAGATCCCGCCAAGGACCCGCCAGCCTCTCATTTGTCTCGTCAGGATCAATGTCGAGGCGGGGGGGTGGGGGGAAGGGGGGGACGGGACATGGGGTGGCTTTCCGGGCCTTTCGTGTGGCGCCACTTTTTCCTCTCCCGGGTTCCCTCCCCCACAGTCTGAGGGAAACGGGTCTCCGGGAGGGCTCCGCCAAAGTCTCTGGGCTCTTCTCTGATTCTTCCCGGAGCCGAGGGTCTGGCCCGAACTATAGCAGCACTTCTCAGCGTCTCTTCTTGGTTTACCCAAGAGGAGGGGACCGTGGGATGGCAACAGTCCGCCACTCGGCCCCCCTCTTCCCTCGTCCCCCCCCCCGCCCCCCCGATAAGGGCCCTCCAAATCCTCCACCAGCCGCCGGGGGCCCGTCCCCCCGTCCCGGATCCCGTCTTCCGGACCCTCAGCAAAGCCGACTCGCCTCCCCCAAGAGGAGGGGAAGGCAGGTCCCGGGGACTTTGGGGTGGTGGGGGGAGGCTCTGTCCTCTCTCTTCTCGTCACCATCAATCTCCTACCCTCCAAATCACTCGGGGGAGGGGGCGGATGGGGTGGGGAGGATGGTCTCCGGCCAAAGCTCCGGTTGCAGTTCCGCGGGCCGAGGGGCTCAAGTTAGAAGGCCACCACCGCTCGTACCAAGATGCTGATCATACCGTCGCCCTGGCGACACACCGGCTTGGTGTCGCACGAGGGTGGGGGGGCGTTGACTTTAGTGCCACCCCCCTGGGGGCTCAGAATGCCCGAGAAGCTCTTCTGGAGGATTTGGGCCAGGCTAGGAAAAGGACCCTCCTCTTGTGGCTGCCTCCGGTCCGTGGCCCCGGCTTCGCCTTTTTCCTCTTCCAGCTGCTTCTCCACTTCCAGTCTCGCCTTCTTACTCGGGACCAGGCTGGCTTCGCCCCCTTGGCCCAGACTGCTGCTCCGCCGCTTGCGGTTGGGTTTCACCGAATGCCGCGGGGGCGCGGAGACAGAGGAGGGCAGGCGGCCACAAGAAGTGGCGACCGGTTCCCCCGGGGCGGGCTGGGCTCCACTCGCCTCTTGCGTCTCCATGGGCTCCGGCGCTGGCTCTTCTGAGACTTGTTGCAAACCGGGGGCTGCCGCGGGCGCCGCTAGCGTCTCTCCCTCTGGCTGGGGAAGGCTGGGGAGCACTTCTGCCTCCGTTTGCATGGACATCAAGGACTCGTCGGTTTCCACCTTGGCAGAGAGATAGAGCTCCCGGGCGCTCCGCATGACAAGCGAGAGCTGCAAGCTCCGATGCAACCGCAGGCCACCGCGCTGCATGCGCGAGTGATACATCTTCCACACGGACATGGTCATGATGCGCTGTGCTTCCTTCTGCACCTCCATCCTGAGAGGGAGGCAGAGCGAGAGGGCACAAGGAGGGTAGGTTTAGAGTGGTTCTCTTCGCGCGAACAGAGTCAGGAAGGGAACGGGGGCTAACGCCTTCTTTACAAGGTCAGGGCAAATGGGGAGTAACGGTGCGGGGCGCCCCTCCACCACCAAAACTCCGCTCGCTATCCGTACCTCTTACCCCCAGCTCCTGAGGTCCTCAGACTGCAAGGGCGTCGAAAGCTAGATGCACCGACCCTCCCGCCGACACGACATCCACCCGGACTGAGCCGGTCTCCGCTCAACGCTCAGGCTTTTATATACTAAGTTGCGTCAGCGGCGGGCAGCCCCGCCCAATCACAGGGAAGCATCCGGACTTTCCAACGCGCCATCGGAGAGGCCCTTTAAAGGGACGGAACGGAAATACAGCTAGACGCGTAGTAGGGGGAGGGAGATGGTGGGCCAAAGGCGGGGAAATAAGTGTGTGTGAGGGGGGAACTCCTCCCCCCTCCTCTCTTCGTGCTTCTCCAAAACGAACAGTCTGACCCGTTGTTCACCTTTTGCTTGTTATCTTGGTGCGATCGACTCTGGGCTTATCTATTAGCCGAGCACGATTTGGGGCGGGAAAACGGGGGAGTGAGGGTGTGCATTTGTCCCTGCCCCCGGGAATCTCCGTAGTGTCGTGTGGCGTGCATGTGTCTGCTTAACCTCTGCAGTGATCGAGGTTATCTGAACGAGTGTAAACTAAACCGTACAAGGCTATCTGCATTTTATAAAATGCCCCCCACCGAGAATCCGACGGAACCTGCCCTTGCGGTCATTTCTTTCGGTAAACTTTGAGCTTGTTATTTATTTACCTAACCTAGAAAAACAAAAACCTGCCACTGAGGCAAGTGCGCAAGATCTTTTCATGCACGAGGTTTTTAACCCTGCCCGACTAAGGTAAATGCGAATCCTCTCAGCGGATTGATTCTTCTCTTCGCGCCCCCCCCCACC
Source organism: Ornithorhynchus anatinus (assembly GCF_004115215.2). NCBI lineage: Eukaryota > Metazoa > Chordata > Mammalia > Monotremata > Ornithorhynchidae > Ornithorhynchus > Ornithorhynchus anatinus. Next base: position 8,857,115 of record NC_041750.1, read on the forward strand.
TAAATTGTAGGAAAGAAATCCCACCAAGCAATCGATGTGTAACAGATTTGCACAAAATGTAAGAATCGTATATTTGTGGACCATCTCTCCTGAAATGGATATGTAGTGTTTTCAGGTCATACACCTTGCTTTGCAACCAAAATAAATGGAAAGTATCCGCACCAAAACATTCCTGAAAGATTTACCGTTCAATTGCATTTCTGATAAACATATCCTACAAATTAGAATTCAACCGTGAAGTTAATGCATCATAGTATTTGCCTTTTATTTTCCAATTCTTCCTGCGCTTGAATGCTCATTCAACGGCAGGCAGGTGATGGCGTGCATTTATACACGTGCAAAATTGAGCACACGTTCAAGAAGCAGACCAGTGTATCGCAGTGGGGAGGGGGTGCCTGTGTGGGCAACGTGGGTGTTCCCGCGTTCACATGCATGCAACATATGCCTGTGCAAACCAAATCCTTTTCCGCCTAAAAGGCGGTTCGCGGGAAGAGTGGCGGCAACAGTTTAGCGTTATGGTGAGCAGTTGTGCCAAGTGCTTTGAAAATAAAAACTGTCAGGCTAAAAGACAATCCATTCCTGTCGCGCTCCCGACTTGCTTCTGTTCTAGGGTGATATCTCAAGAAGGAAAAGGGGGACTGACAGAGACATTTTTTTTAAAAAAAGCGTTCTCTTCAGAGAAGCAGCGTGGCCCAGTGGAAAGAGCCCGGGCTTGGGAGTCAGAGGTCACGGGTTCGAATCCCGGCTCTGCCACTTGTCAGCTCTGTGACTGTGGGCAAGTCACTTTACTTTTCGGTGTCTCGGTTACCTCATCTGTCTAATGGGGATTAACCGTGAGCCTCAAGTGGGACAACCTGATTTCCCCGGATCTACCCCAGCGCTTAGAACAGTGCTCTGCACGTAATAAGCGCTTAACAAATACCAACATCGTTATTATAATTTACCTAATGTAGCCAGATTGATATCTTCCAGGGAGGAAAGGCAGGGAGCAGAAACATCCAACTCCTCCCGTCAAAGAGGCTGGAGAAAATAACAGGCCAGAGCAGGGGACATGCAACAGTCTGCTGACCTCTCTTCTTTCCGCCCCTCCCTTCGAGGTTTCTGCTTGTGTACCTTTACCCCCCTCCCTTTCAGTCCTCTTCCCCTCCCCCCTGGCGCGGTCCCTTTAAGGGGAAGGAGGACCCGCCCCTTCTGACGCCAAGGTGCATTCCCGCTACCCTCGGCCGGCTCCCGTTTCCATGACTATATTAGGTAACCATGACGTCCGGCGGGTGAGGGGTTAGAGTCGCCGTGGGCTATCCGCCCAGCTGTCGTCCTCGTTTCCTCTTGCCATATAAGGTCACGGGCCCGGCCTCCCCATTGCAGTCAATGGGAAACCTTCCTTCCGGCGGCCGAGGAGACTGATCCACTGCCTACTCCCCCTCTCCTCTTTGAGAATTACTAGCCGAGGAAAGAGGGCCGGAGGGGCTACCGTTATTCCGCCGTCGACGCCTGGCTCACGTCCTCCCGCTGTCCTGGAATGCCCTCCCTCCTCACCTCTGCCAAACTATCTTCCCCTCTTCAAAGCCCTACTGAGAGCTCGGCTCCTCCGAGAGGCCTTCCCAGACTGAGCTTCCCCTTTTCCCTCTGCTGCCTCTCTGCCCCCCCCTTCACCTCAGCCCCCTTTCCCTCTGCTCCTCCCCTTCTCCCTTCCTCTCCCCTCAGCACTGTGCTCAGTTGTATATATTTTTATTACCCTACTTTGTTAATGTGGTGTACATCCCCTTGATTCTATTTATTGCGATTAAGTTGTCTTGTTTTTGTCCGTCTTCCCCGATTAGACTGTAAGCCCGTCAATGGGCAGGGATTGTCTCTATCTGTTGCCGAATGGTACATTCCAAGCACTTAGTACGGCGCTCTGCACATAGTAAGCGCTCAATAAATACTATTGAATGAATGAATGCCCCCTCGGAGATGACCTTTCAACTGAGAAACTTCCCCGGAAAAGGCTGTCTGCTAAGGAGAGTGTTTTTTCCACAGGTCCCCTTGCTCCTCTTCCATAGAGAGGGTAGTGCTAACCACCTGAGGGAGGCTGGACACAGACACGAGGGTTGGATAACCCCGGGAGGCTTGGAAGTCTTCCATCCATGCCAAGGAGGGGGTGCGTGGCGGGGAGAACAGAGCAAAGACTACGTGAGGCCCCTTAAACTGCTTCTATGTTTTTTTAAAAAATGAAAAAATAAAGTTAAGTGTTGGTATTTAAGTGCTTACTACGTGCAGAGCACTGTTCTAAGTGCTGGGGTAGATACAGGGTAATCAGGTTGTTCCATGTGAGGCTCACAGTCTTCATCCCCATTTTACAGATGAGGGAACTGAGGCCCAGAGAAGTGAAGTGACTTGCCCACAGTCACACAGCTGACAAGTGGTAGAGCTGGGATTTGAACCCATGACCTCTGACTCCCAAGCCCGTGCTCTTTCCACTGAGCCACGCTGACAAGAGGGACAGGGTTAGAGGGGGAAAGTAGCCCCTCTGGAGTACCTCATTCCTCAAACCCCTGCAACATCTAGCACTTATGGTCATAGGTGCATAATCTATCAATGGTATTTATTGAGCACTTATTAGGGACAGAGCACTATATTAAGTGCTTGGGAGAGTACAATATAATGTAAACAGACACATTCCCTGCCCACAATGAGCTTACAGTCTAGAGGGGCAAAGAGACATTAATGTAAATAAATTACAGATATGTACATAAGTGCTGTGGGGCTTGCAGGGGGATGAACAAAGGGAGCAAGTCAGGGTGACGGTGGTGGGGGAAGAGGGAAGGGGGAAGGTGTCTTGGAGGAGATGTGTCTTCAATAAGGCTTTGAAGGAGGGGAGAGTAATTGTCACATTTGTGGAGGGAGGGTGTTCCAGAGCAGAGGCAGGACATGGGCCAGGGGTCGGTGGCGAGATAGGTGGGATCGAGGTACAGTAAGAAGGTTAACATTAGAGGAACGAAGTGCACGGGCTGGGTAATAGGAGAGTAATGAGGTGAGGTAAGAGGGGGCAAGGTGATTGAGTGCTTTAAAGCTAATGGTGAGGAGTACCTGTCCCACATGGGACTCACAGTCTGTGAGGGAAGGAAAGGAGATATTTTATCCCCATTTTACAGATAAGGGAACAGAGGCACAGAGTAGTTATAACTTGCCGAAGGTCATCCAGCAGGCAGGTGGTAGACCTGGGACTAAAACCCCTGTCTCCTGCCTCCCATGCTCTTTCCCTTAGGGTGTACTGCCTGTATCTCATCTGGAGGCTGATATCTTCCCAGGGAGGATTGCTACCAAGACTCCTTTCTGTCCCCTCCTTTTTCTAAAACAGAAAAGGGATTTGGAAGGATTGGCTTATGCTATTAAAAGAAATCTTCAAAATGCATACTTTATTTCAACCTCCATTCATTGATTAATCATATTTATTGAGCACTTACTGTGTGCAGATCATTGTACTAAGCGCTTGGGAGAGTATAGTACAACAATAAACAGACACATTCCCTGCCCTCAATGAACTTACAGTCTAGAGGAGGGGGGAATCAGATATCAATACAAAAAATAAATTAAAGATATGTACATAAAGTTGTGGGCTTGGGAGAGGGAAAGAGCTAAGGGAGCAAGTCAGAGTAATGCAGAAGGGAGTAGGAGATGAAGAAAGCATGGGGGGGACTTACTCTGGGAAGTCCTGTTATGTCATGAGCTTCCTAAACCTCGTCTCTCTTGCCCCAACCGAGCTTCCTCGGCCCTGGGGATTCAACAGTTAGCAGCCACGCCCCTCTACCCTCTCCTCCCCCAGCCTGGGGCAATAACCTAGCTGCAGGTGTCAACATTGAATCAGCTGAAAAGCTTTGGCACCCCCAGAACACAAGGACCTGCAAGAGAGTTTCAAGCAGGAATATTGCCAGTTCACTTGCAAAATACTCACACTAGAAGCTACATATGCCACGGGGGAGGAAGCAGGTGGAACAAGGCAGACTTGGGTCAAGAGATCAAACCAAAATACATTTTAGAATCCAAGCCATAACAATAATAATAATGGAATTTGTTAAGCACTGTGTGCTGGCACCGTTCTAAGCACTGGGGTGGATACAAGCAAATCAGGTCGGACACTGTCCCTGTCCCACGTGAGGCTCACAGTCTCAATCCTCATTTTACAGAAGAGATAACTGAAGCATAGAGAAGTGACTTGCCCACCGTCACACAGCCTATAAGTGGCAGAGGTGGGATTAGAACTCATGACCTGCTGACTCCCAGGTCCGTGCTCTCTCCATTAGGCCAAGCTGCTTCTCATGTAACTTCTGCCAACACCTTTGATACCTCCTGTCACAGCTCCTTCCCATTTTACTAATGATGATGATGATGATGGAGTCTCTCATCAAGAATGACACACAAGCCTTGATCCTGAGGCACAGTAAGTGCTCAATAAATACCAGTGATTGATCAGCTTGACAGAGAGCCCAAATGAAGAAATTGATCCCAATGCCGCATGGCCTAATGGAAAAGCATGGACCTGGGAGTCAGAGGACCTGGGTTCTAATCCAGACTCTGCCATGTGTCTGCTATGTGATCTTGGGCAAGTCACTTAACTAATAATAATCATAATTATGGTACTTGTTAAGCACTTACTATGTGCCAAGCACTGTTCTAAGCACTGGGATCGATACATGTTATTCAGGTTGGACACAGTCCCTGTCCCACATAGGGCTCATAGTGTAAGTAGGAGGGAGTATGATTTAATCCCCATTTTACAAATGAGGGTTATTGATGTACAGAGAAATTAAGTGAATTGCCCACAGTCCCACAGCAGACATGTGGCAGAGCTGGGATCAGAACTCAGGTCCTCTGACTCCCAGACTCCTGCTCTTTCCATGAGGCCATGCTGCTTAACTTCTCTGTGCCTCAGTTTCCTTATCTGTAAAGTCAGGTTTCAATACCGTTCTCCTTCTTACATAAGACTGTGAGCCCCATGTGAGACAGAAACAGTACCCAACCTGATAAACTTGAATCTACCTCAGTGCTTAGAACAAAGCTTGTCACATAGTAAGCAATTAGCGAATACCATCATTATTATTATTTAGTGCTAATGTTTGCACACTGCCATTTGCACTCTCACATCCTGCCAGTCATGTTTCTGCTGGGACACAGAGTACAGTGAGCAAATGCAGTGTGGCCTAGCGGATAGAGCTCAGGCCTGGGATTCAGAAGGACCTGGATTTTAATGCTGGCTCTGCCACTTGTCTGCTGTGTGACCTTGGATAAGTCATTTCACTTCTTTTGGGCCTCAGTTACCTCATCTGTAAAATGGGGATTAAGACTCTGAGCCCCTTGTGGGACATGGACTGTGTCCAACTTGATTATCTTGTATATACCCCAGAGCTTAGTACAATGCCTGGCACATAATAAATGCTTAACACATATTTTTTAAAAATGTAGCTGGGCAGGGGGGCTGCACATTGCAAAATTAACACATAGGGTTTTTTATGTGCAGGGCCACTTACTAAATTAAGTGATGAAATCAACTAGGACAGATGGCTTGGCTATCTAGTCTTATTTTTAAAGGTCAAGAGGGATATGAAAAACAAAACAAAGAGCTTGCCACCTGGAAACCGTGCAGTTCCATTCGCTACATCTTAGGAAAGACATTTTAGAGCTGGAGAAAGGCAATCAAGATAACAGGAGCTCCAACAGCGTTTGAATAAGGATAAGCTGAGTATTCATTAGGCAATCATTGGTTAGGGATCAGCTTGGTAGCCCATTCCAGTGTTTTTCATTTAGAGAAAGACAGGGAAGGCACAAAAATAGGGGGGAAAAGGTCAGCAGTGGGGACGGGGAGAGGCTTATACCTGATCCCTAGCTGAATATGAAGCAGTGTTGTAATATTTAATACAACACTCTGTTACCTCAGCACAGGGACATAGGAGGGAGACAGAAAGTCTGAAAAGTCCCTGAGAGTCATGTGCTTGGTCGAGTTACTCTATGAGAAAGGTAGGGGTTAGGGTTAGCTACTGAAAGTCCCCACAAGTTAGTTCATTTAAATACTATAGAGAGAAGAGTTTGTTTATTTTGGTTGAACCAGCTATTCATCCCAGGGATAAAGCAATTAGAAGGTGGGGAACTGCATAAGAGAAGTCATTTAGCTAAAAGCCTCCCAAACCGCTCCCATCAAATTAGCAAAGTGAGCTAATGATGAATCTGTTGAATCCTACCTAGGTAATTAGGGAGAGCGGAAACACCTGAGGACTTGTGAAAAGTGGTCTAGGTTATGAAAAAGAGGTATAAAAAGAAAAAAAAACCAGAAAAAAAATCAGAAAGATTAGAGCTTTATATATATAGTAAGTATATATATATGCACAAGAACTATCAAACCTCCCTTTTATCCTCACCAAAGAATACCAAGTGAGGATGGTAGGGCCAAGTGATTCTGGTCAGCTTTTTGGTTTTTTGGAAGCAGCATAGCCTTGTGGAAAGGGCACAGTGCTGGGTGGCAGGAGACCTGGGTTCTAATCCCACTTCCACCACTTATCTGCTGTGTACATGGCACAAATAATTTCATTTCTCTATGCGTCAGTTTCTTCATCTGTAAAGTGAGGATTAAAGACCTGTTCTCCCCCTTAAGCCTTATGTGGGACAGGGACGGTGTCTGATCTTGTCTGTATTATAAATACTTCAGTGCTCTGGCACATAGCAAGCGTTTAATCAATTCAGAGTAAATCCTCTTTTACCCACTCAGATGGTTATCTGTTTATTTGGTGGGGAGGGGAGGGGGGACCCGAGCTCCGGAGGGACGCGAAAAGGGCGAGGGAGGGAGACTGGCAATCTTTCTGCCCCGACAGCCTTGGCCCCAGGGGTGATGCCCGGGAGGGCTGCACCCTGTTTTAGCCCCCTACCCTGGGGAGGGGGTTGTAAGGGGAAACGCCACCATATCTTCAGTCGAGCGGTGGTGTCAGTGACCAAAGGGGGCTTGCTCAGAAGGGGGGGGAGGGGACTCTGCGGAAAAAACAACTCTGCAAACCTGCCCCATCCCTTGCATAAGGGGAAATCCCCCGGAGTTTTGGGACCTTGGACTTGCCCGGGCAACCCGAACCTTCTGCCAGTCACCCACTGGACTCCTTCCAAGCCGGGGAAGGCACTGGAGCAGGGGGTAGTGGGCAGTCCAACAGGCCACTATCAATCCATCAGTGATATTTACTGAGTGCTTACTATGTGCAGAACACTGTACTAAGCGCCAGGGAGACTACAAGTGTCTTTATTAAAGAATGAAACATAATACCTGGAAAGTAATCCTCCACTATACTCTGCATTGATCATTCGAATATTCTCTAAAACATTCCAATAATTTACTAAGTCTATATAGTGTCCACTCCGGGTCACTAGAGCAACAAAAATGAGGAGTCCAGCGCTTAGTACAGTGTGTGGCCCATCGTAAGCGCTTAACAAATACCATAACTATTATTACGAACGGGATGGAAAATGGGTTCTTTGGAAAAAGAAGTAATTTGAGCTTAGCTTGATGATTTGGCTAAAAGATGGCAAACCACTGTCTTCAAATATATGAAGGGTTTTAATGAGGATGCTAAGCAAACTCTTCCGGGTCCACAAAGGATCGGACAAAATAAAATGGTCTTATTTTTTTGCGGGAGGGAGGAGGGGGTTCAGATGGGTTCAAACAGAACTCCTTTAATCCTCCCCATATCTTCATCTCGGCCCCCGATATCTTCACCCCAGACTCTTTGGAGGGGATCCACCGTGAAGAGAGGCAGGGTTTAAACTCCATCCTGTAAAGATTGACTATGAAGCCTCATAGTCGGTGCAGGTTAGGGGGAGGGGTTAGGAAACGTATCTGTAAGGCATCGTCATCATCAGCATCATTACATTCCTTGAGGTCTCTGTGACGTAACAAGCCCTTAACTCGGGGTTGGGGGAGAATATTCAGCTTGTCACCAGAAGTAGTCCTCTGCTCCCTTTCCATTTGTCTTTTTCTGAAACTTTTATAGGAGTGTGCTCCTGGGAAAGACGCGGTTTAAGATTTCAGAATATCAACGAAAGAGTACAAAGCAGAGGATAGAAGCCAGCTACCTCGGGCTGCTTTAAAGAAAGATGGCGATTACAAACAGAGGGAGGAGAAGGGTGAACAAAAGAGGACGAGTAAGAACGGAAAGCCTGTGGATTCCGTGATCCTGGGGACTCTTCCTATTCTTCTTCTCTCACGTCTTTCTCACTCTTCCCATTCTTGCTCTTCCTTTTGCTCTTGCTCTTGTTCTCTCACGTCTTTCTCACTCTTCCCATTCTTGGTCCCGCTCTTCCTTTTGCTCTTTCACGTCTTTCTCGCTCTCCCCATTCTTGCTCTCCATTTTGCTCTTGTTCTTGTTCTCTCACGTCTTTCTCATTCTCTCTCCCCATTTTTGCCCTCCCCCCTCCTTTTGCCCTTGCTCTTTCAAGTCTTTCTCACTCTCTCCATTCTTGCAATTGCTCTCCATTTTGCTCTTGTTCTCACGTCTTTCTCACTCGCTCCCCATTCTTGCTCTTGCCCTTGCTTTTGCTCTTGCTCTCCCTTTTGCTCTTGCTCTTTCATGCCTTTTTCACTCTTTCCCCATTCTTGCTCTTGCTCACATCTTTCTCACTCTCCCCATTCTTGCTCTTCCTTTCGCTCTTATTCTTGTGCTTCCTTTTGCTCTTGCTCTCACATCTTTCTCACTCTTCCCATTCTTGCTCTTGCACTTTCTTTTGCTCTTGCTCTCTCATATCTTTCTCACTCTCTCTCCCAATTCTGGGTTTTGCCCTTCCTTTTGCTCTTGCTCTGTCATGTCTTTCTCACTCTCCCAATTCTTGGTCTTGTTCTTCTTTTTGCTCTTGCTCTCTTACATCTCTCTCTCTCCAATTTTCTTGATTACATGATGTGTGAAAGGAAAGTACTGATCTCTCGCAGAGCAACTTCAGGGGGATTTAACAAAAGAATGGGAGAATGAGTTGGGGAGGGATAGTTGGAGACAATTTGTACCTTATAACTTGTACCTTTTTTTCTTTGTAGTTAATATCAGTGTCCGGGATGTCAGCTGCCCCAAGGTTGGAAGGCAGTGGGACTTCCCTCCTGGTCAGTCAAGGACAGGGAGGTGGCAAGTTGAATTGGGGGGAGCGGGGCACAGAATTAGGGGTGTATCAGGGAATTACAAATGGGATGTGAAGCTGGGGGAGTAAAGGGGACTGAATCATTAGGACCCACCAACCTCTTTGGGGTAAACCCCAGAATCTGTGACTATCCCTTGCTTTAGTGATGAGGGCACAGGACTAGCCTAAGGGAATTAGTGGAACCTGGACCTCCATGGTTTTCTGCTACCCTGGAGCTTTAGTATCGCTTGGCTGCTACCAGACCTCACTGAGTCTTTTTTCATGGATGTGCAGAAAACCCTAAACATATGCTGTGGATTTCTATACCCATGTTGGTGTAAAATACTAAAGAACAAAGCTTTCCACTGGACTGCCAATGAGCTACTTGCTACTTGCGAAGTAGTAAATATGACCTGCAGGACTGGGAGAAGACTGTTGCTATCCTCCAAGGAGAAAAGGGTAAGCCTGGATTTTTTCTCCATGTTATCCTTCTTCTCAGTGTCCCTGATGAAAAGGCAGATCGGGATTCCTGCTCTCCACTGGACAGAGGGAAATTGAGGCACAGAGAGGACAAGGGATAGGTCACATAGTGAAGCAAAGCTAGGGCTAGAACCCAGGTGTTCTAGCCCCCAAACCTCACTCCCCCCGCCCCAGAGTCCTTTGCCCTGATAATGCGTTTCTTTCAAGCCAGTATAATGGGAGGGATTACTACCCCCATCATCTAATTCATGGGTCCCTCTCCCTGCAGCAAGATCTTGCCCAGCTCGGCCCCTGACTCAATACCTCACACTGTTAACTCAAACCCACACAAGTTTGGTATTAAGTCCAATGACCTGCCTTCTCTCTCCCTTTACAACCTGGACCCCCCAAGGTTGGCTGGCCCCAGAGTCTAGAAAAAGAGTCTGTTTGTAGTGGGGAAAGGTGGGAGGGAAGAAATGGAGACAGGGAAATTTAGTTAGTGCAGTAGCTATCCTCAACCCCACAGCACTTCTGTATATAACCATAATTTATTTGATGGTCTCTCTCTCCTTCTAGACTGTATGGTCGTTATATTGTAGTCTCCCAAGGGCTTAGTATAGTGCTCTGCACACAGTAAGCACTCAAATACCGGTGACTAATTGATAATTGGCTGTAGGGTTAAGACTTTTGAGAGCTGGAGGCTTCTGGGGGTGGGGAGAGGGGAGAACTACTGCTTTCTTCCTCCTAGGAAATAGAAAATCACTCAGCTTGCCATTCAGCCCTGGTCTTTAACAAGCAGAAGAATCAAAAGGTAATACCTTCCCCTTGTGCCCTCTTCCTCTACTGGTATTTTCTCCTGACCACTTCCTTCCTGTCAGCGCTTTATAAGAGCTGAAAAATTGGTGAGAATACAAAGGCATTTTCAGATTATCTGGAATTGGCGGGAAGCTTAGGGCTCACTTCTGTGGGGGCACTGTCCCACAAGTTGGGCTGGCTGTTGGGATTTGTAGTCCCAGAAGCTCTCACGTCTGTCTAAAAGCATTAGTTAGGCATGGCAGTGCCACAGTTGCGGCTCTCTGGCTCTTCTAGCCCAAAGTGGGGTAAGGGGGTGGGGAAGACATGGGTGAATTCTTCTGCCCTAAACATCCATCCCATGGGCTCAAGCCTGGGGGCTTGAGACTTGGAGGCTGATGTGCCTACACCCAACAGGAAACCCCCAAAGGGGCGGGAAATGGGCTTGTGTATTGTGTGCAAGTATCTGTCCCCAGTGTAGATGCTGGAGGGAAGAAATGTCGTCCCAACTTTCAATGATATCCACCAAATCCAGCTGGATGAACAGCTGTCTCTGATCACGTGCTTCTATGTTGAAGATCAACAGGCCATCAAGAAGGTGAAGTGGATAAGGGAGGCATCACTCCTCCCTGATCCTCACAGGCATGGGGAAGGAGGTTTTGGGGGGGGGGTGGTGAAATTCTTCCTCCACGGAGGGTTGGGGGTAGAGCATGGGATTGAGCCAGTGGAGGGAAGTGGAGGACAGAGAAAAATGCCTCCAGGTTCCCATGTCCCATAGCACACTGACCCTCAGAATTTTGTCTGTGCTCAGGAAATGGAGTTGCTAACATTGAGAAACTCATGTGACATGGAGCATCTATCCAGCTATGTTGGGAAAGAACTGGACAAACAGAGCAAGTGAGTGAGGTGGCAGGAATTGAAACCGAAGCTTCAGGATATTCCCAGGCCCCACCCTCAGCTTTAGTGGACATGGCAGAACAGCAATGGCCTGAGACCCAGGACTCCTGGACCTGATTCCGGATTTGCTCTCTGATCTTGGGATAACTCCCTCCCTTTAGGAGATTATTCTGTCCCTAATTCATGAATGTATTAATTATGGTATTTATTAGGTGCTTCTTATGTGCCAAGCACTATGTTAAGCAGTGGGGTAGAGTCCCTACAGCAGCGATCGCGAGGGTGGAGGTGGAGAGCTTCTTTTCAGGACCCCTGAGTTTTCAGCGTAGCCCCAGAAGTAACGGGGCAAGGGTTTGGTTTACAGAGCCCTGGATAACGTTTTCCAAGTGATGCATCACACCCAGCCTTATCCACAAGAGGTCATCAGGAAAATATTCAAGATGTGCCACCTAACCAGGGGTAAGAGACTTCCCTGGGCAGGGTAGTTGGGGGGAGTGTTGGGGGTTGGGTGGATGCCTAGGCCCCTGACTTCATATTCTACCTATTCCTTGCCAAATTGGCTGCCCTAGGAACCAGGGGGAAAGGAGCTATGGGAAGGTACTTTGGTGAAGTGGATGGCAGAGAAGCACAGATGCCTCCCTTCTGCTCTATCCACAAAGTATGACAGGCCAGAACCGGTAGAGGATCAGTCTGCTCAGCTCTGGACCCAGAATTCTAAAATGGCTGGAGTGGAACAGTTTTGGTGGCTGCCTTTTTAACAGGATTTTGAGAAACTCAACAGGTCCCGAGAAAAGCAACAAAAATGATTAAAGGGCTAGAGGCAGGGGTAAAGGAAATGGGGGTTGTTTAGCCTAGAAAAAGGGAAGGCTGATGAGTAACGATCCCTGTCTTAAAGTCTATGAAAGGTTATTTTTATGGGGAGGATCCCAGCCTGCTGTTCTCCACTTTCCACAGAGGACCAAATGAGGAAGGGTGCTTAAAATTTCAGCAGGAACAATTTCAGCTGGGCAGAAGGAAAAGCTTCTGACTGTCAGGGCCCTGGAACTAGTTACCAAGAGGGGTTGGGGAGTCTCCAGCTTTGGAGAGCTGTGACAGGATGGACACCCCTCTGCCCTAGTGGGTTAATTATTCACCTGCCTCAAGGTCCTTTCAGCTGAATGATTCTATGACCCTAGGGGGTGGGTGAGGGAAGGTAAATGCGGCAGGAGGTCAGGAATCAACCCAATTTAGCTCAATAGTCTATTTCTTCTCTGTTCCCCAGGCCAATGCCAGCTCTGTGCCATCTTTGCATTGCTTACCATCGTCTTGGGACTCATCTTCTTCTTGTCCTTCTAATTGCCCTTCCCCACAATTCCCTCCGATTTCCCATCCCACCTCTTGCCAGGCAAGGCCTTCGGGGGAGGGCTGTTTCTAGGGGAATGGACATCAATTTACGCCGTCTCGCCTGTTCCCCAATTACACTTTATAAAGGTGAATGGAAAGAAGAGAGCAATAAACTACCTGCCCGTCAATAATACAGTTCACCTAACCAAACCTGAGTCAGCCTTGTTTCTTCCTCTATCTTCTCGGCCCAGTTCTCGATTGTGGGGAAGTAGCACTGATTTTCAATATGGAGAAACTTAAGGGCAGTGAGGAAAACTGGGCTTCTAAAATAGATGGTGGGCTAAAAACCAAAGGATCAGAGTTAAGGCAGGTCTCAGTCTTGGTCCCTTCCAGCCAAGTTACCCCTGAGCCACAGTGCAATGAGCATGTAGATGGGCATAAAATAAAGGACTTTTTTTTTTGTTTAACGTGCAGGACCCATTTACTGATGAAGTTACCACAGTATAGTGTCAGTGTGTGCCATAACCCAACAGACAGCTACTGGGATCCTCACCCCTGACCTTAGCCAGTTTTTTGGGGTGTTTTTCAGAATGCCTCTTGAGTCTGTCCACCTCACAGAACACCCTAGGTGGCTCTTCAGTCAGACACCTTCACCACCAATGGCACAGCCCCAACAGGCATTCCCCTTGTTTGTTGAGCTGGAAGTAGAACTCGGGTCTCCTGATTCTTGCCACAGCCGCAAGCACCGAGCCAACTCATCATGGTCCTTGTGGCTGCGGTCGTCCTGGTGGGGAAGGGGCCAACCCAACCGTGAAACAAGTACATATCGTAGGTTTAAAAAAAAAAATTCAAAAGTGGAGCTGGGGTAGAAAGGTGTTAGGGGATTCAGATTCCAGGGGTGTATGGTGGGGGGAGGGGAGATGTTTAAAGCGGGGGGAGATGGAGCAGGAGAGGCCAGAAAAGTGGATAGGGTCACCTGATCGCCAGATGGAGTCACCATCCATCCACCTTACCTCCGAAGCTAGTGTCATCAAAGAGGCAAGTGTCAAAGCTGAAACCGATGTGTTGTAAAGAGGAAACGGGGTGTAAGTTTAGAAGCATAAGTGCCGTTCCCCGGGTATAGGTCAAGGCCTAGCGAGAGCCAGGTAGGTGGCAAACCAAAGCTCTTCAGGGCCTCGGTTGTGTGCCCCCTTCCTCTGAGCCTAGGTGGTACTGCAGCCAGGCTGTGACCCCTCCAAGTCTCATCACACACTCGCTTAGGCAGCCCGGTACCATTGCTGCCAGCCTACCCTGCGCCCACGGCAGACAAAAGCAGGCCAGGTGCTGCCCAGGTACTCAATCCTTATAGACACTCAAGCTTACAGATGGAAACCCAAACTTTAAAAATTGAATACAAACTCATCTCTTGCTTCTGGGGCTCACTTTGGCGGGGGGTTGGGAGGTTGGGAATTCATCATCCTCCGCTTGTCCTTGTGCTGGCATCTTTGGTACTAAACACCAGATCGATCAATCAATAGTATTTATTGAGCACTTAACTCTGTGCAAAAGTACTGTAGTGAGCCTAGAGAACATATTTCTTGCTCCTCGATTTTCAGTCCCAGGAGAGGGCAGGGTTTTACTCCCAAGCTCCCTCATTAGGGACTGGGCCAGGTTCACCCAAATCAATTTCACCCAAATCAACTTGCAGTGCTACTCCTGCCAGAAATAGGCAGTTCTGTCTCTCTATCACTGCCTTCTGTTTCGTCGGTGCCCCTGTTTTAAGGCTCTCCCCACCTAGGTTCCCAAACCAGGTGAAGGGTGGTGGTGGGAGTCACTGCAGCACCATGCTCACTCATCAGTCTCCCCCCACCCTGCCCTCCTTCCCCCCAGGAAATAAGCAACCTCAAGCCCACACTCTTACAAACCTTTTTTGTGTTTTATTATTATTATCATCATCATCATCATCATTATTATTATTAACAACATTTCTGAGTTCTCTTTACAGTAGTTAATGTGCAAGTCTCATTACTAGGGTCACAGGGCAAAGGGACTTTAGACTTTTGTGGGGATTTTCTGTATTTCACAAGAAGTTGTTGGCACTTCACACAGAACAAATACTGGCATTACCAGGGGCTCATAGCCGAGGACCAGGGAGTACAAGGCTGAGGGGGGTGGGAGGGGGGGGCTTTTTTTATTTTCTTTTTTTTTTTTGTAAAAAGTGTTCTTTCTTTGTTTTTCGTTTCCAGGAGAGGTGGGGGGCGAGGGAGAGGGGAGGGAGTGGGGTTTGCTAGTCCTTGGAGAAGCTGCTGCAGCATCAGCCGAAAGCACCCGTAGCGGGATCCATGCAGCGTGGCAGAGTAACAGTGGCACTTTGGGGCGTGCTGGGAGGTGGGGGTTTCATAGGAAGTGGGGCGGGGGGAAGGTTTGAGAGAAGTAAAGAAAGTGACGGTAGAAAGCAGATCGGCATGGAGGACCACAGAAGGGAGGTGAGGCATTTGCTTCCTCCCACCCCACAGACTCTCCCAGTGAAGGAGATGGAGCCATAGCACAAGCACCTGAATGAAAATCTTGTTTGCCAGGGAGATAATACTCTCTAGGAAAGAGGGAAGGGGTGTCAGTCAGGGCCGGCTCCACCTCCTCTAAGGCACAACCCTATTGTCTTTGGCTCTCCTACTTTACATTGTGGTGAGCTGCCCCATCGCCCCCCTCCCTATCCCCACCCCTCCCCACCCCACCCTGGGTTACTGATGAAAACCACAGACACTAGAGTACACCTCCAGGAAGCACCAGGCAAACGCTGAGGGCTTCATTTTCTAGTCTGCAGCCTCCAAAGCTGTCTTGCTGCTTCCAGTATTGCTGAAAAGCTTCCCTGGGTACCTCCCACCCACCAACCTCTACCGTATTCCAACACTCCTGCCCAGAGGTCTCCCTTTCCCATTCTTGGCCTCTGGCCTAAAGGTTGACACGGGGTGAGAAGGTTGGAAAGGGAGGCCTGAGAAGGGGGAAGGAAGAGGACCCAGCCCCCAAAGAGAGAGGCGCTGCAGGGCTGGGACCCCTTCCTTCCCTGGGTGCCGCAAAGAGGTTAAGATCTGACCTGGGTTGCTAGCAAAGAGAGCAGAAACCCCTAGCTGCTTGGCACAGAGGAGGCAGGGTGGATTTGAGGGATGGGGTGTACAGAAGACTTACATTAATACTGACACGTGGTGGGAGGAAGAGAGCACAAGATGTATAGGGCAGGGTGCCACCACATCTACAAGGGAGTGGGGAAAGTGAAAAAGGAAGACTGGGAGGGAGGGAGGAGAATAGAAAACAGTCTTAACTCGCAGCCCATTTCTACCTTCCTTGCAGCTGATGGACACCAAGGTCAGTTGGGCAGGACCCCCATGGCAATGGGGGATCCTAACTCCACCCCTGGGGGTGGACTCACTGAAAAATAGGGGAGGTAACAGGATTTGCTGTTACGGTAACTCCCTGCATGTCCGTCCCCCGTCCCTTCCCCGCTCCCCCACCCCACACCAGGGGTGGGATTGGTTAGGGTGAAGTGAAAAGGTATGGAGAATGACCTTAGCATTAACAGAGAAATCTTCGAAAGATCTGGAACTCAGCCTCCCGCCTGTTTCTCAGTTCCAGATAAGCTTCGTCCTTCACTGTTCCTCAAGAGCTGTACAGGCTCTGATTTACCACCCCTCTCGACTCCCATCCCATTTCATGGCTCTCAGAGTCTTAATAGCTTGTGCTGTTTGGGGGGGGGGGAGGGGGAGTGCATACTACCCAGCTCCTCAGCCCCCTCTTTGGATAAGAGGGGCTCCTAGTGGATGCAGGGACCCCTACGAGCCACCATCCCTGCCCAACCCCTAGTGCGGTGGGGGTGGGGGTGGGGGGGTAAAGAGAAGGTCCTAACCACTTAGCTTAACTGGGTCTTTCTACTCAAAAGAGCAGAGTTAAAGTAAATATGGGGAGCTGGTTTTAGGAGACAGAGATGCCCTCTCCAGGAGATCAAGCAGGGTCAAAAGGCCAGAGAGAGAGAGAGAGGAAGAATGACCCTGGGGAGAGGGAGAGGATATTCCACTCACTCACTTCCACCACTCTGACCCTTTGGACAGAGATCAACTGTCCAGAGGAAGTTTCCAAACTGGACCCTGGCTCCCCCATGCCCTTTTAAGCCATTAGAGCCTTGCATGCTACTAGCCCTCTGTCCCCAGGAGAGGCTTACCACAACCCCCCTCCCAATCTCCCCAAGCAGGCAGACATAGCTCCATGAGGAGAATTAAGATAGGAGGAGGGCAATCCCTGAGGATGAGAGCCCCCTAAAGAGACAAGGCATTGTGTTCTGGGGCTAGGCAGACACATCCAGCATATATGTGTGTGAGTGTGTTGTGGGGGTGGGGGGCAGTGATTGAATAAGGTGCTTGTGCCTTAGATGATTTCACACTCTTCATCCTAAGATGTAGCTTTGGGAATGGAAAGGGATTGGGAGGGGACGGGGACAGTGAAAATCAAGGAATAAGGTGCAACATGAATGAATCTGAGGCCTTCCTGAGCAGATCAAGGAAGTGCACCAGGACACAGTGGGCCCGGCCTATGGGCATCGAGGGCCAGGGGTGGGGAAGACTTCTGCCTCAGGCTGTCACCCCAGGTCTCTGTTGGCCATTGGAAGGGAGGAGAGAGACATGGAAGTGCTGTTCCACTCATCCTCATTGGCCCCAGAAAAGTGGAGTGTGACATGGGAAAGGTACAGATGTGGGAAGACCACGCCAAGACAGTCAGGTTTTCCTGGAATTGGGAAAGGACTCAGACTGGGGGAGCAGAGTGAAGGGCAGAGATTTAAGTAGGGTCAAGTTGGGAGCTCCCCCAACTAGGTGAAACCTGGCAGGAGAATGCAGTGACTCGATAATGACTGGTTAAATTGAGAAAACAGTTTAAAGTTTGGAGTTCTCCTTAGGGTCATGAGCGAGGAAAGGATGAAAAGCCACAAAAGGGAATAGGGGGGTGCTCCTAGGGGGCAGGTGGGCGATCCTTGGCAGCCCTGGCCTATTCCCTACCCCAAGATAATTCTAACTCTACAGGAATGCAGATTTAGGGGAGTGTACGGGGCAACGTCGCCCCCTGGCGGCCATTTGCGTAACCCCAGGGCACCTCCCACTCACCTAGCAAACCTCTACCGCTGGTCCTCCTAACCAACCCCACCCAGGAACTTCCATCCACACGGGTTCCCCCTAGAACGTTTCCCTCCGTCCTGAACCCACCATTCACCTTGCCAAACCCACCCCAGTAAGGGTCACTAGATCCAGTGCAGCTGCAGGTCTGGGGTTTTATTCTGGGGTAACGGGCTGCCCCATCTCCCCCTGGGATTCACTGTCCTAAGACAGACAGCTGCCTACAGCCACTCACTTGTTCTTTCCCCTACCTCTTCCCCCCAAAGCCCGTTGGCAGCCAGTTTCCTCTGCTCGACAACCCCGCTACAGGAACGTGGTTCCTCTGGCCAGTGTCAGGCAGTTAACTGCTCCTTCCCGAGAGAACCCCAGACCCTGCATTCCCAGCTTAGAGAGGCCTGATCCTCCAGCCCCCACCAAAATCTCAAACCCCATGTTGGGGCCAGTCAGCCCAGCCGCGTGGGTGGCGCTCCAGGCTCTGCCGGCTCAGGCAGTCGGCCCAGGGCGGGGCCTTCTCTCCCAGCCAAGCAGGTTCACTCAGGTGGGTGGCAGGGCCAGGAAGCGCCAGGGCAGTAGCTGGGTCCTCCAGGCCTCCTAATAAAAACCACAGAAAGATAAGCTAGAGCTCAGGCCGGGACAAGACAACCATGATCCCTACCCAATCAACGGCATCTCTGGAGTGGCTAACCAAGTGCAGACCGCTGTGCTAAGCCCTGACCCCTCTGCTTTTTGCCTTTCTCTGGTTAAGGTGTTGAGTGGTCTCAACAAGTGCTGCAATGATGGTGCCCCCATTGAGGTGTGATGACTGGGGTATCCGAGAGCGTCCCCGGAGTCCACAGGCCCAATGGTACATGCGTGACACCACAAACGCATGATCCAGCCCTCCACCCTGCCGAGCAGTGAGGTGGGTGCTTGTTGAGGGGTCAGGCCAGGAATATCTGGCCACACCCAGATTTTCAGCTCAACCATCAAGGTGGCCATTGCCCGGGGGCCTAGGAGGGAGAGCATACCGAGGGAAGGCATGCACAGTCTTTGAGAGGCAACGGATTCTGTTCCCCTGTTCTACCTGGGTCCTAAAGGGAGAACCTGGCCTCTCCACCATCCCACACATACCTCAAAGCAGCTCAGGCACCTGATCAAGAGCTGGGATGTAAGGAGCTGAGCAACGATTATGATTATTAATGTGCCAAGCACTGTAGTAAGCACTAGGGCAGATACAAAATAACCAGGTCGGACACAGTGCCTGTCCCACATGGGGTGCACAGACTAAGTAGGAGGGAGATCAGGTATGGAATTCCCATTTTAGGGATTGAGAATCTGAGGCCCAGAGAAGTGACTTGCCCAGACTCACACAGCAGGCAAGTGACACTGCCAGAATTAGAACTCGGGTCCTCTGGATCCCAGGCCCGGGCTCTTTCCACTAGGCTACGCTGCTTGGCAGCTGGTGCAGTGGGACTAGTCTGGGTCGGGGAGGCAGAGGACCCAGATTCTAGTCCCGGCTCTGCCATCTGCCTGCTGGGGAACTTTGGGCAAGTCACTCGGCTTCTTCACACCTCAGGAACCCCCATCTGCAAAATGGGATAATAATCCCTGCCTTTCCCTATCTCAACAGGGACGTTGCGAGAACAGGGTGGAAAGAAAAGCGCTGTTTGAAATCAAGGTTAATTTTTCTACCGACGGCGAGTCCCATGGGGGACAGGGACTGCGCTTCCGGCTGATGATCGTGTATCTACGCCAGCGCTCAGCAGATAGTGCTGAAAAAATACCACCATTATTATTATATAAGCAGGGAGCCTGATACAAAAACAGTTACTGGAACGGGCAGCCCAGAGTTGAGTAGAAAGGTAAAACTACTCCTTGCCAGGGCACGCTGCTGGAAGTGGGCGGGGAGCAGTGATGAATGAAAAGGAGAGAGGAAAGCCTCAGGTTTAAATCCCTTCCTGGGTGAGGCCCTTTGACTCAGAGGGGCTTGGGAAACTGCTTTCTATGCAAAGATTCCCCTGCAAGGCATGAAGGAGGGTGGGAGAACAGGGCAGGCAGAAGGGGTAACTACCTGGTTGAGAGGAGGCATTGTTGGAAACCCAAACAAAGTGCAGGAAGCACGGGGCTGTTATGTGCCAGCTGCGCCAAAGACTGATCCAGTTGGCTCTGCGGGGAGAGCACGGTGGAGAGAATTGGGCAAGAGGTGGTACAAGGACTTGGCCCTCCCTCATGAGGTTCCAGTCCAGCAAGCCAACAATGCTGCCCCACCCTACCCCCAACCCCCGCCTCAGATGGCTCCCCAGAGCACACAGGACGACCCCTACCCTCCCCGTCTGGGGCTGCCCACACCCAGGCCACCCTGCTCTTCCTTCCTAGACACCCTCCACTGCAGGTGGGGCTGTAGCACTGTCGTGAGGAGACAAGTCCTGCTAGGTGCCCATCAGACCAAGGGCAGTAGGCAACATGCACAAGTGGCAGGAAAGGGAAGGACTGGACCTAAGGCAGGCTCCCTTGACCCCAGGGAAGACTGGAAACCCCGAGCCTGAGGAGAAGAGAGTGTGGCCCTCGCTCCTAGGCCCTCGCAGAACCCAGACCAGAGTCCTGCCTCTAAGAAAGTTTTGCCAACAGCTGTCTCTGACTAGCATCTGGCCCAAAGGAAGCTCTCCCCGCTCTCCACCCCACCGGTGGACCCCATGTTCGGCAGTCCTAGACGTCAAAACTCGCAGAGCCCATTCTCAGCCGACCCATTCAATCTTCCCATCCCAGTTACATTTCCCATTTCACCGTGAGGAAGCCAAAACATGTGGGGGCTCACCTGGTGAGTCAGGGACCAGAACCCCTGCAGCCTAAAGGATGGGAGCTCCGGGAGCCCGAGAGGAGTCGGGCGATAGGTCCCTGGCAATCTAGCCTAGAGAGAGGGCCACCAAACTCAGTCGGGCGGGGCCTCAGCAGCCTGGGCCCCCGCCGCCTCCACCCCCTGTCCAAGGCCCAGGGCCCAGGTCCTCTAGGGCCAGTGACCCCATTCCACACTCCAGGAAAACACACTAATGAGAAGCTGGAGCCGGGGCCAGGAATGTGCTTATAGGATGGGGGAGAGGGTGCCAGGCTCCATGGGAGAGGGAGTCTGGGGATAGGGTAGGGTAAGGCCGCCTGCTGCAAGGCAGTGGAGATAGGAATGATCTTTTGGGGCAGGGAATAAAGGTGGAATGAAGTCACCATACAAAAATCTGCATTTACAAGCTCCTTTTTGGACTACAGACCAGTGGTTCTCTAAAGAGTATTTTTCCGGTTGTGCTACTGCGGCCACAGCACTTTACGTGGCTGCACCTTGAACGACAAGTGGTTTGAAGGTGAAGGTATCTGGGCATATAGGAACCTAATAAACTACGTGAAAAAATGGTCAGACACTTTATTATCTAGATTACTTGGTCGCAGGCCAAAACCACGTTATCTGACGGATGCACCTGAGAACCACTGCTCTAGACAGAGGAGCAACAGCCATTCCCCACTCTCACCCCGAGCTCCCCTCAACTGCTGCCTCCCAATCAGCAGCTCATGCCCCACCCAAAGTTGGTCAGTCAGCTACGAGGCCTTTCCAATCTCTTCCTCCAGCAAAGGTACGGCGCCTCCTAGGTCCCTCTGCCTGACTGACCCCCTACGGCACCAATGGGGCTGCCATCCCTGCCTCATGAATTGCCCTCCCACCCACCCCCAGAGGCCTTCCTGTAGGCAAGCCCTGAATGACTGCAAGCAACTTAAGGCCCTCCAGTGGGGGGGCTGGGTTGACTTTCCTTCGACAGGGAGCGACAGGGAGCTCGTGTGATGACCGAGGAAATGGGTCTTCCCCGATTCCATGCTCCCATCCCTTCCCCCAAATGACCCTGCCGCTAGGGCAATGCTGGGAAGAATGCAATCCTGTCCATTTGACTACACCCCATGGCCGGAGAATCTGAGGGAAGGGGCAAGGAGGAACCTTCCCTAACTTGATAGAATCCCTTTTGGGACCTTTTAAGAACAGATATCCTCTGGGGTCTAGATTTTATGCATGTTTTAATTTGGGGAGGGGGAGAAGTATGGAAACAAAAATGGAATCGTGAAGAGATGCCCTCTCAAATCTGTGTTCACATAAAATAGAAAACCACTTGATCATTTGTAAAAAGGAACTGGCGACAAATAAGATTAAAAATAACTGATCCCCACCCCCCCATAAAAAAACAAACTTCAAATCATAGACACATCCAGATTGGCTTTCTAGTGAGCTATGTCCTGATCCCAACCAAAGAATTAAACTAGACACACAGCAGTCTTACAGCTTCAGCGACCAGCGATGTTCGAAATAAAGGAATGAGATGGAACGAGTTGTTAAAAAAATAAAATCTCCACAGCCCGCGAGTCGTGGACAGATGCAAATTAAAACTTCCAACAGCACAATGTACATTCCAAGTCAGGCCCTAGAGCCAGGCCAGGCTTAATTGTTATCCTCGGGGAGAATAACATCTGTACATCTGGCCAGGACACCCCACCCTGAATTCTCCTCCTCCTCCTCCCCTGGACCACTGTTCTCCTTCCTCGTTCACCCTGCCCAAGATCTGGGGGCCCTAGGAGAAACTGGAGGGATAGTGTTCGTGAGGGGGGAGAACCAGAGAGACAGGGACCTTAAAATACATTAAGATTTGTTTGAAAAATAAAAGGAATATACTTCAATATTACACTTTCTTTAAAAAAAAAAAAAAGGCATTCCAAAAAGTATGTACACACAGGGGGAGTGGGGAATGAGTTGAGGACATGGGGTGGGACCGACTGACCGACCGACCGATCCCAGCCCTGCTGCAGGAGGGGAAGATGGGGATGAAGGCTCTCCAGCCCTCCAACACTGTCCATCTGCACCCACCAATCAATGAGTACCAAGTGGACCCCCACCTTTTTGCCCCCAAATAGTGTTTTGGTTTTTTGGTTGTCTGTTTTGATAAAAATTCATTCAAGTCATTAGCCAGGTCTCTTCCCATCCTCCCTACCCCACCTTTCCACTTCTCCCCAGTCTGTGTCCCAGCTCACTGTTGCGCTCCTGCCGACAGGAAAAAGAACCTTTGCACCGAGCATGATCGAGGAATCTCACTAACTAGAAACAAGGATGCAATGCTTTCCTTCCCACAATCCTAGCTTCCTCCTCGCTTCCCAGCCCAGGGCTTCTTCAGAGAAGGCTGAGGATGGAAAGGCAAGAACCCAAACTGAAAAGCTCCATCATGCAAAAGACACGGGGGGAAGGGCCACGTAATGGTACCGGGGAGGACAGAGGAACTGAGCAACTCCCGCAAGAAGCCCCTGGATCCAGGGTGGAGTGGAAAGGGAGCAACTGTTTCTGGGAAGGGCTTTGAGGGCACAGGGCACAGCTCTGACCCTGCTCCTTCCCAGGGTATGCTCCACCACAGCCACCCTTGCCTTGGGATGGATTTTACAAAAAATAATGTAAAAAGAGAGCCATGACAATCTCTCACTCACTCTCCTTTTCCCAGGAGGTCAGTTGGTTCTGTTCTTTTCTTATGTGAATATAATTTCTATATCTATAGAGCTGGGTCCTCTCTCATCCATGAGAGAGAGAAAGAGAGAGAGAGAGATAGAGAGAGACAGCACGTGATCAAGCACAAGAGCAAGGGTGTCTTTAGAGTTTCGAACCTGCCGACGTAGTCTCTTTTTGCTTTTTTCACCCCCTCCCTCACAGCCACCTTCAGCTCCAGACTGAGAAAGCTGAGAGGGAACAGAGGCAGAGTCGAGGGAGAAGATCGGGGGATCAGGGAGCCCCGTAGAGTGAAAGTGCTCTCCCGACTCACCTAACGAGGTGCCAACCTCAGTTTCTGACCTATCAGCTCTCTTTCGCCCCGGGAAAGAGAGTTTGGAAGAAAAAAGAAGGGCTCAGGGCTGCTGTGTGGGAACTCGGTGAGGGGAGGAAGAGGCGGGCACGGAAGACTCTAAAAAAATTAAAAAGAAAGTTAAAGATGGGTGACACTCGCCAAAGGGTAGCGTGAGATGGAAGAGTAGGGGAGCAGGGCCAGGCCGGGTGGGGGAGGAGATTACTGGAGGCCTTCCGCAGAGGTGCCGGCGTCTCCGTCATGGCTGCCCGTCTCGAAGCCGTGCTCCACGCCCATGATATCCGGCTCCATCTCGCCAGTGTCGTTGATGAAAGTCGTATACGTGTCGCCCTTGGCCATCATCAGTTTCAACTTGGGGATCCAGCTCTTGCGCACAACCCGACGGGCGTTGGTGCACATGTCAGCCGCGATGGCATTCATCTCACTTTCCTTGAAGTTTGGGGCAAAGTTCTGGCAGTAGACTGGTGGAGTGGGAGGAAGGGAAGTGTTGAGTACCCAGGCCAGCTCTCTGCTTGGCCTCCCCACTCACACCCAAGCCCCAGTCCCTTCAAAAAGGGGGGGTTGGGGCCCCTTGGCAGAGAGAGGGG
Organism: Ornithorhynchus anatinus; assembly: GCF_004115215.2. Taxonomy (NCBI): domain Eukaryota; kingdom Metazoa; phylum Chordata; class Mammalia; order Monotremata; family Ornithorhynchidae; genus Ornithorhynchus; species Ornithorhynchus anatinus. The sequence continues at coordinate 8,881,265 of NC_041750.1, forward strand.
GAGTGCCTGGCCTAAGACCACTCGGGCAGTCAGCAGGGAAAGGTCTTTCCCTCCAGTGGGGCTCTTCCCAGTGCCACAAAAGCCCCTTACCAGCCCCGGGACACTCCCCGCCCCCCCACTACTTACACTTAACAGCATGGAGTACTCTGCTGTCCAAGGGCTTCCGGCTGGGGTCATTGGTGGAGGAGCGGATGCCGGTGCCACAGCTGTTGGCCAGGGTGTTCCTGGAAGGGTGGGTGTGGGAGGAGGGACAGAGGGAGGAACATCAAAAGCCTGAATTCCTGGGGCCTCAACCCCCAAGGTGTGTGTGTTTGTGGGTGGGAGCTGGAGCGGGGGGGGGGGGGGGGAGGCTGAGAAATGGTCCCCGCCCAGGGGCTCGCTGGGCTCGCCCAAGAGTCGGGTCTTGACCCCCTCCCCCGCCAAAGTGGGGTGCCCGGAAGCGAGAGGAGGATGACCGGGGAGAGACAGGGGGAGAAGGGAAAAGCCGACTCCTGCCGGGCCTCACCGATCGAAGAAGGATGCAAGGAGCCGCCGGAGTAACACTTTATGCCGTGTGCCTGCACTGACGTGACAATTCATGAGCTGGGCCCGGGTGATGTACACGTTGGTGCCTAGGAGGGGAGAGGAGCAGAATGAGCGGAGGCCAGTCCGCCCCCTCTGTTGACATCCCCCTCACCGCACAGGGAATCAGGAGGGAGACAGCTGGATTTGGGGAGGGGGAGAAGGAAAGGAAGGGGCCCCCAGCAATATGTGGTGGGGCAGTCCTGTCCCCTACAATGAGAAGGAAAGTGCCTGGGCCAGGCCTTTCCTCCTGGGCCAGCCTAGAGGGGTTCCTGAGGACCCCAGGGTGGCCAGTCATCCATCCATGCCACGCCAGGCCAGATATCTTCAAGCCCTTTCCCCTGGGACTTTCTCCCCATTAGACAAATGGAGAAACCGAAGCTCAGAGATGGAAGAAAAGAGAGAGAAAGAGAGAGAGAGAGAGAGAGAGAATGTGTGTGCGTGTGCATGTGTCCCCACTGCGGGGTCACACCGCATCAACGTCAGCAGCAGCAGCTAAGACTACTGGCAACCAGCTCTCAATTACCCACAGCAATGGGAGCAGAGAGAATTTGGTTAGGTGAGAGCCAAAGAGAATCAAAGCTTTCTTTTGGCCTCAAGTTCCAACCTTCTCCCCGGCTGGACTTTGAGCAGAACTGCTCCAGGAGCAAAACTGGCCGGTTTAGCATTTCGCTTTCCTGCCCCTCCCCGGCCCACCCTCGGAGAGCCACAGAATGGCTCGAAGGCCGCGGGGCCTCAGGACGACCATCGACCAACTGAGTGATCGGTCCCGGAATAATGGCTGGTTTAGCCAAGAGAGAGGCCGAAAGGGAACTCAAAGAGTCTTGCCTCCTGGGCCCCAGGCCCTCCCCAAGGCCCAGAGGGCCCATCCCTAGGTCAGGCCTACCCCTACCTGTCACGAGCTCCAGTTTCTCAGCGGGGTCACCCTCGTCGTACAGCTTGGGGTGGCAGCGGTTGCCAATCTGGTTGATGAGCTCGGCCGGCAGCGAGGCCAAGTCCTGCCGCACTCGGATGCGGTTGCGGGACTCAGAGGCCACTTGCTCCGGCAGGGCCTCCACCTTCTCAGCTGGTGGGAGAGGGGGAAGGAGCGGGTGAGCAGCAGGGTGGGGGGAGCCTACACCAGGCTGAGGAAGGGGAAGACGGAGTGCCCATTCCCACCAAAAATCCGGGCCAACGGGCCGACTCTTCCCCACCGGCCAGGCCAGTCTGGGGGAGACAACTCAAGGTCCCCCCCCACGAAGGCCCGGAAGACTTGGGTCTCCTACCTTCCAATAAGCTTCCTGCTAGCCCTGGCCATCTGGCTCCACTGGAAGCCCAGATCTCCAATCCGCCTCCACCGAGGCCCAGGGGCTCCTGGATTTGGGGCACCGTCAGCTGGTGACCCCTCCTCCTCACCCCATCCCTGGGGTAATGCTCACCTGTCTGGCCTACATTCATCATGCTGTACATGGTGTACATGTTGCATATCTGTCGGTACTGCTCATCAGAGCCCTCCTCCCCTGCGTCCTCCTCCTCGTCTTCCTCGTTGTGGTAGGAGCTGGGGCTGTCACTGGTGTAGGCGCTGGATGTCCCAGGGCTGGTCCGGTCTGACGTGCTGGGCCCGCTCACCACACCTGCCCCTCCCGCCGCCCCCTGCTGCTGCTGCTGCGGGGGTGGCGGCTGCTGCTGCTGCTGTTGCTGTGGTTGCTGCTGCTGCTGCTGCTGCTGCTGCTGCTGCTGCTGCCGGTTCCCTCCCAGGTCCTGACTGGAGAACTTGGCTATTTTGCGGCTGCCGTTGCTGTTGCCACCGCCGCCCTCCTTCTGGCCACTGTCCCACAGCCGCTTGGCCACCGGCGTGCACTGGACCGAGTCCGACTCCTGCTGTTCCGTCTTGACCCGGGACACCAGGGGCAGGGGAGTATTGCAGGCAGGCCAGGTGGAGGTCTGAGCCACCGGGCTCTGGGGCTCCGATGACGGCGTCTCCTCGGCGTGCAGCCCCTGCGAGTCACAGCTGGGCGAGCTCACCTTGAGAAAGAACTCGGTCCCCTTCTCCATGATCTCCTGGATCTGGAGGAAGCCGGCTGTGTACATGAGAAGAAACTGGTCCCCCACATTCATGCTCAGCCGGCCCGTGTAACAGAAACTGAGGATCTGCTGGAAGGACTGGGGCTGCACGGCGGCCGGCAGCTCTACCACGGCACTCTTACTGTTGTTGAAAAGGTCCCGGAAGTAGGAGCTGCTGGCAGCCAGCACGGCACGGTGGGCCTTGAAGGCATGGCCCTTCACCACCACCGACACGTCACAGTAAAGGCCCTGCAGCCGTTGCTCATTGAGGCACTCGAGGATGCTGTTGCCAAAGTTGGGGATCTCCATCTGCAGGGTCTGAGCCATGGTGGCTGGGCTGTCTGCAGAGGGGCGGGGGGAAGGGGGTGTGGGAAAGAGAAAAGGAGAAAGGAAGAGTTCAAGTCGGGGAGGGGGAGAAGAGAAGGGGAAGGAAGAGGGAGTGAAGAAAGCAGCCTTACCGCCGGGATCCCCTGCCCTCCCTCCCTGCCACCCAGAGCCTTTGCTCCGCACGTCCCCCACGTCTGTGGGGCTGTGAGAAACTCAAGCTGCGGCAGCAGGAGGCCTTCACTGGTTTCAAACACTGGGACGGCTCCGGTTGTGGCTGGACTCTGGATGACCCGGGCAGTGGTACACCCCCTTCACTGCCAGATCTGTTGGGCTTGAGTCCTGCTCAAAGGCCTACTGAAATCCTATCTCCTTCAAGAAGCCTTCCCTGATTAACCTCTCCTCAGCCTATTCTCCCTCCCTTGTCGCCTAGGCGCTTGGGTCTGTACCACTTAAGCACTTCGATACTCACCCCACCCCAACAGTACGTCTCCTTACACTCTGCCACTTCCCCTATTTTACCATCAGTCTTCCCCCGCTAGACTGTAAGCTCCTTGAGGGCAGGGATCGCATCTACCAACTCTGTTGTACTGTACTCTAAGTGCTTAGTACAGTGCTCTGCACACAGTAAGTACTCAATAAACACCACTGCTTGACTCTCAGCTTTGTCTCTGATATTGTTTTTGGGCTTCCATTGTTTTCAACTCTCCCAGTGTGTCTGACACCAAACCCCTGCCCCTCTTAGTCTTTGATTCTGAGCCCCTGAAGGGTCAGGGACTGGGTTTAATTCTCTCCTGTGTTTTTTTCCCAGGGTTTACTATAGCGTCTTGCACGGAGTTGATGCTGAATACTACTTCTACTACAGTTTGCCCATAGCCCCAGCCACCAGAGGCTACGTCCCAGGCTATCAAAGCGCTTTACATAAATTCTCTCACTTGTTCTCATGTTTGGGGAACCAAGACGAAAACAAGGAGCACCTCTCTCTCTGGGTTACAGGGAAGAAGGGCCCAGAGAGGGAAAAACTTGTTCCTGGTCTCACACTGAGGCAGAGGTAAAGATGAGAACCAAAGAACCGGGCCTCTCAGCCCAGTATCCATCCCCTAGGCTTTACTGCCTCCTTCATCCAGTCGATCAGTGTTATTTACTGAGCTCTTACCGAGAGCGGAGCACTGTACTAGGAGCTTGGGAAAATACAATAGAGTCAGTAGACTCAATCCCTGCCCTCAAGGACCCGACATCATACCACCCTGAAAAGCAGGCACGCCATAAATTTTTCCCCACCCAGAGTCACAGATTAACGTACTGTGAGAGGAAAGAGACTAGAATCTCCTCACTTGGAGGCAGGGGCTGGCTGGGAAAGAGAGAAATTCATGAGGAAAATAGACAAAGGGAGATGATCCCAGCAGGCCACATGGAGCCCAGAGGTCTGGCAGCTGGAGAAAGTGGTTCAGGGAGGAGGGCAGAGATAGGAGTTCCTCCGAGTCCACCTCTCCCACATTCCTTTGGGAAAACCCAGGAAGAGACAGGACAGGATTGGGGATGGGAGCGGAGAGGATGGCTGGGGAACTCAGCCAAAGTCTTCCCCATCTCCCTGGCCTCTGCGTTGACATTGCCACCAGGAGTGGAGTTCCCATCGAAATCAGGAAGAAATGATGCGGTACCTGATGCCAAATAACAGATATCCACGACTCTAGAAATGGAAGCAAGTTGGGAGAGGACTTCAGTGTCCCTTCTCCCTCAGACCTCATATTCTGGTTCAGCTGCTTTCTTCAGGCCCTCCTCTGCCAGCTCCATCCAAGTAAGGTGGGGCCCTGTCCTGACTGCCCTGATGGGAGGGGAAGTTTCCTTCGTTTCCTAGGAGCAACTTTGGGACGGATCAGGACCAGGTGATAGGAGAGGGAAGCTCGGTGCTGTTGCTAGCTCCAATATGCTACCAAGGAGATTCAGTGTTCAGGGGGTTCCCATCCTGATTATAGGCTTGGAGGATCTAAGAAACAAAGTGCTGAGGCTTTTTGTGATCTTGGCCAAGCCAGAGGCTTAGGAGGTGGAAGGGAAAGAGCTCCTGCCCACCCACGCTGCCTGGAAATGCCTGGCATGGGGTGCTGGAGAGAAGATGAGAATCGGCAGCATTTACTGAGCACCTGTGTACAGAGCACTGTACGTGGTACTTGGGAGCATTCCATAGAAGTAGAAGACACAGTCTCTGCCCTCGAGGAGCTTGTGGGGAGACAGGCAGATACAAGTAGAATGCATGCAGTAGGGAAAACAGACACGACTAGGAACAGTATAAGCAAAAAAATACAGTAAAAGTGGTAGAATTAACCAATATACATATGAGTTCTCTGGGTAAATGATGGGGTGACCTGGGAAGGGAGGTGGGAATTAGTTAAGGAAAAGATCCCGGAGGTATTTTGTAGAAGGGCTTTGAAGGTCGGGAGGGATACGGTGTGGTGTGGGAAGGAGTAAAGTAAGGTTGGGAAGAGAGCTGTATTTCTGAATTAGACTGTGAGCCCATTGTTGGGTAGTAATTGTCTCTATCTGTTGCCGAATTGTACTTTCCAAGCGCTTAGTACAGTGCTCTGCACACAGTAAGCACTCAATAAATACGACTGAATGAATTAATTCTTTCATTTTAAAAAGTCTTTTAATTGGCCCAGGAACTGGAAAATGTTCCTGTTACCTTTGAGCACCCACCTCCCCCAAATAAACCATGGTAAAAATCAAATTGGGGGTGAGGGGGAGAGATCTTAGAGTTTCTCCTTGTTCCACAGACAGGAGACTTCTGTTCAATCCCATTTCCCTCTACCTCTTCTCCCCCAAACAATCAATCAATGGTATTCGAGAGCTTACTGTGTGGGGAGCACTGTGCAAAGCACTTCCGAGTTGGTAGACACTATCCTTGACCTCAAGGAGCTTACAGTCCAGTGGGGGAGACAGAAATTAAATTACATATAGGGGAAATGGCAGAGTGCAAGGATATATACAAAAGTGCTGTAGGAGTGGGGTGAGTATCAAAGTAAGGGGTGCCCAAGTGCATAAGCGACCACAGAGGCAAAAGGCGAATAGAATGGCGAGACGAGGAGTTAGGTAGGGAAGGCTTTCTGGAGGAGATATGATTTCAGTAGGGCTTTGAATATGGGGAGAGTGGTGGCCTGTCGGATATTAGGAAGGAAGAAGTTCCAGGCAGAGGGGAGGGGGTGAGCAAGGGCTCGTCTCCAAGAGATGAGAGCAAGGCACAGTATTCCCTATTATCCCCGAGACCTTGAAGTTTTCTGCTCTCCTTTGAGATTGCCCACCCAATCTTCCATCTTGCTCCCTTACTGGGTGGAGGCTTGAAGTGGGGAAGGCAGGGAAGGGGCCGGGGAGAAGGGTCAAGGGCGCGTTTCCGGCAGGACCCAGCAACAGGGCCAGCAGAAGAGGTAAGCAGGGTTGATGGGGGAGAGCGGTGGGGGCCGGGGCAGTTAGAACCTGTCTCCTGGAGTGAATTCCAAAGGCTATTAAGGGAGCCTCCCAGGTAGGATAGCTATAACCTTCCTGCACAGCCAACCTAGATTGCACTGTTTTACTGAGCATGGAGACGGAGGCCAGGGACCGGATCCAGGCTGAGCTGAAGAAGTGACAGGAGGCTTAACATTAGGGTTGACTGGGTGGATGATAGCAAATGTAGGGCTCAGGAGGGCTAGGCTGGGAGGACCCAGCTGAGCAAAGAGAGGCTTTTGGGGCCAAATATCATCCCAGGCCTACGGGCTGAAGACAAGAAACGCCCTAAGGTGAGAGGGGAAGTGAGGCTGGAGGGGAGGACTCACCATGGCAGCACCAGGGGAAGGCAGAAACTCCTCCCTAAAACAACCTCATTACGGAGAAGGGTCCGGCTGCTTGCCAGCTACCCGGACTGATGCTCTCGAGAAGCCCAGTGAACTCTGAATCTCCCTCTTGGCCCCTGCTTCTACAAGTAGGGGCTAAACGACAGAGTGCTAATTGGGCTTATGAAATAGATTCTGTGGGTGTCCTGTCATGCTGCCTATTAGGGAGAAACTCAAGAGGAGGGATTTGCTACCCAAACAGAGAACACCTCTCCAGGCCCATCAGTTGCCCCTCTCTGGTGTCAGTTTCCTTGTGTCACCACTTGATGGATGCAAATGACTAGTCCTCACCCTAATGTACCATGATGCTAGGGTTCTCTGGGCCTCTTGGGAGTGATGCTTATCCCGCCTCGCCACACCACCTGTGACATGATACATCCTCTGTACCCCAAAGCCACCCCCCGACTAAATGCCACGGATCCAGGAGGAATGATGACGCTGCTGCTTCTCATTGCTCAGAGTTTCTGTGGACCCTAGGGCCCAAAATGATTTTAGGTCTGCCTCCCCCTCTAGAGTGTAAACCCCCTGGGGACAGGGAATGTGACACACCTTTGTTCTGTACTTCCCAAGCACCTAGTACAGCTAGAATTTTGCAGCTTAAATCCAGCCCATCCAACCAGGGCCAAGACCTGGGCCCACAGTACCCACCAGGCCCAGAAGTGGGCCAGGGTCTTATTTCCAGGGCAGGCCACCACTCATGTGGAGAATTTTTGTTCATGTACAGTGACTCCCACCACCCCCCCCCCCAATCAAAGACTGCTGGGACATACCATCCTGCTGCAGAATTACCAGCGGGGGCCTTCAGGAGACGGGGGATCAGACTACTGTAAAGAGGGGAACCAGCATGTGTGCCAGCCCCTCACAGGACCCCCAATCCAAAAAAGGGGGATGTTTCAAGGGATGAGGGGAATATATCTCAAACAGGGCTAGCCAAGAAGGGCTTTGGCTTGGCCTGAACCAGCCCCACAGGCTCAAGAGCTAGGGACTGACCTGAACGCCTGTCGTATTCCAACTGGAGAAGCTTGAGTCAAAGGTCAGAGCCAGAATAATAATAATAATAATGTTGGTATTTGTTAAGCACTTACTTTGTGCAGAGTACTGTTCTAAGCGCTGGGGTAGATACACGGTAATCAGGTTGTCCCATGTGAGGCTCACAGTTAATCCCCATTTTACAGATGAGGTAACTGAGGCACCAAGAAGTTAAGTGACTTGGCCACAGTCACACAGAAGACAGACTTCATTGGCTGGAGGGGCTGGGATCCCAACCAAATGGTCCCTGGGACATGCAGCCACCCCTGGAGAGGCGGTTTGGCTGATGGTGAATAGTGGCTCTCATGGGGACCGGGGTGAGGCTGACAAAACCAAGTTGCTGGATGAAAGTGGTTTTTGCTAGGCTCAGCACAACCAGACGGAAAAGCCAACACAGCACACTGGGCTCCCATATGAGGCCCAAACAGGCCTCTTTCCTATTGGGCACACATCCTCTTAGCCTGCTTTATATCCCTTCCCAGGAATCCCGGGGTTAAATAACAAGGAACCCTGGAGAGGAGAGGGGGGCGGGTGTCTGAATCGAGCTTTGGCCCGACTCAACCCGGCCGACAGTTTCCTCTTGAGGAACAGCCCTCCCGAAACTCTGAATATCTCCCAGTACACCTTTGAACTAGCAACGCAAGGAAGAACCTCTGGCTCCCGCCTCATCCCTCCCTCAGGGCACCGCATCCCACTTCTTAGAAGAACATAAGCAACATCATCATTGAGTCAGACTAATGGTCCAACCAGCCCAGTATCCGGTCTCCGGCAGTGACACCGAAGAATGCTGAGGGGAATGGTGTCATGGCTGCCCTCCTGCCACCCCAGACGCCTTTAAAGACAACTGCTTTTCTCCTCCCACTCCAACCCCAGCCTCGGCTAGAACCAAAACTGCAACTTGGTCATACCCTGACCCTGTCTCCTGGTATCACTGCAGTCCAGATTCAGCCAGCTGTCCCATCTCTTCACAAATATGTCAAGCCACTCTCCCACAGTTTTTTTGGTTGCTGTTTTTTAATGGCATTTGTTAAGCTTATGCCAAGCACTGTTCTAAGCGCTGGAGGAGGTACAAGTTTATCAGGTTGGACAAAGTCCCTGTCCCACATTGGGGCTCTCAGTCTAAGTAAAAGGGAGAACAGTTGAGAAAAACCCACCACCCTTCTGCTTTACAGCAGGCTGATGACCCCAGGTACGGAGGTTCACCACAGCAGAACCTCATCTCTCTACTGGGAGCCACGGGAGGGCCCCTGTTATCCTTGACCAAGGCTGAACAACTGTCTGATCGGCCTGAAACTTGAGAATATCCAATACATCTTCCCCAGAGTAGCTCTCACTGGGGCACTTGGGTCGGAGGGCTTCGAGCGGCCTTGGTTACCCCAGCCCAAGTCCCCTGGACTTGAATGCTCAGGGTCTGGACCGTGAGCATTGGAGAACTCCCTTGGGGCCCTTTTCACCTCTGCACTGTGTGCATACAGAGAGTTCTGGTACCCATTGCAGAAGTGGTTCCACTGCTGAGTTGCCATGGAGAATGGAGAGCAACTGAGGCAGGAGGTGGGAAATGGAACCAGCCCCGAGAACTGCGGGGAGAAAGTGAGAGGCGGTACTGGGCCGGAACCCCAGAGGGGCTCACTCATTCTCTGTGCCCTTCCCTGACTCCCGAAGGACTCCCCACTCCATCCGTAAGAGCAAGCCAGCCCAACTCCCTGCTGCTGGCCGGGGCCTTCCTGTCCAGAATGTAAGCTCCAGCATCACACCAGAGGCACCTTCCACTGCCGTGCAATTACTATTCTCCCCACATCAACAGGACCCAACTCTCAGTCGCAGAGGAAGATGGTGCCAGACCCTCTGATTCCAAGGTGGGCCCTCTAAAAGAGGAAACCCCAACAGCGATTCCTGCTCAAGTCCCAAGGAAACCAGGACAGTACCCACAGAAGGAGGAGAGCTTTCAGCCATCAGCTCACCGCTTCACCAAACCGAATGGAACCCAAAACCCCAGAGCCAGCCTCAAATGTCAACTGGTGCCAAGCCCCTACCAGGGACGGCTGGAGAGAAAGAGGTCCACAGAGATCCCAGGAGTTGGCAGGCTGAGAATGACTGTGCTCTTTCCATTCTTTCCTCTCGGTCCCCACCCCCCGACTCCATCTTCTATCCCACAGGGCTGGCATCAGACCCCCCCCCCTTTTTTTTTTTTATCAACACCTCTCCCACTCTCGGGACTTGGGAAATGCCGAATCTTAATAAGGCAAGTTCCTGCAGGGAGAAGAAGTCTGATCGGAAGACTGGGTCACCCTAGAATATCCAAATCGTCGATCTCTTGTAGAGCTCAGCTGATGTGGGGAGACAGTTCAAAGGAGGACCTGGATGACAGTTTTACCCGAGACCCACAGTGAACAGACTAGGGTCATAAAGTCATAGGAGAAGCACCATGAGTGAGCTCATTAAACTGGGAAGGACTTGTGCCTGTCGTGCCTACCGGGCATTTGGCTTCCTCTTGGGACTCTAGGATCCCAAAGCACCTCATAGACAACACTTCATTAACACTGTCACAATCAGTCTAGAAAGGAAGTGGGGAATATGACATTTTATGCTGTCATTACCCAGCAAGCAAAACCAGGGCCCAGAGGGTAAAGCCAATACCCTCAGAACAAGTAGCATCATCTCAGCTGGATGCTACAACTAAGAACAGCAGCCCTGAGTTTCTGTGGTTCCTCCTGCCATGTTTACTTTCCCCCCCACAACCACACTCCAGCCCAGATGGAGCCAGAAGATCTTCTCTCTGCCCCACGGTAGAGCTCTGTGTGGGGCAGCCTGGCTCATGGATTCCAAGCCTAGGAGATGACAGAGAGCCAGCATAAATCTGAACCTGGGGTTAGACTGAGTTCTCAGGATTCCTGGACATCTCAACCTCATTCTGCATTATCAATGGTATTTACTGAGTGTTTACTGTGTGCAGAACACTGCATTAAGCACCTGGGAGAGTCATATACAACAGAGTTGGTAGGCACGTTCCCTGCCCACAATGAGCTTGGGGGACGGAGCAGGGGGGAGACATACCTAACTCCCTCACTCCATTCAGTGGGGTGAGGGACCTTGGCACTGTTGACTGTTGTGGACAGCACGATCTCCCCCCAGGCCCAACATTCACAAAAATACCACAGTGTGTGGTAGCACTGCCCAGAAGTGAATCTAAACCCACCTCTAATTCAGCCTGGCATCACATCCGATGTGGCTCAGACTCTTTGGTTCAGGGCCAGTATTGGGTGGGACAAGCCCCATATTTCCGTTCCATGCAGGGCTCCACTGGAAAGAGGCTAAGCTACCTTCCCTCAGATTAGCAGCGTGGCTTAGTGGAAAGGGCTTGGGAGTCAGAGGTGGTGGGTTCTAATCCTGGCTCTGCCATTTATCAGCTGTGTAACTCTGGGCAAGTCACTTAACATCTCTGTGCCTTAGTTACCTCATCTGTAAAATGGGGATTAAGACTGTGAGCCCCACGTGGGACAACCTGATTACCTGGTATCTACCCCAGCGCTTAGAACATAGTAAGCGCTTAACAAATGCCATAATTATTATTAGTCTCCAGCTTCCCAGCTGAGCGGTGGATCTCTGAGGGAGGTTCTCGCCCCTCCTTCTACTATGGGCAAAGCTTCCCCTCTAGCCCGGAAGAATCTTTTTGCCCTACTATCTCAGATTGCTAGAGTCCCACTCCTGGGCTTCCAACTCAGTGGCCAGGAGCCACTGGAGGGCAAGCGAGGGGTAAGACCTGAGATGACCTCTGGCAGAAGGCAGACCTGAAGTAACCATGCCCAGCTCTGCTCAAGGGACAATTTCCCAAAGGAAGGAGTGCTCTATGCTGCACCATCTGGCCTCTCATCTGGCCCCAGCCAATACCACCCTAAGAAGCCATCCCAGACGGACTAAGCTACTTGCTTCAGGACAACAGAATCTGAATCCACAAGGTTTCTAGGAACCTGGCTCTCCCCTCCTTCCAGGCTCTGTTAGCCCTACCCCAGGAGGAAAAGGGAGGTCTCTTTCCCTGCACCCCTCAAAGAGAATCCCAGGAAGCCCTGGGCAGCTTGTGATCGAGTGAAGGGTGGAAGGATTTTTCATCAAGGTTCCATGCCTTTGGGGGAAGCCATGCTTGCTTCTGTTCATTACTTCCCAGCTTCATCACCATGTGGTTAATCCACAGACTGCCTGCTTGGCTTTAGCAAGTGTACCTTAGCCTAGAGGACAGGTGAGAAAACAGGATGAAGGTTAACTCTGCTGGCCAGAGTGTTTTTCTCTGAAAACAGCAAGTCCAAGCACCAGATTTAGAATGTCTGAGGTCCTTCAGAAGCTTTTGGAATTAGATTGGTAAAAGTCACAGGTAGGGACAGGGGCTTAAACAGAAAGGAGGTGGCACTGCCAAAGCAATGGATGGGGAAGATGTCAACAAAAGACAGTTTCTTCTTCCTCGGGCTTTTGGCTTGCGAGGTAGCAGAGCTTATGTTGGGGAGATCTGGAATACTGCTTAACCAAAGATCTTGACTGAGGCCCTGTGAAAATCACTTTCCCTCTTTCCCCAACTCATCCAACCCAAAAAGAGGAGACAAGATGTATGCCTGCTGAAAGGGGAAACAGAGAGGAGGCAGGCTGTCAGTCCTTAAGACCTGAACAAGAAGAAGCTGCTAAGAGGCCAGGGCAGAAGGAAGAACTTTGACTCAAGGATGCACGGACTGAGACTGGTTAAAGCCAGTGGAGACTGGGGGTCAAGGGCGAGTGGGTGGCAGCCCCGTGTCCTAAATGATGAAGGGATTTGGAACAACCTGACGGTGCGGTCACTTCCCACCCCTGTTTAGACCCAGGCCAGGATTGCCCATCGGAACCCACGTCTGGAGAGATTGTTCCTAGGAGCTCTATACTGGGATCTGTCAGTTCCTGAGTAGGAAGGGAAAAGGGCCAAATTGGCTGCCCTGAGAATTGGCATGTCCTCTTTACCTTCAGGGCACCGAGCCAGTGGCACAGTTTTCTTTTGCTCCTGTAATCTCTTGGACATAGCTAGCTAGGTGATGTGCTTGCCTCCCTACCGCCCACGCCTATTGAATTACCTGCCCCAACTCTCCCCTAAAAGGGAAATGGAAAGGAGGGAGCTAAGACCCCATCTGACAAATCCAGCCTAAGACGAGCAGGGATCCCCAAGCCTCCTCTGGGGCTGGGGCCCGCTAAGCCTGGAGACCCATCAATTCCACCTGGCTAGAGGAGGGTAGAGCTAAACCCTATCAACAACTCACAGGGGTTGCACTTGGATCTGTGACCTTTGGACAGTTGATATTCGCCCCACTCCCAACCCCACAGTACTCGTGTACATATCTTTAAATTATATATTATAAATTTCTTATTCATATTAATGTCTGTCTCCCTCTCTAGACCGTAAGTGCGTTGCGGACAGGGAACGTGTCTGCTAATTCTGTTGTATTGCGCTTTCCCAAGCACTTTGCGCACAATAAGCTTGATTGATTGTGGAGCTGACTTGCAGTCAGTGAAGCCTGAGATGGTAGGGAGGCTCTGAATTGCATTACTAACTGGCTTGCCACATCCTGGGGTCAGATCTTCTAGCAGACTCTCCAGGGCTCCGGCTCGGAAGAGTACCCCCACCTCCCAAGTAGATAAAGGGCCCTGGCATTTTCTTCTCATTTGAGGGGGGCTTAGGGAATCACCCCTTCCCCTTATTATAGACTGCAACAGCTCACCAGGGGAAGTTTCCACAGGCTCCTCCCAACCCTGCCACCCCCTACATCCCCAAACTCCCCAAAGGGGATTGAGGCCCTAACACTGCAAGAACATGAGCCTCTTTCATGTAGCGCCCACCAGCCTTGCCACCACCCCCACAGAAAACAAAATGCTCATGCTAGGTGTTTCAGGCTGTTTCCAGTTCTGCCCACACACCCGCCCACCCGCAACAGCAACACAACAGACACCAAAACGGAAAAGAAAATAAACCATCCTAGGGAACAGGGGATTAGTGTGGGCACCAGAGGCAAAAGCAGGTTGGGGGTGGGGTGGGGAGGAATCTGAAAATTTTAGGAAGACTAAGGAAAAGGCAAATGAGTGTTCTAAGGAACAGAGGCAGTAAAAGGCCTGTCCTGCTCCTGTATGACCTGTTTCATCCAATTCACCACCTTTTCTTCCCTCAGAACCGCTGAAGATCTTTTTAAGTGTCAATAGGCATTCCTGCTGGCTCCACTGCAAGCTCTAATCCCACAAACTCTTCTCCTCTCCAGCGTGCACACACAGTCAACCATCCAATATGTAAGACAGATCTGGCTGTATGGGCCCCAGTGTAGGGACCTGACTCCAAATCCCAACAAAGGCCTATCATGTAAATTAATCCCAGGGCAGTTCCCAGGTCACTGTAACCCCCTCCCTCCCCCGCAACCACCACCACCACCACCACCACCACCCACACACACACACACCCCCAAATGGTGACATCCTTTCCATCCAATACTTTGATTTTCTGTCTCTCTTCCCTCAAATTTAAGACACCAAATCCACACCACACAAAGAAGTTATTACAAAGGGGAGGTAATCACCTCATCCCATCCCCCAACCAAAAAAAGGGCAGCCCTGATTGACAACCCCCTACCTACTCCTGGGCAAACACAGCTGCCCAGAAACCCCATGTAGTTAAGAAATAACCCTGGCAACCCCCCCCCTCCCCCGCCGCTTCCCACCTCCAGGGCTTCCAGGGAGTGAAAGAAGTTTACTTTAACAGGGCTACAGCCCCTCCCCTGGGCCTTATTTGCAGGAGGAGGAGGGGTGGGTAAGGACAGCAAGGGGGGAGTAGGGGTGGGCAGGAATGAGCACAGTGGGCATACAGTGCTCTGCACACAGTAAGCACTCCATAAATACCATTGATGACATGACAGGGAACAGAAGGGGAAACAATTTTGTTTCACCTCCCTTGCCCACACGTCCCCTCCACATACACACCACCACCACCACCACCACAGGAGGACGATTCTCTCGAAGGACTAAGAGAAGAAGCAGCAGAGGCGTAAACACTTGAGATTTACGGGGGGGGGGGGTGGGGGCACGGGGGAAGAGGTAGTGGAAGGCTGGGAAGAGAGGGTTGCAACTTTCTGTCCTCTCCTCCCCTTACGATTCCAAGGAGAAAGTTTCCCAGACAGGGAGGGGAGAAGCGGTGGTGAGGGTGTAGTTAAAGGAGGCTTGAGTTGGGGTGGGGAAGAGAAGGGCTCTCCAAATTGCAGGTCCACGGAAGGGGAAGGGGGGAGGAAGAAGCCCACTGCTCTCCCTAATTGTGGGGAGGAAGCAGCAGGGGGAGGCTTGAGGGCGGTTAGTGGCGCGAGAGATTTCACCCCGGCTGGCGGGACCCCTCCAGAAGCCCTGCAGGAAAGAGACCCAGCTCGCCTAGTAGCCCCTAGAAAAGGGTCAATACGGCTATTCCCCAAACCCACCAGGAGAAACTTTCCCGGGCGGGTGGGAGAGGCCGGGGCAGGGATGACCGAGGCAGGGTGGAGGGTCTGTGAGGGAGAACCTCGTCAAAGTTTCCCCAATTCTGGGGGGAGGACAGAGTCCACTCCAGGAAGGGGAAGGGGGGGACCCCCAATTTGGGGGGGATGGAGGTTCGTCCAAGTTCCCCTGGGTTGAAGGTGGGGGGGATTGGGAGTAGGGGGGCCTACAGTGTGTGGGGGGAGCGAGAGAAGGACGGAGTCTCTTCTCCCCCACCCCACCCCCCGCCAGGTCAAGGGAGCTACTGGCCTGGGGGGGGGGGGAGGGGGGGCCCTCTCCTGGAGGGATGCGGGGACCCCGGGGCGACATGCTCACCTGGCCACAGGATGTGTGCGTGTACGGGGAGGGGGTTCTCAGCGGCGGGGCTCGGGCTCCCGCGCCTGGCTCTCTTGCTGCCCGGCCGCCGGCCCGCGCCTCACTCCCTCAGCAGCAGCCGCGGCGGCCATTCATTGTCGGCCCAGGCCGCCTCAGCCGAGCTCAGAGCGCCCGATGACGGAGGAGGCGGTAGACCGGCCGTTGCTGGCCCGGGGGCAGGCTCGGCTAGCCGAGCACCGATGCCACCGGCTCTCTCCTCAGCCCGCATCGCATAGCGCATCTCCCGCCCCGAGGGCTCCCTTCCTGGATCCCCCCGAGGGGAGGGGATTCGGGGAAACCCGGCCCAGAGAGAGGTGGGAATCTAGAGTCCGTCCTCCTCCTGGTTAGGGAAGGATGGCAGCGACGGGGCTGGAAAGACAGGGAGGACAGGAAAGAGGGGCTTTCCTTTTCGCTTCATCTCTCCGATTCCCGCCCAAACCCCACAGAGGGATGCGGCCTTGAGCCTTTGGTTGGGGGGGGGGGGGGTATCGATATTAGGGGGAGGGGAGCTCATTCCTGAGCCTTTCCCCTTCCCCTAAAAATACAAACTCCTATTACCCCAAAAGAGTGTCACTGTGGGAAGGGGAATCATTGATGGGGAATCTCAGAGAATCATTACTCTGAGAAGCGAAGGTGGGGTATCTTGTTTTTGGGTTTTGTATTTTTTAATGGGACTTGCCAAGCACTTACAGTGTGCCAAGCTCTGTACCAAGCCCTGGAGTGGATACAAGATCATCAGTTTGGACACAGTCCCTGTCTTACATGAGTCTCACAGTCTTAAGTAGGAGGGAGTAGAATTTCATCCCCATTTTACAGATGAGAAAACTGAGGAAGAGAGAAGTTAAGTGAATCGTCCAAAGTCATTCATTCATTCAATAGTATTTATTTAGCGCTTACTATGTGCGGAGCACTGTACTAAGCGCTTGGACACAGCACACAAGTGGCGGAGCTGGAATTAGAACCCAGGTCCTGTGACGCTCAGGCCCAGGCTCTTTCAACTTGGAAACCCTGCTTCTCTTGCCCTAGAGGGAGGCAAGGGAAACAGACATCTAGACTTATCAGACTTTCACCTGGGTCACGGTGGAGGGCAGTGTGGGTCAGAAAGGGGGTGTAGGTACTTGAGACTCTTTGCGGTCCTTCTCAGACTTAAATCCCGACCCTAGGACGCAGATCTCTCGGAGAGCCTGATCCCCAGTTGCCTGCAGCCATCTTCTCTCAGACCTGTCAGGAAGTCAGCAGAGAAGGAGCCTAGTTTCAGAAGCAGTAATCGGATGTACCTGGCTAGCGACAACAGGAAGAGATATGTTTTATTCGCCCCCTCCCCAACCCCCACTCTAGACTGTAAACTCATGGGCAGGGAATGTGTCTACCAATTCTGTTGTAATGTACTCTCCTGAGTGCTTAGTACAGTGCTCGGCACACAGTAAGCGCTCAACATTTATTGATTCTCCAACAGCTTGCACTTTTCAGCCTCCTGCAAGTCAATCACATTCTTACCACTTGAAAAAGAATTAAACTCCTTAAAGGTCCCTGCCTTCAACGAGTTTACAATCTAGTAGAGGAGACAAACATTGAAACAAATGACTGATAGGGGAAGCTACAAAGTATAAGGATACATACATAGGTGCTGTAAGCTCCCTCTAGACCGTAAGCTCATTGTGGGCAGGGAATGTGTCTGCTTATTGTTATATTGTACTCTCCCAAATGCTTAGTACAGTAATCTGCACACAGTAAGCACTCAATAAATATGATTGAATGAAACTTGGAATAATTGTGGTATTTGTTAAGTGCTCGCTATGTATCGAGCACTGTACTAAGCACTTGGGTAGATACAAGATAATCAGGTCCTACATGAGGGTCACAGTCTAAGCAGGAGGAAGAACAGGTATTGAATCCCCATCCCTCTGGTTCCCAGGCCACACTGCTTACCTAAAGGGAGAAATAGCTTCCTACCTTTGATTCTCCACCTCTTTACAGCCTAACTCTATCTACTTTTCCTCTAGTCCCTAGAAAGCCCCCAGAAACACTCCCTCCCCTCAACAACCAAGTAAATCCCCATATAATAGACCTTTTAAAGTTCAGGCAGTGCATAAGAAGAAAGAGTCTAGCCTTGCCTAAACAGTGCTTTATAGGTCACCTGGGAACCAGTGCTGTCTTGGCTATACCAAGTTACCTTGTCATCAGTCAGAATTTATTGATCATATCTAGGTGCAGGACATTGTACTGACTTCTGTGTGCAGTTGTCTCCAGCTGAAACTTCGGGCTGAGGCCCTGCATCAGCAAAAAATAGAGCTTGAGCCTAGAAGTGAAGAAATCTGGATTCCAGCCCCAGTTCTACTGCTCATATCCTTGGGTAAATCACTTTACCATTCGGTTTCCCCCTTAATAAAAGGGGGAGACTAATCTTTGTCCCTTCTATACTCTAAAGCACATGCTAGGGATAAGTGAGGTACGAGATGGGAAGGTGCCTGTCCTTTGTAGATGAGGTGCCGTAGAAAGTCAAGGCAAGGTTAGCATTGAGCAGGAACAGAAGCCTCAATTACCATGGTAAGAGGGTGAAGAGAGCCTTGATTTGATCCTCTCCCCGTATATCTGAGGGAGATATGGATGGCAGTGGATGGATGTTATCTTTGAGCTCTGCAGGGCAGATGACACGGGTTCGAAGAAAGAGGTGTTCAGGAATAGATACTGGGCTCAGCGAAGAGTGGCCCATACTGTGTCCCTCCGGTGACCAGAACTGCAAGCGTTGGGAGACAGATGGACACCTCACCGACTCCCCTCCTTTCTGGCTGAAGGCAGGAGGCCGAAAAGCGCAAACTGTTGGAGAATAGATGGTATTCACTGAACATTTACTGTGTGCAGAGCACTGTAATAATAATAATAATAATGGTATTTGTTAAGCCCTTACTATGTGGTAGGCACTCTTCTAAGCACTGGGGTAGATACAAGATAATTGGGTTGGTCACAGTCCCTGTCCCACATAGGGCTCACAGTCTTAATCCCCATTTTACAGATGAGGGAACTGAGGCACAGAGAAGTTAAGTGACCTGCCCAAGGTCACACAGCAGACAAGGGGTAGAGCCGGGATTAGAACCCAGGCCCTTCTGACTTTCAGGCCCGTGCTCTATCCACGAGGCCATTCTGCTTCTCTAAGCTGTCAGGCGAGTACAATACAACAGAGTTGGTAGATACGTTCCCTGCCCAGGAGTTAACAGTCTCGAGGGGGGTGAGGGGGGTAACAAAACATATTTCTGCCACTTGTCTGCTATGTGACCTTGGGCAAGTCATTTAACTCCTTTGTGCCTCAGTTACCTCACCTGTAAAATGAGGTAAGACTTGGAGCCCTATATGGGACAGGGACGGGGCCCAATCTGATTATCGTGTATCTACTCCAGTGCTTAGAACAGTACTTGACACATAGTAAATGCTTAACAAATACTATTAAAAAAAACTCTCTCTCTTGTGACTCAGTCGGGTACCCCCAGTCACTGCCTCTGAGACTCCCTTCCAGGTACAAAACCTTACCACTCCAGCAAGTGGATCAAGTGTTCTTTCTGAACTCCCGCTTAAGACTTTGTATTTGGAGGATGGGCAAGAGCAGACCTAATTGGCTCCCATACAAATGAAGAATACACTGGGAGATGGGGTGTCTGAGGAGGAAGGGACAGTGAGAAGGACACCAGAGATTTGGTCATTTTTCTCTCTGTAAAGCAAAGTGAACTTCAGGCTGGCCTCATCACATCTCCACTCTTCCCCATGCTGAGAAAGAGACCAGGATATTCGGGAGCTTAGCTCGGACGGTTTGGGTAAGAGGGCTCCAGCTGACAATGGATCTATCAATCAATCATTGGTATTTATTGAGCACTTACCATGTGCAGAGCACTATACTAAGCTCTTGGGGGAGTACAATATACTGGAGTTGGTAGATATATTCCAGGAAAGACATTAACAACCTGCCTCCCCTTGAGAGTAACATACCTACCTGGTACCTGGGAGGGATTTGGGGGGTTAGAGGGGTGTGATCTTCAGGTCACCTCCACAAAACAGCAATGGTTGGAAAGAGCCAATCTAGAAGCCTAAGATAAGTGTTTGGGTCCCTCAGGGTTAGGAGCTGGGAAGTTCAACTAGCTTTCCTTGGCAGCTAGCACAGTACTATACAGGGTGGGGACTTGACATATGCTCTTGATGACAGGGAGGAGGGCAGAGAGAGGGAGGAGGAGAAAAAAGAAAATGCCAAACAGTCAGGGTTCTGGGAGGGTGGGGGATCAGGGTCCTGGAACAGATAGAAGGAGAGAAGTCACTAGAGTTAAAAAGGATGGGCGCAGACAGATACTTGGTGACTGCTGCCAGCTGGAGGGGAGAGAGGGGAATGAAACAGCAAATGAAACCGTGACTCTCCAGTCCTCTTCCGTAGGCCCTGGGATGGGTTCAAATCACTAAGACCCCTAGGGGCCCAGATTATGGGGTGGGGAGTGGGTTATTCAGGCCAGCAGGATGGCGGAGGGGAGTCTCTGGCCCTAAATGGACTTGCTCTGGCTCCCAAGAAAGATCTAGTCTTCCATCACTCCTGGTTCTGTTCCATTTTCTAGCCTTTTTTCAGTCATCCTCACCACTTATTCACACATTTTTGTCCTTCTTGGTGACCCCCCGGTTGGACACTTTCAGTTGGCAGATGGCAGATCTGAGCCGATTGTTCTCCTGCGCATGCCAATATGGTGACCTCATGTGGTGGCTCCAGAAACACGCACTGTAGACGACGCTCGTGGTTGCTTTCTCTTTGACTGGCTCTGGAATGGTTAGGGTCACTGCGGCTCTGCGGCAGAGGGCATTTGGGAGCCTGTTCCACATCTCTCTTTGCCACCTTATCCCTTCAGGTGTTGCTCTCATCATGGAGTTTGCCCTCCACAGTTCCCCACCAAAGACTTCCAGAGTGAGTGTCCAAAATATGTTTCCCTCCCTCATCCTCTAATCAATCAATCAATCATTGGTATTTACTGATTTGCCTGCTGAGTACAAAGTACTAAACTAAGAACTTGGGATTTGGGACCACCACCCCAGACAGGGGAAGAGAGACCTGGGGTTTTGACCATCCAAGGGCTTACATTCTGCATAAACCTGACCCCGCATCCCCCGTTTCCCTTTTTCTCCGATGATGTTCACGACGTTCCCTTTGATCTGAGTTGATTCTGGCCTGTGAGGATTAGCTGCTGACAGATCCATAATGAGCAGGCCCTTTCCTCCTGACTCCCCACTTCCTCAAGTGGGTGAGGGCTTCTGGACAGTCCCACCTCGTGGTGGCCCCATGCTCAGGGAATAGTTGTCGATTATTATTATTATAATGTAATAATAATAAAAGCACATTGATCACCAAGGAAGGTTTTCTGGGGGATGTGGTTCTCTGCCTTGGTATGCAAACATTGTGGAAAGGAGCCAGGGAGCTGTTGGGAGCACAGTGGAGGGGCGGGGGGATTGGAGCGGGGTGGGGGGGACATTCTCCCTGAGAAGATCCCTTTTCCACTGGGGTGAGGGGAGGCTCTCCAGTGTCGAGAAAAGAGAAACTGTGAAAGGTAGTGGGGCAGCAAAGGAGGAGGGAGGAGCCACAGAAGGCAATCAGAGGAGAGGTTTGTGAAATGTGAGAAGAGGCAGGGTGAGGAGATCTTTCATGCCTGCCAAGTTCCACCTAGAACAGCAAGGACCCTGCCGGGGGGTGACTATGAGGAGGGTTCAGTTAGAGGGGTGATGGCTGAGTTGGGCCCTCCGTGCCCTGGCTGCTGATATACAATTCAACAAGATTGGCCTCGATCCCCATGGCAGCACCTCCCCATTCCCATAAACTGTGATCAGAACAGATCCTACCCTTTCCTCCCAGAGCTCCTGCAGTCCACCCAAACCACTGAAGGCTTCCCCTGCGCCCCAGGGATGGGAACTTAAGAATAATTGCAGTAATAATAATAACAACTGTGGTATTTGTTAAGCACTTCCTGTGTGCAGAGCACTGTTCTAAGCAGTGCTCTGCACACAGTCAGCGCTCAATAAATATCAGTGATTGATTGATGGATAAATTTTTGGCAGGGTACAGCCGGTCTGTGAGTTCTGTCTGCATTGGCACCAGGGGCTTCAGATGACTGCACGGGTCCAGGGTATCTTCGGTATGGTCTCTGAGATAGGCCTGTTGGGGGCAGGGAACATGTCCACCAACTCCATTGTTTTGTACTCTCCCAAGTGCTTAGTGCAGTCTTCTGCATGAAGTGCTCAATATTGATTGATTGATTGATTGGGGTAGGGCTGCTCCAGTTTCCATGCCAAGATCCTCCTTCCCAGCCTTTCCTTCCCCACCCTCCATCAGTCAGTTCATGTGTTGAGTGCTTAATCTGTGGAGAGCACTGTACTAAACACTAAATACTCCTCCAATCCCAGTCCCCTCCCCTCTCTCCCCAGTGACTGTCAGGAGTGGACTTTGTGTGTTTGATTCCTAGGTGGGGTCGAGGCAGTATTCTCAGGGTAGCACTGGTCTGACCATCCTGTTTGCTTCTCCTCTGGAAGCGGGCAACCCACCCAAGGAGTCAATCAACCGATGGTATTTAATGGGGCGCTTACTCCAGTCAGAGCACTAAGTGCTTGGGAGGGAACGGCAGAGTAGGTAGACATGCTTCCTGTCCTCATGGAGTTTAGAATTTAGCTGGAGAGACTAAAATCAATTATAGGTAGGTACTATACCTTGAACCAGCTGAGCAGGACCATCCACTGCAGCACCCTGTCCCTGGGGCAGTTCAGGTTGACGAGGGAGGTGAGGAAAGTGGCAGGACGCAGCCCCCATCTTCTGAGCCTGTGAGGGTTTCTTGGGAGGGGTATTCCAGGAGCCTGTGGGGTATTCCCCATCCCACCCTCCCCCGCCAGTTACCGCGTCACTTTCTCATGCCTGTCAAAAAGCCCCTCATCACGGCCCTTGAGGCCATTATGTGTAGTTGGATGAGAAGCAGGGGCCCAGGAGGGACCCACCTCTAGTCTTTAAGCCCCTTCCCGCCCACCCAGGCTCAACCCCACTCTATCAGCTCCACGCTGGGATCGAAGCGGATTCGAATCCGTTTGGGTTGGCTTGTGGTGTTGACCCAGCTCCTCTCCAAAGGCGGGAGCTCTCGAGGTTGCAACTCTCCATGCGGCCACAGTGTGGCAGTAGCAAAGCCGAGAACGGCCAAGCCGTCGGTCTGGCCGTGGCCACAAGGCGGCAGCACAGAGGGAATCTGCTGGACTGCAATCCTCACATGGCTCCCGATTTTTACATGAGGGACGGGACTTGTAGGGTTTAATCACCATTAAAGACCTTTTAGAGAAGAGAAGCCGCTCGGTCTGATTTGACTCGCTCCGCTAATACTCCTAATAATAGGCAAAAGAGCATGATAATGATATTTATTAAGCACTTACTAGTGCCTAAGTGCTGGAGTAGAGAGAAGACAATCTGGTAGTTCGCAGGCCCCGTCCAACAAGGGGCTCGCAACGTAAGAGGTAGATACTTCCACTCTCTGTCCCTTCTTCTCCATCCAAATGGTCACTACGCTGGTCCAAGCACTTGTCAGATCCCAGCCCGTCTACTGCATCAGCTCTCCCCACCCCTCCCCATTTTACCTGGCGAATCTGCTACAACCCAACCCCCACACTTGATTCCTCTAATACCAACCTATTCCTGGTACCTCAGTCTCGTCTATCTCACCGCTGGCCCTTTGCTCACGTCATCCCTCTGGCCAAAAATTCCCTCCTTCTTCATATCCGGCAAGTCAACACTCTCCCCACTTTGAAAACCCTACTAAAACCACATCTCCTCCAAAAGGCCCTCCCTGACTAAACCCTCATTAGCTCTATTTGTCCTCCGTTCTGTATCATCCATGCACTTGGATTTGAATCCCTTAAGTATTCCCAGACTAAGCCCCCCTTTTCCTCAGCTCCCCCGCCCTTCCGTGTCGCACCGACTCGCTCCCTTTGCTCTACTCCTCCTTCCCGCCCCACAGCACTAGTGTATATACATACATACCTATAATTCTATTTATTTATATTGATGCCTTTTTACTTGTTTTGATGTGTATGTATCTACAATTCTATTTATATTGATGCCTGTTTACTTGTTTTGATGTCTGTCTCCCCTCTTCTAGACTGTAAGCCCTGTGTGGGCAGGAATTGTCTCTATTGCTGAATTGTACTTTCCAAGCACTTAGTACAGTGCTCTGCACACAGTAAGTGTTCAATAAATATGATTGAATGAATGAATGGATGCTATTCACCCCACCCCAGCCCCACAACATATACTCTGCCGCTTCCCCTATCTGTAATTTATTTCAATGTCTTCCTCCCCCTCTAGTCTTTAAGCTTCTTGTAGGCAGGGATCAGGTCTACCAATTCAACAGTATTGTACTCTCCCAAGTGCTTAGAACAGTGCTCTGCACACACTAAGCGCTCAATAAATATGATTGAATGAATGAATGACCTTCCAGCCTCCAGTCTCTCCCCTCTCACTCTTCATTCTGCTGCCCAGGTCATTTTTCTAAAAGATCCTTGTGTGCATGCCTTCCCAATCCTCAAAAGCCTCCAATGGCAGCCATACATCAAGCAGAAATTCCTGACCACTGGCTTTAGGACAGTCAATCCTCTCTCTCCTGCCTAGTTAACCACACTCTTCTCTCATTAAACCCCAGCTCATACTCTTCTTTCCTCCAAAGCAAACTATTCACTGGGTCTTGTTCTTATTTATCCTGCTGTCACTGGCCTTTTGCTCATGCTCCTTCCTGCTCTGGAACTCCCTCCACCTTCAAATCTGACAGACCACAGCTCTCCCCATCTTCGAAGCCCTTGTGAAATCATACCTCTTCCAGGAGGCCTTCTCCTAGATTGTAAGCTCCTTGAGGGCAGAGATCCTGTCTACTAACTCTACTGCACTCTCCCGAGCACTTAATAAAGTCCTCTGTGCAGAGCGGGAGCTCAATAACTATGATTGATTGAGTGATTGATTGATTGGTTGAAAAGTAGGTCCCTACCCTTGATCTATGCTGACTCCTTTTTCCCACCCTCAATCCTGCCTCAGTCAGTGTTCCCTCCTTCTCCAAAAACCAGATTTACCACATGTCCCAGTCTTGCCAGGACAGTTCCAGATTGCTGTATGCTGCCCTGGGCAATTTTAGAAAAATATACAAATGTGCAACTGAATTGGTGAGCCTACCTTGCACAGATCTCCAGCTATTCTTGCTCACTTTACATATTCCAGCCCTATACAGGCTGGAGCACGCTCAGTATGTGCTCAGTTTTCATCCTTTACTGGAATTGGTAGTGCAGATGTCCTAGAATACTGAGGGACTTTGATCGCACCAGTCTTCCCTACCGCCATCCCCCTCCCTTCCCCCTGGCCCCCCGTTGCCATGGGCATCAAGAGGAAAGAGGAAGGTGTGCAAGCTTGGTTTTCAACAAAAATCAATCTGTTTGTGACTTTTCCCCTTGTGGAATGGAGCCCATGGGCAGTGGGAGTGAGGACAGAAATGGAAACACATCGACACACACGCAAACACGAATACACAGGCATTCATTCACACAGTCACCTCAATGTAGGGCTCTGTCCAGCCCTGAACACGTGGCTTCTATATTTGTTCACCCAACACGCAGGACCACCCACAGGCAGGACCCCCTCCCCACTCCCTTCCGAGCTTCTGGTTTTCTGCCCGTTAGCCCACCCCCTCACCTAATCTGGAGAAGCCTCTGCTGTCTACATCTCCCTATTCCCACCACACAATTCCCCCAAAACTGGAGGGAGAGTTGGGGGAAAAGGGAAGCAATTCTTTTTGTCCACAGGCTGAGTCTCTCAATCAGTACTGATCTAGATCACCCACCCACCCCAAATTCCCTCACCCTCACACAAAGATGCTCCTCCCACTTCCCATCCTCATCCTACTCCCCCTACTCCCCTCTGCCACCTCATCACAGGTCGGGAGGGGCTGAGCCTGGCAACAGAAGATCAAACCAAAGCAGGCACTGTACAACCTAAGCCTGAGAATAACACCCCCCTCTATGGTCCAGGCGGGTCCAAGGGGGAGCCAGGGGAGCTGGTATTACCCACGCTAAATAGGCCACTGGTGCTCTGGGCGCTTCTCCACTCCAGCTGCACTCTCGGCGACTTTGATACGAGGTCCTGCTGCATTCGCCGGGGACTGGGGCAGCTCCCTACTGGGACCTTGAGCAGAGGGGCACCTGCAGGGGACCAAGCGGGCCATATCCTGTTTGGGAGCCATCCTCCCCTCCCCCATACCCCCAGCTCAGTGGAAACTGGACAGGAAACAGATGCTGCAGCTGCGTTCACCCTCCTGGTCCAGGTGCTTCCTGCCTCCCCTGCCGCCTGGCCCGGGAGCAACCGAAGCCCTGGGGCAGGCCGCATGTGGGTGTGTGAGTGAGTGAGTGAGTGAGTGAGTGAGTGTACAGGGGAGTGAAGAGGGTGGGGACAGAGGCCCTGGGGGTGTTGGATGGGCAGCTGATGGTGTGCAGCTTTGCCAGCATGAAATGGTTGAGGGGAGGGAGACAGAGAGGAACTTGTAGTCCAAATACAACAGGTGCGTGTCTCTCCTTGTGCCAGTGTCTGTCCATATGCCCACACGAGAAACAGGGTGGCCTAGTGGAAAAATCCCGGGCCAGGGAGTCGGAGGGCCTGGATTCTAAATCCGGCTCCGTTACTTGCTTACTGCGTGACCCTGGACAAGCCATTTAACTGTTCTGGGCCTCAGTTTCCTCATCTGTAAAATGGGGATTCGATACCTCTTCTTCCTCCTTCTTAGACCGTGAGCCCCATGCAGGACAGGGATTGTGTCTGACCTGATTATTGTGTATGTAGCCCAGTGCTTAGAACAATGCTTGGCACACAGTAAGTGCTTAACAAATACTACAATTATTATTACATATTTCTGTGTGTGTGTGTGTGTATCTATTTTCTGTATGTTTGGAGAATGCGGTCCTATCTGTCAGTCAGTCAGTCAGTCTATTGTATGCATTGAGCACTTCCTGTGTGCAGAGCACTGTATTAAGTGCTTGGGAGAGTACAATATAATATATACACTTGTGTGTGTCCTCAGGATAGGTCCATTCCTTGGACCAGGACTTCAGCCTGAGGAGAGAAGGAGAAGGGAAGAGTCTCAGCCAGGACATTCTTAGTGCTGTTTTCCACCCTTCCTCAGTGTGCATTCACTGGGCCCTGGAGGGAAGGTGTGGGAGGGGGGATAGTGGCACGGGTGGTCTGAGCCCCAAGAAAGCAGGACAAAGACCTAGAAGTAGTGGAGCAGCCAGCTGAGAAGGAAATGTCAGTGTCTGGGCAATCCAGGTCCTGCTCTAATCTCTGAGCTATGGGTATAGACGAGAGTCCAAAGGATAAGATGAGCCCCCAGGGGTGGGGCTGAGGCCGCAAGGAAGTTATTCCCCCAAAGAGTTAACAGAGCCCCTTGACTCCCATGCTCCTCCTGCACCCCTGTATCCACACCCCTTCCCTCTCCCCTCCCCCAGAACAATGCAGCTCTCAGATCCATATCTGGCCACCACACAATGGTGTTTATCGGATGCCAGGAAACTATAGTTGGAACAGGGGCAAAGGGGTGCAGAAGCTTCTCCTGCACAGGTCCCACAGTCACAGTCACGGGTCTGGTACCTTTGGGGCTGGAACCAGGCTCCTGCACTCATCATTGAGAACATCCACCCCCCATCCACCCCTACTCCCCTGCCATGATGCCATCCCCAGGGAAGAATGCTGCCCGCCTCCGGCCAGGGAGAGATGAGGACTGGTCCCTGGAGCCTCTCCTATAACAAGGCCCTGAGCGGTGATCAGCTTAGCTTATGCGTGATAGACAGAAGAGCTGAGAGGCAGGATACCAGGGCCTGTAACCTGAGTGCCAGGCAATGGTCAGGAGGTCCGGGGATACGGTCTGACATTATTCCTGGCAACTCAGCACTGCACAGAGAAAAAGGATCCCTATTTGATATAATTGGGTCTTAAAAGCAACTTGGACTCTGTCTCTTAGCCACATGGGCTGGTGACCCAGTGGGGGAGTCTCAGGATAAGTTTGTGTTGAGGGCTGAGCCGTGTGCCCCATTTTGAAGAGGGACATCTGGATCCAGGGGCCCTTCTGGGTGGGGCCTGATTAATTTGTCTCTACCCTAGCATTTAGTACAGTGCTGAGCATATGGTAAGCGCTTAAATATTATTACTATAATCACGTGACCAGTCCTGATGGGGCAGGCACTCTAAGGGACCTCAGCAAGAGTCTGGTCCCACTCTACACACCCCAACTTATACCCCACATATAATGGATCACTCCCTCCCAGCCGTGGAGGGAGCTCTGGGCCTGCGAGCCTTTCCCCGGGATTGGAAGAAACCCTGTCCCTGTCTACTTCAAGAACAATGAACGAGGGATCAAAGTCCCAGAACTCGTGTGAGCAACCCTGCCTGGCTCTGCAAACTCAGGGGGAGAACTTTCTTCTAACCACTTGGGTTTTCCCAGGGACCTCTCTCCCAAGGGCAGTCCTAGGCCAAGGACTCCAAGTGGTCCCTGCATCGGTCGTGTCCCGGCGGCTCCTTTAGTCTCAGAGTCGGTGGGGATCCCAAGGAAGGAAGATGGGCTGAAGCCCTGGCCGCCTGCCACACGGACGCCACACGGACGCCTGCCTCCCGCGCCCCACAGGCTGGGCTGTTCCAGGATTGAGAGAGGAAGCAATGGGAGCAGACCACGTCTGTCTGTCCGTGTGAAGTGCCTCGATGGCCGTGACTAACATTTCCCTGAGCTGTGGCCCGGGGAGTGGGGACGTGACGCCATTTCCCCCCATTCTTCCTTCTTGGGCCAGCACTCCGTCTGCCTGTCTTTATTTGCTTCCCTCTGCTCCCTCATTGGTCAGCCCCAACCTCCCTTTCTCCCTCCCTTCCCCCTCCCCCTGGCTCCGAGAAAAGAGCTGGGGATCAGGATACTTGGGTTCTGTCACCAGATGCTTCCCCCTCATTGGCTTAATTCTCTTCCTGCTCCAATGATTCAGTTTCTCTCCCACCCCCCACCTCCACCCCTCCCCCTCCATCTTGCTTTGGGAGACCTCTGTCGGTGAGGATGGGGGAAATGGAGAGAAGTGTAGCACTGCCTGAGTTCATCTCACTACCAGAATTTCAGGCCTGTAACCAGCCAGCATATTCTAAGTCCCTGCGCGTACCCAGCCAGTTGCTGCTTACCAGAACGGAGGATGGAACAGGGGGTTCCTCCTACCCAGGGGCTCCAAGAGTCAGCAGGTTTGTGATTTTGTGCTGCAACAGTCTCACGGCCATTCTTCTCTCTCCTGCCCCCTTCTGGCCCATTGGAAAGTGGAAGGAGAGTAGTGGGGCTCGGGGGGGGGGGGGGGGGGGGGGGGCAGGCAGTTTGGAAGAGAACGCCCTGGCTGCAGGGCTAAAGGGAGAGGTGGCAGAAGGGCAGTGCTGACATGGAGCCAAATGCTTGGGCGGGAAATTCTGGCTCTGAACCCCCTCCCTCCCTCAGCCCCAGGAGACCCATGTCTGTTGTAGGAGGTGGAAGTCGGGGGAGGGTCCCAAGGGACCTTATAGAGACACTCCTAGGCCCCTCAGATCCTCAGAGCAAAAGAGGAACCAAGTGCTGGAGGGGAAACCCGGCCTGTTGTTGAGGCTCCACCCAATGGGTCAGTGTCATGAGGACGCCGGGGCTCTGCAAGGAATGCCCCTTCCCTTGGTCTTCCCCTCGCCCAAGTGATGCACATCACCGCCCCTCCAATGTTAGCTCCCTCGCCCCCCCACGCCGGGCCCCACTTCCCTCAACTCCCCTGGGGGGTAGAGGGACTCCGAGGGGGAATCTGTGCCCTGAACGGGGGAAGGAGTTGAGCTGGAAGTACCTGCTAAGGTTGAACAGGAGTTCGGCCCAAGAGAGGCCACCCAACCCCTTTCCAGAGACACTGAGGCCACTAGACACCCCCAGCTCCACGTCAAGACCCCTGGAGATCTGCATCCACAAGAGAAAAGGTCGAGATCGGGGTCTAGAGAAGGGGGAAGACCCGGGGGCCAGAGTGGCAAGGGCTGGCGGCATAAGGCTGATGGGAATTACGGGGAGGGAGGGCAACAAAGCCAGGCTGAAGGGGCCAAAAGATTGGGAAGGCTGAAAAACACAGGAAGTGGGGCCCATGACTCAGCTGCTGTTGAAATCTCTACTGGCATTGGCCCCTGAACCCAGGAGCCCCACGCTCTCGGAGTGTCACTCCCCCAAACCTAACTCCCTGGGGAAGGGATCAGAATGGGCCTGAACACTCCCTATATCCTTCCTCTCCCCCTACCCCTCCCCATGAGCTGGGCTGGGGCCCCTAAGGTGTGGCATGGAAACTGCACCTTTCCGCTATCCCCCGTCACCCACCATGGGAGGTGGTGGGGAGGCACATAATGGCCATGGAGCCAAGGGTCCAGATGTTTTCTTGTGGAAAACTCTACCCCTCCCGAGACTCTCTTTTCTAACCATCTCTGCTCTTCTCTGCCCCGGGGTGGCCTCCCTTGGCCCCAGGCTCTTTTATTATAGTATTTACTAAGGACTTGCTATGTACCAGGCACTGTACTAAGCACTGGGGTAGATACAAGCTAATTAGGTTGAACACAGTTAGTTGAACCCACATGGGGGTTACAGTCTTAATCCCCATTTTACATATGAGGGAATTGAGGCACAGAGAAGTTAAGTGACTTGCCCAAGGTCACAAAGCAAACAAGTGCCAGAGCTGGGATTATAACCCAGGCCCTTCTGACTTTCAGGCCCGTTCTCTACTAGGCCATGCTGCTTTCCAGTGGGGATTAGGACTGTGAGTCCATGTGGGAGATGGACTGTGTCCCACTTGATTAGCTTGTATCTACCCCAGCGCTCCTGCTAGAAAACTGAGGCTTCTAGACCGTAAAGGCCCGTAGACTGTAAGCTTGTTGTGGGTAGGGAACATGTCTGTCAACTCTGTAACATTGGACCCTACCAAGCATTTAGTACAGTGCTCTACACAGTAAAAAATACCATTGATTGATTGATTGATTGAGAAGACTTAGCAGTGTCACTTGGTCGGGAGTCCCACACTCCTCCATCTTGATCCCAAGACAGGCGTTCACTGGCCACTGCCCGCCAGATCCCGCTGGGCACATGGACCCATCCCAAGATGAAGTTCCACTCTCACTGCCTCGGACATCTTTGGATTCCTGTTGGGAGCGGTTCTGTCACCCAGTTCTCCCACCCTGGACCCTCCAGATCCCCTAATGTAGCCTTCCTTAGCCCCTTCTCAGCACCATCCCTCTTCCTCTTCTCCTCTCCTCCCCCCACCCCAGCAAGCTCCCCTCCCACAAGGGGCTGGGGTGGAGCAGGGGGAGTGGGGGAAGCTGGTGAAACCTCCTCAGACCCAGAACGGAACCCACTCCCCCCAAAACCACTTCCCCAAATTCCGACCAGGGGATTGGAAGGGAGGGGTGAGGACCCGGTTGAGGCTGGACTAGGAAAGGCCCCATTTTGGGGGCAGGGAGCTAGATGGAAAGGGGAGGAGTTGAGCCCTGAAAGCCATGAGGGGGTGCTGCTCAACCTCAACCTTGCCCAGGCCTCAGTTTCCCCTTCTGTTGACCCTGGGATCCAGGCACATCTGCTCACCGTCCCACCCGTTTTACAACATTCAGTCACTCAGAGTCACACATACATCGAATCTCTGCAGTATGGTCTCAGTTTCCCTCCACCGGTCCAGTAAACAGGAGCCCGGACCTGCTTGGAGAGTGGAGAAGGGATCAGGTTTGGAGTGATTTCCGAGAGGGGACACGCAGACATGTGACCCCACATGGCAGCAGCAGCAGCGTTGTTCTCATGCCTCCCTTCCCTCTTCCCTTCGGGCCAGGGAGGCCCCAACTTTGAGGCTAGGAGTTGACTGGGATGCGGGGTGGGGGAGACGGCTGGGGGGAAGGAGCTTGAGGGATCTGTCCTCTTTCCCAGTCCTGGGTTCCGAAGTCTCATTTCATTTAGGAGAGACCGACCTCCTGAACCACGTCCCGCTCCATTCGGGCTACAACTTCTTCCCCAACTCTGTGCCTCGATTTCCCTTTCTACCCCTTAGAAGAATAACCCAGACCCGTGTCAGGCCAGGGTTTCTCTGGGAACCCTCAGCTGGTCAAGCTCACCCAGCCCCCACCCCCACCTCCCGCGCCCTCCCCCCACCTCCGCCCACTTGCGGGGTTTCCCAGTCGAAAAGGCGGGGCCGGGCGTCCCCGACGCTTGGAGATCACCCCGCCAAACCCCCCTCCCCCCCCCTCCACCCCCCCCCCCGTCGTCGTCCCGACTCCCTCCCGTTTCCTCTCGGCTCCCGGGCCGGGCTGTTTCTTATCAGCCACGGCCAGGCACCCTCCTAGCCCTTATCTGCGCTTCCAGTGCATCCTCCGGGCGGCGAGGAGGAAATCTGCCCCCGGAGGGGGGGGTGGGGGGGAAGAAAGGCGGGAGGGGGCGGGGAAAGGGCGGGGGCGGCTCCCTTCCCTTTCCCCATCGCACACGCTGCTGGCCACGATCGGCCAGCCTGCGAGGGGAGCCGGGGCTGCGGGAGGGGAGGGAAGGGGAGCGACCCCCCGACGAAGCGGCCCGGACGGGGCGAACGGGCCATGGAGAAGCGGTGGCGGGGCCCGGAGCGGGGGTAAGAGCCCCTGGGACGGGGCCGGGAGAGGGGCAAGGCGGGGAGAGGGGCAGGGGACACCGGTCGGTGGGACGGGGAGCGTGGACTGGGTTCGGGTGTGGGGCCGCTTGCCCTCCCCGGGCTTGAGAGAGCTGAGGGCGGAGAGCAGCTCCGGGGTGGGCGCCTGCGGCCGGGTCCGGCCCGGCCTGGCTCTACTTCCTCCACCGGAGAAAACAGACCCAACTCATGGCCGCAGAGCCTCCCCCCCCCCCCCCAACCCCTACCCCCTTCCTCGACCCCGGCCCAGAAAACTCTCCCTTCCTCACTCCGTCGGTAGCCCCCCGACAGGCCTCTCCCCGATCCGGTCAGCTCCCCCACCCCGAACTACTCGGCTCCCCCCTTTAGGCCGCAGTTCTTCCCCTTTCCCGCCTACCGGCCTCTTCCCGCCCTCCCCCAACCCCGGGCCCAGGGCGGCCCCCTCCAAAGGGGAGTCGGGGCAGGAGAAGAGTCTCTCCATGGCTTGGGAGAACCTCTAGGAACCGAGAGGGGCGCCGAGCACTCCTGGGGAGAATCCTCTCACGATTTGGGCTCCCAAGGTCGTTGAAGCTGCCTCCAGGGTCAGGGAATCCTAACTTTTACCAAAAGGTCAAAAATCACATCAGATCAGCAGTCACCTCGGGGCCTCTTCACACCTAGGGGATTTCGGCTCTGTAGGGGGTGAGAGGTGAAGAATGCTGGGGTTAACATCTCCATAAAACCTCTTTACCACGAGTTCCAGGACCCCATGTTTAAGTCTAATTTCCTCATGGACTGTCTACGCAATGAGGAATCTCTCCCCCTCCCCCAGCCAGCTTCACTTCATACTCTTTCCCCCTCCCCCCCGCCACACACAGTATACCCCCAGAAAGGCACTGGTATAAACTGGAAGAAAGCAAGGCCCAGCAAGCAACCTGGCCTGAATCTCCTCCTCCTGAAAAGACCTCTGAAACCCTCTGGATGCCCCCGGGCAAGGCTCCTTGGAGACCTTGGTGGCAAATTTGACCCTGTACAGATGCACCCACTGGTACATCCACAGACACATGGCTGCACTCACCCAGATATAGGCACACGCTGGGATCCAGTAGGCATATACTTACAAAGTGACCCACACGGATGCAAAGTCATGTGAGCACATTCAGACACAGTTACAGAGACACGCTCACTCATAAATACGGACCCATAGATTCCCTAGAGGGAGCTGGTCCATCTATCCCTTGTCCTTGCAGGAAAGGAGAAGTTACCTTCCCCTTCCCTCTACCTCCCTCTCCCCCCATCTCCTTTTCTTTCCTTGGTTTAGGAGGTGGGTGGGAAGGGGGTGAGAGAGGCAGGGAATTGAGAGGGGATAAGAGGGGAAATGTCATCAGACAATAATACAGGAGTCCCAGGAAACCAGGCTCCCAGACCCCCTTACAGAAGGCTGGCGGTGGGCCAGGCGATGCCAGCTGGAAGGATCGCAGGAGGGTGCTCTCTTGGTCCTAGTAACACATTGACATTTTTGAACGGCTATACTCCACTACTGACTCATCATCCCAACCTGAGGTTCACGATGACCTCCGTATCTTTTCGATACCACTATTCCCTTTTTCTAAATGATTGGGTTGTCTTTCCCCTTCTTGGATCTGTGGGGTTTGTTACCCACCCACCTCTAAGATTACTCCAGAGGCTTTCCCAACTGAGCCCCAACTTGAGTATTTCGGACCAGGTGTCCAACTCCTCAAGGCTGTTGTGGATTCTCATTCTCTCCTTCCCTTCTCTGCATTGGCCAAGAGGAAACTCATCTCACTTTCAGTGGGGCCAAGCTACACATCATTGCTCCTTTGCAAGCTTCGCCCCCTATTTGCTCTTGTGACCTTTAACAACCACTCCCTACAGGCACTCCCTACTCGAAACTGAGATTGGGGGAAATTGTGAGTGCCACCAGCTCTGGCCCAGTGTGCAGCCTGGATCCAACTGATTGGTTTTGCCAGACTGAGGTTGGGAGGGCTGAGCCAAGTCCAGATGGGGCCCTTCATCCTCCAAGAGCCCACACTAGTTAACTCAGTCTCAAATAGATAAAGCCTACTGTCACTACGCAGGTCCAAATTTGGCAGTAACCTCCCACCCCTCCAAGGACTAACACCCTTGGGATCCCAGTGCCCCCCAGTTTAAACTTATCACCGGTCTGTAAACGGGTCTCTCCAGCCAGCTAGCCCCCGCCCCCAAAAGTACCATTGTTCCAATCGTATTTCCTCAACTATTTGATGGGAATAGCACAGGGGAAATATAGGAAGGAGTCAAAAGCCCTCAATATACTACTTCTACCTTGCTTTTACAGCCTTTGCGTCTATAATAGAAGGAAGTTCAATTGGTCTGATAGGATTCGTCACGTTAACAACTATCCGGAGCTCCCTTTCATGCTCATGAATGGATAGTTTGATGGTTTGCACCAAGACTGTCCCAGGTTTAGAAGCTAAATGGAATGAACCGGGGTCTCTTAAGTCCCCCTTTCTAAACGATGAGCTCCATATTTGTCTTTTTCCAATCTTGGGGCATTTTTCAAACCTCTGTGAAGCTCCAAGATAACACTGCTTGGGGAAAATAGCCGACAGTCCCTTAAACCCAAAGGGATACTTGCTCTCGAGACCTGTTGTTGACTCAAACCCATCCAGCTTTTTAAAGTTAACTTCTAGCCATACTTTCACCCACCCATCACAAGTGATGCGTGCTCTGGCTAACTGACCACAGTGGACTTTTATTGGAAACCTGAGCTAAAACAAGCTTTTAAAGTGCTGGCCTTTTCAGGGTCAACTATGATAAGCTTGCCCTCCTCATCTAATTTTGCTGATAAATACTGCACTTGACGGTTCTTACGAGTGGTATCTCTTTTTCTTTGGTTTTTGGGTTTTTTTTTTCTGATTCGGTCCCTTCAAACTCATACCATTTCCTCAGTTAGAAATAATAATGAGAAGCTGTTGTCGGTTTAGGTATCGAGCTAAGAACCATTGTGTGGTCTAGTGGATAGAACACGGGCCTGGGAGTCAGAAGGACCTGGGTTCTAATTCCGGCTCTACCACTTGTCTGCTGTGTGACCTTGGGCGAGTCACTTAATTTTTCTATGCCTCAGTTCCCTCATCTTGTAAAATGGGGATGAAGGCTGTGAGCCCCATGTGGGACAAGGACTGTATCCAACTTGATTGGCTGGTATCTACCCCAGTGCTTAATACAGTGCCTGGCACACAGTCAGCGCTTAACAAATGCCATTAAAAAGAGAGAGAAGAGACCAGCTCTTCTTGCATTCCGCACCTCTGGGAACCTGGGTCAGACAGGGTGGCAACAGGCTTGAAGCCAGGATACTTGGTTCTCAGCTGGGTGACTGATCTGCTCTGAGACTTTAAGTAAGTCCTTTCCCTCCTAGCGACCCTGAGGAACTGGACCCAAGAAGTGGGGGTGGGAGGAAGAAAGAGGGTTAGAGAAAGGCGTGAGGAGGCCGGTTCAAATAAGACCGTGAGTCATCTGGAGGGGAGAATCCACGCCCGGAGAGAATGGGGACAGGTCAGGACACTCTCTAAGAAAACATTGCAGCGGGGCCAACCCCCCTGAATGCACAGTGGGCTCGGCCCTCCTAACAGCGACCGCCCTTTCTCTCTTTGGCAGGTGAGCGCTGGCCGCGCCCCAAAGCTCCAGACCATCTGGTTCCATGTGCCCTCCCTGCGCCTGGGCGCTTGTGGCGAAGTTTGACCCAAAGATGATGGAAAAGCTGGAGATGGTGTCAGGCTTCTCCCCTGATGGGGACCCGACCCCCACCCCCAACCCAAACACCTCTCCATCCCAGAGCTGCTCCCCACCCCACAAGTCCGAACCTGAGCCTGAGGCGGGAACACCGCAGGGGCCGGGAGGGGAGGAGACTAGCTCCTCTCCTCCTACCCCTCCACCATTACTCTCCAAGCTGCCCCCAGATGTGCCTGTCATCAGCCTGGGTCACAGCAAGCCCCCTTCAGCTGTGCCCACCACCGAGCTGACAGCTCTGAGGCCCCTGCCCTCTATGGTCCAGCTCTCTGCCCTGACCGGGGCCCCTGGCCCCCTCACCCTTGGTGGCCTGCCCAGCCCCCTGCTCCCACCGCACTACCACCCACACCCCTTCCTTAACAGGTAAGTGGTGCGGTAGCAGCTGGGCATGTCCCAGCTGCCAAAGCCAGACCTGGCACAGGGTCTCCCCTCCACCCCGCAACCTCCTCTGGGTAGGGTGTCCCCGGGAGACACCTAGGAAGGAGGTAGGGGTAGTACACCCCTAGAGAGTTGCCCCCGGCCCACCTCTAGATGATGGCTGTGAGCTCCCACCTGTGAGCCAGCCTAGTCTCGCAGAGCACCCCACAACGAGAGGAAAGGGGCATCTCACCTGGCACTGTGTCCCGCTCTGCCCATGTCCTTGAGGCTGTCCGGTGCCTTTGTTGGACTGGGTTTCTGTCCTTGAGCCTGTGTCCCTGTGCCCCTCACAGCGTCTACATTGGCACCTCTGGCCCCTTCAGCATCTTCCAGAGCAGCCGTCTCAAACGCCGGCCCAGCCATTGTGAGCCTGACCTGGCTGAGGGTGAGTGTTGGGGGGCGGGGGGGGGGAGAGGGAGAGGAGATGCAGGGGGAGGGGGGGGGCGTGTGAGTAAGCGAGAGGGGAGGAAATGGGGAGGGAGGGAGGGAGAGGGAAAACACAAGGAAGATCGGGGAGAGGGCAGCTGGGATCCAGAGAAGGTCGGGGGATGAGCGAGAGACCCTCCGGGAGGCGGATAATCATAATGATGCTGATATTCGTTAAGCGCCTGCTGTGTGCCGAGCACCGTTCTAAGGGCGGGGGTAGATTCGGGGTCATCAGGTTGGCCCATGTGGTGCTCTCTTTGTCCCAGCTCACCCTCCCCAGCCGCGCGGCACATCCGCGGGCTCTTCTAGCCTTTCTGGGTCCTCTGAGGCTGCCTCAGGGAGTGGGTCGCGGGCCTCCGGGCTAGAGCGATGGAATCCAGTCCTGAGGTCCGGGGAGGGCGTTGGAGAGGGGCCGGTGGAAGGGCGCCTGGGGCTGGGAGGAAGGTGGAGGCTGACGGCTAGGGCAGTTACCGGGGTCCTGACCCAGGGCCGGGCGGGGGCGGGCTGCTGGCCGGGGGCGCCTGGGTCCCCCCGGGGGCCGGCACTGGGGACTGAGCCCTCGTCCCCCCGGCTCCCTCCACCCGCCAGGTCACCAGCCCCAGAAGGTGGCCCGCCGCGTGTTCACCAACAGCCGGGAGCGCTGGCGGCAGCAAAACGTCAACGGCGCCTTCGCCGAACTGAGGAAGCTGTTGCCTACCCACCCGCCCGACAGGAAGTTGAGCAAGAACGAGGTGCTGCGCCTCGCCATGAAGTACATCGGTTTCCTCGTCCGCCTGCTCCGCGACCAGGCGGCCGGCGCGACCCTGGAGGCCGGGGCGGCCCCGGAGCGCAAGCCCGACTCCCCCCGCAAGCGGGCCCCGGACAAGGGCCCCGATGGCAAGGGGGCCGGGGAGGGAGGCCGCCGGGGGGCCGGGCGCGGGGCCGAGCCGCCTCGCTCCCCACCGCCTCCGGGGCCCCCCCACGCCGGCGGCAGCGAGGACCCCAGCGGGAGCCCCGGGGGGGCGGACCGGCCCATTAAGAGCGAGCGGGGGCCGCGGGACAGGACGGCCGTGGGGAAGGAGCCGCGGTGACGGGAGGAGAGGGGAGGGCGGGTACTCACCTCGAAGGCGCCCCCGACCGAGAGCACCGAGAGCGAGTCGTCGGGGAGGCGAGCTGAGCCCAGCCTCCGCCCGCGGAGACACCGAGGACCTCTTCGCCGTCCCAAAGAGACGAGAAAGGACTGACCGGACTGTGGGATTTTCGTGGGTGGCGCTCCCACCCTTCGGAAAGGGGGAGAAGTTGTTCCAGGACTGGACTCGCCTTGCCGTGGACGGGGTGGGGGAGGAGCGGCCAGGCGGGTGGGCGAAGGGTGGGGCGGACACCCGGGGTCTGTGTGCAGAGGCCGGCCGAGCCGGGTGCGGGAAGGAACGGGGCCCGCTACTCACGGGGAGCGGCGAGAGTTCCTCCTGGCCCACTCGTCGCCCCTCCGTGCGGTCCACGCTGACGGGCCATCCTGGGAGGGACGTGGCCCAAGGGGCCTCTGGTTCCTTCCTCTCTTCCCAGCCCCGGGACGGAGAAGCCGGGCCCGGTACATGGGCCGGGGGCGGCGGGCCGGGCGTGCTGGACGGAAGAGGGCACTGAGGGTGTGACGAGCAGGTTGCCGATGGGTCCCGCAGGCCCTCATTCCCCGATCCGTTCTTCGAATTACCTCCTCCCCTCTCGGAAATCGTCCCCCAGCCCCGAATCGCCCTCCCCCGACCGCCCCCCGCCCTCCACACCTCGCGCCGTCAGCTGCTTCCTGAGCGGCCCCGATGGGGACCAGTCTGATGCCCTCGCGGCCCCGCTGGGGGCCAGTTTGTGACCTCGTGGCCCCTGGAACTGGCCATTCGTCTGTAGAGGGAGAGGGCTGAGGCGAAAAACGGAGCGGAACGGACCCTGAGTGGCTCTTTATTCCCGGCCGAGGGCGGCGCCTCGAGCTGGGGGCGCCGACGGGACGGTGAGGCAGGCGGGCGGCCGACTCGGGGGTCGGACTGGAACAGTGACGCCTGGATCGCCGCCACCACCGCGATTCCCGGGTACAAGTTCAGCCCCCTAAGGGTGGGGGGCGAGGGGAGACGAAACCGGGCAAGCCCCCCATTCTGTGCCTGGGGCCGCCTGTCCGAAGAAGGGGCTCAGTCCGGGCGGGGGGCTTCTTTTGCCTCAGAGTCGGAGAGACGCTTTGGTGTCTCTGTCTTCCCCTCCCCGCTCGATTGGGCGGGTGTTTTTTCGGCCATTTTCTGTACTCCTCGGCCAGGTTGGGCCGGGCCGGGCCTCCACGCTCTGGGGGAGCTCCGGGCTGGGAGACAGGATGCCTGTTGGTTCCGGAGCTGGGCGGAATTAGGCGCAGGACGACGAAGGGTGAGGGGCTCGCTCTCTGGTGGGCTCGAGTTGTTTGGTTTTTTTTAAATTTTTTTGTTTTTGTTTGTTTTTCTTTATTTCTTTATTTCACATACACATTAGCCATTCAATGGAGAAGCTGGAGAGAGTCAGGCAAAGATGGTGTAACAGAGTGAAGCGCAGTGACGGGGGTAGGGGAGGGGGTAACATACGGGCTGGCTGCCTACCTGCATTCCGCTAGGACACTGAAAACCCAGAAAACAGAACAGACAGTAAACTACCCTTGTTTCTTATGTATCTCAGTGCGGAAAGGGGAGGGGTGGGGTGGGGTGGGGTGGGGTGGGGTGGGGTGGGGAGGGAGGGAGAGAGAAGGGGGGAAGGGGAGTCCAGGCTAAAAGAGGAGAGGAGGAGCAGAGGGAAGGGAATGCTAAAGGGAAAAGCACACCAATTCCATTAGTACTATATATATAGATACTCATATATACTGCGTTTCTTAGCTTAAGAAGAAACTTGTTCGACGGGACGGGCGGCTTTGCTGTCCGCGGTGCTGGTGCTGTCCGGCGCACGGATCTCCGGGGGGGGGGGGCATGAGGGTATCGGGCGGGGGGGGGGGCAAGAGGCCGAAGCGGGGACTGCCCGGGCTGGCTGAGGGTAATGGAGAGTTAAGGGGTGAGGGGGGCGCCCCCCGGGGGTCTCTGGGAGTGGAGAAGCAGAGGCGGGACTGGGAAAGAGCCCCTTGGGCTCTCAGTTGGGGGGTGGGGTGGGGACAAAGTTCTCTTGACTTTATTGCTTTTTTTTTTGTGGTTTTGTTTTGTGTTGCTTGCGGGGAAGGGGCAGAGAATTAGGAAGAAGCGGGGCTCGTCTGATCCACCCGGCCCCTTTCGGACCCAGAGCGTGGCGTCCGCTCCGCCAGCACGGGG
This sequence comes from Ornithorhynchus anatinus, assembly GCF_004115215.2. Classification (NCBI taxonomy): domain Eukaryota; kingdom Metazoa; phylum Chordata; class Mammalia; order Monotremata; family Ornithorhynchidae; genus Ornithorhynchus; species Ornithorhynchus anatinus. Next base: position 8,921,529 of record NC_041750.1, read on the forward strand.
GTGTGTGAGAACAAGGCACTAGGTCGGCCGGCCAGCGCAGGGGGCGGGTGTGTAAGGCAGTCGACTGGGTTGTGTTGGGGCTGGGGGTTGGGGGCTGTGAGTGTGTGTTGTGTGTTTGTGTGTGTGTATGTGTCTGTGTGTCTGTATATGCGCGCGTGTGTGTATGCGCAGGTTTGGTCCTTCCCTGAAGCTTCAGACCTTCCCGCAGCCCACGGCGCGGTCCCGGCCGGGGAGGGGTGGGGGGGGTGGGGTCTGACCAGGAGGAGGGAGGGGGGCGCCGGGGCTGGGGAGAAATAAGGGAAAACTACCAACTTGGAGAGCGCTCCTGGGCAATGCTGGTGAGGGTCAAGTTGGCGTCTGGCTCAAAGAAAGGCGCTCAGGTGAGGGGGCGAAGGGTGGGGCCTTTGTTCGTTTACATTGATCTCTGAGGGGGGAAGGGGCCTGTTTATGTCTAGTGGGGGGAAGGGGACCCTGCCTTCTGTGTGGGGTCGGGGGGACTTGGGGAAAGGAGGGCGCTGGCTAAGCCCTCGACTTCCCCTCCCCCCGGCCGGGACACTCAGGGCCATGGGACTTGGGGGTCGGGGGGACCCAGCCGGCTCCTCCCAAACCCCACTGGAGGCCTTTCCCCGCCCCCACCCCACAGGGGAGGGCAAGAGGACGGGAGGGAGAGGGAGGCGGAGGGAGGTTCAAGGGGAAAGAGGAAGCCCCCGAGTAGGGTGGGGAACCGTGCCCGGGCCCCGCAAAGGAGACGATTCCGGCAGCTCTGGCCGCCCAGGGAGGCTGGGGCCGCGCGCGCCCGCGGGAGATCCGCACCTCGGGGCGCCCAGCTGCGGAGTCGCAAACCGCTCTGTCCCGTTCAGTTAAACATAACAAAGAAGGGATATGCGTGTTTCCTAACATGTGCTTTATGATATTTAATTGGTTCATAAACTTATGTATAATAGAGTTTTGTGGGGGTTTTAATGTACTTTATAATGTAAAAAGCACCAGGGTTTTTTTTTCATTTTTATTATTTTTAATTTTTTTTGTATTTTCTTTCATTCTTTGCTTTTGATTTTTGTGATTTTTTTATGTCGAGGTTTTTTAACTCGTTCTTTTTAAAATGTGAAAATCCTTCCTTCAGCCCTCCCACCGAAACCGAAACAAAACGAAAAAATAAAAACCCAGATCATCCTCATCAACGCAGGAAAACGGCTTGAAAAAAGAAAAAAAAAACAGAAAACGAAAAAAACTGAAAACGAACGAAAGAAAAAAAAACCCTATTAAACGGAAAAACACTAAGCTTTCCCCAAAGGTTGGGCGCGGGCTCCCCTTCTTTAGAGTCCCCAGAGCCGGGGGGACATTACAACAAAAATAGAATTTTTTTCTTCTTTTTAACAATCTCTAACATACAAAGATATGAAAACTATCCAATGCATTGCACTTGGTTCAATGAAAAAAAAAGTTCATTTTCCTCCATATATATATTTTTGTTTTTTTTTTAAAAAAAGATTTTTGTGTCTTTTTCTAACACGTCTCCACGTTTCCTCTCGCCACCGCCTCCACCTCCCGCCCACAGAAAACAAAAATTATAATAATCAAGAAAACAAACTGATTGCCCGCCCGCCCGCCTTGCCCGCCCGCCCGATCGCCCGTTTGGTCCCGGCTCTCCCGCCGCCTGACCTGCCCGCGGGGCTCTTGCCTTCCCTCAGACCTCCAGTTTGGGAGCCGAGGTCTCGGGGGGCATGGGACGAATGGGTTGAAGCCGTGGGACCTGATTCGAATTTAGAGCGGGGGAGAGGGTGGGGGGGGACACTTCTCTTCCCGCCCCCCCTTCCCCCTCCCGCCCCCACTTCGGACGGCCCCCTCGCCTTCCCTCCTCCCCGCCCACCGGCCCCGGGATCCTCAATGTCCGGGACTTTGCTGATGCCGGGGATCCGGGTTTCCTCCGCCGCCGTCCCTCCCCTCATCCAGTCCGCCTGCCCTTCCGGAAGCCCCTCCCCGCTTGGCTGGACGGGGCGGGAGGTGGGGGGCGCACCCAGCTGGCCTGCAGCTTTCTCGCTAGTGCGGAGCGCGAAGGGGAACTGGCCGGGGAGGTGGGCGGCGGGAGAATGGGCGAGGGAGGGGAAGGGGGGGTTGGGTCCGAGGCGGTGGCTGGACTGCCTTAAAGGGATTCCCCCCGCCCCCGGGATCTGCGATCCGGGTTTGGGTGTCTTGGCTCGGCTCAAGTCAGCTGGGGTCGGTCTGGGTGGAGAGGGTGGCGCCCCACTGCTCGGGCCCCAAGACCTGTCGGGGAGCGATTGTCAAGGAGCGGGACCAGGGCGGGCGGGGGCAAGCAGAGGGGGAGGGACGGGAGGTGGGTCTCCCTGTCTCATCTCCCCGCTGCTGCTTCGACCCTTTTTCGCCAACTGAACTGGAAAAAAAAATCATTGCACCTTGGCCGGGTTACATCCCTGGCCCCACCAGCTACACTCCGCGCCCGCCCTCTTCTTACCATCTGCCCTACTGGCGGGGGAGAGGGGGAAGTGGGCGAGGACAGGGGAGTCAGACTCTCACAGAGACCCCGCCCACTCGATCCCTCAAACTCTAGTTTTGGAGCGACCCTTCCCCTCCCTCCTTCCATCCTCTCCCGTCGAGCGGTTTCTCTGACAAGAGCGACAAGAGTCAAAAGTCTCCTAGTGCCCCAAGGCTGCAGTTAGGGCAGAGCTCTCCCTCCCTCAACGGGAGCTGAGGGGCAGGGTCACTCCCTCCTAACTCAGGGGCCACGGAAGAGAGGCCAGTAATACTTCACTTAAATTAAAAATCCAGAATCGTTGTACCACCTGGGGGCTTTGCTGGGACGGATAGAATGACCGCGGCCCCGCCTCCCCCCGCCCCCCCCCCCGCCACGGTGGTAGTGGGGAGGGGGTTTACGGTGTTTCCCTTGCCAACCCAACATCACCCCTACTTTTCCCTGGGAATCCTCGCTGTCTGAACCCCACAAGGACCAGCAGGGCAATCAATGGATGGGTGGGGGGCGGGGGGAGGAGGAGAAGGGCTCTCCCTCCCTGCCTCCCTCCCTCCCTCCCCCCTTCTCTCTGAAGGGAGAGTATCGAGGGGTTCCCTTCCTGATCGCCCAATGTCCACAGCGACCAGAAGGTGAATCGCAAAACAGTTCAAATAAATAAACCCCACAACCGAAACTTGCGTGCAACGTCTGAATGACTTCCAAATGATCCTGATCGTGCTTTGTGTTTTGTAGCATGAGACAGAAATAGAAAGGGGGAGAGGGAAGGAGGGATGAACAAAGTGAGAGGCAGAGACAGAGGGAGAGGCAGAGAGTAAGGCACAGAGAGAAACAGAGATAGAGAGCAGGAGAGAGTGAGACATATATACACACTCACTACGATACAGAGGGCTTACTGTGAACCCAAAGAGCATGTGGACCGACACACATGTGTAGGGGGCTGTGTGTGTCCTGGCCCGGCCAACTGTGGAAACTTCAACATGCTTTGTGGGGGCTCAGCTGGACCGGATTGGGAGAAAACATTGTATAGGCAACATTCTGGCTAGAGGGACACCCTCCTGCGGGGAGGGTTCTGGACCCCGCAGAGGGGCCCACCAACAAAACAAGGCTCCAGGCCCATGCCCAGGTCCAACTCTACTGGTGCCTGCTGAGCTGGCAGCCTCTACTTCTCTCCACTGCCATGTTCTGCTCCAGGGGGGTAGGAGAGGGGGGTGGGAGAGGATGCGTGTGAGTGTGTATGCAAGAGGGTGTGAGCAGGATTGGTGAAGGGGATGATTTCTGTGGTATATTATTAATTTCTTTTTGTTTGCAAATCACCTGTATGTATGAGGATTTCCCAACAGCAACGGCAAAAACAAAAACTAAAAACAAAATAAAAATAAAATATTCTTTTAAAGAAAAAGGAACTACAGCTATAAAATCAGCTAGAAAAAGTGGCACAGAAAGGAGAGACAGAGAGAGAAAGGAAAAGATAAAGAGGGGGAGAGAAAGCTCCAAAATATTAAAAAAAAACAATACAACAACCAACAACCTCTAAAGTAACAGAAAATGAGACCAAGTCTCAGAATACAAAGCCTACCTAGTGTAGATGTGACTTAGTGTCCCAGCCGAAAAGCTCTCAAAAGAAAGGCAACCAGCTGTGGGGCAGGGGGCTGGCCAGGGTCTTCTTCTCCTCCTCCTCCTCCTCCTCCTGCTCCTCCTGCTCCTCCTCTGCTCCATCCCTCCTTTGGGGTTTCTGCCTTCACCAATCCAGCTGGTGGCCCGATGCCAGGGCTCCCCGTGGCCTGGACGGGCTGCAGACCAGAGCCTGAAGCACACACCTGGCTGGCCAGCTGCCCTCTCCAGTGTGGGGGGTGAGAGGCAGTGCTGGGGTGAGAGTGGGAGAGCAGAGGGAGATCTGGAAAGGGCAGGAAGGGCAGGGGGTTCGAGACAGGGTCTGAAGGAGAACTGAGAAGGTAGAAGGATTTGAAGGGAGTTCCTCAGAACAAAGGAGAAGGGAGAGGGGCCATGGAGAAGAGTGGGGACACCCCAACCCGATCCTCCATTTGCAGGAGGCAGTGCAGTTCCTGGGATGGAATTCAGGGCACTTAGGTCCTACACCAGCCTCTGCTCTTTTCCTTCTTCTCCATGTCTCAGTTACCCCTCTGTTCCAAGGGTCTTCATCCCCCAACCCCCACCAGCCTCTAGGAGAGCCATGAGGATGGTGGGGTGGCGTGTGGGGAGGAAGCTCTTATCTGGGGAGAAAAGGGACTGGAGTCGGAGCCACACATGGTGTTCAACTCAAGGCAATGGCTGAGATATTATGGAGGGCTGGGCCTGGCTTATTGGATGGAGGGAAACTGAAGGGCAGCTGGCTGGACCCATTGAGAGCATTTCGGCTTTTTCCTGTGGACTGTACAGAGTGATCCAGTAGTGTGAAAACTGTCAGGCTGAAGTTTGGTGGGAGTTAATCGGAGTCTCCCAACTCAGGAAAGTAAGGGAGCGGGAATCACTAGATTGGGTGAGATTCCCCCAGGGGACTGATTAGGGCAACTCACCCCAACGGCCCCCTCCCTCTGCCCCCCTACCCCCGAGGGGTCCGGCCGAAACCACTCCAGGGCTGCCCTGACTGTGGGGCAGCCCTGTGTTTGGCCAGACCAGGTTCTCTGAGGGGCCCCCACTCCCATGGCCTGGGTCTTACAGCACTGCCCAAACCCTGGGATCTGGTGGCCTTTAGCCCTCAGAGAGGGACAAGCTTGGGTTGAGGAGATGAGGTGCCTGGGAAGGGACATACCCTATCCATGCTCCTCTAAGGAAGAGGTCAAAGGTCAGTCCCGGGTATAATCATCAAATCCAGGGCCAACCTCCAGGTTGGCAGGGGCTTAGCTGGACAGGGTCCCTGCCGAAATTGAAACCAGAAACCATCTCCAGGGATTGGCTCTCCCAGCTCCTGAGCTGAATTCTGAGCCAAGGGGTGGTGGCCACGACTGGAGATGGCGGATCCCTATCTCCCACCAAACAGAAGCCTCTGGGTGGATTGGGGGAGGGGAGCAGAGAAGGCTGGGACCCCCAAGCCCCTCCTTGGCTCGGCTGGTTGCTCATTTTCAGATTTGTCTTCTTTTTCCTTTCTCCAGGTTTAGTGTGGGCTGTGGCCAGGAGACAGGCTGTGGGGAGACACCCCAGTCGTACGTAGGGTGTGGGGGCTTGGAGACGGGGGGTCGCTCCGCACCATCGTTTTCATTTTTGTCTCCGTTTTTTCCCAGTTTCTTTTTCTTTCCAGCCGTTCCTTCCATCTTGGGTAGCCCTCCCAGCCCTGGCCCCCTCTCTTCTGGGGTTCCCTGGGAGGCTGGGCTGGGTTCGCTGGGCAATGGGGAGGGTCCCCCGGTGGAGGGAGTGATCTGGGTGAAGAGCTGACTTTTGATTTTTGCTTTTCGGTGGGGCTGGGCTGGGCTGGGGGAGAGTGGGGGGATTTTTCCATGTCTCAATTTTTCTTCTCCCCCCCTTTTCCTTGTCTTCTTTTGTTTTTGTTTTTGTTTTTTTTTCCCCTTGAGGTCTCGTCAGAGGAACCAGGACTGGAAGGGAATGGGAAAGTAGAGGTAGGTTAGAATGGACTGGATGCCTGGGTTCCAATCTCAGGCTAGGTGTAACTTCAGCCCAGTCCCTTCTCCTTCTCTGTGTGCATCAGTTTAACTCTTTGACACAGAGCGAGAAGAAACAGCACCCCCGTCCTTTTGGGGGAAGGGAACGGATGGTAATGGATGGAAATGCAGCATGACCCAGTGGATGTAGCACGTGCCTGGATGTCAGAGGACCTGAGTTCTAATCCTGACTCTGCCACTTGTCTGCTGTGTGACTTGGAACAAGTCCCTTAACTTCTCTGTGCTTCGGTTCTCCTGTTCTCCTCCCTACCTAGACGGTGAGCCCCATGCTGGACAGGGACTGTGTCCAACTAATTAACTTGTATCTACCCCAGGGCTTAGAACAGTGTTTGACACATAGTAAATGCTTAACAAATACCATAAAAAAATAGACAAGTCTTCCTAAAACAAGGCACAAAATTGTCATAATATATTGTCCCTGAAAAGAGTCTCCCCCGTCCTCACATCCCTCCCCAGATGGGACCCTGCTCCCCAGTGCCAAGGAGCCCAGCTGGCTTCCCCGCGGGCACTTGCTCAGCAGGTACGAACCCCTCTTGGCTGGAGCTGGTCCAGGCCTGGGGTCTGATCACATTTCCAACTTTTTTTTTTAAGGGGGCAGGGAACAATGAGGATGCCAGGCTGGGAGCTGTATTCCCAGGAGAGTTGGGGGGGAAAGGGGGGGTGTAGAGAACTCGGCTTCTGTTGGGTTTTTTTCTAGCTCCGTCTCTTTGGATTGAGAGCAGAAATCCTGCCTGTAGCAATCATCCACACCACCACCAGCTGAAAGGTTAGGGGCATGAGGGTGGGGAGGGGCAAGGCGACACATGGCATCGATACACTCCCTGGCAGTGTCAGCCCCAGGAGAGACGGGGCATGCCACGAAGCCCACTGCCATCTGCAGATGGCATAATGAACAGGCAAGTGTTCCCTCCTCCCACCCCTACTGAACATACATACCCACCCCAGGACGAGAGGGAGGCAGGACCCAAGATGTGCTCGGGATTGTGCTTTGGACTCTATGCCAGCAGGGGGCGCCACTTTCCCACAGATCGGACCCAGAGTCACAATCCTCGCAGGAACCTAGTTATTGGGCCCTCTCCTCCACGCGAAATCCAGTTCTCCTCCCCCGTTTCGAGTTTGGGATTCGGAATCCCTATCTTGAGCCCAAGCAGGGCAAATTGAGGCTTCCAGAAGACAGAAAGGCCTAGTCCCTCTACATTAGTCCTTATGTTCACCAGCCATCGCAGAGGGGATTCTGGACACCTCTCCCCCTCCCAGGGGGACTAGATCAAACCCCTCCAAACTAACGACTCTCTTTCCTCAACGGTAATTGGTGAAATAATGCCTTCCCCACTTCTGGAGGGGGCCAGTTGATGCTGTTTGCCTGGTAGGATTGGCACTATTCCCCGGGCGGGGAGAAACAGTCGAGCCCCCATCTCCGGGCCCTCAGGCCAGGCCCAGGGGGCGGGGCCAGCTGTACTGCTCTTTCCCAGGTGGAGAGAAGGCGGGAAGCCTGTTCAGGGGTTTCCTCCCCTTACTGGGGCCTCTTGGAGTGAGCTGGGCTGAGTTAGGTAAAGGCGGCTTGTTAAGCAAAAAGGGAGGGGAAGCTGTGTTGGGGAAGGGGAGGGAAGAAAATGACTCCAACTGCCTCTGGAAGCCAGGACAGTGGTAAGATTGGGACTGTTTCTACAGCCCGGTTAAAACTGGCGAGTGTGTCTGCTTGAAGACATTATCTCCCCTATTGCCTTCTTATTCCTGCCCCTAGAGAGTAGGAGAGGTGGATCTGAACAATGGGATCGGGTGGGCAGAGGCCTAGGCGTAGGGAGCTAAGAGACCTGGGCACTATAGAGTTGGTCCCTCCACTGCAACTTTGTCCTCCCTCTCTGCCCTCTGGAATGAGGAGAATTTCCTCTGCCATCACCCTGAAGATGAGTGAGGCTCTGATGCTGAATGAGGTGGTTGGGGGAAGTCCTGTTAGAGCACTCTCACTGTGCACATCAGCTCAGGCCTAGAAGAAATGAGGCAATGGGCAGGAGAGGAGTAGAAGTGTGAATACAGAGGGAGATTCCACGGGCAGTTACTCCCTGCCCTACAAGGCAGCAAGCATCTCTGGGGCACTAGACAGGGCAAGAAGGGTTGGTGGGTGGGAGAAGGGAGGTGAGTCAGGAGGTATTCCTCTGGCTGGTGAACTGTAAGCTCATTGTGGCTACTGACTCTGTTGGATTGTACTCTCTCAAGCACTTAGTACAGTGCTCGGCACACGCTAAGCACTCAATAAAAACCACTGACGGTGAAAAGGATCTTGGAATTTTGCGGCCCTCTTCCCCACAGGGTGGACCAGGAGGGCCCCTGAAGAAACACAGGGCCTGTCAGTCCAGGGGAGGGTTGGGGGGAAAGGGGGTTAGTTAAATAACATCGCGCCTGTTCTTAAATCTCCTCCTCTGTCTCCAGACTAACACTCCACTGCTGCTTCTCCATCCCTCCTTGCAGGGCTCTAGATGGCCCGAGGCCGGTCCCTCCCAGTGACCAGGGCTCAGCAGAGCTGCCACTGCATGGGGTAGCATGAGGGGTGGAAGCAACTGGCCAGGATGCCTGCAACTCCGGCTCATGGTGGCTCCTGCTCTCCCTCCACTGGTCCTCACAGTGGCAGTTCTCCAGAATCCCACGCACCAGAAATTTCCTAGGGGGAACTCAAGGAGGGAGAGTTTGGGTCCAGGTGATGAGTGCTGGGTAGTCGGGGGGAGTTCAGATGGCTTAAGTCTTACCACAGGTACCACAGGTAAGTCCCCAACTACCATCCCTAGGGGCTCTGGAGGCACTGGATCTGGGGGTTAAATGCTCCATCGCCACCCCTTCCCCCCCGAAAATAAAGTTGATTAAAATGCAGTAAAAAGGGCTGCCTGGGGAATGGCAAACTTGCTGAAATGCTTTTCTTTCTTCACTCTTTTGTTCTCTCTCCATCTGGTGCGCTGGGGATCAGCTAAAGTCACCGGTTACTGTGGTAACACCCCCTCCCCAAACCACCCTCCCCAAGCCTTAACCAGTAGAGCACGGACCCCAACCAGCCTCTCCCTCCAGTGTAGAAAGGCTCTCTGCTCGTGCCGCTCTTCTCTCTCCTTCTCTTCCTCCCTTGCCAAACACCCCCACGTCCCTTCCCCACCCCCCCCAAACACACAAACGCACACACCTGCTCGTTGGGCTCATCCGTGCGCCTCCCCCAGCCCCGCAGTCAGAGCCCCCTGCTCCCCCCCCCTTCTAAGAACTCTAGCAAAAGCGGAGGGAAAACTTTTCCCCAAACTTCCCTAGGGTTTTGACTTGGCTCCAGATATCCCAGCAGAGGGAGAAGAGAAAGGAAGAGGGAGAGCAAAAAGGGAAAGTGAGAAAAGAGGTGAATGGTAGGGACTCTCTCCTCCTATCTCTTTAAAAGCCACAGCTCATGCCTGCAGGACCCTGGCTCTCCGCTCCGCCTCTGGGCCGTCCCAGAGCTATTTGGAGACCTGACTCTGCTCTCTTCCTTTCTGCCCCCGCCTCCCCCACAACCTCCCTTCCCCAGGCCCCCCGCTTCCCCTTCTCCATAATCTGCCAGCAGGGCTGTCTCAGACTCCCCTGGCACAGAGCTGAGGGGGCTGGCTCCAGCCCCTGCTCAGGGCCATTGTTTTTCTTCACAACACCCCCAAGTTCAAGTTCATCTGGGTGTTACATCATGTCTGGTTGCTCCGGGAAACCAGACGGGTCAGACGTGACTCCGGGGAAAGGGAATGGGGGGCGGGGAGGGGAGTTGGAAGTTTCCCTCCGGGCCGTCCCTCCCCCTCCTCACCACTAGGGAGCTCTGAAGTTCTCAAGTTTGACAAAGTTTTTTTTTTTCTTCTTCATAATTAAGGGAGGGAAAGGGAAAAAAAAAACAACCAAAAAGCCCCCTCTAAAACCACACCCGTAAAACTTCAACCAACTTTCTCCGGACCACAGCCCCAGGATGGCTCCTCTGAGCCGAAAAAGAGAGAGTCTGAGTGACAGACACTGAGCTGGGTGAGGATGTTAGCAGAAGGAGACTTCTCCTCTCCCTTCCTCCAAATTTTTCCCTGGCCCTTTTCTAGCAAGGCTTGGGTTGGGGACCCACGCTTTTTTGGTCTCTTCAACACCCCGCCGAGAGGACATTCTGTGCTTCACAAGTCTCTGGACTTGGCTAATCGGGCTCCCAACGTGACCAACTCATGTAGAGTCACTGTGTAAAAGGAGCCCAGTTCACATCACCGGCTAGGGAGGCCTGGAGAACAGCACAAGGGCCGATATACACGGATCTGTAGACATTGGTATATAGACTCTATTGTAATAATAATTACCATGATAGTACTTGTTAAACACTTACTGTGTGCCAAGCACTGTGCTAAGCAGTGGGGTAGATACAGGATATTGTACTCTTCCAAACTCTTAATATAATATTCTGTTCAGAGTACGTGCTCAACACATTCCACTGACTGATCGATTGTTAGAATGCTTCTCCGAGGTTGGGTTGGGAGGCGGTGTTTAGCAGAGCTGGGGTTTGGAGTGCAAAGCCTGCAACACATTTTAGCTGGGAATGGTGGAGGAACAGGTCACTCTGGTGATCAGACCGGGGTTCCCAGACAGGAGACCTGAAGGCAAACATCTCAAATCACCTCCACCACAGTGCCTCCGGCTTTAGGCTTGGCTTCCCCCTCTCCTTCTCTTGCATCTCCTCTCTGTCCTGCAGAAGGGCTCTGCTCCTCCTCTTGCAACTTACATTTGGCTCTCTCGGTGATGCCCGCCTCCCCCCACCACCATTAGGGCAGGGGGAATAGCTAGGCAGCTCTGGTTAATTTTGCAAGGCGCTTGCTTCAACCCAGCTGGTGACCTCTGGTTGTGGGATGGGCCCATAGTCCAAACTCATGGGCTTCTTTGCAGAATAAGGGTGAGTTGTTCTATCCCACAGCCTGCTTGGGGGAAGGGGAGGGGCTCTCTTCTCTGAGCTCTCAACTGGACTCCAGTCTCAACTGGCAAGTGGATCTTGTGCCTATCTACTACCACTCTCCCTCCTCCTGCCTCTCTTATCTCTCTCCTCCTCTCTCTTTTCTCTCCTCTCTCTTTTCTCCTCCCTTCTCTCCCCCCTTCTCTCTCCTCTCAGCCCAGTGCTGGGGCCTTGGCCTGCTTCCCCCGGGGCCTGGGCTGTCAGAGCTAATTATCCAATTAACTAATTAGTGGGCCCAAGCCTAGCCTGAGGGCTGCCTGGGGAGGAGGGCTGCCTGGGCTTAGCCGCAAGGAGTGAAATCTCTAGGGTGGGCTGGGCAAGGAGATTCCCCTGCCCCTCTGACTTAGATCTTCTAACTGGGAGGGCAAGACCATTATCTCTGCAGGGGAAATTGAAGCATGAGGTCAAGTAACCTGGCCTCCCACATAGACATGTGGCCAAATCTTATGTGTGGATACCAAGCATCTGGATCCCCAGTCTATGTTACAAAAAGACCCCTTCCTGAGCCTCACCTTTCTCTGTAAAAGGATTAGAAACCTAAGAGTGCCTGGCTCCTAGGCTTCTGACCAACAACCTCTGCTCTTTAAAGCTGGAAAGCAGAATGTAGGCATCTAGCATGTCCCCACACCCCCAAACACATTTCTTCCTTGTTGGCTGCCCCTCCTGGGGCTGACTCTAGACTACGTTTAGGAAGCACAGAGTGCATAAGCTGGGATCCCTCCTACCTGAGACTGCTGCGGGATGTTTAGAAAGTTGCCGTCCCGGGGTCCGATGCTGACAAACCGGTTGGCAGAGGAGGCGCCTGGCGTTGAGAATGCTGTGGGGGGGCAGGGGAGAGAGGAAGAAACTTGGTTAGGCCACACTGTCCCTGCCCCTCAGCCCAGGCACTACCCAGGGGGCTGGTGAACGAGGGAGAGACTCAGCTAGGTCTCACTGCTCCAGCCCCGCCACCACCCCCTCCTCACCTCCCCACCAGCCTGGGCACTGCCTGTGGGACTGGCAAGAAAAAGGGGCACAAGACAATATGTGGGAGAGCCAGGGTCCTTGTCCACTGGGTATGTGTGTGTAGGTAGCAGGGGGATATTCTCTGGGCCAGATTCCAAGCTTCCCTGGCCATACACACTCAAACAAACGTGCACACTGTCACTCACACACATACACACAGCATCACACATGATACACACATAGATTCTTACACACATAATGTCACACGTTCGCGGAAAGTCATACGCTCTGCCCTTTCCTCCCTGGGGAAGAAGTGGGGTTGGTAAACTGAGGGGTGGGAAGAGGAGCACATGCTTTACTAGGAGCAGACTTGTGGTTCCCCCAGTTCTCCTTCCCATTGTCCTAAATGGAGGCCAGCAGATAGGAGGGTGGTCACAGTAAGCCCTTGCCGTTTCCAAGAATTTAGAGGAGGAGGATATGATTGAAGGGGCCTGGGTATAAGAGTTGGATCTGACTGCAGCCAGGCCTGGGTATAAGAGTTGGATCTGACTGCAGCCACCTCCCCCCCGCCCCCCAACACACACCTTTTTGATGGGAGATAAGAAGGGTGAAGAGAAAGAGGACACTGCTTGTCCCAGACCTCAGTCCAGACATTCAGGTGGCAAGACCCCTCAGTTACATTGCTAATGAATGTCACCTACCCATAGGGTTACTAGGTATCAGGTCAAATCGAAGGCCTCAAATACTTCAACTGCCTCGGGAGGGGCCTGGAAGGGGTGGTGAGGGAAAGCAGCATAACTGGGGAGGGGTCAGTTTTGGAATGCAACTGGGGTCTGTCGGGGAGGGGAAAGAGTGAGGAGGATAGGTAGAGATGGGAGAAGAAGTTTGGTTACTTGTAGTGGTAATCCTGCCAGAGGCCTGAAAAGAAGCAATGGGGTGGGGCTCGGAGAGTAGCCCTGTATTCCTCAGGGCTGGAGCTGGGAGATGAGAGTCCTGTGGGCTCAGTAGCCTCTGTCTAGAACCTGGGAGGCTCTGAGAAGTGACATCCTGACCTCAGCCCTGCCTGGTAGCTCTGGGACTCCAGCCCAAGGTTTTCCTTGCCAGTTAGGCTTACCTCCTGCTCAGGAGTATAGAGAAATAGGAGGGGATGGCTCCTATGTCCTGAGGCTTAGGGCTCAGATCCCAGCAGCCCTGCTACTTGAATCCTGCTTCATCCTCTTTAACTAGGGGGCTGTAGCCTGGGACACATGCAGAGAGGAACTATGGGTGAAAGTCAGAGCCAACTCTAAGTGCTGGACCTGCCCTGTCCAGGTCAGAAACGTCTATTCTCACTGCTCTAATTAAAAACTGGGCAGAGAAAAGGAGGTTCTGGGAGACACAGGAGAGATTCCCTAGGTGTCTCTGAGGGCAGCTTCACCCACACCAATAAGGCAGGTGTGGGCCTATCTGTGTCCTTCACCCTGAAGATAGTCTAAATGAAATGCACTGAGAAATCTACAGGTGCCAGTAGAGAAGGGGGAGAGTCAGGTCTCTTTAGGAGCAAGGAGCCCTTTCATGACCTCTTCCCGAGCTCTCAGAAAACAATGCCCCCTACTCTGTAAACACAGCCCAGAACAGTCTCCTTCCCCACCCGCACAGGTAGGGTAACAGTGAGCCAGCAAAGGTAATGTCAAGGAGGGCATGACTGGCAACTCTGAGCACTGATTGTGTAGGCCCAGACCAGGGTTTGGGAAGTCCCATCCCCTTCAGCCCCTTCCTTTGCTGCCTCCAAGCATCCTAACCTCTTCTCCCTCCTTCCTCTGGGGGCTGCAGGGCTGATTGCTAGCCGGGAATAGCTGAGGTTGGTGTTTTGGTATTGGCTGCACTGGGAGCAGATCTAGGCATCAGCAATCAAATGGTCCTGCTGCTCCCAGGGCACAAGTCAGAGGGGGCGAAAGCAGGGCCACATCTTCTGACTTTGGGTCTTGGAGATGGAGGTCGTGGGTGGGAAAGGTTCAGGGATATTTCTCTAAGGGGCTCCTAGGATGGCTGGCATCTGTTAGTCGTCACTGAACACAGGGCACACCCAGGAGAATTGGGGGGTGGAGATGGTACAGGGAGGAGGTGAAGGCTGACCCCTCTTATCAGCCAGTGTCCAGTGGATACTTCAGGGACTGGGCAGAAGAGACGAGAAGAAGCTGACCCTCTGGCTTAGGCCCTGAAGCAGGAGGTCACTCCCCCACCCTAATGGGCCTTGAAGTTATGCTCCTCTAGGGGGAAAAGGAAAGGCAAAGGGAGGAGGGCAGCCCCTGAAAAAACATTCTAGCAATCACATGCTCACCAGACACTCTCTCCAGGAAGTCCTTCCCTTCACCCACCCCCTACCGCAGGACAGACCACGATACACCCTCCCCTCTCCCCACCTCCACGTTTCCCCTCCCCAAAAAAACCAGGCCCTTGCGTCGGATGGAGAATGGAAACGGGGAGATGGTATGGAAAGGATGGAACGGAAAAAAGAAACAAAACCAAAGAGAGAAAGAAAGAGACACAGAGAGAAAGAGAGAGTAAGACACATGAAGAGGTGCCCCACCCCCGCCCCCGGCCTCTGCCCCCCACAGCCTAGAGCCTACAGGGCCCTAGAGGAGCTTCAAGTCATAGTCACCCTGCAGCTGCCAGTGGTCCCACTTCTCAGCTCAGCCCCTGCCTGAGGGGCGGTTTTACCCTCCCTTCTTCTCTCCTTTCTCTCCTCTAGTTTCCTTCAACATCAGACCCATTCCTGGGCCTCTCAACTTGGCCATTTTTTTCCTTCCCTTTGCCAAAACTTTTCATCAGTTTGAAAACGATGTGAGAATCCAGAGCCCCTCTTTCTCTCCCCTCATAGGGGTGGGGGCACGGGAATCCCCTGCCCCCCAGGTGTAGGAGAAAGGATTGAGAGGGGGTGGGGTGGGGGTGGGGGGCTGGGAGGGAAGGGAGAAAAAAAAGAGGAACGACAACGAGAAACCAAACGCAAAACTGAAGGAGAGCATTGGGAGGGCAGGGAGGCGAGGAGGCGTACTGCATCTTTAAAGGCCTGACTGGGAAAATGGAGGGTGAGGCAGGGGGGCGGAGGAGGTGGGGGGATGCGGTGGGGTCGCCTTGCGAACTCATTTGAGTTTTTTGGTTTTTTGTTGGGGTTTTTTTGGTGTGAGTGTGGGGGGAAACAACGAGACAACAAAAAGAAAAAGAAAAAAAACACAGCAATCACGCATGAAGATGGCATGGCTGCGCCCCACCCACCCCCCCGCCACCCGGCTCCCCCTCTCCAGCCCTGCTTCCCCCCTCCCGCCCCCCGGGGGGGCCCGGGCGAGGTGTCCCCGGCCCGGAGCAGCGGGCATGGGGAGGGGGGGAGGGGAAGGACGGAGGGATGCTGGTCGCTTTGACTGGCTCACGATTAGCCTGGAGTTTGTTTGGGACTTTGGGCTTGGGCTCTGTCTTGGTGTTTTTTGGTTTTTCGGTTTTGGCTTTTTGGCGGGGCTGGGGGGGTTCTGTTTGGTTTTCGTTTTCATCGTCCACTTACAAGGTGATGTAGGAGTCAAGGCGCCGCCGTCTGGGGTAGTGCTGGTGGATTTTGTATCAGGCATAGGAAGGGGCACAGGTCTGGCCACTGGAGGCGGCGGTGGTAGCAAAAATGACCCCGGGACTTTGCCCTGGCCGCTACCGTTAGGCTGCGAACAACATAAATAGAGTGATGCATGAACTCACATCGCACACAGACAGACGCTCCCCTGCGCTCTCTCCCTCTATAGAGAGCACTCTCTCTCGAGCGTTCTCTCGCTTTAAAGATGCAGTATTTGACTCGTTCGCTCCGCTCCAGGGTAGCGGGGGACTAGAGGGGTAGGGGGGCTGGGAAGAGGGGAAAGGAGGCAGGTTTAGTTTTTCTCTCTTTGGTCTCTCGGGCGTTGCTCTTTTTTTTTTTCCTCTCTTTTTCGTTGAGGGTGGGGGTGGGCTGGAGGGTCCAGCTGGGGTTTTTTGGGTTTGTTTTGTTGTTGTTGTTGTTGGTTTTTTTTTTTGTCTTCAGGTAGGGAAAATGTTTTCATTTCCCCCCAAAAAGTTGTGTTGTTTGGGGGGTTTTTGCTTTTTGGTTTTTTTTTGTTTTTTGTTTGGTTTTTTGGGTTTGTTTGGTTTTTTTTTGGGGGGGGGAGGTTGTTTTCTGTTCCTGAAAAACAAATTAAGAAACTTTAGGAAAATTTCTTGTCTCTTGAACACTTTCTCCTGCGGGAAGGAAAGACGAGCCGCCCTCTCCACCACCGCCTTTCGTCCCCTTCCCTTCCCCCTCCCCCTCTTGCAGACTGCAGGCCCAAGGGGGGAGGGGAGGAGAGTTTGACAGAATCTCCAGGGCTCATCCGAATGTCCCCGGCCCAAACACCGCACTGCTGCCATCTCCTCCAGGAATAACTGCCGACACGGCCCCCGCCCCGGGAGCAGCGATCCGCCCGGCGCCCTTGCCATTCCTCATCCTCCTCAGAGCCAGCCCCACGGCGGGTTCCTTCTAGGCCATCCTTCCTCTTCCAGGAAGGCCCACAACCAAACCTCCCCAACCAGGTGATTTTTCTATTCTTTTCTAAAAGATTTGCAGGCAAGGAAAAGCCACAGGGTTCCCAAACTTTCACATCCAGAAAGGTTTTCTTTCTCTCCAACCTCCATTTCAAGCTTTTCCCCTTTCTTCCATCCACCTTAAGTTATTAGAAGGAAAAGCCAGGATGACAGGATGACAGTGGGCAGTCCCCTTAACCATGGGTTTGGGTGATGAGGAGGGTAGTCCTGGCCCTCTTGCTCCATGCCTTGTTTGTTGGGAGACAGAATACTGGGCCCGAAGGAACTGCACTCAAGTACAGCTGGCTGTTCTCTTCTTCATAGTAATCCTTCGTAGGTTTGACGGCTCTTTCGAAATTACCCTCGACCTTCTCTTCTCCGGACTAAAATAATCCCAGCTCCTTTAGTCTTTCTTACTAGGACCCATTTCCAAATCTTTAATCCCTTTAGATACTCTTTTTAAAGTTCTTCAAATCCCTAAAAATATGGATCCCAAGACAGGATCATGATTCTAAGAAAGTCTGAGCAATACTGAGCCTCCTGAGAGGATCTCTACCTGCCTCTTGTATGTCACATTCCTGCAATACATCCCAAGAGCATGTCGGTCTCTTATATATACAGCATCACTTTTGCCCTCTTAATCAGGTAGTGGTTCACTGTGACCCAAGGGCCTTTCTCTTAGCCTTTCCACATCTTGTACCTTTGTTGTTTGAAAGTTCTTCTCCTTAAGTGCATTATCCTGCACTTACCACTATTGAGCAGCACCCTGTTTCTGACAGATCATTTTTCACATTTATCAGTCACTTTGAGATTTATTCCCATTTTATGAGGTGTAGGCAGTTCCTTTCAACCTGATATTATCAGTAAGCGTAATGAACACGCTCTCTGTTCCAAGTCATCACAAAAATTATTACACCGTACCAGACCCAAGACTGACCCTTGTAGGACACTCTTCTCTGTGGATCTTCTTGCTGATACTGAGCCATAAATACTCTCTGAATATGACTCGCCAACCAATTGGACATCCACATAATGGTAGAATGGTCCAGACCACGGTCTTAATGAGTATGTCATGAGGGACAGAATCACTAGTTTTACTCAAGTTATAAGTTTGTAGCTACTACTTTCCCCTTCTTTTCCTGTACACTTGATTCTTCCAGAATGTGTGTTGTCATTATGCATTTTGGATAGGACATTGTTAGGCAATTAAGAAACACTCTTCCTACAATGTGTGCATCTGGCTGGATAGAGCATCAAAGGAAACGGTCTGTGTGCTTATGTGTGGCATCAAGGTGGTCACAGTGAGTTTTCCTTAATGCGGGGTTCATCAAGAACATAATTGCTGCATTTGAGGAGAACTGAGTGAATTGTAATTTTGTTAAAGAAAGAAATCAAATTGGTCTGGATACTTCCCCAGGACCTCGTGCCCTTATGGCTTTTACAAAGAAAGGTGCTTCTGTATATTAATCCAAGTGTCAATATTATGATGATTATCATTAGGCCTTTACAAATTGATTGCTTGGTAATTTGTCCCGCTATCTCCCGAGGTATCAAAGGTAAGCTGATTGGCATATAATTTCCGGGGTTACCTTTGTTCCCTTTTATGGTCTCCAGGCACTTCTATCCAACATGAGTTCCCTATTTTAGCTAACAACTCTGCAGTAACATCAACCAATTCCTTAACTGTCCTATCGTTGAGTGAAGACAACCAGCTTCTCAGAATACACTTCAACCAGTTCCTTCCCTCGTCTAGTTTAATGTTGCTCATGTTATGGGACCACAGCTAATATTTTTGGTTAGGACTGAGGCAAAAAAGACACAATTAAAGCTCTGTCTTTTTAATAGCATCTTATCGTCTTTCCTCTGATCTAATAAAGGGGCAGTGTTTTCTTTAGTTGGTTCTTTTATTTTGCCTGAGTCCTTCCAAAGAGGGTTTCTTTTGCCTTTTACCCTTTCTGTCTCTTTTAAGTGGTATTTCCGTTTTTGCTCTGGCTTCCTTGGGGTATGGATGACCCTACCAGCTTTGGTAATTCTAAAAACTGATGTCTGGTACCATTTCCTGTGCCATCCCCACTGGCACATGTACTTTGCCCCATTCCTGCAAAATATGACTAAAGCTTTGGAAGAATGACATTTTCCTCATGTGAGATTGGAGATAGCTAGCCACCTTTTAGGTGCCATGCCTGTGGCCTTACTTCTGCCCTCCTTTTCCTTCCCACATAACACCCCAATAGCCAGCCCCCTCCCCACCCGCAGGCCAGCTATGTCACCTTGACGCCCAAGCCTGCTCTCCTCCTCCAGCAGGGAGCCCTCTACTCCACGATCCTCACATGCCCAAGCATAGTTCAGTCAGTTGCACTTGCTACCTACCCTGCCCGTTTTCTGGCCAGTCATGACACAGATGCTGCCTCTGAGATCAACCTATAGAGATGGGGTTTACCTCAAGGAGATAAAGAAAAAACTGGGGCAAAGAAAACTTCCCAGTTCCCGTAGAAGGAACTGACCGAATTTGAAGAGATGAACAGCCTATTGCTCAATATCCCTCTTCCCCACTTCAGGAGATTGATAGGCCCTCAAGTCATGCGAGTCACCCGGGGACCCAGGGATGCGAGTCACTCTGAGCAGTTATAGGACTTCCAGTTTGGGTCTGAGGTGACCCTCAGGTTCCTGCTTGTCTCTGAAGCAAAACAAAATCTCCAAGTCTCCTTCTTATTTGGACCTCATTGTACCTCAGTCTGCCCCCCTCAATCAGTTCCCCACCTCCTACCTTACCTCACTGATCTACATCAACCCAGCCCACACACTGTGCTCCTCGAGCACCAATTTGCTTACTGTGCCCCGATCTATTCTATTTCATTGCCGATACCTTGCCCACATCCTCCCTCTGGCCTGGAACTCCCTCCCCCTCCACGTATGCCAGACCACCACTCTCCCCACCTTCAAAGCCATATTAAGGTCACATCTCCTCCAAGAGGCCTTTCCCGATTAAGTCCTTTTTCCCCGGCTTCTTCTCCCTTCTGCTTCATCTGTGCACTTGGAACTGTGCCCTTTGGGCACTTGGTATTTGCCCCATCCTCAGCTCCATGGCACTTATGTACATATCTATAACATTTATTTATATTAATTGGGAAGCAGCATGGCCTAGTGGAAAGAGCACGGGCCTGGGAGTCAGAGGACCTGGGTTCTAATCCCAGTTCAGCCACTTGTCTGCTGTGTGACCTTGGGCAAGTCTCTTAACTTCTCTGTGCCTCAATTACCTCATCTATAAAATGGGGATTAAGACTGTGAGTCCTCTGTGGGACCTGGACTGTGTCCAACCTTGTATCTACTCCAGCACTCAGTGCAGTGCCTGGCACTTAGTAAGCACTTAACAGAGACCATTAAAAAAAAATAATGTCTGTCTCCCCCTGTAGACCGTAAACTCGTTGTGGGTAGGAAGCATTTCTACCTACTCTGTTGCATTATATTTTCCCAAGCATTTAGTATAGTGCTTTGTACACAGCACTAAATAAATGTCATTGATTGATTGATTGCCCTCAGGGTTGGGCTGGAAATAGATCAGTCCCTGGGTGAGGGCAGTGCAGCTTGAAGATTGTCCCTGTGTACCTGGGACAGACATCTATCTAACTATCTATATATATGTCTACATCATTCATGCATTGATTGACCTATATATGTACAAATATAGATATACATTATGTACAAATAATGGTATTTATTAAGCACTTATTATGCACAGAGCACTGTACTAAGCACTTGGGAATGTGTGTGTGTGTGTGTGTGTGTGTGTGTGGCACCAGGTATGCCTCATCAACACCCTGGGACAAGGGAGCTGGACGGAGAGGTCTTAAGAGGGTGAGAAATGCTGTGAAAGTACCAGAAGTCACTTACACAGTCAGGAAGAGAGGCTCCTCTACAAGGTGGAAGGGCAATGAGAGAGGAAATGAGCAAGAAAAGAGAGAGGAGCGCCTACCTTCATCAGCCAGAGGTAAGAGGCAGTCCAGGAGTCGGAGCAACAAGCGACTCCCCCAAAATCTGGGAGGGGGAAACAAGACCTCTATTTTGGAGGGTAAAAGGGGCTTGCAGAAACGAATTTTTCTTGGCACCCCAAGTTTGTACCAGAGTTCAGTCTCCCCCTTTCCTGGCTGGCTTCCTGTGGGCAGCTTCTGGTGGATCTCCTGAACCTGGATTCTCTGAAAGCCTTTGCAGAGCCCTGTTCCTTTTTCCCCAACTTTCCCACTGCACTTCCTATTCTAGATGGGGAGCAGCTTTCCGCTGCCAACCTTTCTGGGCTGGTGGGAAAAAAGGAGTCCAATTATAGCTCTAGATTCCCCAAAATGGCAGCATACTGCCATGGTTCTTGGTCTAGAACCCTCTGAGTGTTAAGCTTTATTTTTGAAAGGTGAGGTCATCCTCCCACCATAACTTTAGTCTCTTCCCACTCCAGTCCATACTTTACTCTGTGTTTGGATCATTTTTCTAAAACGTTGTTCTGCACTCGTCTCCCCACTCCTCAAAATACTCCAGGGGTTGTCCATCTCTCTGCACATCAAGCAGAAACTCCTGACCATTGGCTTGAAGGCACCCAATCAGCTCCTTCTTATTTATCCACTCTTTTCTCCCACCGCACCCCAGCTCACACACTGCATTCCTCCCAAGCCAACCTACTCGCTGGGCCTCATTCTCATCTCTTCCACCAACGACCACTCGCTCATGCTTTTCCCCTTGCTTGGAACTCCCTGCCCCTTCAAATCTGACAGTCCACAGCTCTCCCCTGGCTTCAAAGCCCTTCTGAAATCACATCTCCTCCAGGAAGCTTTCCCTGATTAATTTTTCATCTAAATTGCCACTTCAGCACTTGTGCACCATCTCTGTAACTCATAACCTCCCAAAGCAATTATATACATATTTTACAGACCCAATTGCTTGAACACTAACTCTTAAACATATCCGCTTTTCTTTCTTCTTCCTCTCTGAAATGTATTTTAGTGTCAGTCTCCCCTGCTAGAATGTAAACTCCTTGAAGGTAGGGATCATGTCTACTCCCCCTATTGTTCTCTTCCAAATGCTTAGTGCAGGGCTCTGCACATAGGAAGTGCTCAGTAAATACTATTGATTGATTGGTAACTCCAACAGCTGTGAGTCTGTGAGGAAGAGTTACATCTCTTGGCTCCCTTTATGTGTCCTCTTTGGCCTGCTCAAGCCTTTGCCCTTTCCCAGGCTTCAGGATTTCTTTCTTTGTGGTTTGGGGGCTGACCTAATTCTGCCCCAACCACTTGGATTCAGTGCCTTACCTTCCTTCGTCTGTAAAATGGGGATACTATCTGCCCTATTTCTACCTTACAGGGAATGTTATGAAGACAAGTGAGATTACTGATGTGAAAGCACTCTGGAAGGGGAAAAAAAACCACTCTATAAATTCAAAGGTTTGGGTATTATCAGGAAGCCAGCTATTTCCAGCACCTAATCAGGCCACGAGTCCCAGAGGCCGATCCCGGCCTGACCTACACCCTTGCTGGTTTCTCCTTGGATTGTTTTCATATGTGCTTTGTCCACGGGCCCCAGAAGACAGGCTGTGACCTGCACCTCTTCGAAGCTCTCTTCAAGTTATTCTTGGTCACTGGCTTCTTAGGATGGGCCGCTCAGCGAAGTCGAGGCGCAAAACCTCATTCCCCTGGGGGAGATCAAGGGGGAGGGCCAGCTTCTGCCTCTCAGCAAGTCACCCCCGGCTCAAAGTCGCCCCTCTTTTCTTCCTGCCTAGTCTGGAGTCGGGGAGCTAAGCTGAAGCCGCTAGCTCCACAGCCCTCGGTGCTCTGAAAGGTCAAGAAGCTCGCCATCTACAGAACATATGGTCCCCAGGAGAGTTTGAAGCCTAGATGAACTACGGCCTCTCCCAGTCCTTGGAACCCCTAGCCGTCTAGAGGGTGGCTCGGGTGAAAGCGGAGCTGAGCCCACCTCGAGGTCTTCTCCGCTCGCTCTCACTGAGGCCAGGGGAGGCCAGCAGGGGTAAGGAGCACCGAACCTGAAGGTTGGCTGCACCGGACTGAGAAGTTGAAAATGAATCAGCAGGCTGGGATTCGATGAAGCGCTTCAGCACTCTGTGCTCCCCACCTGCCCTCCTCCAGACAGGCTCGTGGGGTTGGGGGGGGAGGGGGGCGCGGAGTGGGGGGGCCCATGGCACTTCCTTTCCTGGCCCCGAGAGACAGACAGACAGACAGAAGGAATGAAACAGAAGCCCAAGTCCCCAGCTCCCTGACGCCAGGGGGCCCCGTGCGCGGCTCACCTGCCCCGTGGCCTGGCCAGAGCCGTCCGAGCACACAAACTGCACAAACTCCTTCAGCGAATCCTGGCCATGGTGGTGGTGGTAGCGGATGGTCGGGTGGGTGAAGTACGGGCTCGACTGCTGGATGATGGAGGTCGAGGGGAAATGCAGAGCCGACGCCGTGGCCCGGGGGCTCCCTGCGGGCGCCACGGGGAAGAAAGAGAGTCAGGGAGAGCCCAAGAGTTGAGCCCGGAGCTGAGGTCAAGGACTAGGTGACTGACAGGAGGCAGCTGGGAAAAATTAGCAGACACTGCTCCTCTGTGCGCAAACCGCACCCCTTGGATACGTAGATAAATGTGCACACTCAAAACACATAAACACACTTTCCTAATTGGCTCGTAATTCATGATTGTACATTCTTAGGCACACACAACACACACACACACACCACACACACACGCATGCACACACACCACACACCTCCCTTGAACACACATCCACTTGTCAAGCACACCCCCATTAGCACACACATGTACACACTCCCTCACACATCCGCACTGGCACCAGCCTTTCCCAGTTTCCATCCCTCCCCTCCCCCTCCCTGCCTGTTTTCAATCAGCTTGCTCTTGTAGGCAAGGGGGTGGGTTAGCTACACTCTGGAGTTCATAAAAACAGAACCTGGAGCCCAGCCAAAGGGGAGGGGGGCTGGTTAAGCTCCTTCCATCCCCCTGCAGCTCAGTCAGTCCCCCTGTGGATTCCCCAGCCTCTGGGCTCCAAGCCATGGGTCATGTCCAGCCGGGGTGGGATCTGTGAAAGGCTGAGCTCTCCATATGCCGTCTGGCCCTGTAGTAAGGGCCAGGGCCCTAGGCTTTCCTAAGGGTTGGAGGGCAGCTGGCAGGGCAGCGTGGGGCTGCTTGGAAGACCAGGGCTAGAGTCTGAGAGCGGGTTAACTGCTCCTCCGGCCCCTGGGATCCCATGTGATCTGTTAATGTGGACGGGGTAGGGGAGAGGAAGGAACTTGAAGAGTGGGAGGGGAGAAAGGAACCCAGGAAAACAGACTTCCAGCCCACTCACGCTTCCAGCCACACTTCTGCACTCCCTTCACGATGGGCTCTGCTGCCCTGGCCAACACCAGCCCCTTACCAATGCCTGGATTGGCGGAAGAAAAGGAGCGAGGTCCAAGAAGCGGGATGGGGAGGCCTTGGGAAAGTTGGCAACCCCAGTGTGAGGCTTGAATGGCCACCAAGAGCCTGTTGGGAGTGCAAGGATTCTCTTGCTGGCCTCTCATGGGATGACCAGTCTGCTGGAGGGTTGGAGGCATGGAGTTCATCTCCCCCAAGGCTCCTCCCTCATGCTGATTCTCAGCAGAAGAATTTGTCCTTCATTTGCTCTACTTGGAGAGTGTGAGGAAATTTTACCACCCCCTGACTCCACCCAATTCCAAGCAAGTGAGAAGAGGAGTGGAAAGTCCAGTGGAGGCTATGGTAAGCCCTTGAGCACTTAGTACAGTGCTCTGCACAAAGTAAGCACCATTGATTGGTGGCTGGACTGACTGATTGATTGATCGATTCATTCACGATCTAGAACCCTGCAATATAGAAGCCCAAAGTGGATCTGGGTTGGACCACACTGGTTTGGGGCAGGCCCCCCTGCCCCCAATTCACACTTGTTTTTTAGGTCTTCTCGGGTTTAGACCATGCAGCCCTGTATGGGCCACAGTTCTGGTCTGGCAGATTGTGCTAATGAAAAGAGGACTGGGTTCAGGCCTGGCTTGCTGGGATAAGGTGGCCATATATCCCCACCTCTTTTCCGACCTCTCTGAGCCAGGGGTGGGGGCGGTGGGGGTGGGAGGCAGGACAGCAGCAGTGTCACTGCCCAACCGTGCTGTGCTGGCATGACCTGCTCCCCACAAGAGGTGAGGTCGAGCCTGGTTGGGGACCCGGCCAGGTTCAGGCCTCACAGTCCCAGGGCTTGGCCTGAGCTAGGCTAAACCAGATTTTGGCTGGCAGAGGGCTCTCCCAGACCAGAGGGGATCATGACCCCCAGCAAGCCCCGTGACTTCAGTGCATCCAGAGGGCCCCAAGAATGGAAGCTTGGTCAGCACGGGCTTGCACACAGATTCAGGTGCAACCCCTAGGACTCCGGTTCCCAGGGTTGTGTGAGGACATCTGGTCATATGTAGCACATTGTGTATGTAGGACTCTGCCCTCTCCCCAAATCAGGTTGGGGTCCAGTCAGATAATCCTTGGATTCAACCAGAGTCTACTCCAGTCTACTGCTTGGAGTCTCACCCTAGCCTGGATTTAGGCAGAACAAAGGATGCCTTGAGGCTCTGGCTCCATGAAGGAGAAGATTATTTAACATGGGGAAGGGGCCTAGCCGGTGACTGGACAGGATGAGGGGAAATGAGCCATGATTGGTACATTTTGTCTCCCTCTGCCCCAGCCTCCCAGCTCAGCTGCTCTCACCTCCTAGCATTTTGGCCCTCAGCTGTGAAGTTGGAGGCACTGATTCTGGGATAGGGAAAGATGCCCAGAGGGAGAACCTCTTTGCAGCCTCTCTCCCTTACCTCCGGATATTCTCATCTCACCATCGCATTTCCACAGCTCCTTCTGGCCCCCTGGCACGGGGCTCCTGGATGGGCCCTTCCTCCACTTACTGTGAGGAGGGCAAGGGGCTGAGGGGGAGAGAGCTGACACAAACAGCAACATATACTTCCTTCTGAATGCATTCCCTCTCTGCCCTTTGCTCCATCTGGGCCTTCCTCAGTATTTTCTTACTGTACCATCCTATGACTTTGCTAACCCAAGTAATACTTCCCACCAAGAAGGATGTGTGTTTAGGGCTAGGGCCTCTGATTCAGTTACATTGGGCCCCTGAAGAGGTGTAGGCCCCGGCACAGCTGAAGTGGCTGAATCTGTGTGGTTCTACCCCGACCTCTGCCCTCTAGACTGTAAGCGCATTGTGGGCAGGGAATGTGTGTTATATTGTTATTTTTACTCTCCTAAACGCTTAGTACAGTGGTCTGCACACGGTAAGTGTTCAATAAATACAACGGACAGACTCTCTGGGAAAGGGGCACCAGGGTACAGGGAGTCTTGGGGCAGGGGGAGGGGAGGATGGGGATGTGGAACCAGCAGGGCAGGGGGTGGGTGAAGGGGCCATTCGGGGAGCCCCTTAGAAAGTTTGTCATGGATGGGGAGGGACGTCCCCCTAATTAGAAAGAAAGGGGAAGCCAGGGGAGTGAAGGGGAGAAGAAGAAGGAGGAGGAGGTTCCTCCTTCCAGGTCCCTGGTCACCCTGGAGAGTCCCTCCTGGCTACTCATGCCACCACTGCCTGCCCAGATGCCCTGTCCTACCCGGAGGGCCGGGGGGTGGGGGGGAGGTGAGACGCCACTGACTGTCTGGGGCTGCCCCCCGCACCTCCCCCCCACCGGCCTCCCCTTCCGCGTCCCCGTTCCCCCCCTCCCCTCCCCCGATTCTCACCTGGTCTGACTCCAGCTAGCACAGGCAGCGGGTGATGGGTGAA
This sequence comes from Ornithorhynchus anatinus, assembly GCF_004115215.2. NCBI lineage: Eukaryota > Metazoa > Chordata > Mammalia > Monotremata > Ornithorhynchidae > Ornithorhynchus > Ornithorhynchus anatinus. The sequence continues at coordinate 8,947,901 of NC_041750.1, forward strand.
AGCCATGCGCGGGGAGCTGGTCTGGGAGGAGAGGGCACTGCAGAAGTCGAGCTTTCCTGACTTCTTTAGAGAAGCAGGGCCTGGCGAGGAGGAATCAGCAACATAGGGCAGGTTTAGCGGGAGGGTGGAGGGAAGCGGGAAAGTTGGGTTAGCCCAGCAGCTTACACACCCTATGCTTCTCTCCCTTTCCCTCTCCTTGCCCCCACCCCAATTTCCTCCACGCCCATAATTCCTACACCCCCTGGCACTGCCTTCTCCTGCTTCCCCTCCTCAGTCTCCCAAGATCAATCCCCAGCGCCTTCTGCATTCCAAGGTGTGGGGTAATGTGAGGCACTGGTGCACTGGGCAAGAGGTAGAAAGGGAGGTGCCCACTCTTGCCCCCTAGGGCAAGTGGGTGGATCTGCCTATGCCCAGGCTTGCTAGGGCTGCAGGGAGGGGTTTCCGCCTCTCTATCCTGGAGGGGGTTGGCAGGGAAGGGCAGAGTGGAAGAGGCAGTGCAAGAGAAGCCCCTTGTCACTGTCAGGGTCGGGGGTCAACCGAGCAGGGGTGTACCAACTACGTTCACACATGAGCACGTATGAACATATAGACGTGTACCATGGGGTTCGCCCATCCATGTGGGACTGAGAGGAGCAAGGTGGTCTGTGTTCCGTTAGGGACTTCCAAGTTGTGATGGGAGAAAGGGGCATTCTGCCCTTGTTTGAGGAAGGGACTTGGAGCTGGGGTCGGGGGGAGACAAGAGCACTGAGAGCAAAGAGGGAGACAGGGCAGAAAGAGCAGGGAGATCAAGTAGCTCTGGGATCCCTGGGTAAGGAGAAAGGAACATGGGCAAAGCCACTTGAGCAGGCTTGGCGAGGGGGCAACCTGTGAGGTACCCTAGACCCTTGAAATACCTGGCTGTTACACCTAGAGCTTCTGGGGTTCTGGAAGGCTAGTGGTAGACAAAATGAGTGGTGTTGCCTAGTGGATAGAGCATGGGCCTGGGAGTCAGAGGACCTGGGTTCTAATCCTGACTCCACCACTTGGCTGCTGCATGACCTTGGGCGAGTCACTTAGCTTCTCTGGGTCTCAGTTCCCTCATCTGTAAAATGGGGATTAAGACTGTGAGCCCTATGTGGGACAGGGACTGTGTCCCATCTGATTAACTCATATCTACTCCAGGGTTTAGTACGGTGTCTGGCACAGAGTAAGTGCTTAACAAATACCATTACAATTTTTTTTTTAATGAGCCACTGTAATTATCTCTAGATTACATTACATTCACTACCTCTAGAATTGGTTGGTCAGGCCTACGATTCTGGGGGAGCGTTGGCACCTGGTGGGAGAGAGGTGTGGTTGAGTAGTTGGGGGAAACTCCTTGCTTAGCTTCTCATCTGAGAGTGCAGCTTCCCAGGGTGAGTGACCAGTGGCAACCACATGCTGGGTTGGTACAGTGTTCAACGGATACAAGGGTAACGTGGTTTCCTCTAGGAGTGGGAGCCTGGGAGACTCCTAGAAGGGTTGGATCCCAGCTCTGGTTCTCACCTCCTGTTTCAGAAAACTTGTGGGGGAAAGGTACAGTGGCTCAGGAGTCAACTTCTGCAGGGACCAGCCAGGCTGATAGGCTAGATAGAGGATGGAGGAGAAAACCTATCTGTTCTGCAGAGAAGGCGAGGAGAAAGAGGGAAAGGAGGGAGGTGGGAAGAGGAGAGTCCCCAGCCACAAGGAGAGGTGTTATCCAGCAGCAGCTGTGTGCCACCTGATAACTGGCATGGCAGCGGGGGTGGGGGAGCTCCCTGCCAGCTGTGCACAGCTGTCCCCACTGCCACAGCAGTGCTTCCCCAGCTGTTCCCAGGCCTGCAGCTGGGCTGCTTAATTGGCGATTTGTCGACAGCACCGGGAACAACATGAGGAGGGGGGGCTGGGGGAGGGGAAGAAAAGGGAAGAGAAGAGAGCTGGGGAGTTGGGGTTGGAGGGTGGCCAAAGGGAAGGGGGAGACTGTGAGAAGAGTGGGGAGCAGCCAGAGATCTGGTGAAGGTTTGCATTTGAACTCTTCTGCCCCCTCACTCCTAGACACCAGGAGGAGAGGGGTTCAGTTTCCTGGGATTGGGTCTTCTTGGGAAATGGAGGGGAGGATGTAGGGGACAATCCAGATGGAAAATCTGAGGAAACTGCTCTAAACACAGAGTCCCCAAGTGGAGAGATGCAGTGAGCTGTCCGGAAGCAGAGCGAGAGAGCATGGCACACACAAGTCTTGGTGTCTTGCCCTTCCCTCTTTGTCCTTGCCCTTGCCTCCTCTCTCCCTGCCCCTCTCTCTCCCCCCTCTGCCTCCCTCTTCAGAATTGGGAGCAAAATCTGCAATCTTCAACAGTCACTTTCCAAGGCCCTTTTCCCCTCCTCTTCCCTCCTCCTCCCTGCATTCCCTGTCTCTCCCCCACAGACCCCACTGCACCTGTCCTGATCAGCCCCACTCCTTTCTTTATGGTATTTATTAAGTACTTATTATTTGCCAGGCACTCTACAAAGCTCTGGGGGAGATACAAGCCAATTAGATTGGGCAGAGTGCATGTCCCACATGGGGCTCACAGTCTTAACCCCCATTTTACAGATAAGGAAACTGAGGCACAGAGAAGTTAAGTGACTTGTCCAAAGTCTACAGCAGACAAATAGTGGAACCGGGATTAGAATCCAGGTAACTTCTTCTCCTAACCCCCTCCCCATCACCAAAGCGTTCAGATGGGACCTTGACGGACATTTCTGGAGCAGCTGGGCCCCAGTGGAGTGTCATCTTCCATCTGAGGAAACTGCTTTAGAGATGCTACCTTGTTACTACTTGGTGAACACTCATTTCCCCTGCCCCCGGGCCCCAACTCTTGGGGAAGGGGAACTGAGACTAGCCGGGGGAGGGAGAGCACTAAAAGGATGGGGCAGGAGAGTAGCTAGAAAACCTAGGAGCTCTCCCCATCCTAGCCATTAATCCCCTCTAAGAGCTCGGAACCTAGTCCAGCAATACAACGCCCAACTCCCCATATCCCCTTCAGGCACACTAACTGTTCTGCTGATAAACATCAACAAGGACTAGCCTCTCAATTACCCATGTGCAAGAGCACACCCATGGCATCTGAGGGTAAAGACAGTCTCCACCTACATGGAAGACATACACGCGTATATCCATATTCCAGCACACACACTTTATGAGCAAATGTGCTCATACACACCAACATGCAATCTCCACGCAGCGGCTAGTCATACCAAAGCTGCCAGCAAAATGAGTGGCGGGAAGAGAGGGGTGCTTGGGGACACTGGTCTCCAGTCTCAGGAGGAGTGGGTCTAGTGCAGGGAAGGGGGGAGGGGACACAGTTGGGGTGACCCTAAAGTCACTGGAATTTATTTATTGAGTTAGGAGATGTTCGCTTCCCTTCCCCTCACAGTCCCCTCTTCTTTCTGGCTTCCATAAATCCCCCAACCCACAACTAGGATTTAGAAAGAAAGGTCTGTGGTGAGAGCCTTCAACTCTCCTCTCAGCTGTGGGAAGGGGACATGTCTTCTTGTGAGCTCTGAGCCTAACCCTTCTCCTCATCCTCACTTAAATGCCCCTTCCCCACCTTCTCCCCGGTGGAGGGCTTGAGTCGCCCTTGTTTCTGTTGGCTACCCCCAGGGAGAGGGAAACAGAGAATGTCAGAGTAGGGAAAAGGGTCATCCCCCTGCAGAGGGTTCTGGGTGGCCAAATGATAGCAGTTTCACTCCTTAGGTCTCTACCCTCTGGGCCGCTCTGTCCCCGGACAGCTCCTGCTGGCCCAGCCTCACCCCTTATTTCCATCCAGGCTCTACTGCCCCAGGGAAAGGCAGTGAGGCAAAGGGGAACCCCCGTACCTCACACCCTAGCAAATGGGGTGACCCCAAGTCCACCTTGGTGGTACTCAGGAGGACGCCCAGAAAGTAGGGCATGGGAGGCGTGCCAAGAGCTGGCTCCTGCCTGTTGGGGCAGAAGTCCAATTCTCCAGCTCCTTTTGGAGCTGTGACTAGGGTAAAAGGCCTGTGATTCTTGGGTAGTGCTGGCATCCAGCAGGATGACCAGCCTCAGAGAAATCTGGGGGAGGGAGAAAGGGGGAACCTGGGAGGAGTTCTCAAGTTTGCCCTTCCCTTCTTGGTTTTCTCCAGGTTTCCCAAAGAGGCTGGCCCTTGAGCTCCTGCCAATTCTCTCCTAACCCACGCCTTGCTGCCGTGGCACCCGTACCTGCATCCACATCATTGGGCCACCCGCTGGACTGGCTGCTGCCAGCTGCTGGGGACCGTCCTGTCCCAGGATAAAACACATCGTCCACGGGGCTCTCCATTTCGCTGTCATCTATGGACTTGGGGCGCTTGGTGGTGCTGTGGGGGTAGGTTGGGGAGAAGGATCAGATGAAGCAGCACAGTGGAAGGGGCCAGGAAATCACTCCTTGCCTTCCCCAAGAGTTACCCCTTTCTGAGGCTCCTGTAGGTGTGGTGGAGGAGGGAGGCCAGATGAGCACCAAGGTCCATTAGCTGGCCTTGGCATTGGCACTGGCGTTGACACTTCTTATTAGAAGTGGTAGAAGGGAAGGAGATTTGCAATCTCCATGGCCACTGGTATCAGCTGCCCATGTCCACGCTGGCACACAAGCCCTAGGTTGCCACCCCTGCAAGAGGGGGGGTAAGACACTGCTTCTCCCTTTGGGGTGAGCAGAAGGGTTGATATGACTATGAGAGTCCAGTATTTCGCTCTCTGCCAGAAAGGTTTGGCAGTGGGGTGGGAGCGGGGTCAGGGTGCCAGGGCAGGGCTAGAGATGCTGAGTTGGGGCCGGGGAAGCCTTACCTGGTGGAAGGAGGGGAGGTTATGGACCGCCGCCCCAGTGTCACTTGATTTATGTTGTAGTAGCTGGGGCTCTCCAGATCCGCCAGGGAAAAGTTGGGCCCTGACGCCGTGGCAACGGGAGCTGGAGGAGGAGAGAGGCCGTCAGAGGGAGACGGACCCACAAGCGGGTACCAAACCTGCCAAAGGGGACTGAACAGGCCCCCACCCTGGTGGGGCAAAAGGCTCCACTGTGGACTACGGCCTACTCCGGTTTCTATGGAAACCACAGCCTGACTGCCAGTAGTGGGTGTTCCCTCCTGCCACCTCTGGGTGGCCGCCTGGCCCTGACTTGGGGCACAGAGTGGGCTTTGGGGAGAGTGGGAGTTGGAGGGGCCAGGGTTGCCTGGCACAGAGACATGTTCTTTGTTCGTGATACCCAGGGCAGCATGCCGTCTAGGAGCCTAGGCCCCAACCTCTGCCTGCTAGGAGCATCCCCAGGAGTCCAGTGGGATTCAGGGGTGCAGCGGGAAGAGCAGGTTGAGGAGCGGACACTGGGTGAAAAGGAATCCCCTTTTGATTTGGGGGTTGGGAAAGAAAATTCTCCTCCGAACCCTTTGTCGACCTTTCTCCTGTCCAGAGAGGGCTGGCCAGCCTACCTGTGAACCCATGCAGGCCCTACCCCTGCTGTCATGGGTCACCCCCAGCAACTCACTGGAGGGTTCAATTCCGCCCAGGACATCAGGGAAGGAACCTCCATGGAAGCAACTTCACCAACCGTTTTTCCCCTCTCCTCTCTCTTTATCCCGCCCCCACACACACCCTTTTTGTGTGAAGCAATGGCTAGGTAAGTTCACGATGGACACTCGATAAACATTGAACAGTCGATCGCTGGGTCCTCCCCCCACCCGATTCCACCCATTCCCCCCCGCTTTAGCAGGGTGGGTTACTTACTCTGAGACACTCTCACCAGCTCAGTCACATTCCAGACCCCGGAGGTCACAAAGCAGTCCTGGAAACTTAAGTGCCCTGTAGGGAGGTGGAGAAAGGAGGGAGGAGGGAAAATAAGGAGGATACGTAAAAATGAGCTCCTGGTGGGGACAGGGAAGGAGGAGAAACTTTCCAGGGGAAACTTTAGGAAGGGAAACTTTCAAATGGGGCTGGGGTCTTCTGTCTGTTTTCTGGCCCCATATTACAGTACCGTCCATGCCTTTCATATCCTCCCGAACCTCCTTCTCCCCAGTTATGGGGGCGGGGGTGGGGGGTGGGGTCACAATATCCTTCCATGGGCCTCTGCCTTCCTCTATCAGGAGCTGAGAGATTGAGGTGGATAATGAAGAGCTGGCAGGGCTTGAAGGAGGAACAACTCTGGAAGATCAGGGAAAGGAGGACCCCAATAGCCCCCCCCCCGATATAATAACTGATATTCTACCTCCCCCCTGAACACCCAACCTCGGCAATGAGACTGTTACTTAAGGATGGTGTCTGAGAGCCCCTGGGTATAGTGAGTTTTGTAAGCTTCTCTGAGGTCAGGGATCATGTCACCTAACTCCCTCATTCTCTCCCAAGGGTTTAGTATAGTACTCTGCCCACAGTAGGCACTCAGTAAATAAAATTGATTAATTAACTGATTGAGTGATTGGGGAGTGTGGTTGGGGAAGGAACAAGACCTGAGAAGGGTCAGGGAAGATCAGGGAAGGGCAGACACTCACCGTTGGGCAGTGGTTTGATGTCCGCATCTCCTTGCTGGTTTGAACTGTCTGATTGTCCGGATTCTGCCAGGAGACACAAAAAGTGGGGACTGAGTCAGGACTGAGGGCCCATTTTAAGATTGGTCATTGCTTTCCTACCTCACTATCTTCCTAGCTCCCCCATACCATGTGCAGGGGAGTCAGCTGCCTTGGAGCCCCAAAATTAGCTGGGCTACCCTCCAAGCTCCCCCACCCTAAACCCTGACCCATTGATGTCTTCCCCGTTCAGCATAAGAGGAAACTGAGACCCAAGGAGAAACAACAGAGGAAAGAGGGACACTCCAAGAAATCAGGTAGAGATGCTCTGGAGAAAATCCAGGAACCCCCCCCCCCCCCCCCACACACACACAACCCCTAGCCCGGGTCCCAGCATCAAACTTCGTTCCAGAGTTGAGGAGAGAACCCAAGTGACCCCCTCCCCCATACTGCTCATATAGACAGATTAGAGCCTTAATTAATTAATTAATTAATTACATTCCCATCTGCCCCTGCTCCCTCTCATCACCCCCCTAGTCTTTACTTCTCCCCCACCCCGCCCATTCCGCCCCTCCTTCGCCCCTTCTCTCTCTGGCAGTGTGAACTCCCTGGCAACACAGAGGGGGGATTTGTGTCCCCGACGCCATCACCCGTTTTGTGCCAGGCTGTCTGGGGCTGTCTCATGCCCCAGTGCCACAGCTGCTCAGAGCTCAGACACAAGGGCCCATTGTGCAGCCTGTGGCTTACCAGAGTAGTGTGAGTGTGGGTGTGTGTGTGTGAGAGAGAGAGGGAGAGAGAGAGTGTGTGTGTGTGCGCGCGCGTGTGAGTGTGTGTGTTTTTTGAGCTTGGGAAAGCCCCCCCCACCACTAAATATCCGCACCCCCTTACCCAACCCTTTGTGTGCTAGGGGCACTGGCAAGGACCTCTGGAATGCCCGCCTGGGCATGCCAGCTGACAAGAGGCTGGGGAAGCAGGGAGGGCTGTGAGAGAGGGGTGAGGGGCAGCACAAAGCTGGAGGGAAGGGCTGGGGCTGAGAGTGTTCATGCCAGCAGATAACATTAGCAGGGTTAAGGTCAATGCCACCCCTGGCCTGGTACTCAACTGCCCGAAGGCAGGGAGTGGAGGTGGGGACATGGAGAACTCCCCACCCTGAGTCTTGCTGGGTTGCACAACTGGCCAGGTGTTTGCTGGGGATTTCCCCTCAGCAGCTCCCTCTTCCCCAGCAGTTCCACATTCCTGGGGGCAGCTCTCTCTCCCTAGTCTCCCCCACTGGCCTATAGCTAGCTTCTCCCCTTCCAAACGCCCCCCCAAAGGGTCCCATCCCGCCCCTTCCTTCACCCATGGCAGGATCCAATAACCCAACAGAGGGCACTGTTCCCAACAAAGAAGGTTGCGGAGCTCGGGAAAGAGCTCCAACTCCACCCCAGCACGTGGCCCCTGCCTGCCAATGCCATGCACCTGCCTCTGGGGTGGGAGGCCGCCCTAGGGGGTGTGTGTAACAGTCACCCAGCAATGCTGTCCCATGGGGCCAGGGGCAGGAAATGAGCACGGGACCCGGATCCTGCTGCAACCACAGAAATGGGGAGGAGGGGGCAGGGGGAGGAAGTGATTGGCAGAGCAGGAATGTAACTGGCACAGGGGAGCCCACACCCGGCCTCCCGCAGAAACGGCCCCAGGCCCTGGAACAACTGTGGCTCTGACGCACCCTGGCATTGGGCGCCCATTTTGAGAAGCTCTGGGACTGCTCCGCTGCAGCTTATCGGGAAGGGTTGGGCCACCTACCCCTTCCCAGAGTTGGATCCCCACTTCACAGAGCTACTCCTCTCACCTGGGCCCACATCCCCATGGGGGCAGAAGGACTATGAGAGAGGACACCAAGGTCCAGGATAGTTTCAGCTCCATCAAGAAGAAGGCTCTGTGCCCCTCTTTCCCCTCACTCCAGAAACCTGCCCATTTGTCCTGCAAGTGGCTGGAGGGGAGGTGCGGAGAGGAATGGAGGGATGTGTTTCCTTTGTCCCAATTTTCTCCAGAGACCTTTTCTGGCTGAGGCACAACCTGCTTGCTTCCTGGGGGTCTGGAGGAACTGTCCCTCCAGCCATTTCCAGGAGACTGGGGGTGACAGCTCCTTCCCTCACCCTGATCAGTCTCTCCTTCTTTTCGCACCAGAATATGCACCATGTTGCCCTACCCAGAAATTGACTCCAAACTTCTTCATTTCAGGGAAACGGCACGGCCTAGTGGATAGAGCACGGGCCTGTGAGTCAGAAGGTTTTAATCCCAGCTCCACCACTTGTCTGCTGGGTGACCTGGGGCAAGTTACTTCACTTCTCTGTGCCTCAGTTACCTCATCTGTAAAATGGGGATTAAGACTGTGAGCCCCATGTGGGCAGGGACTGTGTCCAACCCAATCACCTTGTACCAATCCCGGCACTTAGCACAGTGCCTGATACATAGTAAGTGCTTAACAGTTATTACTATTATTATTCTTGTTATTTTGCTAAGCAAAGAAGCCTCCAAGTAGAGTCCTTCTAGAAAGTGAGGGTGAGAGTCCATAGACTGTAGAAAGAGACCCACTATGTTCCCTTTCTTGCCCCGCTCAGAGCAACCAGGGCAATCTTTGCCCTAGTAGCCCCTACTTTAGAGGGGGCCCATGGGAACCCCTCTAGGGTGGCCCCAGATTTCACCCCCAACTCCATCCAGCCCTCTGGGCTCAGGGAGAGGAGGATGCTGCCATATCCACTACCATCATTCTCAGCCACCCAAGGGTTCCATCTACCAAAAGTGGGAAATAGGTAGTTCCAGTATCAGAGGCATCCTCTATTTTGAGGAGGAATGACGACAAGGGCTCTTGGGTGAGGGTAAGAATGGGGGTGAAGGGGTGTTTTCAGTTGTTCAGCTGTAGGGCCCTTCCTGTTTCTCTAAGCCTTAGACGTGGCCAGGCCTGCTCCAGGTCCCCAGCCAGTTCTCTACCACAAGACAAAGAATGCCATTTCCAAAAGAAGCAGTGGGGCTGGGCATTGAAACTACAGCTGGGCAGCTGAGGGGCCAAAGTGGGTAGACTCTCCCCTGCCCCGGGGCATGTGGTTACACCTGGCAGCCACCCTCCCACCACAAGCCTTGCATCTCCTCCTCGTGAACAAATACGCACCGTCCCCCTTATCCCTCCAACCTGCTGCTTCATTGGTTCCCCCCTATCTCCATGGCGCCTCAAGGCCTTTCCAGTCGGGAGACTGTACTATGACTCCAGGCCAGCTGTGCCCCGAAACCTGGATCCACTCTGGAAGGAAGAGCCCGATGCAAGAAGGAGGACTTTAGGAAAAGAGGAGGTTCAGAGGGCAGCTGCCAATTAAGGGGACTGGACTGAGAGCCCACCCAGAGCACCTAGGCCCCATTACCCTATTTATTTTGTTAATGAAATGTACATCGCCTTGATTCTATTTAGTTGCCATTGTTTTTATGAAATGTTCTTCCCCTTGACTCTATTTATTGCCATTGTTCTTGTCTGTCTGTCTCCCCCGATTAGACTGTAAGCCTGTCAAAGGGCAGGGACTGTCTCTATCTGTTGCCGACTTGTTCATTCCAAGAGCTTAGTACAGTGCTCTGCACATAGTAAGCGCTCAATAAATACTATTGAATGAGTCACTTGGGCTGAGCAACTGAGTCCAAGACATCAGGGGGGCCTCCTGATATTGGGGGAGCCTTCCCCTCCAGGAGCTGGGCAGAGATATCAGGAGATGAAAATGGGGAAGGGGAGCAGTCAAGAAACTGAGGGAACACTCTGGAAGTCTTCTCTGCCTGGGATATCTAGCTGGTCACGGGAGGGAGCTCTACAACCGAAGTCCCTGCCTGCTGAACCAGGATGAATTGGAGCAATTGAGATTTTGGAGAAAATCCTTCCAGAAACAGGCCCATGGCAGGGGCAGGATGAGACCCTGGGGATGACCACATTGGGCTCTACCAATTCTGGGCCTGACTTTTCCTCCCCAGCAGGCTGAGGGCTGGGCCTCTGATGAGTTAACAGTCCCGGCTGCCAGAGGTCAATCTCCCACCCCTAAAAGCCTGCTCCCAAACTGCCACCTTGGCCCTGATCTGGACTGTGAGTCCAGTGGGGGTGGTGGGGAGGAGGGGATCGTGAAAGGGTAACCGGAGCTGATTGTGGAACTCCAGTTACTGATGTCAACCACGTCTGAATTTTCTTATTTCTTCCCAAATTATCAGATGAAGTGAAGAGGAAGGGACACACACACACACACACACACACCACTAGCATACACACGCATGCACACACACACACGCAAATAGAAAGACAGAGACAAAGACGGAGACGGAGAGGGAGTCCGGGAAAGCTTAACAGCCAGGAAATCGTTTTTACGCTAGGAAACTACCCAAAAAATTATTTTTTTTTTAGATTTAAAGGAAAAAGGGAAAGGCTTGAGCCGTTTTTTTTTTTCCCTCGGTAATAAAGCCGGCTTCACATAACTCCCTCTCCCTCCGTCTCGTTGCTGGCAGCCATTTTAAAACTTGGCAGCCATTTTATTGCTGGCGGCTAACAGCGTCCCCACAATGCTGACAGCCGCCAGCGACGGACATGGTTAGCTTAGCCCTGGGACAAAAGCGAATCAGTCCTAAACCTTAAGGGGGATGAGGAAGCTGGGGGGAGCCTGCCCGAAGATGGAGCCTGACCAAGAGGGGGATGCCAGGGACTGGGCCCTCCATTTTAGAGCAAACAGACTGAATCCATCAACTGACTACATGCTCCCCACTTAGGAGGAGGTTCACCAGAGAGAGATGCTCTGCCCAAGCAGATACCCACTCTTCTCAAGGCCAGAGTCAGAGCTGACACCCAACTTTATGCAGAAGAGGCCCAGTGTTCCTCCCTGCCAAGACACACTGAGCCTATCCCTGAGTTGGGGATGAATGAGGCACTGAGATGGATATGGAAGGTGAGGGAGAGGGAAAGGTTCCCTCATCCCTCACTTACATCAGCTTTTACTTTTACTGTGTTTAGGGCTATCATTGTTTCCTTCAGTTATTTTGTTTAGATCATTTTCATCTTTCTTCCTGTGCCCCTTGGCCTTTGCCCTGCTCCTGGTTCTTAAATCCTGTGATCCTGTGAGGGCCAGAGACCAGGCCTAATTTTATCCTCCATTGTACTCTTCCCTAATGCTTAGCATAGTTCTCTGCAGGCAGGAGGTGCTCAATAAACACTACTGGATGGATGGAAGGAAGGATGGATGGATGGAGGGATGGATGGATGACTGCCTAAAGTCAGCACCTCTCTACCATCTGCACTGGGTGGTAAGGAAGAGGGCCAGGATTAGACTGAGGCTCCCTCTAGGCACTCAGTAGCCCATCCAATAAGCTGAGACACTAGCATTTTACCTCTCAGTCTCCTCAAGTGGCACAAAGAGAAGCCCCTGTGGTAGTTCCAAACAAAAACATCTTCCCAAGAGCAGCCAAGCCACTGGGAATGGTCCTGAAATATCTCCTGCCCTGTCCAAGACCCCAGCCTGGTACAGACCCACATTTCCAGGGGTGGACTGGGGCAAGTTAATCCCCCTCAGCTCGTGCCTCCTATGTGGCTGTGGCCAACTAGGAGTGATTTATTTCTGGCAGCTCTCCCCTACCATAACCCCTGTCCCCTCGTCCAGCCCCCACGCTCGATCCCTACTGCCCCTCTGGAGTGTCACCACAGAGAAGGCAATCTCTGGAGAGACAGCTGCATTGTCTGGAGCCACCTGCACTCTCCCTCATCTCTAGTTCAGAAAGTTGCAGCTCTGGTGGGGACCCAGAATCCAGGGGCAAGCGGGAGCCCCAGGGAATGAGCAGTTGCTTCATTATACCCCCTTTTCACCCCCTCCCCACCCCCAAGCTCCTCAGACTCTTGCCAGCCGAGATCTCAGAGCTGCTCCAGCTTTTATCTGGCAGAATACAGCTTATCAGAGCCACCAGCTGAACAAACAAACAAATCCACGGTTAGTGAGAGAAAACACTTTTCCTGAACTCTTTATCTCCTGTTCACAGGCCCTACGCTCTCCCCACTGCCAATAGCACAGGAGGGGAACTTTTCTGCTTAACAGCTGTTTCTGTCTTTATTCTCGGCTTTTAAAGGCTGAGGGCTTTCTCCCTCTGTATCGGACTCTGTGTCTCTCCCAGTGTCTCTATCTATCTCTCGGTCTCTACCTCCCTGCCTGCCTAGCTCCAAATCCAAAGCCTCCTCCAACTCCTTTCTCTCCCCTTCACCGTCTTCTCCCCTGTGAATAATGTGCCAGGAGGTCGCCTATGAGCACAGGGCGAGGAGGTGCTAGCTACCTTGATGAGGACAAAAGCTCAGGGGGTTTTAAATCCCACCCCAAGCCCCCTTGTCCCCCACACCTACCCTACTTGCCTCCACGCTTACTTGCCCCTGAGGCTCCTTCTGCTCTCCAGGATCCCGGGGGGTTTGGCTTCTCTCTCTTCCATGCCACAGCTTGGCAGCCAGGACAATGAACTCCTTGGGCATTGCCAAAGAGGCCCAAACCTTGCCTCTGAGCCAGTTTGGTGGGGCGTGGTTGAAGAGTGGGATGACTTGCCCTCCCCCTAGCTTGGACCAAGCCTGTGAGGCATTCATTCCAGGGGTGTCCCCCCTCCCCAACCCACTTCTGGCCATTTGTCTCCCAGCGAGCAAGGAGAGAAGGGTGAGGACAGTGGGAGGCTCCTTAAAGTAAGGGGCTGGGGATAAATGCCCCAAATCAGACTATGGGAGGGACCACCCTGCTTCCAGCTGGGCCTGCTCCCCCACACCCCAATACAGGGCTTTAGTCTCCCCCAGCCCCTGGCCCTCTGCTGCTGCGGCTGTGTGTGTGTGTGTGTGTTGGGGGGGGGGGGGCGTCCAGCCAAGCGCGGATGGCGTCTGCCGAAGTCTGGCAGGGACTCAATGCCCAGCTCATTAGCTTGCAGGGGGCGTCCTGCGGCCTCCCTTCTACTGAGCCTGGGGCCTGGGGATCAGAGAAGGCAGGGGCTCGCCTCATAGCAGGCGGCTTGTTGGGGATCCTGGCAAGCATCCCTGAAGTAAAGGCTCCCCAACTCTTGGCAGCTCTTTGGCCCACACATGGCTACAGCCAGTTTCCTCCCCTGCCTTGTCCATGCCTTCGGACAAGCCCCCCAGGGCAATTCATGAGGCAGAATGAACCTCCTCCTTCCAGGCCTCCCTAGATGATGATGAGTACAGCAAAGCTTTAGTGACCCCCTACTCTGTTCCCTGTTCGGGTGGCCCTCAGAAAGGCTCCCTGCAAGGAGGGGAGATGGGCTCGATGCTGGGGAGGGGCAACCCAAGGGAAATCAGCTTTCTTCCCCGTAGTTGGGTCGAGAGATAGACTAGAGGTCCTCCAGGTCTTTCCAGGCTTCCTTACCCTCCAGCCCAACCTAGAAGAAATGTTGAAACCAAAGGCAACTCCAGCTTTCCTGTCCCTGCCTCAGTGTCCCAGGGAGGAATTGTGCCCTCACCCCACCCCCAGCAGTCACCAATGAAACACAGCACAAAAGTGAGTAGAATCCAAGATCTCACTCCCCGCTCTCCCTGCTGCCTAGCATGGAGACTTTGCCAACCCCTCTGGGCTTTGTATCTTCTGCCACTGATCGGGGTGAGGAACCAGTTCACCCTGCACATTTTTTTGGAAGGAGAAAAAGAGAATGAAGGAGAAGGCAAATCCTAAACTGGGCCTAGAGTGGCCCCAGCGGGTGGCACGGGCCCTTAATGAGTGGGCTGGCCGCAGCAGAGCTGGGCTCGGATCAATGATCTGGTTTCTGACTCCGAGGGGCCCTGCTTGCTTTTGCTTGCACACATGTGGCCTGTTACTCTCCCACTTTATTAGCTTGCAGATTGGAGGCAACACGGGCTTCTTGGCCCTGATCTGCACTTGGAAAGTGGCTGCCGGGGTGGGCTTTGCCCTGAAAAGGGACCCTTCTCCACTCCCTCTGACTGCACTGGTTTCTCCACACACTCTGACTTTCTTAGTCCACTCTCTCTTCCCTGTCCAGTGCCAGTCAAGTCCCTGCTCCTCCTCCTGGGCCCATCACAAGTATATTCTGCTCTTTCTCTTTTTTTCTCCCACTTTCGGACTTCTGCCTTTCCCTCTCTATCTCTCTCCATCTCTGTCTCTAGCTCGCCCTATACTCTGCAGACATTTTCCTTTTAATTGGAACTGCTGGAGGTGGAAGGCTCCTGTTGCCAAGAGGAGCCCAGGGCTGCACATAAACCCCAGATTGATGGTGTGTTTTTAATATATATATTTTTTTGGTTACAGACAGGGAGATATTTATGGCTCCCGCTAGGTGAGGAAGGAATGTCCTGCTCACTGCAGCAAGTGCTCTGCCTCGGCTCCTGCTCATAACAAACTCGGCTCTGTTAAAGGGACAGTCCGTAAATCATCCCCCAGCTCAGCCTGCCTGGCGAGCTCTTCGCGGAGCAGCAGGAAGGAGAAGAACACACAAACACACACACACACTCTTGATCTTTCCCTCTTTCTCCCTCTCTCTCTCTCACACACACACACATGCACAAATTCCACGCCATTCCCCAAAATACACCCCTGAGAGCACACCAATATGTACCCCAGGCCACCCTGCCCCCTGCATACACAGTGCAGTCTTCTCTGCTAGGAAGAAACATCCTTTGGCTCCTGGCTTCTCCAACGCTGGCTTCAGCCACATACCTCTTGGGAGTTGAAGAACACAGCCCCAGTTCCAACCCCCATCTTTCCACTTTTCCTGCAGTGCTAGATTCTGTCTGCCACGATTGTCGGCATGTCCCAAGTGGGTGTCCAATAAATAGGAGTGAATAGGCCTGAGATTCTTCTGGACACCCACCAAGGGGTAGCCTTTTGGACCATAACGACCATGGAACTGCCCCACCCAGTCTCTCGTTGCCAATCTAACTGGATAAATCCTGTGCCCGTCCCACCCCCACCCATCTCTCACCACTCAATGTGCCCAAGAGGGTCCAGGGCATGGGAAACCCAAGTTCTGAGAGGGAATGGGGGAAAAGCTTAAGTAAGGTCTGGCCTGCAGCAGCTGGAGCTGGAGAATGCACCCATTGTGCCTCCTGAAACCCAAGTCAAGGAACCCTGAGACACTCCCTGCTGAGGAAACGGGCAGATGGAGGTGAGGAGGGCTGGCTTATTGGAGGGTTCTTTCCAATCTGGGCATAAGGAGGCAGGGTGGGGAGCCTAAGACAAAGGAAGCCCCTTGAGTGTTCAACCCAAGAGAGGGTAAAGGGTCAGAGCACAAGCAGGCAGGGGCAGCTGGTGCCTGACTCTTTCACTCTTCTCCTTCTCCTGTCCTCCCCCATGGCCTCTCCTCCTTCCCTGATTGCCCCCGCAATCTGGAACTACTTTGGAGTCTGGTCTCTTTTCAGAGCGCCTGGCCTGGCTCTCTTGATGGGCAAGGCCTAGAGGACCCCTCCCAGAACTAGGGGTCATGGCAGGAATTGGGGGCTGATGGGCAGGGTGGGGGCTTCTGGGCCTCCCCCAGATCCTCCCTTTGCAAGAGATGGGGAATGGGAAGAGGGAGGGCAGCCTGTGGCCACCACCCAGCATAATCAGGGTGGATTATGGTGCCAGGCACTTTGAGCTAGGGCCGAGAGAGTTACTTGGCAGCAGGAGGCCAAGGATTGGGGTATGTGGAGGGGAGGCCGGTGAGAATGGAACTAGCAGGAGAGTGGGAGAGCACGGTACCTAATGCAAAACAGACCTGCATATTTTCAGGCTGTGTCACCCATTCTCCCCTCTCTTCCTCCTCCCTTCCTCTCTCCACTCCTCTTACTCCCTCCCTCTTTATTCTCTTCCCTCTTCGTCGTCTGCTTTCTCCCCTTTCCCCTTCCCACAATAGCCCCGAAAGTGTTGGCGGTTGCTGGCAACACCAGGCAAGGAAAGGAGACCGAAGCAACTACTAGAAGGAAAGAAAGAAAGCAATAATAGAAAGAAAAAAAAAGGCACAGAGACAGACAGACAGAGACTAACACAACACATCCAGAGCACTGGGTCTTCTCCAGATGAGATGGGACAGGAGCCCTCTGGGGTTGCTCCTGGCACTGTGGGGAAAGGGGTTTAGCTGTGACCCATTGGGGTGCGGAGGGCAGTGCCCAACAGAGCACTTATTGCTCTCAGCCCCAAGTACTTGTGGGAGGGAGACACATAGCTGTAGGGTGGGGCAGGGACAGCTCAAGGAGAGTGGATGAGTACCAGGGACAGTAGAAGCACTGAATGCTCTGCTAATAATAATAATTGTGATATCTGTTAAGCATTTACTGTGTACCGAGCTCTGTACTCAGCACTGGGGTAGATACAAGATAATCAGGACAGACACAATCTCTACCCCACATGGGGCTTATAGTCTAAGCTGGAGGGAGAATAGGTATTAGGACATAAATCCTCTAACGCTCCATGCAGGCTCTTTCTATTAGGCCGCACTGCTTCTCTGCCAAGGTGCTTGGCCATAGGGTGTAGAAGGGTCAGAAGGGGAGTTGGGGAGAGGGGGCAGGCTGCTCACAGACAAGCTCACATTGCAATAAACAATGCTGGGGGACCAGTCTTCTTTCCTCAACTCCTCTGTACCTTCAAGAGGCATCTGAGCTCCCCCCCAGGAACGGAGAAAGAAGTGGCTGCCCTCAGAGTCTGCTGACTGCCATTCGGCCCAGCTCTTGTGTCAGTGGGTCTAAAGCAGGGTCCAGGGAAAGTTGAGGCTTGGCTCACACACCCGCTCCACTGCCCACCACGGTCCTTCCCATTCCCACAAAGCTCAGGCCAGAGCAGCTCCCAAATTTGGCCCCAAAGAGATGAGTCCCTGTGGAGCTGGGGACCGAGCAAAGGCTTGGCAGGCAGCTGAGGCTAGACAGGGTCCCTCCCCATCTCCATGTCTAGTTCAGCCAAAACGGGAAAAGGCTATCTGCCCTCAACAGAGAAAGGGAGGGGCTCCTCATGCCCAGTTCCCTACTGCAGCTTCTTTAACCTCAGTCCTCCACCACCACCAAAGCTGTTTGCCCAATCCTCCCCTCCTCCCGTATCTCCCAGCAGGAGTCACTGTGTCCCCAAACTGTGACAGGAGTATGTAATGACAAAATAGTTGCCTCTTTTTTGTATTAAGGGACATCCAATGCTGCACCTCAGGGCTCGTACTGCTACTTTCTGGTAGCTTGGATCAATTGTGGGTGGAGTTGAGTGAGATAAACTGTCGGGGCAAAAGAAGTAAAATACGACTACATCAGCCCTCCAAAACCTGGGTTAGAGGCAGAGAATTTGGCACTCAGAGGGTCCCAGCCTTCCTCAGTTCCCCTTTGCCTCCCGCCCGTTCCCCGACTGAGCCTTGCTCTCCTAACAGCCACACAAAATGGGTTCGGAAAGTTACTCCTTATGTTTAGTTGACTTTTTTTTCCCTCCCAAATGGAGTGAGCCAAGAACCCCCCATTATCACTCCTCTCTCACAGCCCAGCACTCCCAGCAAGACGAAAAAAGTCGTTTCCTGCCATGCCCCGGACACATAAAGCACCACCTAGGAGCCCTCTGATGGAGGTGCCACCTTAAGATTGGGCTGGCATTGCAAACTGCCCAGACCCTGCTGAGAGAAAGTTTCTTCTGCAGCCATCACACGAGCCAGTGTCAGCCTAGGGAAAACCTTTTAAGATGGTGCCCAGGCATTCAGCAGGCAGTTTGTGGCCAGGGAAAGGGAAAGCTGAAAGTTGGGGAAAGCAGAGGGTGGAGGTAGGGAAAGAGGAGTGAAAGCTCCCTTCTGTTGGCATCAGACAACCTTCTCCCTGAACTCAGAGAGGAGAGAAAGGGAAGGTAAAAGGAGAAAGAGAGAGAGAGAGAAACAGACAGAGACAGAGAGACAGAGGGACAGAGACCTTTCAGCTGCTAGGAAGACGCTAGAGTGCTAAACAGATTTCCCCTCAAAATTCAAAGACTCCTTCCCACCCTCACCAGTCATTCAGATCCCTGGTCTCAGATTTACCCATCTTCCCAAAACCACAGCCAAAGAAATTTCCGGACCTGTTCCTCTGTCCCCCACACCCACTAAAATAAAAGCCCAGCCGTGACTTAATGTAATTAGATTATTTCCCCAGGATGGGATTCAGGGGGTGTCTCTAATTTATTTTTATGTCTCTCCCCCCAAAATCTAGTGCTGCTTGAGGGCAGGGATTGTGTCTACCAACTCTACTGTACTCTCCCAAGCACTGAGTACAATGCTCTGCACACAGTAAGTGCTCACTAAATACCACCGATCGATTGACTGGTCCCTAGCTAATCAAAACCAGCAGAGACTCTGTGGCTCCTCCAACCAACATGGAGGACAGCACTACCCTTAGAGGCTTGCCACTTGGATGTGCCCTCAGGCCAGGCCTCCGGGGTGGAGTGGGGTGGGGGGTGGGTAGAGCAGGGAGAATGGCTCCCTCCCTTTCCTGCCAGCCAGCTATGAGGGGCAGTAGGAGCCAACCCCCGTACCACCTGCAGTTCCTCGCCCAGGCACAGGGCTGTGAAGTCTGAAGCTCCGCTGGGGCATGCAGGGAAGAACTACTGCACCCCTAGCACCATGCAGGGCAGCGAGTATGTCCTAGCCTCTCTCCCGAATCACTGGATCAGGGATATTTTCTCCTCTATTCCTCAGTCTGCGAAAGCTCTCCTGATTGGTAAAGGGTCACCTGGGGCAGGGCAAATGGTTTGTGCCCCTTTAAAATGAGACCTGGCATGGAGAATGGCACCACTGTCACATGCCAAGGGGAAGCAGCCAGAGCACCAGAGGAGGCATGAAGGCCAGGGGAAGAGAGAAGAGAGGGAGGCTAAACAATGGCAAGGTGGGATTATGGGCTCCCCAAAGCTGCTGCTTCTTCCCCAGCTCAGGGACAGACAAGGCTTTTGGTTAGGGGTCAATACCCTGCCCTTTCAACCTCTGCCACCAGCTCCAGTGGAGGCCCCTTCCATCTGGAGGCTCAGGGGACTCAGCCTAGCAGTGGAGGAGCAGAAATTTGCAGGCAAAGTCCTTCCACAAAGGGACAGAATGCAGCTGATGGTCTGGCATTTGAAAGGGGGGTAGAAGGAGAGAGCAGCCCTCCATGGCTCTGCCTTGCTCTCTCACCCTTTACTCTCTGCCTGATCCTGGCTGGTTCTGGAGCTGGGAGTTCTGGGGAGGGACTGACCAAGCCAAGCCTCAGAAGCCGGTGGACAGGGTGGGGTCTTGGCCGGGGCCTGGGTATGCCTGGCTCCCCAGGCCCCGGCCAAGACCCCACCCTGTCCGCAGGCTTCTGAGGCCTGGCTTGGCCAAGCCAGCCTCACTTCCACCTCTATTTCCAGCACTGACCTTTAGGTCCTGGAAGGTAAGCCGAGTCTCCGGCCCCCCAGCGAGCTGTCCCTGTCCAGGCCAGCCCTGAGCCCCGCCTGTCAGCTGCTCCCAATTTTATTAATAGTGCCTCCCACTGCCCTCCCCCAGATTGAGTCTCCCCTCAGCCAGCAGGCCCGCATTTGCCCTTTGTTTTAGCCCTTTAATCCAAGCTATTTTTAAAGGGAAAGTATCTTCTCGCAATAATGGAAACAGGCATTGGTCAAACCGATCTCCCTTGGAAGGGAAAGTGAAAAGTCAGGGGCTTGATCAATCAATCAATCAATCAGTCAATCAATCAATCAGAGTCTACTGTATGCAGAACACTGTACTAAAAGTTTGGGAGAGCACAGTAGAATTTGTGGGACATGATCCCTGCCCTCAAGGCGCTCCAATCTAGCAGGGAAGGCAGATACTAAAATAACATCCAAATAGGAGAAAGAATGAAAAGGGTATATGTGTGTTTGAGTTAGTGCTTAAGTAATGAGGCATGTAAGATATGTACATAAGGAAGAACATTGGTGAATGGGGTATGTGTAGTTCCCTGGAAATGACTAGACTTTACTTGGGAATGAGTAAGAGCTCAAGGGAAAGGGGAAATGAGACAGGGAAAGGGAGAGAGGAAGGCAGTCAGAGACAGAAACCAAAGTTGGAATGAACGAAAGAAAGAGACAGAAAGACCATAAAAAAGAAAAATGGAAAGAAAGCAGCAGAGAGAAAGAGGGGGAAAGAGAAAGCATGAGAGAAAGAAAAGGAGGAAATTACTCCTTTAAAAAAAAAGAAGGAAAAAAAAACTTTCCTAAAAATACTCGTCAGCGGGCCGAGCCACTTGGGCCGCTTCCAGCTGCCTGCATCTGTTTGGCAGGCGCTCAGCAGCGGCTAAGGTTACCCTATGAGCACGGGGGCTCGAGGCCAGAGCCCCAGCTAGGGAGCCGACTTTCTGGACTGCAAGAGGGGGAGACACGGGGAGATGCCTGGGGAGAGACAGAAAGAAGCAGAGATAAAGTGGAAGAGAAGGAGAGACAAAAGAGACCGAGACAGAGAGACAGCAACACATAGACACATGCACACACACACACATACAGTGAGAGTGTGAGAATGAATGTGAGTCAGCCCATGAGTGAGACATACTCAGAGTAAAATTCGGCAAGTGAGAGAAACACAGAAAGGGAGAAGGGAGAAAGTGATTCTCTGGTGAGGAAGAAAGGGCCCTGGGGTGGTTGGGGTTAGGGGGAGGTAAAGGAAAAATGGATCAAGACCCTCAGGCTCCTGTCACCTGACGAAACCCAAACTGGAAGGGGCTCCAGAGCTGCTCCTCCAGGAGATATGAACCAACTCAAAGCCCACCCAGAGAAGGGTGTTGGTTCCCATCCTATCTTCTTAGCTCCATCCTCTTTTCTTAGCTCTCCTATCCACCCCTCCTTGGCCCCGCCATCCAGCCTTCCCTAAAGCATGGCAGAAGAGCCATTTTTCATTCCCATTAGCCCTTTCACCTTCCTTGAGAAAGGACCATTAAGAAATCCCAAGGGCCCAGAACCTTAGGGGAGATGAGTAGGTGGTTGAGGACAAGGGAAACCTAGTGCAATGGGAAAAGCCATCCATCAACCCCATTCCATCCTGCCACTCATTTCTGGGTCCCAGGTTCTCCACCTTAAACATGGTACAGCAAGAGTTGCCAGCCCAACCTGCTCCCTTCCCATAGCTCCAGGCCCGTAATCTTCAGCTCCCTGACCCTGTCCTATCCTGTGATCCTGTCCTTTTTCCCACTTTGATGCTGATTACTAAGCTATCCTTTCAGCAAGAATTTCAACTAGACACCTCTTAGGCCAGGTCTGGTCTTCCAGAACTCAGGACCTAGCAGCTGTAAGGAGCAAGGTGGGAGGCAGAAATTGGGGGTGGGGAGATTAGGGGACAAGCAGCCTTGAGGTTTGAGAAGCTAGAGTAGGAACCAGGGATCCTAGTCCTTGCAGAGTTGTCTCTCCAGTAAGGGTTGGGGGAGAGAGGGGGAAGAGGGTCGATCCTGCTCAGGGCAAACCCAGAAATGACTGGGGGACAACCTGCTGACTCCATTCCAAAATCTAATCTCAGACTCACTCACCCATATACAGACTGGAACATGGTGCAAATCTGGGAATCTAGATTAAAACAGTGGCACTCCCTAGTCCCCTCACAGAAGATGCCCATCTGGGCCAGCTAAAAGGAAAGACAGAGGTCAACAAGGGAGTCAGGAGAGGTACTGGGATGACAGGAGTATCCTGCCCTGGACTCACCCTTGGGTAGGGACTGGGCACTGCAGAAAGGAGCTTCAGGTAATGCTCCTCCCATCCATACCCAAGCTCCCTCTCACTAGGGGAGAGAAGAGGAGTTGGGCCCCCACAGGGAATTCTCTTCCTTGCCATTTGAGTCAGAGTCTAACAGAGGCAGGTGGGGAATGTAAACTTTAGACTGTGTACTGTTAGACTGTAAGATCTTTGCAGGCAGGGATCGTGTCTACCAACTCTATTGTACTGTACTCTCCCAAGCACTTAGCACAGTGCTCTACACACAGTAAGTGCTTAATAAATATCATGGATTGATTGATTGGTTGATTGAGTGGGGCAGGAAGGGGAGCACCTCTTGGAATGTATCTCTGTGTCTGCTCAGAGTCAGGGGGAATGCAATGAGAACTCTGAGTATTACTGGGGCTGTCTGCCCTGAGAAGCATCAACGTCCCCTCGGAGACAGCCCAAGGTGCCGCAGACAATGTTTCATCCGGATGGAAAGGTGGGTGGAGAAGGACGGCATAATGTGTTGGTTTCCAATAAGCACGGTGATGGCCACCCCCAGTTGGGCTTGGGCAGGTCATGGGCAATCCAGGGTGGCTGGGGTTGGGGGAGGGAGCCCTGTCCTCTCCTTTTCTGCAATCTCCCATTCCCTCCTGCCTCCAGGATGCCCCTGCATGGATGTCCTGCCGACACCTCAATAGTTCCAAAATGGGACTCATCTTCCCTCCCAAATCCTCTCCTCCACCTAACTTTCCCTCAGTCGACAAGATCACCCTCCTCCCTGTCTCTCAAGCCCACCGCCCCGGCATTATCCTCAACTCCTCTCTTTTGTTCAATCTCCCCGTTCAGTCAGTCACCAAGTCCTGTCAGGTTTTCCTCCACAACATTTCCAGGATTCATCCCTTCCTCTCCATCCAAACAGCCACCACGCCGGTCCAGGTACTTGACCTACCCCACCTTGAGTACTGCATCAGCCTCCTCGCTGACCTCGGTGTCTACTGTCTCTCCCCTCTCCAGGCCCTACTCCACTCTGCTGCCCAAATCATTTTTCTCAAATCACACTGCACACTCCTCCCAGACATCCAGTGGTTACCCATTCCTGACCACATCAAGCAGAAACTTCCGATCATTGGCTTTGAGGCAATCAGCTCATTCCCTCCTACTTACCCATTCTCTTCTCCTATTGCATCCCAGCTCAAGGTCTTCATTCCTCCCAAGCTACCCTACTCGCTGTGCCTCGTTCTTGTCTCTCCCACCGCCAACCTCTTGCTCTGCCCTCCCCCCTCTCTGGAACTCCTTCCCCCTTGCTATCTAAACAGACTATAGCTCCCCCCCCCATCTTCCAAGCCTTTTGAAAAAAGCCCATCTCCTCCAGGAAGCCTTCCCTGCTTAATTTCAAATCTCCCTCACCTTATATCCCCCACCTCCCACATTAGTTCTTTGGCACCATTTAAGCTCATAAGTACTCACAACCCCCCATCGCCTAAATATATATCTTCTATGTTCTTACTTTCTCCTCCTTGCCACCTACTTTAGTGACTGTCTTCCCCACTAGAATATAAACTCCTAAAGGGCAGGGCTTATGCCTACTAATTCTAGTGTGCGCTCTCAAGCACTTGGCACAGTACTCCGCACAGCGCAGCTGGTCAGTAAACATGGTTGGTTGGTTGACTGATTGACGGAGAGACGTAGGTAGCGAAGCAGAGCCCTACCTTTTAGTGCCCAGGACCCAGCTGGGTCAAGATGTACCAATCTTTCTCCCCCAACACCTCCACGGGTCAGAGAGTTACAAAGGCAGCACTAGCTTGTTCGCCCGTGGGAAAGCAGGTTAGTACAGTGCTCTGCCCCCAGTAAGCGCTCAATAAATACGTCTGGTTGAACGAAAGCAGCTTCCCGGCCCACGGGGGGCCCTTCCACCCCGGGGGAGAGAGAGAGAGGCCAGAGGCCTGCACTTTTGAAATGTCAAAGCTAGGTGGCGCAGTGAGTTAACACAAAAGATGCCCTCCGCAAACGGTAAGGGCTTAGGGGGCAAACTTGCCCATGGGCCTCGGAGCCCAGGCAGAAGGGGGCCAGGGTATCCGGGGCCAGTTCGTACGCCAGGGAAGTGAATGCACATTCCCCAAATCTGTCCCGTGAACTGTTGCTGCTGAAGAGGGAGGGGGCAGTGGGGCCGGCGCTGGGGGAGTCCTGGGGAGCTGGGGGGAAATGCAAGGGCAGGGAGGAGCTGGAGAGTCGGGCTGGGGCGGGGGGGGGGGGGGAAGAGGCAAGAGCCACAAGGCACTGGATTTTGCACTGGGGAAGGAGCCGGCTCAGGCTGCTGCGGCCTCCTCTGCCAAATCCCGTGATGTGAGGGGCTGAGCTTCCCGTTCTCATTGATTAGGAACAGCTTGCGGTGCGGGGGCCGGAGGAAGGGGGGCGGAGGGCTGTGTGGAGAAGAGGTGGGAGGGCCGCTGCTTGCCAGGTGCACGGACTGATCTGATGGAGAAGAGAGCAGCGTGCCTCCCTTCCACCCACCCTTCAGATTGCTTCGGGGGAGGGGGCTGCTCGGGGGCTGCAGGGAGGAAGAGTAATTCAGTGAGCCCGGGAGGTTCAGCTTTCTGGTCACAGGGCCCCACCCCTGCTCTGCCTCCCAGAATCTGCAAACCCGGCAGCTGTGAGTCACTACTGCCAACCACATAGAGAAAAATGGGTTTCTATGTTTATGTGCACGCATGTGTGCATGTGTGTGCTTGCCTGGGCATTTCTAAGGGCATCTGTGTGCCTGTGTCAGTGGCTTCACATAAATACACATGAGTTTGTACACATCTGTGCGTGCGTATGTCTGTGCATTTATGGGACTGGGAGTGTGAGAGTGTGTGTGTGTGTGTGCAATGAACTACAGGCTGAACTGCACACACAAACACACACACTATCTCTCTCCAGCCTCCCAACAGCCCAGACATGCCCTGGCTCATGATAACCAAAATGAAAAAAGTTTTTCATCTCTCAAGGAGCAAAGAAAAAAGAGAAAGCAGACACCGGGAAGGGAAGACAGAAAACCAAAAAATACAGTCAGAGAGGGAAGGAGAAAAGGCAGGGGGAGGAAAAATCCCTGCACTGCCGGCAGTGGCCTGGTCTGGGCACACCCTCCTGCACAGAGAAAGGCCCCTTTGTTCAGCAGGGAGGTTAGACGAGGTGAAGCCCAGCTCCTCAGCTCACTCCCCCCGCCCCCTCTCCCCCCCCCGACCCTCCACTGCCTCCGACCCCATGCAGCATGGCCCAGCCTCAACCTTGGCCCTTTTTTTGTAGGCTCGGGGCAGTACCTGACCTGGTCCAGCCAACAGCTCTTCCCAACCTCAACACTAACCCCCTAAATGTCTTTCTTCAGCACTGACCTACTTTCTACCTGGTAATGGGGCGAGGACCCAGGCCACAGCTTGCCAGCCCAGGAACATGGGGGAAGGATGTCAAGGCTCCTGCCCTCCCCGGGAAGCCTGATTCATAGCCTTAGTTCTCCACAACTACGGGAGCAACCTTCTCTACCCTCCCGGTTTCCCTGTCCGGCTGAATGGGAAGACATACTGCACATGCAGTGAGTTGGGTAGGATCCCCATACCCTTCCCCTTGCAGCAGAGGGCCCATACCCTCTTCTCTAGGTTCCCATCAAGTAGGACACTACCAAACCCCACCACTTCCCTGAAAGCTGGCTGCCTGGTAGGCACATATTAATTAATGTTGGTATTTGTTGAGCGCTTACTATGTGCAGAGCACTGTTCTAAGCGCTGGGGTAAACATAGGGGAATCAGGTTGTCCCACGTGGGGCTCACAGTCTTAATTCCCACTTTACAGATGAGGGAACTGAGGCACAGAGAAGTTAAGTGACTTGCCCACAGTCACACAGCTGACAAGTGGCAGAGCTGGGATTCGAACTCATGAGCCCTGACTCCAAAGCCCATGCTCTTTCCACTGCGCCACGCTGCTTCTCACATATGGAGTGTCTATATCAGCCATGTCCTTAGCCCCTCCCTTGAGAAGGGCAGAGAAGGGGGAGGCTGGACCCTAGTGGATTCCTGTCTGGTTGCTCCGGCCCAGACAGGAGCTGAGGGGAAGGCAGAAGGGAAAGCCCCTGTGCTCTCGAGTTACCAAGGACAGGAGTGTGGGTTTCAGAGGAGTGGGGTGGAGGACAACTTTACTCAGCACCACCTGGAGGGACCATTATCATCACTAAGCAGAGAAGCTGGGAACCCTTGAGTCAGGCCTACTGAGTAGTGGGGAAGTGGCATGCCCTGGGTGTGTTCACCCTTTCCTGTCCCCAGACTCTTCCTGAAGCCGAGAGAGGGTTAATCCAGAGCCGATCAGTCCAAAACACTAACAAACAAACCCCACATCCAGCTCGGGTGGGGAGCGATATTTTTAAACCCTTCACCTTTGCTCTGTGCTATTTCTATTTCTGCGGGAGCCCAGAAGTGCCTAGCAGCTCCCTTCTCTGACAGCAACATCATTCCCCCCAGATCAGGGAAGAAGGGGGGGGATCTGGGGAGAGTGCTGGCCAAGGAAGGGGGCAGGAGGATGAGCCCCTTTAGCACATCTTGCCCCAGTCTTCCCTCAGAAGCTGGGCTTCCTACTCTAAGTCAATCAATCAGCAATATTTATTGAACACTTAGTGCGTGCAGAGCAGTACACTAAGCGCTTGGGAGAGTACAATGCAAAAGAGTTGATAAACATGACCCCTGCCCATAAAGGGCTTACAGTCCAGAGGGAGGAGATATATTCTTCCCCAACCAGAGCCTTTTGGAGTCTTCCTAGGAAAGCGATATTCTCTCCATACACACTCCCCCCAAAGCTCCAGAAAGTGACTCTATGATGAGTGACTTTTGAGCTGAGAAATGAAATGTTCCTGGGGAACACAGAAGACTGGAAGACTCCTTTTCCCAAGACTAATAATCAGCACCCTAGTACCCAAGAACTGGAACCTTTTCACCTTTCCCTATCTTTTTTGTAGTCTTATCCTGGGGCATTTACCCCATCTGTCTTGGGCATGCCCTTTTTGAGCTATTCCCCCTTTATACCAAGGGATGAATTGAGTCTCAGAGAATCTCAGCCCTTTGCTGAGAGGGAGGGGGAGCCTCTCTCTCTACTCCCAGAGCCACAAACAGAACCCAAAAGCCCTGGCTCCCAGCCTCCAACCACCACAAGAGTAACTAAAAAAGTGATGGGAAGAAGCGAAAGGCAGAGGGTTGCCTGGCTTGGGGACCAAACGTCATAGGTAGAGAGGTGGGTGGGGGTGTTGTTCTGGTGAGGCTGTTCCGTAGGGATCCGTGGCAGCTGGAATTGTGTGCAAGTCTGAAACTTCCCCCTGAAATCATCTTCAAGAGGCTGTGACTCCAATACACGATGTCCTGCCAGCCTCCAACCCGCCACCCCACCCCCCCAGCCCTTTTTAATTCAATTAAACTAAGGACAGACTTCCCAGATCTCTGTGTGTGTGTTTGTACATGTGTGAGTGAGTGCATGTGTGGACGAATGCGGGAGGTGTATCTGTGTGTTTTGCTTATGTAAATGTTGGTGCCTATGTGTACTCTATCCCTCTCTTCTCTCACACTTTGGATTGAAACCCCAGAGTACTGACTGATATCTTAGACTTCAACTATTTACAGGCCTAGTTCCCACCTCGACCTGTTAATCTAGAAAGGAAGACTGGAAGCAGCATCCGAGGCTGGTTGACTAACGGTCAAGTCCGGGAGTTAAAGAGAGCCCAAAGAGGGCTGGCTGCAGAGGGTCCATTTGGCTGTTCCCTCCCATGGAAACTATTGAGAGATCTTCAGCGACCATATTGATTCCTGGCCTGAGGGCAGTTCTGGGCCCTAAATTTTGAGGGGGCCTCAAACTGTTTGCAGCTGTCAGGCTTCTTAACCTTGGAATGAAAGCAGCATCTTGGTGGTGGTGGTGGTGGCGATGTTGATGGTGGTAGTGATGATGGTGATGATGGTGAAGGAGGTGGTGACTGCTGCTTTTGTGGCTTGGCAAAACGGGGCCTCGTGTCACCATCTCCACCCCACCCATTTCTAGGACATGCTGTCTAGAAGATATTTCTGGGAGTACATGCCCTGGAAAATCTTGGAGTATAGAACCCCCCCTTCACAATTCCCTTAGCCCTTCTCTCCCCCACCCACTTCCATTTCTGTTGGTGTTCAGAACTACCAACGACCCTCCTTAGGCCTCACACCCTCATTGGAAGGAAGGGGGCCTTAGTTGACATTTCACATGAAGAAGTGGATTTTCTGGCTCTGGCCCTACCTTGGGTCCAGACCTGGAAGGGAAGTGAAGAATGTAAAAGCCCTTTAGGTTCTACCCAAGGATTTGCTGCTGGGCTCCTGAGCCCAGGAAGGGACTGATGGGTGAGGGCAAACTTTGCTCAGGGCCTGAGCTTCCCCCTCACCCAGAGCTGGAACCTAAATTAAAGCGCTGGTTCCTGATATGAGGGAGGCAGATGGCAGGTGTGGCCCCAACCAGAGAAGGGAAAACTGAGAATCAGCAGAGATGGGATGGTACTAGCAAAGGTGAAGGTAGTTCCAGACCACTTCATCAACCCCTTTCCATTGGTACCTGTGTACTACGCTACTAACCGCCCATCAGCACGGAGGAAACATTCTGAGTCCCTGACTCCCAGCTGCCTCCAAATTGAAATTCCTCTGGGCACAAGAGAGGTGGCAGGCTGGGGTTGGGGCCTCTAGACTCTTGGATATCCCTGGACCCCAATCTTCTACTCTCCCTGCAGTTTCCTCCCTTTCCACACTCCCTCCTCCTCCTCCCAAATCCTTTCCCTTACTACTTGACTCATTCATGCAGCCATCTCTGGGTGGTGGCATTCCGCCCCTGCCTAGCAGCCCGAGCACCGACCCCGGCTCCCTTCGCCACCACCTCTCTCCAAATTCTGCTCCTGGGAGCTTGTCTCTCCGACTGGGCCCCTCCAGGAGCCTCCAACAGCCCCATTCCGGGAGCGGAGCCAACGAGCCGGGAGGAGTATTTTTATAAGTAGAGGAAAGAAAAAAAAAGTGTGTGTGAGTGTGTGTGTGTGTGCTTGTGCGTGCGCGCGCGCGCGTACACACACAGAGACACACTCACACACTCACACTCGGTCTCCAGGTAGTTTGTAAATGCGGCAGCGCGGGCAACTGAAACATCAGCGGGGCAGAGGGACAGGAGGATGAGAGAGGAAGGAATTGAGGCTAGAGCGTTTCTTGTCGGCCCAGCCTAGCCCTGCCCAACAACTCTACTTGATAACAGATTGTGGAAGCCTTGACTTCTCCCAGCCGCGCCCCACCTCACTAAAAATGTCCGTTTCTTGCCCGCCCCCCGCCCCCTCCCCCCCCGGCCACGTGGAAAACCGGCGGTTTCTTGGCGCCCGCGGGAATCTGTCAAATGGCGGCTCTTGCCTTTCTCCCGCCTCCAGCAGCATGAAGTCCCGCGGTTTCCACTGCTCCCGCAACCCCTGCATGAGGTCCGCATGAGGACGAAAAGCCAAGGGCCGGGAGCAAAGGGAGATGCCGGAGGAGCCGTAATGGGTCCGGCCAGGGTCGGCCAGTCGCTCGGGCCCGGGGGAATCGGGTTCGGGCGGGCGCGGCAGGAGCGCGAGCTGAGCCCCCAGCTCGTAGCCCTCGGCGCGCAGCTAATGGGAGGCTGGCAGCGGCAAATTGTTGTTTACTTTTAATTAAGTAAACAATGTTGGCTTTCCCGCCTCCTCCCCTGCCATCCCAGCTAGTAATTTGGGGGATGACAATGGGGTTGCTTCCTTCCTCCTGCCTCCCTCCGCTGAGTTCACGCTTGCTTCCTCGGCTTTGCGCTGCCGCCGCCACCTTCGCTACCACCGCCGCCGCTTCCATCACCGCTGTGGTCACCCAGACAAGGGTCGAGGCCAAGTAGAGCCCGGGCCGCGAGGCCGCAGAGCCCCACGAAGGAAAAGAGGGAGAAGGGCCACCTGAGCTTACTGGGAAACAGGCACACCCGGAGGCTGGCGGGGGGTTGCGGGGAGGGGGGACGGGACACAGTGGGGGAAAGGGGAGCAGCTACTCCCGCGGTGGAGGTTCGCTCCCCACCCAGGGTTGCTCGGAGAAGAATCAGCAAGAAAGCGATCCCGTCCCGGGCCCCATGAGCAGAAACCTCTACGTGTCAGGAAACGCGCAGTAAGGTTGGAAAGCCAAGTAGGGTGACGGGTGCGAATTTATGGCGATGCCACTGTAACATCAGCAGATTCTTCCCTCTTTTATCCGTATCCCACCTCCAGGAGACAGGGAGGAGGAAAAAGGGTGTCTTTTTTTTTTTTCCCCCGAAGAGGGTCGGGAGAAACCGCGGCCCCGAGTTAGAGGAGACTTGGGCCAGGGTCGCGGGTGTGTCTGGAAAGAAGGCAAGAATCCGGGACCCCTAGTTCCCAGATTCTCTACTCGAGAGCCTCCCGTACCTCCATCCAGCCCAGGAGACCGAGCATCCCACCCGCCTGCTGGAGAGAGAGGACAGACGAGTAGGGCCGGGGAGGAAAGGCATGGCTGAATGAGAATCTGGTGGGGCTAGTGTTGGCCGTCCGATCGCCAACTGGCCGTTGAGTTTCACCAGATTGTCTCAGCACTGCCTGCCTCCGGCCCCAGTTCCCCTGTCCCGTCCCCGTCCCGTCCCGCTCTCCCCCCCTCACCCCCCCTCCACGATCACATCCCTGGGCGGGCTCGTCCCTCGCACTTCTCTGGTCAGAAGGACAGAGCCGGGGCTGGCCAGAGGGGGGTCGGGGAGGACCTTTTAAGGGGTCACACCTCTGATCCCCACTAGCCACCTCCCTGGATGGGAAAAACAATCCGAATGAGGCGTCCTCGGAGCAAACCTGGGGACCCCATAGCTGAGTGCAGCGAAGCCTACGGAAGAATTGGGGCGGGGGCGAGAGGGAGGAGATACGGTCCCATTTGACGGGGCTTGAGCTCCCTCCTCCTGTCTCGACGCTCCCGGTTTCCCGGGTGTGGGTGGTGGGGGGCGGCTCCTCGCCCCCAAGTCGTGTGGCCCACCCGGGGTCCCCCGCCCCCTGCTCCCCGGGGCGGGGATTGCGGCGGCGACGCCGATCGGGGCTGGTTGCAATTTCAGCCGCAGAGCCGGGCCCCCGAGCTGGAAGCAATTTTCTCATTAGGACCCCGGGGCTCACCCGTCGGTTCTCATCCCTCACTCGCGTCCCGCGAAACCGCACCCCACACGCCTTCCTCGCAACCCTTCTTCGCAGCCCGATCACAGACACACGCACAGGCACAGAGCGAGACACAAACGCACACGCACCCAGAAGGAGCCACACAGAGATCGAAGTACATACTCACACAAGCGCACAGAGACCGAGAGGAGTATATACACTCACTCGCAGAAACATACAGATACGCATTAACCTGGCGACACCCTCCAGATAGCTGCACGCTCACACCCACAAGCGTGCGCGCTCGGACACAGAACCAGACTTGGGTGGGGGAGAGAGGAAGACAAAGTTATCTGGCCTGAACCCTACACCCCCATCCTCCGCCAAGACAGTGGCCTCCAGGGGCCCTGCCCCAGCCCTCCCTGCCCTGTCCGCAGCCGGATGGGCAAGGGGCGGGTGCCGAGTTGCGAGACTCTCAGCCCAGTTCTTAGTGGGACGGGGACCCGGGCTAGCTCCCGCCAGTTTCTCCCCTCTCCCATCCCCCCACCCCGCCCCGCCCCCCCTGGTGATCTGGGACAGCAAGAGTCTCCGAGATGGGAGGCCTTTCACGAGGGGCAGGGAGGGCCGTTGTCGCCTTGCGGGGATCGGGGGATGACGGGGGGGAAGAGGCCCAAAGGGGAGGTGCAAAGATCAGGCAGGGTCCCAGTGTCTGCGTTCTACTTTCAGCTCCTCGGCCTTGAACGTGAAGCGCTTCCCACCCAAGCTACGGGGGGTAGACTCAAGGCTCATTGGCATCCCGCCTCCGGAGCCCGCGCCGCTCCCGAGCCCTCTCAGCCTCGTCTAGAGAACTCCTCTCCTCCCGCAGGCCCACTTGTCCGCCTGGAATTGGCTGGGAAAAGCCCATCGGAACTCGGGAGCCAACCCCCCTCCCCCAGCTGGGCCACGGGCTGCTCCGGCCGGGCCGACGGCTGCTCGGTGCGGGAGGGTGGTCCGGGCGGGGAGCCGGGGGGCCGGGGGCCCCGCGAGGGGCGGCTCCGCTCTCCGCAGACACATGTGGTTGGATTTAAAAAGCTATTAGGGGAGAGAGAGAGGCGGTTGGCGGGAGCGGCGGGGCCCGGCCCTCGCACCGACCGAGCGGGAGCGGGAGCGGGGGGGTGGCGGGGGGGCCCTCGGGGGAGGTCAGATGCCGAGGCGGTGAGCTCAGCGCCTCCCTCGCCTGTCGCCCCCTCCCTTTCTCCCTCCCTTTCCCCCCCCCCCCCGACCCACGGCCTCCGGGGTCCCTACTCCCCAGGCTGGAGCGGAACCAGGGCTCAGGGCAGGGGAGCTGCGCCCCCACTTCGATTGGCTGCAGGCTTCAAGAGGGGGCAGCGGCCAGCAGGAGGCCCGGAGGAGCACCGTGCTCCAGGCCGGTTTTCCTGGAGACTGGGGCCCACCCCGTGCTTAGGGGGCGAGGGGCAAAGTCGGGGTGGGGGGGAGACTGGCACAGCCTTCCTGCCCTCGGCCTGCCGTCCCCTTTCGTCCCCTCCCCTCCTCCGCCAAAGCGAGGCCGGGCGAGGACCTGTGGGTGGGGGTCTTCTGTAGCGTGCGCCGGGGCCGGGAGGCAGAGGGCGGGGGAGCTGGCCCCACCCGTCACGGGGCCGAAGAGAACCGACGGAAAGTTCCCCGGAGCCGCCAGCTTGTAAAACGCTCTTTTTCTTTCCAAATTATGAAAAGTTTTTTAACGAGGGGAAAAAGGCCAGAACAGCGATCCAGGTTTTCATTAGGAGTGGTGTGTGTGTGTGTGCGTGCGTGCGTGTGTGTGTGTGTCTGCGGATGAGGGAGTAAGAGGCTCTGTGACTGTGAATATCAGTGAGACTGTGTGTATATTGCTCACTTTTCGATTATTTGTTCTTTTCTGAAAGGACACCCTCCCCCTCCCGTTCTGTCTTCCCTGTCCCTCCCCCGCCAGGTTCCCTCCGCCCCTCCCTGCTTCGCTCCCGTTACTTTCAGGCTCAAGGAGCCCGTGCAGCGCAGCCTTCACTGCGCCCCGAAATGATTCCCCAGGTCCCGCCAAAGCTTTTCCCACCTCTCTCTGGGAGAGGTCGGGCCGAGCTGGGCTCGGGGTTTGGGGGTCGGAGCCGGGGCCCGGGCCGGCGGAGCTCCTCCCCTGAGCGGCATCCCACTAAACCCAGGCCGAGCTACCCGCTTCGGGAGCGGGACCCTTTAGGCGTTCCTGCTGCCCCCAGGCCCAGTCCCCCAGTGCCCTCCTTCCCAGGGATGGTCTAGGATCCTGGGCTCTGTCGTCCAGCACACAGCCCCCTTCGTCCTGCCCGCCCCATTCTGCCCGT
Source organism: Ornithorhynchus anatinus (assembly GCF_004115215.2). NCBI lineage: Eukaryota > Metazoa > Chordata > Mammalia > Monotremata > Ornithorhynchidae > Ornithorhynchus > Ornithorhynchus anatinus. The sequence goes on from NC_041750.1 coordinate 8,981,497, forward strand.
CCCGAGCACATCCCCGCTTCCCAAATCACCATCGCCCCCTCGGGGCGGAGGGAAACTGAGGCAGCGACTGATGTGGGCTTCAGGGGCCCCGAACGAGCTTCACAGCTCTCCTTCCTCCCCCGCCCCTCCCGCAATCATCTTCTCCCCCAACCCGACCATCGCGGAGAACCGGGAGAGCAGCTTGAGACTTTGGGGGGCTCGTGGAAGCAAAAAGGAAAGGTCCCAGGATGGGGGAGCCCCAGATCAGAGCCCCTGGCGGCCCGGAGAGGAATCGGGCCAAGTCGGGCAGGGGGCCGGCCGGGGAGCAGAGGGATCCGAGCGCAGGAAGCACGCGAAGAATGCGGCTGGCTACCGGCCAGCGGACCTGGGCCACAAAGAGCCCTTTGTTTGTGTAGGGTCTCCGGGGAGCGTGCAGTCGCAGGGCGGAGAGCTGGGTAGCGGGGGTAGGGCAGGGGGAAAGAGCGCCCCCTATGATGGGGGGGGGGTGTCTGCTTTCCCCCTCACCGCCACCGCACGCTACCCACGGATTCCGTTGGGTCAGCCGGTGCCTTCTACGCAGCGGCCGAAATGAGCCTTCTTCCTGGTGTCCAAGGTGAGCATGGTCGGAGGGAGCTGGGGAAGCCCATGAATCTGCAGGCGGGACTGAGCCGCCCCCCACTCCCCGCCCTTTTTCCAGACACAGTTTAGTTCCTTCTTCCCTGGTCTCCGTGAGGGCTTGAATGAGATTTTCACTCCCCATCTGCCCTCATTCCTGAATTGGAAGCTACTTGGCACTACTTGCTGGGTATGTCCCTAGTATCTCACCCCTCCAACTAGTTACATCCCTGGCCTGCCACTTTCTCCCTGCCTCCCTGTCTGGAGTGGACAGAAACTTTCCCTCCTTCCAGGAGAGAAATAGAGGCTCTTTAGGCACTGCCATTGAAGGAACGAGGGCATCAAGTTAAAACAAAATGGGAGGAGAGACCGGGAGCAGTAAGAGAAGGGAGCCGCTCCAGCCTACCCTGCCCCAGAGGCTGAATGGCCCCTGTGCACCCTCTGTCATTGCCCATCTACCCTGTGCCCACCGTGTGCCTAGTTGACTTTCCCTAGGAAAGGAGAGAAGCCTCTGAACCCCTCCCCCCTACACCCTCCTCCCAAAATCACAGGCCCTGTTGGACCCCTTCCTGGCATCTGGAAAAGTTTGGGAAACTTAAAAAAAAAAAAGGATTAGAAATTTTTTCTGCCTCTCTAAGCCCTGCCAGCGGGCTGGAACTAGGAGAGAGGAGAGGGGAGAGGGGAGAAGAGAGAGAGGCTGGTCCTGGGGGGGTCACAGAAGTGAAGCCCTCTGAGGTGCTGCTGCCACAGAATTTAATTCCCATCCCAGGCCACTCATTGCACGCCACTCCCATCAAAGCATACCCAACGACTGGCAAGAAATATGCCAAACTCACCCAATCCACCCAGCACACACGCTCACATACCCCCCCCCCCACTCTCTCCAACACACACACACACACACACACACATACATACACAGGCCTGTGGCTGCATTTCTCTGCTGAGCTCTACCAGACAGCTCCCTACCCAGGACCTTCCCCTTTCTCCCCTCGCCTACAGGAACAAGCTGTCAGACAGATGTGAGCCTCCCAAAACAGCTGGGGCCCCAGCCGGGGAAAGAAGGGGCATATTTCAGGCCCAGAGTCAAACTGCAGGATAGCTGTGGGGAGAGGCATTGAAAAGCTGTGAGAGAGAGAGAAAAAGAGAGAGTAGTGGGAGGCACAGCCATGAAGTTCAGGACAGAGGAGCCTGATCCTGGAGATGGAGAAGGCTGGGGACTAGAGGAAGTAGAATGGGGAGGGGGGCTGAAACTCCTGGTTCTGTTCTTCATCCCTTCCTTACCGGCCCTCACTGTTTTCACTGTTAACAGGTTGAGGAGAATACTGGGGTAGGAAAGGGAAGTGAGGGAGCTACAGGAGCAGCTCCCATGTGCTCTATTACTTTGGAATGGGTGCTCAAATCAGGCTCTCTCCAGAGCGCAGGCCACCACCCCACCGTACATCCAGGACGGATTTGTTCTGCTGGGATAAAACAAAGTGCCGAGAAGCTGGCCTGCTAGCCTGGGCAAGCAGTAAGAAAAGACCTAGTGGCAAAGTCCTATGTAAGACTAATAATAATAATAATGATAATTAATAACAATAATTATGGCATTTGTTAAACACTATGTGCCAAGCATTGTTCTAAGCGCTGGGATAGATAAAAAGTAACCAAGTTCTCCCACGTGGGACTCACAGTTTTAATCCCCATTTTACAGATGAGGTAACTGAGGCACAGAGAAATTAAGTGGCTTGCCAAAAGTCACACAGCAGATAAGTGGTGGAGCCGGGATTAGAACCCATGTCCTCTGACTCCCAAGCCCATGCTCTTTCCACTAAGCCATGCTCCTTCTCCAAGAAGGAGGTGGGGGTGGGGGGAAAGGAAAGTCAGAGGGAGAGGGAGTCGGTGTAGGAGGGAAACCACAAATATGAGACCAGGATACAGAGGGAGGTTGTGGAATCACCTACCCTGGAGATCGCTGTAAAAGCACTTGTTTGGGATGGTTATGAAGATCCGTGCCAGCCCTAGGACTATAAATTCCTTAAATCCGACCCTGATCCCATCCCTAGTTTATTATAAAATGATACTCAGATTGATCACAAACTCACCAGAACCCCTGCCAGCCTGTCCCCCTACCCTGCCAGTAATAGGTCAAGATCATTATCCGGCTTTCTCAGTCTTCATGGGTCTACAGACTGTAAGAAGGAATGCTGGCCAAGCACTGATCTTTTCAGCTACCCCCATAGCTAAAACACCATCTTCATTGTCATATATGAACATGAAGAGTAATTACTTTATTTATGCATATGCACACACACCCTTACACACACACACACACACACGTATCAACTTTTAATTTTCCCACAGAGGTGATGGAGATTTTACAGACAGAGAAAGCAGAAAGAGTGCCAGGCAGGCTTCAAAGAGCTCACAGGACAAAAAGACCAGGATTTGGAGTCCTTTAGGTTCTGTGTCGAAACTCTTTGCTCATTTCAGCTTTGCACCGAGGTTCTCCAGTCTTGCCAGAGACCTGGAATGAGCAAGGCTGGAGCAAAAACAATGTTTTCACCTCCCACAGCTGGAAACCCAAGGGGGCAAATGGCCCCATCACTCCCATGGAGTTGACACGTATGTATACATATATACGCATGGCTATTACTGCCTTCTCCTTGTCCATATATAGTACATTCTAAGTCTTTTTCCCACTTCCTCCACTCTCCAATCCTCTCTAAGCCCAGACTCTGGCTCTCTTGCTCCTATGATACATGAATCCTCTGGCCACACACAGACACAGCCACTCTCAAGCAGGAGGGAGCTTAGACATTTCTCCGCTTCTTGCCTGACTATCCATGTCCAGATTTCAGAGGAGATAGGCTCAAAGTAGTTTTGGACCATACTAGGGTGGGCATAATTCTGCCTGAGGGGTGAGGGTGGGGGATCCCATCCAACTGCCAACTGATTCTATCTGGCCCTCCACTATGTCAAGCAAAAGGAACATACAGAATTTTATGAATGTATGTGGGAATGACATAAAGAGTTCTCTATACAATAAATACCTTAACTGTGTCATTGGTAGGAATTGGGAACCCTAAATGTGTGCAGCCTTCCAACAGCCTACTGAAATTTAGGAAGAAGCACTCCGGTCCAAATAATTGTCCACTCCTGATCTAGATGGACCCCAGGGTGACCTCTTAGATATCAAGAAGTTCACCACCTGTATTCCCCCAGATTCCAGATTTACTTGGAAGACAACTCTTTAATACTCTCTAGTTACAGAAATTGCCCTGTCTTTGTTCAGACAATACCTAATGACAGACAGTGCTTATCTAGCTCATGTTCCAGCTTCAACGGCCACACACCCCACCACACACACCTCTTTAGCCAGCAGTCACTCTGTACCTGCAAACTGAGATGTGTTAAGCCTAGACCACCAGGAAGGCTAGTATGTAAACCTCCTGCTGGGCTCAACTGGGCCTGGGTCATTCACCCCCCTCCTGGAGTAGGGAGGAAGCCAAAAGGGAGCAGCCAGGGACCCCAAAGGAGGGAAAGTTTAGGGAGAGTGAAGGGAGCAGAAAATCAGGACGAGGAAAAACAGAGAGGGGAAAAAGAGAGAGAGCAAAGAATGCAGGCTGGAACAGGAGAGCCTAAGAGGGGCTTTGGCCCAATCAAGGGGAGGGGGGAAAGAGGGAGGGGAGAGAAGAGGAGAAAACTGATAACTGGCTCCAGCGAGAGGCTCAGAAATTGCTAGCAGTGCCTCGTTTCTGGTGAAGTTTCCCAGAGCCTCTGTCCCCTACTTCTCCCCTTACCAGTTAGGGATTGCAGAGCCTGGCTCAATCAAGAGACTCCTCCTCCTTCCTGCTGCCATGGCCCTAGCACCTGCCCCGGAGCCAGGGTTGTGTTTCTCTAACCCATGGGGCCTGTTGACACAAATTAGTATCAGAGGTCAGGGGTCAATAGGGAAGGATCTTGGGGTCGGGACCTGAACAACTGAAGCCATAATGAGCCACGTGGGGAAGAGGCCCTGGCTGGGGAGAGAGCCTGCAGGAAAAGAGAGGATGTATTGATATCCTCTGCCTAGGAGAGGCAGGAACAGGGCGGTCCACTACTGTATGTTTCTGCAAGGACATGAGACCTTCGGAGAATGGGTGTGAGAGGCCGGCAGAACTTACACACTTCTCCCCTTTACCACCAGGGTTTCCCTTCTCCAGGATGGCTGGCCGTCTTCTGCCAGGACCAGGCCTCTAGCATGCCGTTCCAGGAGGCTGTGATGAGTTAAGGCTGAAAATTACAGGGAACTGAATTGGCCCAGGCGTTCCTCACCTTTCAGCTCCAATTCCTGGTAGCCACAATGGAAAGCAAGGGCACCAAATGGATGCCTGGCATAGTGGCAAAGGAGTTGACCAAATGGTAGCCACTTTTTTAGGGGTTGAGCGTACAGTCTGTAATTCAGAGATTCCCTTCCTCCCTTCCCACAGTACAGTGGAGTTCTTCTGGGCCAGTGTGGAGCTGTTCCACATGCAATCTGTTTGGGGTTTCATAATTCCCCAATTCAGATTCCTGCCCCAAAGGGAGCCAGAAACAGAGCTGAGGCTGGGGAGGGTCCGGTTCTGCCCGAGTCCATTTGGTTCCGGTTGGAATCAGGCTTGCCTGAGGAAGGCACCTCTGACCCCCAGGATCTCAGGAATATTAAATTAGTTACAATTCCTCATAGGGTTCTGAGTGACTGTGGACTTGGGCTGGCCCTGATGGGGGAATCCTGGATCAAACCAAACCACTGGCTCATGAACAATAATTTGACACCCCTTGTCTCTCTTACCCAAAAAGGGGGAGTCATGAGCCCACATATCTTCCCGGAATCTGCAAGACTGGAGGTCTCCTGGGCACACCTGGGATCCCCAGAATTCATTGCCAATGGGAGCAGACACCCAAAACCCACAGGATATCCCCAAGCTAGCTGGGATCTGACCTGAACCAAAAGGATTTTGGATTCAAAACTGGTGGGTTGACAGCAAATTGGCTCACTGTTTCCATAATAATAATAATGTTGGTATTTGTTAAGCGCTTACTATGTGCCAAGCACTGTTCTAAGCACTGGGGTAGATAGAGGATAATCAGGTTGTCCCACATGAGGGTCACAGTTGATCCCCATTTTACAGATGAGGTAACTGAGGCACAGAGAAGTGAAGTGACTTGCCCACAGTCACACAACTGACAAGTGGCAGAGCTGGGAGTCGAACTCATGACCTCTGACTCCGAAGCCCAGGCTCTTTCCACTGAGCCACGCTGCTTCCCACGGAGCAGTGTTGACTTGACATCCTCCCCTGACTGGGGCCAGCTAGGGAGGCTAGCGCAGGAAGCGTCATCAAGGCCATGCATTTTTTGCTGCTCCAGGAGCCCCTACTTATAGATTTGGAAACTGAGCTTGGAAGAAAGCAGGAACAGTCACTAGTTTGGGGGGTGGAAAGGCGAGAGAGAGACAGAGAAACACAGAGAGAAGGAGATGAGATTCTCTTCTAAGGTTGGATTCAAGGGAGCCCCAACAAGAGAGGAGAGCAGAAGCCCAGGGATAGGGGAACCTGCTTCACAAACACGCCTTCCTGATTTTGCCAAGGCACCTGGAGCATGGCTGTCAGCTGTGCCAGGCAACTGCACTTGAGCAACAGACAGAAGTCCCCTTTCCCTCTGCCCAAGTGGCAATGCTGGGCACCACATCCGGCTGGCACTATGCCCAGGTACTTCCACTGGCTCCTCCCCAGATTCTGGTGTGAGTTCCGGCTCTACCTGAGCACCTAGCCGAGTCTGGCTCCCCTCCCCTAGGACACCTGGCAGAAGCCAGGAATGGGTGACTCACTTACAGCCCTCTGGCCCCAAGCGAGGCTGGCAGTGGGAGCTGGGCAGAGCCCCAAACACCTGGCAGGGTTGCCTTGGCCTCACCTCACAGAACTGGGGCTGCAAGTGAGCCCCAGCCAAATCAGCCCAAGTAACTACTTCTGTCTGGCCTTACTGCTACCCTTCAAAGCCCCCAAACACTTTTTCCTTCCATACCCCCAACCCAAATGTACCTGCCTCTATCCTCCCTCCAGCCTAGCTTCCCAGCTCTGTCCCTGTTCCTTCTTGCCTAGCCTTCATACTCTTCTCCACTCCACCTCTGCTGCTTCCTAAAGTGAGGTGGTGCTTCAGGGTGGAGCTCCAACCCCATCTGCTCCAGGGACTTCACCCCAGAGTGTTGGGGCTTCCTGGGAACTCCTTGCATGTAACTATTGCTAACAACAACAGAGTTGCTACTGTGTTCTTTACTCCAGTGGCCAGGGAGCTGCTCCTCCTCCCAGCTCCCACCACCAGCCTCATAAGAAGTGACTCCCTTGCAATGAGGTTGGAGGGAAGAGAGAGAGAGAGAAGCTGCTCTCCCAGTCCTGTCCTCTATACTCTGGTCCCGTTACTCTTGTCGGTCCACACCTCTAAGCGGAACTCTTGTTTGGGATTGGTTGCTTATAAGTTGTGCCTCCAAAAACCGAGTGTCAGGGGTGTCGGTGCTGGGAGCCAGGGCCTGAACTTCCTCGTCCACCAAGCTCAGCTCCAGAGCTTCCTGGAAAGGGAGATGCCTCAACCTCATCCAGCTCATTTTCTCTAATTGCCCCCTTTGGGACAGGAGACTGAGAGTAAGGGCGCTAGGGCTCAGGGGACCAAGGGGTGATGGGAAAGACAGTGCATATCGTCGAGTCAGAGTGGGAGTTAGGGGGTGCGTGCCAGTCAGCAGGTGTGTCTGCATGCATATGAGTTTCTACGAGTTCATTTACGTGAGTGAGTTCGGGAATGTGTGGATGTGTATGAATTTTTGTATGTAAGCCACGGGGCTTAAAAGCAGCTAAGAGCAGGGGCATAGGGCAGGAACTGTGATGTAAGAGCCTCTAGGGACAGATCCAGAAGGGCCATGTGGCCACAGCTTAGATCCTGATAACCTATCTGTCTGTCTGACTGGCAGACAGACAGACAAAAACACACACAAACTGCAGAGCAGCAGTTTCCTTTGGGGCATTTGGGACCTCACTTTCCCAATCTAGATCACCCCGGGTCCAGTTAAAGTGCACATGCAAGGGGCATTTACACCCTGGGGCTCCAGGGGCCTCAGATTGGCATCTGCCCCTCCTAGAAGTAGGGAAGATCCCTATCACCAGAGCTCAAGCCGCTCCTTCCTTTTTCAGAAACCACTGCGGCTCCCCAGCCCTGGGGGCCCTCTGAGTGCGGCCTGGCAGGCGAGAGGGGTCTGATAATGACAACACGCCTGGAATCAGGACACCTGGGTTCTCTTCTATTCTTCGATGGCCCCTCCTACCTCTCAACCCCCTCCCAACTCTCTGGCTCCTTCGATTGACAGCTCCTGTTTGCTGGTCCCTGCCCAAATGAGGACAGATAGTGGCAGGCCTCTGGGCTATTCAAAACAATAAAAAAACAACAAATTGTCATCCTACTGGTCCTTTAAGAGTTTTAGCCCCAGGCTGGTTTGAAGTCGTCTGTGTCCGTTGTCCTCGTCCCCACCTCCTCCTGCCCTCCCCATCTTGGGTTTAGAAGAAGAAGAATCTAGATTTATGTGGGCCATCCAAGCCCATGTCCTGGGAGGAACAGCTGAGAAGGGAGAAGGATTGACATGGAAACCAGCTTCAAACACATTCATACACATAAATCAGACACTCACATAAACACAGCAGCACACAGTCACAAAAACATACAGATACACCTCACAGATAAATGTGCACACAAATGCACAGAGGAACTCACACAGAGTGGCACAATCACACACGCGCACACATATAATCACACACACAGGCACTCATACACACACACACACACACACACACAGCCTATTTACTGCAAATTTACAAAACAAAAATTCAACTCCCAATATTTGACAAGTATCCCCTCCCTTCTTGTCAGGAGCAATCCCTCCTGCATGGGGGTCTCCAGCGATGAGCAGCACAAACCCCAGGAAGAAATAGGGAAGAAAAGGAGAGCGAGTGAGAAGAGAGATGGTAAAATTATATGGTTGGAGCTGTCAAGAAAAAAAAAGAAAAGTGACTCCACTATTAGGGTTGCGGTGTGAAACGCCGAATGCACAACAGCCGAAAATCTCAGCGCTTTGTCTACAGAAAAACAAAAAACATGGCAGCTGAGCGGTGGGAGGAGGGAGGGGAGAAGGCTGAGAGAACAACCAGAGTAATAGCCACATACCAGAACACATACACACATATTCCAGTGCATATTGCAATACACAACATGCTACAATTTAACCAGGCCCTACATCACCCACATGCCCTAACATATCCCCACACAATACACATATCTGAGCCATAACCCAGCCTACTTCACTAACCCCCTCTCTGCCACACTTCACTCCAGGCCCCTGTATGGTCATGCCCTCCCTGTAAACACAAACAAGTCCCCACACAAACACAATGCCACCTGCATGTTGCTCTTACTGTTCTCCAGGGCTAGTGAGATAGTAAGGAAGGCAAGGGAGTGGGGGTGGGGAAGTGAGGTCTGGACCAGGAGGCCTGGGATGAGGCTATAGACTTTAGGTGCCAAAGCATATTGGGCTGAGTTCTCCCTTCCTCCAAGACCACCCCCCAACCCATCCCTCAGCCACAGCACTTACTCATTGCCACCCGGATGAGTCCTCCAAAATTAAGAAAGATGACCAGATATTATTTGCGGCCAAGGAGAGAAGGTGAAGAGATGGACAGGTCTTCCTGGAGGAGTGGCTACGCTAGGTCTTCCTGCCACTCGGATCCCTGATCCTCCTTTTCCACTCACACCCAGTTCCTCCACCTTCTCCCACTTCTTTCCACTGAACAGTAGGTCCACTGCCTTTAGTGGAATGACTGGGGTGGGGTTCTCATTCCACCCCCAAACCAGAGTGGGTGCCTGGGAGGCCTCTGGGGACAGAATGGACCAGAGTAAGGCCTATTCCATCTGTTCAGTCCCACTATTTCCTCACTCCAAACCATAAGCTCTAGCTCTCTTGGATTCTATTATCAAGGGAGCTCAGAAGGTGGGGGAAGGGGAAGAAAGGTGATCCAGATGGTGGAGGAAATGAAAAAAAAGCCTGGGTTTTCCATTCCCCCACCCAGCAAGTGGAGGGGCTGGGGCAGGTATCAGTGTTGGGAACATTTAGATTCCACCACAGGTACCCAGGAGACTACCCTCATCTCTCCTGCCCGCCCTCACCCAGCCCAGGCTCTGCTACCAATTTCCAAGCCCAGCTCTTCAACCCAGTGCCAAGGAACCCACTCTCTTTTCCTTCTTTTGCCCTCACTAGCTCTGCCCCCTCCTCAATGTCATTTCTCTAAGTCCCACTCTTCCCATTCTTTCTCCTGCCTTCCCCCAACCTTTCACTGCCCCTTTTCCACCCTGCAGGGTCAAAGAGCTCTGGCAGGAGAGGGCTACTGCAAAGCCAGCATGTGTGTACTGTAAGCTCGAGTATCATGGGCGCTGGCCTCCTGTCGAAACTCCCCTGTGAGACCCTGAATATTTTCACTGTCCAATTCCTTGTCTCTGCTATTTTTCCTTTCTCCTCCCAGACCCTCTATGTTTCCCTCAATAGTCCAGAATGACCCTGCTCTGACCCTCCGGGTCCTGAATTCCACTGGGGACCCACTTGCCCTTGCTCCACCCCAGAGGTCTCTGCCCTTTACCCTCTTTCCCTGTCCTGGCCTAGTTCAACTCAGCTCAGCTTCCAGGAGGGGCTGTTGTTCCTATGCCACATCAAAACACAGGGCTTTTAATAGCAGCTTCCCATGGGGCCGGGCTCCCCCTCGTCCCCCCGCCTCTCACTCAGCCCTGCTCCTGTCGGCGGAGGCGCAGCGCCCTGTAATTATGGCAATTGTAATCTCTTTTACTAACAGGTAGATTAATAGCGAGGCAGGTTCACAAAGAGCTCAAGAAAGGAGCTGCTCAGCCGCTGAATAGGCTAGAGGGAGCCTGACACATCACAGTGAGTGCATACACACACACACACACACACGTGCGCGCACTCGCTCAGACATACACACATAGTGATACTGACATACACACACACCGACACCCCCATGGGCTCACCCAGACACAGGCATACCCATACCCACCAACTTACACAAATATTTGTACTCTCTGCTACCCTTTAATTCAGGTGCTTTCCATGGATCGCACTATTCCCATTGACATCCCCTACCTCATTTGAGAGACAGCGAGATGGGGAGAAAGACAGAGACTGTCCCCTACTCCTTCCCTTTTTTAACTTCGTCTCCAGCCTCCAGATCCGTGAATTAATTAACTGCTTCCTCCTCTGAAGTTCCCCAAGGACTCTCAGGTTGAGAAGTTAGAGCACATCAATCAGGCTCAGGTAGTCTGGAGAAGATCTGAATCAAGGAGCTTGAACAAGGGGATATAGTTCATCCTGTAGTGGCAAGGGCAGGGGGAACATAGGAACGCCATTCCAAGAACCTCCCCCTCCCCCCCCAAGGAGGGTCATTCCCTAGGGGGATGCAGTACCCTGTCAATCCAGAGGGAAGGGCTTAAAGGACTTTAAATGTCTCTCCCTCCCCACTGTCCTAACACTGTGTATACCAATGATGCTTCCCCACCTCCCCCGATGGGATTCTGGACAGCTCTGGGCCCTGCAACCTAAGGGGCTGCACCCTAAGGGCCAGAGGAAGGGGAGATATGCACAGGGGGAAACATGGAAGGTGTACCTCCCCTTCGAATTGGACAAGATGGGCACACTGGGAAGAGGGCACAAGACCCCAGGAAACACCCTCCTCCATCCCCATGATAACTGATTCAGATAGACCGAGCAGCCCCTTAGGCTGAGCAGAGCACCAGAAAACTGCTCCTAAGCGAAGAGGCAGCCAGGAGAAAGAAGGAGAAAGAGGGGCCCTTAAGATGAGCTGCGGGCTTGTGACTATTCCTGCTGACCCCGCCCCCCAACTGCCCCACAGTCTAGAATCCCATCCACTGATAAGGGTGAGACTCCCTAAGGTCCGGGACCCAGGGCAATTGCCCTGATTGCCCCTGCCCCACTCTAAAAATGGGTCTGTTCCCCAGCATCCTCTTCAGGGGAGTACTGCCATACTGGCCATAACTTCAAGGGCACAATCACAGTGCCCTCATCTCCACTGCAGGGCCAGAGGAAGGGGAGATATGCATAGGGGGAAACATGGAAGGTGTACCTCCCGTTCGAATTGGACAAGATGGGCACACTGGGGAGAGGGCACAAGACCCCAGGAAACACTCTCCTCCATCTCCATGATAACTGATTCAGATAGACCGAGCAGCAATAAAGATAATCCAGGATTGGATGAGAAAGGGAGAGTGCACCTCTTATCAGAGCAGGGACACAGCTACCAAAATTCCTAGGCATAACCCTGACTCTCAGAATACAAATCATTCTCTAGGAATTATCAGGAGGTGCCAAAACAGTCGTTGAAATCACTGAAAATACACACACCAAGGTCCTCACCCTGTGGGTGAAGATACTCTTGGATGTCCTGTGTCTAAGTACTAACGCACGTCTGTGAGGTGTGCACAGTGGGAAGAATAATCTGAGCTGATGCATGGAAATGAGAGTGTGGAAGCCAGAGTGTGTCACTGAGTCCACATTTTCTGTGCGTGTTTTTGTGTGTGGGGGGGGGGGGGGCTTATTTGCATGCATGTGTCTGTATTTATCTATGGGCTAGCTCCCAGGTCCCTGGGCATAGACTGATGACCCAGTGGGTTTGTGTGGGCATGCATCCCTTTGGCCGTGGGGACTCGGTGTCTTGGTGTATGTCTGTATTTGAGTGAGTGCAATGACCAGGCAGCCCAGGAAGTGGGGCTCTTCTTCCTTCCTCCCTCCTCTTCTCTCCCCTGCCAACCATGGGGAGAACATGTGCTGCGGGCGGCCCAGTGTCCTGGTGGCAGGCGGCACAGCGCACAGCCTCAGGTGTCGGAGGCAGCTGTTTCCCTGGGAGCTCTCAGGGGGCGTGTGTTGGCCACCGCCACGGACTCACACCTCCAGCAGCGGCACCGGGGGAGTCGCTTCCATTAAGGAGTCGCAGTCGACACCTGCTCACTGCCAGGCAGCAATAGCCGCCACTTCTGCAGCCCTAGGGCTCCCCCGCTGGCATCTGGCATTGGGGGCACTGCCACGAAAGGCACACTGTGGGCAATTGAGGGGGGAGAAAGCATTGACAGTCCTTTTCCTTCCCAGAAAAGCTACCAAAGGAAAGGGCTGCAGGAGCTGTGGATAGGGTGGGAGGATTTAAACACGGAGCTAAAATTTTACTGAATTTCAGATTCTGGGCTAGAGGTGCCTGCTGGTGTGGGTAGCACATACTGTTCTTGGGTTGTCGGGTGGGGTGGGTATCTAAATATATTCATCTTACATGTGAATACACCTTTCATATTTACACAGAAAATGGTAGGGGGCTGTTATTAAAGGATCCGTTTCAGGAGGGTGAGGTATGTGAGGACATATGAGGAATAGTTGATCGGTATGTCATTAAATTATCACATTACATCGATCAAGTGTCCTCATGCGTGTGTTACTGGGCGAGGTAGGCTACAAAATAAGGACTCTTCCAAGAGTTAAGGAGACCCAATCACAATCCTACAGAAACTTACTGGCTAAGGTGCATAAAGGTGAGATAGACAAGGAAATAAAGAGTTGGAATATGCAACAGGGACAAGATGAATGAATACTCATTAACAGAAATAAATTCATAGAAAAACCAAATAGTTCCAATAGGTGTAGGTTTGGTTACAAGGAGTGTCCTAGAGGTTGAAGCGTACTAATCTCTTTGAATTGGAGGGACTTGCTTTCACTTAACCATGGAGGTGGGGGGGTAGAGGGATCCCAAGAGCAAAGAGCAGTCAATTTGAAATTGCAGTTAGGGAGGGAGACCTGGGAGAAGTGATGAGGGTATTCTTATGGTTGATGAGGGGTGGGGGGAAATAAGCAAGTTGGGTAGAAGCAGCATGGCTTAGCGGATAGAGCACGGCCCTGAGAGTCAGAAGGACCAGGGTTCTAATTCCGGCTCCACCACATATCTGCTGTGTGACCTTGGGTTAGTCACTTAGCTTCTCTGGGCCTCAGTTACCTCATCTGTAAAATGGAGATTAAGAGTGTGAGCCCCATGTGGGACAGAGACTGTGTCCAACCTGCTCAACTGTATCTACCCCAGCGCTTAGTACAGTGCCTGGCACATAGCAAGTGCTTAACAAGTGTCATTATTATTAGTACTAGTATTGTTATTATGCTGAGGCAGTCTGATTAGAGATTCTTGAAGCTGAGCCTGAGAAGCTACTGGAATAATGGGAAATCATTGTAGGATTGTGAGGAGAGGGTAGAAATAGCAAGCAAGAAAGATAGCTTTGGCAGCAGTGTGGGTGATCGACTCTAAGTGTGTCTCTCCACACAGGCATATCCCCACCCCCCAAACAGTTTAGGACCCATCAATAGTTAATCATTAAAATCGATAACCAAATAAAGCTGTCAGAGCTGGGAACACCCATCCAAGCACTGAACCAACAGCAAGCCCAAGCTCAGGGAGCCCCAGAACTGGGCAAATGGATCCCTGGGGGAGAGACCAGAGTGCCCAGAGCAGAGGTTCCCAAGGGGGTGTCTCTCTCAAGAGGATGGAAGGGAGGGGGGCCTCCCAACAAAGACCATCAATCTCGATGGTGTATGACGCTCCTCTCTGCCAACTTGTGCCGCAGTGCGTCCGCCAGGCAAGCATGGTAGGGAGGATCTGGCACTGGAAGAGAGCCTGTCACGGTGAGGCTGGCAGTCCTGCGGGCAGCCATCTATCAGGAACTTGGGTTCCAGCAGAAGTGAGGGGAATGACTCCTTTTTCCAGGCACAGGACCCCAGCCCAGCAGTAATCTAAGATGGTAATCACAGCTGAAATTCTTAGCCCCCCTCCAGTCAGGTGAAGGACTTGGAGGAAAGAGGCGGCCCCATGGACTAGTCCCTTTCCCAGGCACTAAATTCATTTTAGAAGAGAAAACCCTTTATGGAAACAATGTCACAACCAAATGTAGCCTTTGAAGGCTTAGTATTCGCTCTCCTGTGCCCTTTCCAGATCTCCCCAGTCTTTATTTCCCCAAACCGGCCAAGATGCCCAACTCTCAACTCCACCCTCTGGCAGCAGACTCTCTTTCCCCTGTCTTTCCACCCAACACTTTTTGACTTGAGAGTCCAAATGGAAGATTTGAAAATACTGAATTTTAAACTTCCCCAACTGGGGTGGTTCAGCTATTTCCTGCCCGGGCCCAGAAAATAATTTTTCTCTCTCACTCTGTCTCAAAACAACAGACCCAGTCCTCCATCTCCAACCCACTGCTTTATGCCACAACCCCACTCCAGGACAAGCCAAGCAGTAGGTGAGTAGGTTGTGGTGCAGAAAGCTCTTCTGGTGCTTTACTGTGGGGATCATGACATGCTGAGAGAGTTAAGTCACTGAAATAGGTGAAAACCCAGGGGATAAGAGAATGTGCATTCCCGGGAAAGGGAATGATCCAGTGGGCTGCCCCAGGGTCTTCCCAGTGTCCAGGAATATGGTCGCAGGAATCCACGGTTCGGGGGCAGCCCCAAAGCCAAGGCTCTTTGTCAGAGGTAAGTCCAAGCAAAGGAGTCCTTGCCTTCCTCTCAAACCTCGCTGGAGATTTTTCAAAATTCTATTAAGGAGTCTCTGGCCTCCAAAAATCTAATATAAGGCCATAGGGATCAACCTCAAATCCCTCCGCTACCTCTCCCCATGGCCAGGATGGTTCTGACCACCCTACTCTGACTGAATCAGGCTAACAGACAAGCTGGGGGAGGAGGTTTTTTTGTGTTGTTTTTTTAACTGGAAAGAAATGCCTCTGTGTTTGAACCTGTGCCCAGTGATCTCTTCACTGGCCCGTTTATAAATCCCTACACTATAAATAAGTAAAATAAATCTGGCATCATTCCGCAGGCACAGGACTCTCCCTGTGCCACATCACATGATGTTAGCCATATCCAGGGAGTTCTGATGGCTCCATATCTCACTGGCCTTTGTATTAGAAGATGTTGCTCTGAACGGGTTTGCATTCTGCAAACCGGGCAGGGACTCAGTGGGCAAACTTGTGGCCTGCAGCCCCTCCATGCTTATTAGCTATACAAATATACAAATGGAGAGCCGAGAATTTTAGATTCCTCGTGCTGGTAATGCCCTCCAGATTTCATCTCATTTATTCCCCTGCTTCCAGAGAGGACTGACCCTAGATAATTTGCTGGAGGAGGATGTCCACATCTAGATAATATAAAACGTTTTTATCATTAATATGTAAGTAACGTCAGTATATTAACTCAAATGCCATTACTAATAAGAGCGGTTAAAAAGGGCTCCTCTTCGAAATGTATTCACTGTCATGTGAAATGTACTCTCAACAATACTGTGGGGTAGCCTTGCAGCTGGATTTTTGGAAACCTAAATAGCCCACATTTCTACCAGCCTAAAAGAAAAATCTTCCCCAGCTTGCCATACAAAGCAATGTAAAAAAGAAGCTGTAGCTGTTGCCAGTGTTATGGATTATACTTTTAGTTTTTTAATTAAAGTTCTCGCCTGCCTGCCTAATGTATCTTGCGCCCTGGTCAATGTGGGCCCAGGCTCCCTTGAATAGTGGCGATTTGCTATGTAGGGTCTAAAAGCAACTGCATGTTATTAGCAGCACTATGGGAAGTGGTGCTCCAAAAGGGCAGTTTAAATAGTTGCCGCTTTCCTGATAATACCAAGGCTGACCAAAACAACAGGGAACAATCAATCCTATTACATGCCCCAACCTGAGGGGCCCATCTCTGCTTCACCATGGAAATCTCCTACCCACTGGGTCTCCAGGGTTGAGGTCAGCCAGGAGAATGAGAGGCTGAATGGCGGCTGGGAGACATCAATGATATGGACACACCCCTAAGAATTAGAACTGGACAGTAGGGCTAGAAGACGCTTCCAGAGGTCATCTAGCCAAGCCGCCTGCCTCTAATCCAGCCCCCTCATATGGGTCCCTACCCTGCGCTTAGAGATCTCAGAGAAGGAAATTGTACCACCTCCCCCTTATAACCCATACTGCCAGCCACCAACCCTCATAGAAAGATCTTGCTTAGATCCAATAAATCCCTTCGCTTTTGAGCCCCCTTTCTGCTCGTTCCATCCACAATACATTCAGTGAACAAGTTTTCATCTCTCTTCATGGCAGATCATTATTACCATCATCAAAATGATTTATTGGGTGCCTATACTGTGCTGGGCACCAAACGAAGCCTTCTATAGTTGAAGACTCTTCAGTTCCCATTCTGTCTTCTCTTCTCCAAGCTAAATTACCCCGATTCCATTAACCTTTCCTCATAAACCCTTATTTCTTGACCTTTAATAATTTCCCTATTTCTCCTCTGAATTTCCACATGGCTCTTAAGTAGTGGCAGTCCCCAAAACTGAACCCAGGCCTCTAGTAAAAGAGTCAAGCAGAGACCAGTGAGAGGTTGGCGTGCAGTGCCTATTTGTTCTCTTCCTGTTATTCACCCCAATATGGAACTCACCCTTCTTGGAAATATGACATGTTCTGGGGGAGAGGGTCAGGGGAGGGGCAGGAGCAGAGGAGTGGAAGCAAATCCCCAAAGCAACTTCCTGCTCTTTTTCCCCAGTTTCCCACATCCCTCTTGGACCAGCCTGCAGTCATGCCAGATTTCGAGACTATAAGTTCCCTGGTGGCAGGCAATGTGTCTACCAACTCTGCCATATTGTTATATGGTCCTCTCCCAGCCACTTAGTACAGTGCTCTGCACAAAGTAAACAATAAATACGATTGATACGATTGACTGATTTCCGCATGGACCCTGAGACCAGGGAAGGGGCGTCTAGAAGAGGGAACAGCACTTTCTATAGTCAGTGGGCCACTCTGTAGGAAACCCAAGCTCAGAATCCAGGAGTCCTGGTTCCCTTCAGGCTCCTGACCTCACCCCAGAGAGCACTGTTCCTTTCAGAGTGAACAGCACAGACTTTCCAGTCACCCCCAAGCCTGAGCCCCCCAGTTTGGCTCTGGACCTTATCAATCCCTTACTTTGGTGTTTTCCGTTTCCCCGCTTCTTCTTTTAAAGTCCTCCCTACGCTTTGTCCCCCTCCGGAGTGCACCGGTTGCCATGGAAACCTCAATGTCATTGGAATGGGTGAGGCTAAAGGCTCCCCCCCCCCTCTCTTTTCCTCCACAACCTTCACTAGCCGCCCCCAACCCGGTCCGGAGTCAGTTAACGTCACCATAAGGAAATTTATAGCCCAGCTCGGGAGCCGGGTAAGTATTTATATGATGGCTGTGACCACATACCTAGTGTGGGGAGGGCGGCTATATATAGACACGGTACAATTACACCCCACTTTCTGGATCCCCGGTCACGCGTTATATAACGGATATTATGTAATAACTCCTATTATATAATAATTATACGCTAATAGTGATATAATCTGTGGGGATAATAGGGATCCGCTCCCAGAGAGAGAGCTGCACCCGCCAATCTCCCGGAGATCGCCTCGGGGGGTCTCCAGAGTGCCGGCCACCGGGCTCCCCGGTACCCATCCCCGCCCATCTAATGGGAGCCCAGAGTCTCGACCTCCCAGCGCCCAGGGACCCCGCTCCCCGCCCTCAAAGAAGGGGTGAAATCTCCTCCCCAGGATTTCCGCCCCGGAAAGGCGCTCGGCCTTGCAGAGCGGCTTTGCCCTTGAGTTCCTCCGGAGAACTCACTCAGAGGACCGGGAAAGGGGGAAAGGGGAGAAGGTGAATCTCTCCCCGGGAGGGAACCCTTCCTTCAAGATTGTCACTGCCCCCCACCCCCCGATAAAGAAAATAAGCCTAAGGAAATGGAGCGGTTCCTTCGGCTCATCGCGGGGAAGGAGAGGGGTACGAATGAGGGGACGGCCCCCTTCACTCCCCTAGCCCGGAGGAGCCGGAGCGGTTGGAGGGCCGAGCCGCAGCCTAATGCGGGACAGCTTTCCAGCCGAGGCCCAGCAAGCAAGCTTGCGGGGGTCTAGGGCTCGGTGAGCGGCGGCTTGCCGGACGGCGGCCGCCTGGGTCCCCAGGGACTGAAAGGGAGGAACCGGCCAGTCTGGGGGCCGCGCGGTGGGGGTAGCGGGGAAGGGACGGGACTGATCACTGGGCCGTGTCCTTTAACAATTCGAGGCCAAAACGCCCCGTTTACCCCGCTCCTGCGAGGAGGCCGAGAGAGAAGGAGGAAAGAAGCTCCGTGTGGCGGGAAGAGAGGGAGCGGTTCTGCGCTCTTTTTCCGCGGTGGGACTCGGCACGTAGACTGAGCCCTCGGACTATCGAAAAGCCGCCCTTACTCCTTACTGAATATGTGCTGGACACTTCCCTTTCGGGGCTGCACACGGAGAAAGTGCCAGTTTGGGGTTAGTCCGGGTGGGAGGACGAGCTGTGATTGTGTCTCGTTGTGCGTTCCGTCCGATTCCTCTTGGCGCTCCGCACCTCGGGACCAAGCCGGTCCGGGGGCGTGCCTTCACATACACACCACACACACACACACACACACACACACTGACCACGAAGATCCCACGCCCACACTGACCGTGAGAGTCACACCTGCCCACGCATAAAGCATGACAATGTCCGTCACCCTCAAACACACTGACCGTAACAGTCTCTCACGCAAGCAAAGACGGTCTCCTCCCCAGCGAGTCGGGAACTGAGGGGGAAATCGGCAGGTCAGCTGGGCGGAACGTGAGGAGCTGAAAGAGGGACAGGGAGTGGAGAGCGAGATTGGATTTGGCAAATATATATACACACACACACACATATATATATATATATATCGTATATATAATATCTGTCTTCTTTTTCTGAGATCCCCGGCCCCCGTTCCACGACTCCCCATCCTCCAAGCCTACTTCCCGCTCGACTCGCGGAAGCTCCAAAAGAAGGGCTCCTCTGATCTTGTTCCCTGAAGTTTTTCAGAACTGAAATGGTATGGGGAGAAGAGTTTTCAATTGAGAGAAAAAGAGAACAAATGAGGCAGCACAAAATGCTCCCTGATTAATTAAAATACAGCCATTACCCTAATAGCCATTTTAAATGGCAAAATTCCTCGCTCTTGCCCAAGCTAACTCAGGGCACCGGGAGCCTCCAGCGAAGCCGGACGCTTGCGCCCCTCAGCGCCACAAGCAGGATGGAAGCCTTTGCCGCCTCCGGAGCGCCGAAGGAAATGCCCGCCTGACCCGCAACTCCCCCTCAGCCATCGCTAAACTTCAGCAAAGCCGGGGCCCAGGACGCCTGGTTCCTCTCCCACTGGTCCTCTCCCTCCCCTACCGGCCCAAGAGGCGAGCGCCAACTCGGTGGAGCCGGGATCCCTAGCGGCAGTGGCCCCGCTGCCTCAACGTACCTGGTTGCCCTAGCCGGCCACTGGATGGGACGTTGTGTGTGAGAATGTGTGTGTGTGTGTGTGTGTGTGTGTGTGTTGTGAGATTGGGGGTGGGGGGGAACCTTCCTCTCC
Source organism: Ornithorhynchus anatinus (assembly GCF_004115215.2). Lineage (NCBI taxonomy): Eukaryota > Metazoa > Chordata > Mammalia > Monotremata > Ornithorhynchidae > Ornithorhynchus > Ornithorhynchus anatinus. Next base: position 9,001,592 of record NC_041750.1, read on the forward strand.
CGGCTTTTCCTCTTCCCCGACAAGCCCCGGGAGAAACTGGGTTCTGGCTAAAGCCTGGAGAACGAAGAGTTAGCACGGACCCTGGCGTCAGGGTGGGAATTCGGTTCGGGCTTGAGAGCGGCAGATGCCGCGGAGCTGCCCCTTTTGGGCGTCTTCAAAGCCCGACTAGGTAGCCCCGCGGCCGACCATAGTAAGGAGGCAGTCGCCGGGGCAACGTTATATCGCTCGAAAGTCGGGGGAAAGGACCTTGGCGATCCGGCCCCCCAGCACTGTTTTCACCCACTGTTACAGTCGCTGCCCCACCCCAGCACCGAGGGCAGAGCTCCTCGGGACAACCGCAATCCTCAAAGTGTGAACTGTCGTGATTCCTCCCGGGCCCTTGACTACGGCTCTGCAAACCGCGGATCAGCGACCGCGATTTGCCTATCACATTAGGAAATCTAAATTCCCTTTATGAGGAAATGGATTTTATGGCGATCTATTTAAATTGTCTACATTAGGAATTAATTTTTGGCATGGCCGGTTACACCAATACCCATTTTTTCCGACTTTTGTTCACCAGCTAGAAACTGTTAAAACAAACAGTCTCCCTCCACCGCCTCCCCCCAAACCCCGGCAAAAAAAAAAAAAAAAAAAAAAAACCTCTCTAACTAAGGCAGTAATTACTCAGCGTTATAGTTCAGGACACATTTGCTAATGTATGTGCGGATAAATACAACGTGTTTTCTCTAGCCCATGGCGAATTACATATAATAAGGGTCCTATTATTATGCTGTTTGTGCACGATTCTTGAACTAAATGGCCGCGGGGACGTGATGGACATCCTGGAGTAGAGGAATGTTCTCCTCTTGCCCCAGTGCCCCCCTCCCCATCATTTCCACCACTGGACTTTCGAGGAGCTGATCAATTTGAGAAAGGAAATGAGAAGGAGGAGGAGAAAGCTTGCCACTCCTAGGCCCAGTCAGGGTTCTTATCCCACCACTGCCATTGTCACCACTGGGGCTAGCATTGAATTTCTCTGGCAAGAAAACAAACAAAAAAATGGATCGGGTGATAGGTCGGGAAATGGGAATCTGGACGGGCACTGAGGTAGTCATAGGATGTAAAGTGCCAGGGAATCTCCAAGTATAGAACGATGAAGAGGGGCAGGCACAGCAGGGGGATCTGCTCCTCACACACACACCCCTTCAGATCCAGCCAGGCCTGCGGCTCCTTCGCTCCCAAGATGGCGGCAGCAGCGGCGGTCTGTGGGGCCGGGGATATGTCACAATGATTTCCAAGGCACCTTCCCGGTGCCAAGAAAAACCCTCAGTCAGAGATGCCAAGAGCTAAATTTACACATCTTCCAGCATTCGGAGCCTCCTCCTCCCTTCTACTAACGGGGTCCCCCAGCCTAGTCCCCTCACCTCCAGCAAAGAGCTGACAAATATATTTCCTCTTCAACCCAATGACCTGGTGTGAATCTGCATCTACATAGGTGTGTCCATGTGTGTGCAAGTGTGTGTCTGGGTGTGTACTCATAGGTACGGTTCCTGGTGTCACCCAGCAGCTGGAGCTGTACTTCTGTGCACCGGCTTACAAGTGACCTTTATCCCCGCTCCCTATGTAGGCACATGTACCACAGAACTGTGCTATTTTTGTAGAAGGAGGTGCAGCACAGGATGGGGAAAATTTTCTTTTGGAGCGGTTAGACTCCAAGATTCCCCTCCAGGCCAGTTCTTGGTAGAGACAAATCCTCCTACAATAATAATAATAATAATAACTGTGATGATTGTGGAGCATTTACCATGTGTCTAACACTGTGCTAAGGACTGGAGTAGATACAAGACAACCATACCATACACGATCCCTGTTAGATGAGGGAGTTGCCTGCAGGCAGATAAAAAAGTGCCCTCCCAGGCCCACAGGCTCATATGGGCAGGGAATGTGTGTGCTGTTGTATTGTACTGTCTCAAGCACTTAGTACAGTGCTTCGCACATAGTAAGCGCTCAGTAAAGATGAATGACTGACTGAATGAATGAATATCGGTGAATGTACCAGTCACTCTCCCTTGCTCACTTTCAACCCCCTCACACTGACAGTAGCCACCCACACTGCCTTCAAGACGAAATGGTCAATTAATGTTAATGTTAATGTTGGTATTTGTTAAGCGCTTACTATGTGCCGAGCACTGTTCTAAGCGCTGGGGTAGACATAGGGGAATCAGGTTGTCCCACGTGGGGCTCACAGTCTTAATCCCCATTTTACAGATGAGGGAACTGAGGCACAGAGAAGTTAAGTGACTTGCCCACAGTCACACAGCCGACAAGTGGCAGAGCTGGGATTCGAACTCATGAGCCCTGACTCCAAAGCCCGTGCTCTTTCCACTGCGCCACGCTGCTTCTCAATTGGATTTCAAGGTTCCGGGCTTGAGCTTTGGGCCGATGTTGGTCAGTGACAGCCACAGCAAGTGACTCTGTACTATAATAATGATGGCATTTGTTAAGCGCTTACTATGTGCAAAGCACTGTTGTAAGCGCTGGGACTCTCATATCTGACAGACCACCACTCTCTCCACCATCAAAGCCTTAATTAAATCACTGTTCCAGGAGGACTTCCCCAACTAAGCCTTCGTTTCCCCTTCTTGCTCTCCCTTCGTGTCGCCCTTGCACTTGGATCTGACCCCTTTAAGCATTTAATATTCACCCCATCCTCGGCCCCCCAGCACTTATGTCCAGATCCGTAATTTATTTTAATCTCTGTCTCTTCCTCTAGACTGTAAGATCCTGGTGGGCAGGGAACGTGTCTTATCAACTCTTGTAGGGTATTCTCCCAAGCGCTCAGTACACTGCTCTCCACACAGTAAGCACTCAATAATTACAACTGATTGATAGGAGCAGGGAGACGAGGCGGGGAGTGCAAATGAGGAAGCAAAGTAATTATTCCTAGGGGCTCTGCAGCCCGGGTTCGTTCACCCATCATTCTAAACCAAAAGTCTCTCACTGAAGGCGGAGGAAGCACTAATCTAGACAGTTTACCTGGGGTCAGGGATTTCTTCCCCCAGCAAACTGGCCCCATTCTGACCCAGAAATGCCAGGAAGGCCCATCTCCGGCCTTAGCTCTCATAATGAGGCCCTTCCATGGCACAAGTTTCTACTTCTCTAAACCCATCCCCATGTTCCATGAGCCACAAGGCATTCCACTCTTTATTTGCCTCACCTCCACATAAATCTCTCCTCACAGACTTCTCCTCTCAGCCTCCCTCTACAGCACAGGGTTCCAGAGAGCCAAGGCTTCCGAGAAAGAAGCAACTCAAATAAAAATTGGAAAAACCCAGAAAAATCTTTCTCCAGTCCCCCCTTCCCCCTCTCCTCTGGCAAATGAAAACAAACAAGAAATCAAAGAGGCCTTTTGTATGAGCACCGTGCTGACACGGCTGGGGCCTTTCAAAAGACCTCTGAATCGGACACCAAAGGATGAAATAACTGAAGCGTGGCAGGTTCTGAGACGGGGAAGGAGGGAGCAGAAGAACCACCTTCTCTGTTGGGTAAGGGGCAACATTTGGCCACCCTTTCTACCCAGTTGCTTCAGGACAGTCAAGAGAGTGAGAGGAAAATGCTCTTTACTTCATACTTGCCCATAATTTCTCTCTCTCTCTGTCTCTCTGTCTGTCTGTCTCTCTCTCTCTCTCTCTCTCTCTCTCTCACACACACACACACACACACACACACACACACACACACACACACTTAATCACCAGCCAGGGGCAATTCCCCTCCTCTTAGCACCCCAGGATTCTGCTTTCTTGCTGTCTCCCTGAAGCCAAACCCAGAAGGTAGCCCATGGTGGGGTGTTGAGCTACTCCTCCCCAGAGTCCACACGGGGGCCTCTTTCTCCACTCTTCAGAGCATTAATCAGCACAGGACAGGGGAGTCCCAGAAGATGGCTCTCACACAATTGAATGCTCAGATTGGGTCCAAAGACCATCTAGTTCATCCCTCCGCTGTCAGGCACAGATACTTCACTTAGACTAGCCCAGAGCGCCGAGGAATATCTAGGTTATTCTCCAAGATAGCAGGAAAAGATATTCCAGAACCTCCCTGCCCTGTTCCAGTGCTAAATGACTCTTAGAAAGTTCTTTCCGATGTCTAACGGAACTCCTCCTGCTTGCAGTTTAAGCTCACTCCCTCTTACCCCTTCCTTCGCATTGGAGACGGCCATCATCCTGGACCAAGTGGAGCCCTCTTTTCTTATTCCTGTTCAAAATACATAACGGAATGAGCAGGCAGTCCCAGCAACCAAGTGCAAGGCAAGAGATGGGTATGAGACCAGGCCAAAGAACAGAGCGGGAGTGAGTGAAAGACTTTCTTCTGGACATTCACCACTCTGCTTATGTGCCACACAGATGCCGCCATCCCCTGTGGACCCCAACCACGTCCCCATTACACTCGTCGTATTTTGGGGGCCTGATCACTTTTCGGTGACAGCAATTGCTAGCCCTGGCACAAGGTGGCGCTGCTCTGAGGTCGTCTATCCACTGCATTTCCGAGAGCCGTAAAGCCCGGCCTCAGGTTGCATGATAAGTTGTTTTCTCAGGGGATTGCACTGAGTCTTAAGAGAAAGGAAGATAGGTGCTACCTTATCCCATCCCAAGTATTACCACTGAGCCACGGAGTGCCGTAGTAAACAAGGAGAGGAGGAGGCAGCAAGCTCGTCGTTCTTTCAGAGCCCAGGATGGACACTCATGCACAACAACCTCCTCCTCCCACCAATACAGCCGCCTTCCTGGGAGCAAAGCCTTCCCCTGATTGAGGAAAGAGGTGGGGTGAAAAGGCACCTGATCTGAACTCTCGGACCGACAGGCAAGCTCCAGCTCCCCGAAAATGAAGGCAAAGGCTCTTTCCCTGGCACTCCATTTTGTTCAGGGCCTGAGAAAGACCTACCTGGGGCCGGGGGGAGAATGGTCAGAAGCTTCCGTGGACCAACTCCCTGAGATGAGACACTCTCCACAAAGGCGAGCCTTCTGGGGTTCCCAGGTCGAGGGGAGGGGTGCCCCCAAACAGAACTTGCCTTTGACTTGAACAGCTGAATGCCCAGAGCCCTGTGCAGGTTGCGGGGAGGTGAGTGAGGAAAATGTAGCAGCGTCCTCTAGTTTGGGGGACCGCCTAGTCATTTTCGGGATGTTTCTTCCTCTCCCAAGGCCTGCCCCGGCTTAGCCGCTTGGTCCTTGGGAACCTCCTGGAGGCCTCTGAACAGAGGTTACTGTGTCACTGCTGTGTTCAAACTAACTCTGAAATTCCAGGCCCTGATTCCTGCTTATCCCCATACTCCAGGACCATCTTTCTTGGCTAAACAGCCAAGAGCAGGAAATGTAGGCACCCCACAAAGGAATAGGTCAATGGGATATGTTCCCCTTCTTGACCTTGGTGGGCCAGAGAAGTGTTGAGAAGAAGAGAGTTTTCCAGTGCTGTTTCAGGAGCAGAATACAACCCCCAACATCAGAGGTCCAGATAACAATAATAATAATATTTAAGTGCTTACTATGTTCCAAGCACCGTACTATAAGAGTTCCCCCCTCTCCAACCCTCCTTGCTTACCAACTCCTCAAATCTTCCCCGTCCCTCTCTTGTATTGTCTCCAGTGCCCAGAACACCAACGGACACTTCTAATTCAGCATAGGATGTCAGAAAGAAAAAAAAATAATTGCTTAAAGCCCACCTGCACTGACTCTGAAGCATACCATGGCATTCAGGGTTCAGGAATGAGAAGCCAAACTTCTACTCCTCAAACCCAAGACAATTCCTCACACTGACCTTCATCCTCACTGATCCACATGGGGAAGTGAGAGGGCAAAGGGGCCCGACCCCAGGCTTTCTCAGTTCAAGTTTGGTCAAGTGAAGTCAAGCCATCATGTACGTATAAGTGGGCGAGGGGGTGGTGATGACATGGACCTAGAGGTGTATCAAGTAGCTGGGCAAAGGGAAAGAAGGAGTAGCCATCAAAGAAAGAAAAACTAAACAAACCCACTCCTGTCCTATTCCCTCTCCACACATGACTCCTAATTCCACTGAAACCCTCAGACCAGACCTCCACAGATAATTCCTGCAAAATAAAACCCCACTTTCAGCTGAACAATCCATCAGTTGGGACCTGAATGGTCTGGGTAATTGAACAATTATCCACCCCACTCTGGCTGAGGAGGCTTGGCTTTAGCAGAGGAAGTCTCGAATAAAAATGGTCCTGTTTCTGGACACCTGAGCCTGTTGGAATTGGTGGAGAGCGCGGGGTTATCCTTCACCTAGGGAATCTGTCTGGGGTTTTGGGGGGCCAGGGGACTGAAGGGAAGATGGTCTCTTTCACCGTGCCTGCAGGGTCCCGAATGTTGGCAGCATGCTGGCAGCTACCAAGAATTTTACTTAAATTGACCTAAAATATGAGAATCTGGAGAATCAACTCTGCTTTAAGGGCTCAAGGGTTGGAAAGATGGGCAGGACCAATTCATAGGCAGGAGAGTTGAGGCTACAATTCGGAGGCTCACTCTGCTCCCCAGGCCTTAATCAGAGATTACAGGCCCCTAAATCCAGGCATCTGCAGATGACTCACTGACTTTCCCAGTGGGATCAGTGAAAGTCCAAGTTTATTCTCTGACACTCTCCTCGCCCACCCTCCTCCAACCTCCTCAGAAAAGAGGTGCTAACTCCTTTACGTTTCTCTTTGATAAAGAAAAGACTCCCAGGTCAAAAGGGAAATTGGCCGCTCCCTCCCTCGGCCCCGAGGGCTGTGATGCCTCCGGAAAGAAACACTAGGGGTGGGGGGAGCGTTGTGTCCAATGACTGTGTCCACTGCCAACCGGCTCAAAGAACTGCTTCTCGTGGAAAGAGAAACAAGAAGAGGGAGGGATAGAGAGACTGAAGAGTTTCTGGCTATTTTCTCTTTTTTCTTTAATTCTCTCCAAATTCTAAAACTGCTCAGGACTCCCTGCTCTAGACAAAACCAAAACCGAAAGGGGAAAACTCAAAAAAAAAAAAATCTATCAAATCAACTTCCCAAACAGCTAGAGAGTTAACTAAAACGGCTTTCTCTCGCTTTTCTATTTCCTGAGCAAGAAAGAGAGACGGAGAGAAACTTTGACAGAAGAGTTCATGAGGTTGAGCAACGTCCTCCTGCATTCACATAAAGGGAGAACGGAGCGAGCGGGAGAACGAGAGAGACGGAAAGCTGGAGGTTGGAATACGGGAAATGTTTTTGGTTTTTTTTTTTTAAAAAAAAAAAGCACCAGAAAAAGCTTTGGTAGCCCTTTCATTACAAGTTGGTTGGGCAAAATGTAAACACACTTCTGCTTTGCTTAATCACAGAGTGTCGGCTCGTTTGGGTTTCAAAGGCGGCAGTAAATTGGGCGTAGCTGAGTGGAGGCTAAAAATTAACCAGCCATCTCTGTTTCAATTTGTAAGAAAACAAAAGCAGAAAGAAATTATAAAAGAGAAAAAAAACCAGAAGAATTAAACCACCCAATCCCGAAAACCGGGGTAGAAAGAAAAATGAAAAGAAAACTGCTGAGAAGGGACTTGAGATCTAAAAATGTGAGACCGACGGAACGAGAGAGTTTTTAGAAACGCTCTCCCCAAAACACTCTCGGCAGGGCAGTGCCACGGGAAAAGCATTATATATTGCCAATGCCTCTGCCACCACAGCACACTGCAAAAGTGCTCTTGAGCTGTAATTACCTGCTTTGCGGTGAGCGAACCATAGGAACAAGACCGTCCCATTCCAACCCGAGAAAAAGAAAGAAAAGGCTCAATGGCTGGAATAGTGAGCGTGAGTCTTCTGGTTTTTCCTCTCTCTCTCAATGAAACAACTTTCTCATTCATCACTTTCCCCATTTCCCGATCCAAACAATCTCCTCTCAATCCCCACTTTCATTCCCACACGCCTCTTCCTCCTCCGACCTAGAGAGGCGGGCTCACGTCTATTAATTCGATTACCACTCCCAAGTGCTTAGGCCAGTGCTCTGCACCCAGTAGGTGCTCAGTAAATACTGGTGATTGATTGTAAAGAACAGCAGAGCCGACCTCCCAGATTTTCGTTCTTTAAAAAAAAAAATACTTCTGGGACAGAGGAGATGTGACCTGAAGTCCACGGAGTTCCAGAAGTCCCTTCTCCACTGTCTTCTCCCGCCTACCACCCTCAATGCTAACGGGAATATTTTCGACTTGCAGGGCAAACCCCAAGACCCCCATCATCTCTCCACTTTTAATTGAAATAATCTTCACTTTTAATTGAAATAAGAATCTTTTTGATATATACTCCAAACTTTCTCGCAGCCATGAGGTAGATTTCCAGTCCTGGTGGCCGGTGAGCCTTTTTTCGGAGAGGTGTGTACCTCCAAATCGAGGAGAGGCGGGAAAGGGAGGGTGGGGGAGAGAGGAGGAAGCGGTGGGAGGAGGAAAGGGGGGAAGGAGGAGGGGAAGAAAAAGGAAAAGAAATGAAACCACCGCCTGAGGTAATGCAGATTCCAGAAGGATACCCGCGCACTGCTCAGACCCTGAGTCTCCCCTCACCCTTCTTTTTTTTCCTGAATAAAATAAAGCAAATGAAAAGACAAAATCAAATCAGTGAAATGAAATGAAGGTAAGGCTCAGGGTGACCTACCAGGAGTGTGAACAAAGTAAGCCAGGTAAAGATCCAGTTCTTTAATTGTGACTCCAATGTGGTGAGGCTGGACGCACAGGCCGGGGTTGGAGCACTGGGGTGACTTGTAGAGTCGCTCCCCATCAGTACTTTCCAGGGGGATGCCCTTAAACAAAATCACCATGACCAGATCAAGCCGCCACACCTTGTCGGCCTGGCGCAGGCAGTCAATCCGGCGGATCTTGCCCTTCTGGTCGGGGTTGGAGAGGACACAGCAGGGGGCCTTCTTGCCGGTGATGGTCAGCACAAAGTCCTCGCGGAACTCGGGCCGGATGTCCTTGCGCAGTTTGGCCAGCAGCCGGGACGCCCACTTCTGCTTGATCTCAGGCTTCTCCCCCAGAAGCTCATCCTTCACGGCGCGCTCTTCGTCCTTCGACATCCGCTTCTCGTGCTTCTTGAAGTACTTGCGCTTTCGGGCCTGCAGGTTGAACCAGGTGTAGGAGAAGGCGCGGACGTGAGGCAGCAAGGCCTCGATGAATGGGTGGAATTCATCCTGCAGGCGGCAAGCCGGGAGCATGCGGGGCGAGAGGGGAAAGAAGGAGAGAGGAAGCGAAAGATACGAGCACAAAGAAAAAAGAAGAAAAAAGAAGAAGGAGGAGGAGGCGGAGGAGGAGGAGGAGGAGGAGGAAGAGGAGAAGAGCAAGAAGGAGAGCAAGAAGAGGAAGGAGAAGAAAAGAGAACAAAAAAAGCGTTAGAAGAGGGGGTTTTGAGGGAATAACCTCCCCCACTCCTCCTCCTTTCCCAGATCTTTTCTCCAGTCGCCCAAGGAAACTCTGGTTCAAATTCACCACCAGCCAGACACTTCTAACTATCTTGCTCCCAGGAACCACACAGAGAAAGCCACTGAGTGTCTGTACGCACACCTTTTCTCTCTCTCTCTTTCGCTCGCTTTCTCTCTCTCTCTCTCTCTCTCACACACACACACACACACACACACACGCACGCACACACAACGTGCGCGTATAAAATATCTCAGTTCACACACCCCCGCCACCAATATCCCTGGTAAGTTCTGTCGCGTCCATGCAATTTCCATGATATATTCCAGTAATATGTATGTTATCTGGCTGAGGCATGATCTCCGTTTTGTACGGATGTCTGTGAGCTCACGCACAAGGATACACATGCATGCTGGAACCATCACAAACCTGGACACCCTCTGATTTTTGGCATTTTCCCCCTCCTCTCATCGCCACCCCTCCAAAAATAAGGCAAATACGAGAGATCCTGAAACGTATTTGAGCTCTCCCCCCAACCTCTCCTGGCGCTTTTAATATTCTTCCTTCCCGGTCCCTTTCCTATCCCAGGGGAAAAAATGAAAAATCAATCATAAATCATAAAGATGCTAGTATTACAATTATTACTGTTGCTGATATTATTATTAATAATAAATGAAAACAATTCTAATCAGTATAAACAAACAAACGAGGAGGCTCATTTCAGCCATATCAGGGTTAAAAGCAACACGGTCCTTCCCCACCCCATTACCCTCTTTCTCCACTCAGTCAGGTGCAGGGAGGGTTGGGTTTTAGGGGAGGCGGGTTATAAATAACATTTAACTTCTGCTCACCAAAACAAAAATTCTGAAAAAAAAAAGAATAAAATAATTACCATTCCTTCGAAGCATCCCGGCAAAGCCCAACACCAGATTCAGAAATTCTGGACTCAACAGAGTTGGGAGTTGGGGGGGGCGGGGAGTAGGGAGGAGGGGTGGGGAGAGAAGGAGAAAGGAGAGGAGGAAGGTAATTTTTTCAAAAGGAGAGGGGGAGTTATTGGTTTTTGGGGGAAGGGGCAGGGCTTAATTTGATTCTCAAATCCTCCCCTTCGTCTTCCCTCTCAACCCTCCATTGCCCAGGGGTGAAATGGGAGGGGGGAATGGGAAGGGGGGAGAGGGGAGAGGGGAAAGGAAAGGAAGAAAGGTGAGGGGCGGCTAAAGAGAAAACCCGTTGCCACACACGGCAGGTAAACAAAAGCTAACAAAATTATTTTTCAATTTGCCCTCCTGTTCGTTCCTCCAAAAATAAAATAAAATAAAATAAATATGTGAAAATAAACCAAACCAACCTACCACCCTTCTCCACCCCCCGAAAAAAAAAAAAAAACCAGGAACGAAAAAGCAGCAGCTGAAGAAAAAGGCTTTCGGCTTTGGCAACGGCACAGGGATGTAAACTTAGATCTGCCTCTCTCTCTCTCCGCCTGTTTGGAGGAAAGGGGGAGATCGCAGCTTCCCGGGCAAAAGGACGAGTTCTGACCGGCTGCAGACCGTCTCGGGAGGGGAGAGGAGACCAGGGAGGGGGGGCGGGGGGGTGGAGAGACAGGGCAAGAGAGAGGGGGAGGGGGGATTGGATTTTTTTCTTCTTTTCTCTCAAACTCCCTCTCCTTTCATGCTCAATTCCCATCCATTTGCTTGTGCCAAAGCCAGAAAAAAAGGAGGGGGGAAGAGAGAGCAAGAAAGAGAGAGAGCGAGAGAGAGAGAGAGAGAAGGATCCACCTATTTGGCAAAGAGACATCTACTGAACAGCCAATGACTGCATCAAAGGGGAGGAGGGAAAGGAGGAGAGCCTGGGAGGGTGGGGAGGGACCAGGCGGTTAGAGACCAAAAACAATTTGCCAAATCGACAAGTTCATATCTAATGAACAAGCAAAGTCCAGCAGTTATGAATTTTTTATTCCATGCTCCCACTCTGATAGATTTGGCAGCAGCCCCCCAGCAAATTTAAGGGGGGAAAAAGGAGGAGGAGAAAATTATGTTTTTTTATAATGGGAAATAAATAAAGAAATAAATGAATGAATGAATGAATGAATAGAAGCGGGAACCCCAGAAGGCCTTGGAGAAAGCAGCTGCTCCTTCTCTCTGTATTTTTATTTCAATGTTGCTCTCACACTCTCTTTTTTCTCTATCGGTCTTTTTTCCATTTTCATTGAAAGAGGAAGCAGGGGAAAGTGGAAGTTTTCATCACAGGCTGTAGCAGCTCATAACCCCACCAAGAGAAAGAGTTAGAAGGGCACGGAGAGAGGATTCCTAGTGGCAAATAATCCCTCCTCCTTCCCTACCTTTTCCCCTACGAACGGCAAACCCAATCGGTCACCTAAAGATGAAATATTCCTTCCTCACCCCCACGTTTGGTGATGAAAAAGAACCCCAGCAAAAACCAACAACGATTAAAATTCACTCATGCTGCCCCTGAATCCCCCACCAACCTCCGTCAGGGTTCGGGCCCTCCTCTCTCTCTACACCCAGTCCTGCACATTTTCATGTGCAGTAATGAGAAATGCTAAAACGGACCCCATTCAGCTTGCTAAACTGGAACCGCTTGTGTTGTATTGTCAGGCATTACACCAAAAACAGGCCAAAAACCAGGAAGCAGATGAGTCAATAAATAGTCAGGAGAAAGAGAGGTGGATGCACAGTCTCAGAACAGAACCTGTTTGATACTTTTTCTCCATTCCTCTCCCTTCCCTAACTTTTCCTTCTGCTCTGATTTCTCTTGGCTGCCTCACCTGCTCTTCCTTTTATATTCATTTCAGTTTTCTTAATTAAAGAGAGGCCTGTCACTCTGGCCCACCCACAGTCCCCCTCCATAACTCAGCTAATACTGAAAGGCCTGAACCATAGAATCAAGATGCCCAAGGATGAAGAAAAGACAGAGAAAAAGAGAGGGAGAAAGAGAGAGAGAGAGAGAGGTCAAAGGCAACAACCCCTAGCCCGAAGGGCTATTCCACTATCCTCTCGGGCTTTGCAGCAGACTCGAGGAAGAGTAACTCTCTCCAGCCCTATCTTCCTTCATCGAAAGGGCCAGGCTTCTTTACCTTTCTTTTGGAGGAGCTTTTCGGAAAGGAAAAGAGGGAGGGCTTTGCCCAAATCAAATAATACAAGTGCTATGCAGATGCTCCTCACTGACAACTGGGAGAGAAGGTCTCACCAAAATTGAATCTAGAGGTTCAATCCAACTTTTCCATGCTTGATGTAGTAGAGAAAGCTCTGAAAACTTGTAGGAACATAGAACAGGAGCTAGTTCTTGCATATACACCCTCATACAGTCATATCTAAGTATGCACGTGTATGCACACCAACACTTGCGTCCTTCTTGAAGCCCCAGTTATCAAGAGCAGTAATGGGCCTTTTCTACATCCAGAAACCTGAAGGGAGAATAATCGTCAATCGTCAGTTTTCCCAGCCACCAGGGGATAGACGAATACTATGGAGCATGGCCCTACGGGCAAGTAGGAGTACAGGGTTGTGAGGGGCAGGAGGGCCAGACCCCCGAATTTTTAACCAGTTGCTAATCCTTGCCTCTGGGGAGAGTTCGGAGACAAATTCCTTTAGGGCATTGGGATGGGTGAAAACCTTTCTGGAAGACTGTTGGTGCACCCCAAATACGGAGGGGAGAGACCAAACACAATCTTTCCCTCCCATACACCCTTAAAATAAGAATGCCTGCGTTTATTTCAGAAGTAAATTTCCAGACAGTGCCCACCCACCCTCTTGCCACCCTGCTCCACCTGCATTCCACTTGTGGCAGACAGAGGCCTAGGGAACACGCCCCCCAGGAGTCCCAAACAAAAGGGGACTGTCCCCCTTTTGTTAGCAGAGTGAAAGCTCCTGTTAGAAAACTACCATACCTGGCTCCTACCCCCATCTCTTCTTCCCTCCTTCCCTCGGTCAGGGAGATCAGACTGCTCCATGCAGGGCCAGAGCCAAGACACAAAGCTTTCAGACTATTAAAAGCTTCTTCAAATTCGAGTCACCCAATAAGTACAAGGGTTCAGTAGATGGAAGGAAAAAAGAGACAGGCAAAAAGATTGAGACAAAAGAGGTGGTGGAGGTGGAAGAGGAGGAGGAGGAATGGAAAGAAGAGGTGAAGTTGGGGAAAAAATGAAAAGAAAGACAGAAGATAAAGAAAAAATATTTAACAACTGGAAAGAAAATAGGTAGTAAAAGAAAAGAAAATGAGACAGGAAGAATATGAAAGGAAAGGAGGAAGGAAGAAAAGAAGGAAGGAAGGAAGGAAGGAAGGAAGGAAGGAAGGAAGGAAGGAAGGAAGGAAGGAAGGAGGGAGGGGAAAGGGGGAGCAAAAAGGAGAAGAAAGAAATAAAAAGAAAGAGAGAGAGAAATAGGAAAAGGAGGAAAAGGGAAAAAAATGAAAATATATTTTTTCCCTCAAAGGAATTTAGCAAAGGCCAAGTAGAGTACACTTAAGATCTTCTTAGAACTTTGATTTCTGAAGCGGAATGTGTCTGACTTGGGTGGAGGATAGACTGTCCCTTTTTTTGTTTGGTGAATTTGGGAAAATAGAAACAGTCCGTATTAAAGATAAAAAGAAATGCATATGCAGGTTTTTCTGGGTGCTAAAAATAAAAAGAAGAGAAAGGGAGAGGGGGGAGAGCCTGAGAGAGAGCGAAATGAGATAGAGAGCAAAACCTGGAAGAAATGTAGCCAAATTGGGCATGACTGAGATTAACTGGACCCAGAGCTAAGAAGAGCAATGAGGGAAGGAGAAGAGGGAAAAATCAAAAGAAAAATAAGCAAGGAAAGCACCTAAAAATAGAGGTGCAGAAGGGGCGGGGGGGGGAGAAAAAGATTAAAAGAAGCAAATTAAGTGAGGGGGGGAAAGGCTGTTTCTACACTGGAACAATGAAATGCATTATTCAGAAAAGCTTGGAAAATTCAGTGCTTTCCACAAGAGCGCAGGAGAGTATTTGGGAAAATCCTAGAGAATACACTACTGCAGCCCTACACAAAGGTTTAAAAATTTTTAAAGCTAGCAAAATGTTTTTCCCAAGCCTCCCACGCTTTCAAATGTCCAAGAAATGACGAATCTGATGGCAGTGAGTGGCAGAGACCTGGTGGAGCCTACAGCCCAATTTCTTAAAGGACCAGCCTAATTTCTTTCAGACTCTGAGTTGATGCTCACTTCCAGAGCTACATTGGAAAACGATAGATTCTCCGGTGTTTGCAATTCGTATCCACCACTTGGCCAATGTGAAATAGCCCGGCTTTTTTCTTCTCCTCCTTGGTGAGGTTTCAGACTAGCGTCTAGTTCAACCCAGGTCCTCTGCTCTGGCCCCGGTCAACACGTTTCGCTGTCCCGCCTGCAGACCAGAAGGGGGTAATTCTGGCCATCACTCTCCGCAAAAAGCCTCCCTCAAGGTTGCCTCTGGCACAAATGGGTGGGTTACCGAGAGGAAATGGGGGAAGGGGGAGCAAAGGAGATGGCGTGGGCGCAGCCGACATAGGGAGTTGAACGGGAGTCCGTCGTGAACAAAAGGGGAAGCTGCTTAACGTCCACAGTGTGAGGAATAGGTCTCCACAACCCACGCAGAGCAGAAGGGCTAGGCAATTACTGCACTTGGAAAACTCGGGGTGGGGGGAGGGAACCACACTTTACCTTAATGATCAGATCATTTGGCTAAAGCGGGTTTTTGGCCCGAATGATCAAGGTAATTGTTTTTGCTTTTGCCTGTGGACACGCTGCCTCAGTGAGAGAGCATCCAGAACAAAAACCAGCTTTCAACACTGACAAATTCTATTCTGCCACTCACTTTGCCCTTGTTTGCCATGCATTACCACCACACCAATTTCCAGCATCTCCAACATCACCATTTCACAAGGCTGGGGGAGTCCTGCTGCAGGCCAGAACGGACCCTCTCATTTTCCTTTGGAGGATTTCTGAGGTGGGTTTATCTGGCATTTTATTTCTCCTGCCTGTCTGCGCCGAGCCACCAGAGAGCTGCCGTTAGGCTGGGATTTAGCCAGGTAGGCAGCTTCTCCTTGCTTCCAGGCATCTACTACTCCTCCTACCAGCCAGGGACACCCCCACCCTCACCCTCTTGGCATTGAGAAGAACAAATGGGAGAAAGCAGAGACATAGTTGAGAGTGACAGGACCGACCAGGCTGCTCTCAATTGTGGGACGAAAAAGTCTTTACTTTCGGCCAAGATGAAGCAGAAAAATTGAGAATTTTTTGTTGATAATGCAAGGGAGGAGGGGGGAGGATTTGTCGGCCAATGCAATTCCCGGAGAGTCTTCCTCTAAAACTGCCATGTGTCTCTGCAACAGCCGCCACAGCTATCAGACTGCAGTCTGGGCACCATTCTCCCAACTACAGACTATTTTCTATGCCACATATTTTCTAGCCTTCTTTTGATAGTTCCTATAACAGATAGACAGTAACAACACATAGGTATGCTATCATCAGATCTTCTTTTGTCGGGGAAGTAGAGGGGGTTAATTCCATCCGGTGAGTCAGCCAACTTGTAAGGGTTCAAGGGCTTGTGGAGGGCTGGGGGTGTGGGGGAGTTGCGGGGAAGTGGGGTGCTTGGCATGCCAGCCCCAGAGTCCAAAGTACCCAACTTTACACCTTGTTTTAGGGTGGACATCTAAAAGAAGAGGGCGAGGGGGAAGCAAAGGTGGCCAAGTGTCTCTGAGGTCTCTATAAGATCTGGTTGCATAGGTATCTAGGCCTGAAAGGAAATCCAAAGGCACAGGGCCGCCCAGGAGAACAGAAACCAGAAAAAAAAATCACCAGAGTCAGAAGACCCGACCCCAAAGCCCCCATGAGCCGAATTTGGGATTTTCCAAAGGAGAGGCTTCCTCTTTCCCCATACTTTCCAACCGGACTGGCGATGTTCATCCCGGGGTCCAGAAAGTCCAACAGGGGCAGAAGTCACCCCTAGGATCCAAAAGTAATTCCCGCCGGATCTCCCACGCCACCCTGT
Source organism: Ornithorhynchus anatinus (assembly GCF_004115215.2). NCBI lineage: Eukaryota > Metazoa > Chordata > Mammalia > Monotremata > Ornithorhynchidae > Ornithorhynchus > Ornithorhynchus anatinus. Next base: position 9,017,979 of record NC_041750.1, read on the forward strand.
AACCCCACCTCTTTCCTCCAAGAACCCGTTCCTCCGGCTGCCGGGAGTGGGTCGGGGGGGGGCCGGCTTTGGGGGGGCATCGAGATATTCTGCGACTTGGCCGAACTTTGAGGTCTAACTTTTCCGAGCTTTCCGGCCTTGTGTACCTGTCCTCCCTCCATCCGATCCCCGCGCTGTCGGTCCTTTCCTCGCCTTCGGGAGCAGCTTTCTCCGGGTTGCCGCGGCAACCGGCGGTGTGTGCCCGCGGCCCCCTGGCAGAGACCGAAGGGTCGGGTGGGGAGGCGGGGGCGCGGGGGAGGGCGAAGAGCCACTCCCTGCATTTTCGCTCCTTGCGAGCAAAGCTTCAGTCTCAGGCTCGGAACCAAACTTTTATTAAGGTATGGAGGAGAACAGGGCTTTTTCCCTAACGATAAAATCGTTGGAGGTTTTTTTAAAAATTAGTATTAAAATCGCTATGAATAGTGGCCATAGACAAGCGATTCCCCTGCCTCTAAATCACCCGTTCCTGCCTATTTTGAACGGGGCATATGTCCCGGACGACCGCACACAAATGCCCCCAGATAGTCATGCCGCAGTCCGCTCTCGCACTCTCTAACTCTCTCTCTCCCTCTCTTTCCTTGTTTTTCTCTCTCTTCCCCTTTGCGCTCTCCGTCTCGAACACAAACTGTTTGCACGGGAAGTCTCCCTCTATGACCCGATTCAGCACACACAAGAGAAAACTGTGTGACAGACTCAACGTTCTAACGAACTTGAGATAATTAATGCTAAGAAAGAAAAGAGGCTCTCTCAGTCTGTTGAATCATGGTTCACTAGCCCTTTCAGTTTGCTGTGGGTGGAGAGAAAAAAAAGAGCCTTTTTGGTTCAAATATTTTTGGGGGGTGAACAGAAAACAAAAACACCGAGGAAGGGCTAAGAAGGGGATAATGTGAATACCTGCGCAGAGAACTCAGAAGCAATTATTGCCAGAGATTGTGGAGAAAAAACTAGCTCTTTCCTCTGCTGGCTCTTCCCAGGACCGCCGATTATTAAGAATAGATAGCAGAAAGAAGCTTAGAAGAGAGATGAGAAAGGGAATTTACCAAAAAGGTTGCGAAAGACTCAGATAGATAACTGAAAAAGAATGATAAATTGTATAACTTAAAAGCTCGGTTCGGACTAGAGCAAGGGGAAAGTTTTAACTGCAGAAAACTGAATTATGGATGGCAAGATTACAAGAAATTTAAGTGTGCTGGGAGAGGGGAGGAGGCAGCGGGCGGGGGGGGGGCGGTCGGCGGCGGGAAGAACAGCTGCAATTTCGTTTTCCAGATGTTGATAGCAAAATGTTACTGGCAAAGAACTTATTTACCGCTTCATAGTTGGTTCCATGATGCTATAATTTCACACACATATCTGGGTGTCTACCTTCGCATTTGGTATAGGCAATTTATGTTCGGGTGGGGGTACGCAGGCTTGCAAACAAGTTCAACAATATCTAAGAGCCCACAAAAATTTTTATCAGCCCACAGATTTATCCCTAACCCTTCTCTCACTCCAGTGGCACAGCTACAATGCCAGTGTTGGCTAGAGACAGTAAGTAGCCTGAAGAAAGACTGTGTCGTTACTTTGGGGGCGGGGGAAATGCGAGGTTTTTCCCCCCAATTTTAAGAAAGCATTTCCTCATCTACCGCCTGCTTTCTTAAAGGTCTGGCCGCTTGTCCTTCCGATCCTGAACCCATTGGGCCCGTACTGTTTTGCATGGCCCGGGGAAGGCATGTGTCAGCAATATTCCCAGATCAGAGGTGCTATCAAACATACGACCCTAATATAAATGTATTATGTCGATTTTGCTTCTCTGGCGACAGTAACAAAATGTTTAGTTAAAACAAGTCCCAAAGAAATTGACTGTTGATGGGCTTTCTGCTCATGTATCTAGTGTCTGCCCAACTCTGATCCCATCAACAGTGCAACCAACTGTGCAGCTGGTTTTGCAGACTAACAGGGCATGTGTGTGGGACAAACAGAGCCTGCCGAACTGAAAGCAAAACAGCCCTAATGACAGAGCCGGGGGGTCTGGCCCCCTCCCCCATTCTGCCCTTCCCGCAGTGGGGGGGGCACAGTGAAGGCCACGGTCCTAGGGTCAAAGGCGACAGTGAATTTGGAGGCGTATTCTCCCAACATACGGCGCTTCTGCGTGGCAGAAAATCACACCGAACAAGGGTCTCCTTTGCTGGTCCCTGCCCGGGAGCCAGCGGGGAGAGGGCTTTGCGTGGGGGGCAGAGGGGGGGGGGATCGCAGGCGGGGGGTGGGGGGACGATAGACGTCTTCTGGGCAAGGATTTGGGCAGGTCGGAGGCGTCGGAGGGCGTGCAGGGCGCGGCTCAGATCTGAGGGCGGCAGGAACCCGCCTCAGGACTGCTCCATACCTGGTTCCTACCCACGCTCCCCTCCCACCCCCCTCCCCCCGCTCCCCTCAACACACACACCCTGCTTTCACTTACACCAAATTGACTTCACAATTTGAAAAATTAAATTAAAAAAAACCCAACAACGCAGGGAAGAGAAAATACTGAAGGTAAAATATCCCCCACAAGATCTCTCCGAGAAAAAAGTTTTTGCACTTATGTAAAAGTGATCAAGGGATCGTTGAAAAGTCTAAGACGCAAATAACTAGGAGGGGGGGAGAAAGGAAGCCAGTGGAATTCCAAAACCTTGGAGCAAATATATAAAGAACAGTAACGCCCGCTGGAAAGCAAACCTCTCTCTGTCCAAGGCAAGCCGGGCCGGGTCCAGCTCGCCCGGCCGCAGCCTGGTGGGAGGGGAGGGACGGATCATTTCACCGCGTGTTTCCTTTCCATTTCTCTCTTTTCGGGCTCTACGCAACGTCCCCTTGGTCCTCTGGGAACTTGGTGCGCCACCCCGCCCCGCGCTGGAGCCTCTCTCTCCCGGAGTCGTCTGCCCCAATGTCCCCCACCCTTCTTTGGGCTGGAGGGCACATAGGGAGGTTCGTGGGGAACTTCGGCCTTTTTCACTCTGCGTCCGTTTCCCTGCCCAGGGCCGGTCCCTGCTGCACCCCCTTCCCGAGACCATCAGCCTCCCGCCAGGCTAATGGTCAAGGAATCGGGAGGATAAGGAAGTGCCACCAGCGGACAGTAGGTTGCCAGAGGGGGCAACTCGGCCTTGAATTTCTGAGTGTGGGGCGGACTCCCTCTGACCGCATTTTCCTCTCCATTTCTGCCTCTTTTTTTTTTTCAGAAGGGAGTGGAGAGTTTTGCAAAACTCGGCCAGAGGTTCTGGAAAACCCGAGGGGGACCCTTTAAAAAAAAAAGACCACCCCAGAAAATGCCCTGTTCTTTCGGGTGGGCGCGGGGAGGGGGGGCGGAGTGAAAGGGGGGGCCCCCTCTGCCTCGCAACCCCTCCCGTTCGGGTTCAGGCCGCTGCCAGGGAGACGAGCCCTCGGCTGGCACAGGGGCACGGGAGCCGGGCTCCATTCTTCTTTCCTTTTCTTTCTTTCTTTCTTTTTTTTTTTCCTCGTCCAAGGCCGTCTTCACTGCAAGCCAGGCAGCGGGTCAGAGTGAAGCCTTCGAGAGAAGGGAAAAAATAGAGGCTAAAACTCGGGCAAAGAAACGCCGCAAGTTTCCTGGCGTTTGCCAGTTTGGAGATTTGCGAATCAGACCGGAGCGAAAGGAAAGACGGAAAAAAAAAAACCACATTAAATTAACCAACCCTGCCCAAAAGCCGCTTTCCAGTCTTAAATAAGACAATGCAGAGCGGAGAGGGGAGACGACTTATTTCTCACTCTTTAATTATTCCGACGCTTAGCATTTATTTTAAAAAACCACACACATTAGCCAATGGTATATTCTAACCCTCACAAAGCTGGTATTTTTCCCTGATTATAGACTTAGGCGAAGCAAACTCCGGCTCTGACTGTGGAGGCAGTGAGAAATCTCGCTCCTGAACGAGACAGTGTTTTATTAAAATAATAATAATGCTAATGACACTTGGCATTTCTAAAGCGCCTTTCCAGCGCGGTGATCCCAAAGCGCTCCCGGATCCCCCGGGCGGCTCCACTCCCTGCTGCCCGCGGCAGCCAGTTTTCGGGGCCGGCTCCAAGGGGCTTTGCAGGCGCATATTTCTCTTTATTTTCTTAACGGCCTGTTTCCACAATTTGCCTTTTCTTACTTCGTTTGTTGGGAAAATAGCATGAAACCACTTTCTTGGGGATTCATTTTTGCTTCGAAAAATAATGGCTACGACCAGCCGAAAAGCTATCCGAGAGTCTAGAGTTGGGCCCTTGCTTGAGCACTTTGGGCTGGATCTAGCCAGCTAGGCCCATAACTCACTTCTGGCCCCTGCGGTCACTGGTTCGCCCCTGACGTGTACACCACGAAAGCCTTTGTGGAAAACACCCCAAGTGCACTACCAAAAATGTGCTCAGCCCATTTGGATTTTGCAAAGGAGGGGACTTAACTTCCAAAAAGTGACCTGAATTCGCAGGATGGTAGATGGGACCTTGCAGTGCCCTGGTGCCTTTTCTAGCGGCGACAGCAACCAGGAGCTGCCTCGCCTCCCTTCTCCGCCCCCCCCCCCAAACAGGTATATCTCCTCCCTCGCTCTGCTCAAAAGTTATTTTTACTGATTTGCACACTCTCACCCAGGCAGGCATGCCGCGGAGTTCGCTGCCGCTCGCTGAAAGCAAAGCAGCTGTTGGAAAGGGTGCGATTCCTAGCCGTCCCCAATGAATCAGGAGAGGGCTTGGCTGGGGGTAGAGAAGGAAACAGATTTTCTAGCATCCTCTAACGAGACGCGGCATTCCACCGTGGCACGGCGGTATATTTCGGGCAAATCACTTAGGAAGGTTCTTTACGAGTCGTCAGCAACAACCGCGGGAGGAAAAAAAAAAAGGAAAAGGCGGAAAAAGTCAAGAAACTGCTCCAAGCCTCTACAACGAGAAACGGAAAACGCATTCTGCCACTTAGCCACATTCCTCCGGTGTCAGAGCCTAACGCCAACCCCCAAAAATTCCATTTCCCCCCCGCCCCGAAAAACAATAAAATCTCCCCGAGTGAAACCTCCCTTAAAAACAAGCAGCTTCGGCACGTAATAAAACCGCTCCAAGGCCTCGCATTTGGTGGCCGAGAGGGAGAGCAAGGCGCCGAGGGCAGCCGCCGACCCCGCTCTCCAACTGCTCGGTGGAAAAGCGGGCAGGACTGCCGAGGAGAGCCAGGGCCCGCCGCCCCGGAGCTGTAGGTACTTGTCCGTGGATCCTGGAACTGTTCAAAGATCCCGGCAGCAAAAGAATAATAATCACCACCATCATCACCATCATCAGTCAGAAGGCTTATGGAGGGTTTTTCATCTTCAAAGCCTTCGGCAAACATGAACTAATTATCCCTCACAACATCATCCACCAACTATCATTACCGGGCTTTATTCAGCGAAATGGGGATGAGGGGATGGTGAGGAAGAGAGGGAGACTGAGGCACAGGGTGGCCGTCGGGCCCCCCCAACCACGAGGGAGTTGAAGGTAGCTTCCCCAAGGCCACACTGCAAGAAGGAGCTACTCTGTCCACTGGGCCCAGGACGGTCCCACAGGGAAACGGGAGCAAATGCCAGTCAGGTGTCCGAGAATTGCCCTGAGCTTTAGAGGACGGGGAAGGGCGGGTGGGGCCGCGCTTTATCGAGCGATTCTATCCTTTGGGCTAATAAGATCATGTTCGCACATCCTGCGCCCTGATTGGAGACTTTCAAATCTTGTGGCGTGAGAATTGTTAGCAAACTGACCTCAAATCCAGGAATTTCGGTCCCTGGTGTCCAAGAATTTAAAAAGTGAAAGGCTGGCAACATTGCCCAGCGGCCTAGAGGCCTAAGAGGCCCAAGTGGCCAACTCAAACCCCGAGGAGACTTCATTTTTCCTCCGTTCACTCGGCCTCTGTTTTCTCGGCCCAGACGCGCAGCCCGTCCGCTTTCGGAAGCACAAGACCGTGTCCTAGAAGCTGGAGGTTCTAGGCTCTCTGCCTCCGACACTTACTTCCCTCTGCCCGACCTTGGTGGTCAGATGGCCTTGGCTGATGGGGGTCGGTATGAGAGCGGGGTGGGGATGGTTTTCATCATTTGGGCCCACACCAGTCCTTTGGCAACGATGCCTTGGCTTCTGGGTTTATTCGGTGACTATCAGAGAGGAGAATTGTGCCCCAATCAGCTTAAACGCGAGACTTTTAGTCACCGCACAGAGTTGGTCATCTGAGGTGGAAAACGGGGTCCCCCGAAGGGCGGGACTAATAGGGGCAAAGGGGGCGATCGGGGGCAATGACGGCTGAGACCTCTCCGCGGGCGATTGGCCCGCTTCGAACCCTTTTCTCTCCAAAGCCGTTTCGCCCTAGAGTCTCGTCCTGGTCTTTCCGCCCCGCCGGGAAGGCCAAGAGCTCTCCCGCCTGAGCGGCCTCTCTGGTGTCTTGGTTGCAGGACAGGAAGAGTTTAGGTCCAGCGGGGATTTGGCCAGATACGGGTCCGCCAGCACCCGGCAGAGCGGACTAGGGGCGCTCTCGTCTGGGCCTTCAGGGAGGATTTCTCGCCATTTCCCAGAGGGGAGCGACATCGCCCACCCTAGGCGGGAGGCTGGCCTTGGCGTGGCCCCTCTCCTGGCCCGAACCCCAAGCTGCCCCCGTCTCGGGAGTCTCCAACTCTGGGCACAAGGCCTGAAAGGTTGGGCCACCCCTGCTCCACTCCGGAATTCAGCCTGGGTATCGGGGAAGGGGATGGCGAAGCGGTCAGCCTGCCCCGGGCCCCAGAGTTGGAAAGCCCGGGAAGAAAAAAAAATAAAATAAAATAACTCTGACGTGAAAGAAGAGGGAAAAGCAGGCCAGGCCCGTTCTTACTACCCGTTGGAAAGCACGTAAATCAACCAGTACATAAAGAGAAATTCACACCTCGGGCCAAGGTGTTCCATCTCCCTCAGCTTCCCCGCCTCCCCCACATCCCCTTCCCCCCAAAAACTCAAAGTCCGAGGTGCAAACCAAGCGGGGATGGAAAATGTCAAATGCATTACATTCAAAAAAATCCGAAAACAAAACCAAAGAAAAATAGAGTACACATACAGTCTCTCTCTCTCTCTCTCTCTCTCTCTCTCTCTCACACACACACACACACACACACACACGCACACAAACGGTGCTGCCCACTCAATGGCTAAGATGCTGTCAGAACAAGGAAAGGGAAAGTGTTAGTTGGGCACCGATTTCTGCCAGGGGTGTTTCTCTTTCTCCACACACAAACAACAACAACAAAATTAATCATCAACCAACTCGCTCGCGTCTTCCTTTCCTGAACATCAGATGGTCAATCAGTGGTATTTATTGGGCGCTTACTGTGTGCAGAGCACTGTACCGTTCGCTTGGGACAGTACAATATAACATCTGAAGGAATAGGTTGAGCGCCCATCTGGCTAGGCTGGGTTAAGTACTGTCCTGCCCTGAGTTAGGGGAATGGACTACATGACCTCGGAGAGCCCTGCCAGTTCTATGTTTCTGTATTTTTGTGATTCTGTGTTTCTAAAAAGCAGCTCCACAAAAGATTTAAAAAGGAGCCAAGCATGGCAATGAGAGAAAGAGGTGGGGTGGGGTGGGGGGGAGAGGGGGCTCGACTGTTAGTGTGCCAAGAGCTGGCTGCCCCCAAGAGGGGCTTTTTTGTGAAGGCCGTTGTAATTTGCATCAAATATCAGGCAGGGCGCACCTGTCCTGAGGAGGGAGGACATAAAGACCAGGTAGAAGGGAGTCTTCCCCCTGAGCTAGGAAAAGGGGTGAAGTGGAACCAGCCTGGCATTGGGTGGCAACCAAGCAATCCCAGTTCCTCCCCTCCTGGCCCCTTCTGCAGCCCCCTCTCTGGACGAGTCCCCTCAGTTCAGTGCAGAGCTAGTGGGGAATAAATGGATGCTTTGTGGAGAGGAGTTAAGGGCTGTCACTCAGGATTAATTTAAGCAACAACAGCAAACACACCAAAAAAAAAAAAGTATCCCCTCCAACTCCTTCTCAAAAACAGAAAAGTAGACGTGTAGAGTTTCCGGAGAGTAGGTGAATAATAATTTTTCTTAACTGGGGTGACTTTGCTCTTCTCCATAGCAAGGAAAAAAGAGAATAAAATGTATTCTGCAGGTTAGAAGATGTCTCTGGTCCAAGGTCGGATTGTGGGCTCTGGACTGGGAGACTGGGAGCCTATGGGTGTCACACACACACACACACGCACACACACTCCTCAGATTCCTCCCTGGATCCGACTGAGTTTTATGGGGAGTGCTGGGAGGAGGGAGTGGAGAAAAGATTGGGGATATAAGGAAGGGAGAGGGAAGAAGGGATGTGTGGGGCGCAGGTGTGAGTATCTGCCTAAAGGTGCGTGTGCGCGCGCGCGCGCGTGTGTGTGTGCATGTTGGGAGACTGAACAGGGGGAGAGTGTGTACAAACAATGGCGAGGGGGGTGAAAATTACAAAAAGAGATAAAGAGGAACTTTTTTTCCCCCGATTGTTTCACTCCAGGGACCTTTTTGTGCTCCAGATCGGGAGTTTCCATCCTTCAACTCAAATGGCCTTTTGTTATTATTGTTACAATGAAAATGTAAAAAGTAAAATTTCTAATCCATGTCCCACAAACACACCCAAACCCCAGACCTCCCCAGTCTCCCCATTCCTCCCCCCACTCAATCTTGTTCCCTCTTTCCTTCCTTCCCTTCAGGTCAAATTCTAATTACAGTTTAGAACCACAGATCACACATCAGCCTGGCATGGCTGGATTGGTGACACAATGAAGAGGCCTGGGGCTTTCCCTTCTTTCCCACCAGGGCATGCAAAACACATGTGTGGACATTTATTCACGTGGATACACATATCTTGTGTGCATACATTCTTGTGTGGATGCATGTGAGCATTTGCTGATCATTCTAGCAGCTAGGAATGGAAGGCTCTCCAGAGGTCATCTTGTCCATGCTCCTGCCTCCACAAAGGGTTCACCTCTGTAGTGGTTGTGTGTTTTGAGAAGTGCAGGAAGGTGTGCCCAAATGTGTGTGTGTATGTGTGTATACGTGTCTGCTCACAGACTCACAAGCAGCCGAGAGACAGAACCTCACGATAAGTTGGGCCAAAGGAGAAAACCCCCGACGGGGGCTAAACGGGATGTCGTTAGTTAGTATTTTTTTTGGCTAAGCAAGGCCCAATGACTGAAGCACACGGGGAGCGGGAACAAGTGAGGTGGGGTGGGGCCGGGGGGGGGGGGAAGAGACAAAGAAAGGGAAAGAGGCAAAATTTAAAAAAAAACAGAAAGAGGAGGGAAAGCAGGAGGAGGAGGAGGAGGAGAAGAGTGGGAGAAAACCCCAGGAATCCAGTGAGCCCGCTTGGTTTGTGCCAGTCCCAGCTCCCAGAACTGAGCTGCCTGGATGCCCCCTGGCAGTACCCTGGCACCCGGGCAGCGCTTCCTCCCCCCAGCCTCCCCAGCCCACTCCACCCCCCTAACAGCGGGGAAGAGAGAGAAAGAGAAAAAGGGCTCAGGCCGGGAGACACACACACACACACACACACACACACAAAGGAGCTGTCTGCCAAGCAACATGGCACACTGAGGGCCTGCCGGGAGAGGAGGGGAGAAAAAGGGGGGCAGCCGTGCCAGGGGAGACCACCGCATGCCAACCCTGCCCCCGCATTATCTTTCCTGCTTGGCTTATTCTGCATCGGGCAGGCTCCCCCGCCTCTTCCCGTGGAGGGGGGCAGGAGCTGGAAATGGGGAAAGCGGCTTGAAGACCTGGTCCGCTTGGCCGACGGAGCCCATTTCCCTTGGCGTCGGCTCTGACTCGCCAAACCGAGACCTCTTTCCCTCACTTGCGAGGCTGCGTCAAGATGGGGACCCGTTCCCCCTGGCCCCTTTTAGTTTTTCCATGCCAGCCTTGGGTCCCACTTCTTAGCATCTCCTAAAGCAAATAACTCCCACCCACTCGAGAACGACAGGAAAGCCTTCGCTCCTAGGCTCATCCCCGGAAATATTCACAGGAAGCCCACTCGCGCGCACACGCAAACGCCCCTCCACCTAGACGCACGCAAACCCCAAACACTGAAGCACATACATACATATCACACACGTGCGCGCACTCACACATACACATACCCAAGCAAACACACACGGACCTATGTTCTGGGATATATTTGTCCAGACAGGGACTAACTGAGCAAATTTTCCTGCCTCCACAAGAGTTCAAACCTCGGGGAAATAAAATAGAAATAACCACCCAGAAAACTTCCAACGAAAGGCAGAAACGAATTATTCTCGCGTGCTATGGTATTCAGCCTGCTCAGACCCGTGTAACTCCGTTCTCGGAGTCTTCGCCGCCGCTGCACAACCCCAGCTACACCTGTTCGACTCTGGCTATCCCCACCGGAGTCAAAGTGTGCAGTTCCCTCCGTCCCTTCGGTCCCCCCCCCCCCATCAGGAGGGTTGCGGGGTAGGGAGAACTAGGTTCGGGGTGCGGGAGGCGGCGAGGAGGGCAGGGGAGAAGATGGGGGGAGAAGAAAAAAGAGGTGAAATAAGTAGGGGAAGAATTGACTCTTTGAATCCTTTGTGGCGGGATCTCGGCTAGGCGCTGCCCTTCTCTTTCCCCCGGCTCCGGAGTCCAGAGCTAAAGCCCACTCTCGCCCCCCTCCCATTCAGGCAGGGTCGCGCCAGGGCTCGGAGGAGGAGAGCGGAACGGCCCAGAGCTGCTCTCCACTTTCAGCTCTGAACAGACCCTCCCTCAACGCCCCAACTCTCCCCAGGCCGCAGGGGAGGAGAGCGGGATCGCCTGGAAAGGAGGCAAGGGCGGGACTGGGGGACAGGTTTGTATCGACAGAGGTCTCAAGCGTCGTGTCCACTCAGGGACTCGGATTCTGCCCTCTTTATCCCAGTCTTCCTCTTCACCTCCTTACCGGCTCCCGCCTCCCCACCAGAGAAGCTCTTTGGGGAAACCAAGACACAAAAGTAGAAGCTAGACGCCGGGGGAGGGGGCGCGGAAAGAGGGCAGTAGGGTTTGGGAGCGGGGCTCCATTGCCTGACACTGGACGAGGCCATTTTTGTGGGGGAGAGGGGAGCTAGGGCGTAAGGGTCGTCCAAGAGAGCTCTCTTCCCCCTCAGTCTGCTCAGTTCGTTCAGCTCCCCCCCCCCCCCCCCACGGCAACGCACACACATACAAGTGTCCTAACACTGCCTCAAACTCTCAACTCCGGCTTTTCCTTGAAGAAGCCTGGGGGCTAGGATCCCCAAGTCCCCTTACAGGGCCCAGCGAGATCCCACAGAAAGCTTCACTCCCGGAGTCCAGACATGTTTGGTTATCCTCGCTCTCCCCCCACCAGTCGGGGCTTTTCTTCCCCATTTCTCTGGATGGGGAAACTGAGGCCCTGAGCTAGACGAAGTCAGTAGCCCTAAAGCAAGCTCCCGTTCTTCCAAAGCGGATGAGTCAGAAATAGAACCTTCCCGGCCCAGTCCCAGCCCCAGCCCCGCGATGGCCGCGGCCGCCGGTTCCTCTGCAGAAAGACCAGAGACCACTGTTCGACGGGCTACAGAGCAGAGGTGGGGGAGGAGATGGATTTTCCCAGCCCAGAGCCCACCGCGCCAACTCTGGGCACCGAAGAGTGGGGGTGGGGGGCGGGGGTCGAGGGGAAACTACGTGTACAACTGTGGGAGGGAACGTGTGTGGGAGTTCTGAATGTGTGTGTACGTACGTGTATACGTGCGTGTCTGTGTCTGAGAGCGAGTGTGATCGTGTAAGTGTGAGAGGTAGACCGTGTACGCGTGTGATGAGATGTGTCAGACCAGGCGTCTGGCCGTGTGTATTCGTCTGGGTGTGAGTGTGGCTGTCAGCCTAGGGGACTGGGGTGTGTGTCAGTACTCACGTGGGAAGGGATGTAAGTGCATCAATGAGTGTGAAAATGTGGGTTTGGGGTGGGGGTAGGGGCGGGTTGTGAGGGAGTAACCTGTTTCCCTTTATGCAAGGGAGACGCAGCTTTTTCGGTAGAAAGGCAAACCAGAGAAGACGGACGAATCAGGTCACTGAGGGCTCCTTGTGGGGCCGGGGGTGGCGAGGTTTGTCTAAGGAACAGTTGGATGGAATGGAAAAGTGACGGTTACTTACTAGAGAAATCAAAACGAGCGGTAGGGAGGGAAGAGGAGGGAAAGGAAGCTGGAGGGGGAAACTCGGAGGTCCCCCCAGCTCCATTCCTCTCCCTCTCCCTGGTGCCCTGCCGTGGGATGGAATTGGGGAGGAGGCAAAGAAGGGCTGTGCCAGCCTCACCCTAGGAAAGGGACGCTGGTCCCGAAGGCTGCCCCGGGCCTGGGACTTTCTCCCGTTAGTCCGCAGTCCAGGGACAGCGGCACAATTAGGGGGGGTCCCGGGACTGAGCCCGGAACTGGAACCGGGAAAGGTAGGGAGGAGTGGGGGGGAATGAACAACTTGGATTCCCCCACTCTGTCCGCCTCCTTCCCTGACCCAATGAGGTGGCTTCTTCTCGCTGGACCTTCAAACCCCTCGAAAAGAGAGAGGGCTTCGAGGGCCGAGGCGAGTGGCTCTCCCCTCCCCACCCCCGACGCGGGACAACCCAAGCCCCAGAGCTGTTTTGGGGAGAAAACTGAGCTTCCCTTGAGAGGGGGGCGTAAAGGAAGGTGAAGGAGAAGGAGAGTGTCGAGCTCGGTCCCGCTGAGACACTGTAAAAATTACTCTTGAATGTTAGCTTTTTCCCATTACCTGGGAAGGTGGGACATCACGATCCGGGGGATAGGAAATATCAACTTTAGCCCGCGCCCCCGCCCTCTCCCCGCGAAACCTGGGGAGTTCACAAAATGTATCAGAAGGTGTCGGACTTCCGCGGCGACGCCGCTCCTGCCAGGGCCGCGTCGAGGGACAAGAGGACAGTCCCAAACCGGGCGCTCCCGACTTTTCAGGGCAGAACGGATGGAGAGGAGGCACGAGGGAAGGGAGGAGGCGAAGAGGGGCAGAGGGGAGAAGGGAAGGGGGGGCGGGGGAGCAGGGAGGGAAGGCCTCTTGCTTTTCTTTCTAGCGGCCCGACACCCCTCTTCCAGCGGAGTTAAGAAGGGAGAAATAGCCTTGGAGCCCTTCGGCCCGTGCTATGAAGCTGGACACAGGCAGGCCGGAGATGAAGAGAACGGGGCGGGAGAGGCTGGGAGATGGATGGAGAAGGACCGAAGTCCGAGAGATGGGGGAGAGGATGAGAGAATGGCAGGGTGGGGCTTCCGGATACGTTCATTTTGGAAATCCCAAAGACTTTTCTCCACTCAGACCCCCTTCTCTCCCCCCACTCCCACAGAAGACCTGGATCTGCTTCCCTCTCGCCCACTATTGATGCGTTTGAAATCCCCTTTCGAGTTCGGATCTGGGAATTTCCGCCCCGGGTTGGTGGGGGGTCGCCCCACCTCCAAAAGCCGCCTCCAGTCTGAGCTCCCCTTTGCTCGGCTCCGCGGAGAAGTAAATCCCAGGTGGGGCGGGAGGGGTTGGAGGAGGGGACGGATGGACGAACGGACCGGCGGTTGGGCTCCCCCCCGGACGACTGTGGCTCAGCGCCCAGGGAGGGGAAATGGGGCCGCCGGCCAAGTGTCATAGCCACTCGAACCTCCCGGGTTTGGAATTTCAAACCGGACGCTTTCGGGGTGCGGGTTTGTTACCTCTCGGTAGGGCGGGAGAAGGGCTCTCTGCCCAGAGGAGGCGAGGAAAGGAACCCGCAGGTAAAGGGAGAGGATCTAAGTAGTCACAGGACCCGGTTAGCCACCCCAGCCCTCACCCCCTTCCGCTCCCCGGACTCCAAGGAGCTGTGCCCCAGCAGCGCGGTGAGTTCAGTGTGAAGGAATCAGAGACATATGGATTCCATTTCCCAGCACAGTCGCAGGGGCTCCGGGGAAAGGGAGGGAGTGAGAGAGAGCTTACAGAGAGAGAGGGGGGTACAGAGAGAGAGAGAGACAGACAGACGGACAGAGGTGAGGAGGCCTAGTAGATGGAAAAAATGCGAGGAAGGAGGAAAGGCAAGAGCGGGAGAGATCAGGCGGGCGGTGTCCAGCTTTCACCTTACAAATCCCGAACCCAATTTCTTGTAAAATTGAGATGGGGGTAGGGGGCGGGAATGGCTGAGCTCCTGTCTCCACCTTCTCTCATCTGAGCCCAAGTCCCCTGCAGCCCGAGTCGGTCTGAGGAATCAGGAGGACCCAGGGATTCAAACCTGTGAGTGAGTGGAAGTGTGTGTGTGTGCGTATGATGTTTACGGGAGTGTTTTGTCTGTCTGTCTGTGAGAGACCAGCAGCTTTCCCTAGCCCCAGGACTGCTCCTTTGCAAGACACCCCTGCCCAGTCCACCTCTCTGACTTGGGCCTGGGGACTTGGGAGGACCTTCTAAGTTCGGAGGGAAAAGAGAAGAAGCAGCAACAGCAGCGGCAGGGTGGCAGCAGCAGCAGCAAACCACCACCCCACAGATAGTGTGTCTTTAATACTTTTGCAACGACGAAAAACAAGTTTCCACAGCGCCGCGTTGGGCCCCCGCCAGCCCGTCCTCAAATAACATTTTAAGTTACTTAGCAAACTTTGTTTTGTGCAGAGTAACAGGCAAGGAAACGTGTGGCGGAGAGAAGGGCAGCAAACCGGTTCTTCAAATCTCTCTCACCCCGGCCGGGGGCCGTGGGGCCTGCCGCCGCCGCCCCCGCCCCAGTTCCTGGGAGTCGCTCGGCCCGTTTTCCGCCCGGGGCCAGGGCCGGGGTCGACGATGCACACGTGCGTGTGGGCCAACCTGCGGCAGCGAGTCCGCAGAGGGCGGGGTGAGAGCCTGGGGTGCTGTGCACATGGGCGAGGTGGGGAGACATGCCGGGAGCCTCCCCACTGGGGGGGGAGGAGGGGTACACTCCACCCATGGCATCTCCCCTTCCCTCTCGGGCACCTCCTGGCCTCCAGGACAGACTACATCCCCTACCGTCCTGGGAAACTCCAGTGTCCTTCCTGGACAAATCTCCAGCCATTCTTCTCTGAATCTGGAAAGAGGATTGTCGGAGACTCCATCCCCTGTAAAGGCCGTCTAAGGGGGGTCTTCCTGGGCTCCCTGTCCAGGAGAGGCCCTTGGCGGTGTCCGTTAATTTCTCCCTTCCCCTTTATCTCCCCAGCTCACACCACCCCAGCGCAATCAGTCTCAGCCTTCGCTGACAACAACCTGGGTCACCACCCTTCAGAACCGAGGGCCAGCCTTACTTCCCTGTTGCCCACCCAATGGAGAATCTTCTATTTCTCCAAAACCTCATCTGCAAACCAGCCCTGTCCCACCGAGGCCCAGGCCCTCCACCTTGCCTCTGAAAATAGCTATTTTTGTAAGCCCCTGTAGACTGTAAGCTCGTTAGGGGCAGGGAACGTGTCTGCTAATTCTGTTGCATTGTCCTCTGTCAAGCCCTTAGTACAGCGTTCTGCACATAGTGAGTTCTCCATAAATACCTTTGATTGAGTAATAAGGAGAGAAATGGGGAGTTTGATACATCCACCCAAAAATACTCAGGAGAAACCAGCTCCCCGCTCATCATGTTGTCCAGCCCAGCAGCAAAACGGGGAAGGAGATAACTGGCCCAGTTTAGGCAGGACACAAACTGTTCCCTCTCTCACCTTGGCCTAGCTCTGTTCACCTCAAAGTGGCCCCCAACTTTGGCAAGACAGCACAATGCTACTCCTCCCCCATTTTTCAGCGATTGAAGAAACCAAAAACCCACCGGGGAAAAAGACTCCAGAGCCGAGCCAGGCACTCCGAAAGCCACAGGCAGGGGGGCGAGGGGGAGGTGGAGACGGGAGGTGGGGGGAGAGAGGGAGGGGAGATCGGTGGGGTGCAGGAGAGAGAGTAGGGAGGAAGAAGCCCGGAAAGGGTGACTGTGAAAAGCAAAGAGACCCAGAGACCGAGTGAAAGGAAAATGGAAGAGAGAAGAGAAGTGGGAGAGAGCGTAAGAACTGGAAGCTCCAAGTTTATATAAGAAGATGACGAAAGGAGAGAAGGAGGAGGAGGTGCACAGCCATTTCAGAGAGGGCCGGGAAATCGCTTTGAGGAACGGGGTGCTCCAGAACAGCCTGGGTGGGGGCCTCTCTGCCCGCCCTTGGCCCACAAGGAGGCCCAGGAAGGGCTGGGCTCCGCAGGGAAGGGAGGGGTGACGTGGAAAGAAAGAGCCCAGCTTCAGCTTCAGCTGTGCTCCAGGCCTGCCCAGCTCTCCTCAACCCTGCAAAATGGAAACGGGCAGCAACTGCAACTGCATGACCCCCTGCCTCTCCTGCCCAGATCTGGGATAAGGCCGAGGGTGGCCCAGGCTGGCAAAGCACCAGGCCGAATGTCACCTCGCTCAAAGCATTGCAGGACAGTGGGGAGAGGGAGAGGGGAGTGCAAAGAAGTCACCTCCTCTTGCCCCGCCACCGAATCAGACATCCATGTCCTGGTTTCCAGCCACACACAGGAAGGGCTGGTGGGGATGACAGAGAGGAGGGGTAGCCGTTCTGAGGAAGAGGGTGACAGAGAAGGCAGATGGGTGCCAAGAGCATTTAAAGGGGCCAAATACATTTTTTAAAGTGGAGGAATAATAAATGGAATAATACCATGACCATGTCCCATGGGTAACTTCACCCATCAGGGCGCATGCGTGGCTGGGAAAGGATGGGTGTAAAAATAAACTGGTCATGACGTGGGTGGCGGGGGGGAGAGGGAGCTAAATTGAGGTGCCCAGGTGGAGATGCCAATCCTGTGGGCATGTCAGCTGCCCGGGCAGCCCCCATCCAAGTCCCCCAGTTTTATCTGTTACTCAGAGACAGCTTGGTGCCCATCTGGGGTAGAGAGGGTAGGAGAGGGAGGGGTGTGGCCCTGATTTGCATATAGAAAACGAGCCCCTCTCTATCTCATAGATCACATCATAATCTGGGGCCCGTAACACTTACTACCTGCATAATATGCACCCACTAACTGGCTTCGTGTAACATGCATCTCTGGTACAACATACCTCAGCTTAGTGCATGCAGATCGGTTTCTGACAAACAAATTGGATTTCTGGCTGCGACAGACGGAAGAGCCTGATAGATTTGGGGGTAGCAATAGACTTAATAAACTTGTAAGGCTTTTCATTCTGTCTCTCACGATATATTTAACAACAACCCAGGTAAATTCAATTTAAATCACACAACGGTCAGAAGAGTGCACAACAGGCTGGAGGATTGTCTTTCGGAGAATGGTAATCAGTCAGGGGCCAAATTATCACTGGGGTGCCGGCCCCGGGGGACTTGGGTGAGTGGGGGGAACCCTTTCTTCATGGGAGGGGACTCATCACATCCACTGCCCTGTGGAGGGCCTATATCCATAGGTTCGGGACTCAGGATGCTTGCATTCTTTATCCTTGTGCTTTAAATCCTCTCCCTCTCCACCTCCCATAAAGCAGACGGAGGTGTACAGGAGGGTCGGGAGGGGCGATTGACACGCAATCTCACCCTAGGGGCCATGCAGAACTAGTTCCACCCCTGTGATCGATGGTTCAGTGTTCGATGTAGGCCTTGGGGGATGGAGCAAAAGGGGTAGAGGGATTAACCAGTTTTCAGAAGGAGCTGGCTCATGGCATCAGGAACTTATTAAGTTGGTCAATGACACCAAATTAAAGAAATGACCAGGATGCTGGAGAAAAAGACTGGGACAAGTGGCTGCATCAGTCGATCAAGGAGGAGGATGGGCAAGGAGGGGGGTAACAGATTGAATGCAAATAGGAGCTGGAAGACAATTCTTTCTATTCAGAGTCAAAAGTCCTGAGTCCTGAGTCCTGAGTCCTGGACACCTGAATCCTGAGATCTGAATTGTGGGTCCTGAGTCAACTTCAGGACTTCAGCGTTTGAGAGGAATGTAGAGACCTTGGAGAGAGTCCAAAGTAGAGAAATGATTCATTTTACTTTCGAGTAAAATGGTCTCCGAGAAAAACCAAAAGGAACTTTTTTTTTTTTTTTCAGTCCGGAGAAGAGAAAGCTGAAGGAAAACACAACAGTTGATGAAGAGAAGGTGAGGCAAACCAAGGAAAAGTCTTGGAGGAAAAGCCAAGAGGGAA
This sequence comes from Ornithorhynchus anatinus, assembly GCF_004115215.2. Taxonomy (NCBI): domain Eukaryota; kingdom Metazoa; phylum Chordata; class Mammalia; order Monotremata; family Ornithorhynchidae; genus Ornithorhynchus; species Ornithorhynchus anatinus. The sequence goes on from NC_041750.1 coordinate 9,036,052, forward strand.
TGTGCTTAATTTGCAAATGGGCTTAGGTTAGACAGAGTGGAGAACTTCCCGACTGGAAGGGCTGTGAACTGCTAGGGAGAGAGAGAGAGTGAGAGAGAGGAGGAGAAAGAGTGAAGGAGAGAATTCAAGTGTACTTTAAAACATCCCAGGCAGGGAGCTGCCTCAAAAACCAGGCAGATCTGTTTGGAGTCAGGGGCTGGAGAAGTAGATGACTTCTGGAAAGCCCTGCTAGCCTTAGGTTTCTAGGCCAATGTCCGGGGCCAGGAAATTGCCTTCATCCTCCTGGGATGTAGACCCAGATAGGGAAAGCCCAGCTTAAAGCAAAGGCTTGTGTCAGTATGGATTCTCTAAGGGCTTAAGGCATATCAGGGTGTTGGGAGAGGAGAGAAAGAGAGGTGGAGCTTGTATGTCCTGTGTGTTGCTGGGACTTGAGCTCCCAGGAATCTTGTGGAGCTGAAGCGGCCTAGTGGAAAAGAGCCCAGGCCTGGGAGTCAGAGGACCTGAGTTCTAATCCCAGCTCTGCCAGTTGCCTGCTAGGTGGCCTTGGGCAAGTCACTTAACTTCCTTGTGCCTCATGTCCTCATCTGTAAAATGGGGATTCAGTGTCTGTTCTCCCTCCTAATTAGACTGTGAGCCTCGTGTGAGACAGGAACTGTGTCTGACCTGATTAACTTGTACCTACCCCAGCACTTCTGTATTTTTAACAAGAAAACTCTACGGATACACTACCAGAACGATTGCAGATGGAGGTGGGGCATTCTGGGAGAGATGTGTCCATGATGTCACTATGGGTTGGAGACAACTTGACAGCATAAGGTAAGACCCCAAGCACTTAGAACAGTGCTTGATACATAGAAAACACTTAACAAATATAATAATCATAATAACACTAGGGAGTGGGGGCCAGGTACCATCATAGCTTCTCTCCAGTCTCAGCTCTGAACAGGCCCCAACGCTTCCATCCCTCCACCTCCACCCTTCCAGTAGCCCCCATGGTAAGAGGGGAAACAGTTCTGGAACACCTAATCCTGGTTCCTTTATTCATGGAAATGCAAGTCATGGAAATGCGAGGAACCCAAATCCTTAGAATCCTTATCATCCTCAAAGCCACTACGCAGAGTCCCAGGCCCTGGAGAGCTGGGAGATGGGAGGGAGGGAGGTATTCGGGGTTAGCGAGAGAGAAGGAACAGGTCCCAAAAGAAAGGAAAATGCTCTCAAGCTGCTTTTTCTGGAGAGATCATTTTATATATAGAGAGAGAGGGAGAGAGAGAGAGAGCAGAGGGAAGGGTAAGGGTGAACAACCACCCTCTTGCCCCTCATTTCCCCACTGGCTTCCTGCCTGGTCCCTACAGGCTGGAGCCTCCCTGCTCAAGGGGCAAAGAGAGTCTATGTGAAAGGGAAGGAAGGGCCAGGGGATTTGCTCACCTCCTAATGAGTTCTTATCTCCTCATTGTGCTGAGCAAAGTGGACATGATTCTGAGGCAATAATCCTATTAGGTGGAGTTCACACTGTCACTTGAAGGGAGTCTGATTATCCGTCCAGAGCCCAGGGGCTCAGCCCCACCTCCAAACTCCACCAGTAACTTCTCCCTCTCTAACCTTTCCCTCCTCCCAGGGTAAAAAGGGATAGGGAGGCCAGGCTCAGGGAAGTAAGGGAAGAGACTTCAGCTTGGATGAAAAAGAGGCCATGGAAGGGGATAGGGTTGGGTTCCCTCCTCGGAGGATTCTCCTACCCCAGACTTCTCAAGGAAGGGGGAGGGGAGGGAAGAGGTCAGAGGAAAAGGGCCATGGAGAGAAAGAGAGAGCCACTCTATACCCTGGACCCAATCCAGGTCTGGGGAAAGGCAGGCTGATGGAGCCGGGGGGAGGGTGTGGGATCTGGGGCGGGGAGAAGGGGCAGCTGGGGCTGGCCAGACAGGTTTTCCCCCAGCACCAGGGATCCTCCTTCCTTCCCTTGTGCATATGTGTGTGTAAATAGGTCTGGTTGTGTGCATGGCTGTGTATGCACCTGTATATGCACACCTATGCCTGTGTGGGTGTAATTGTGCAAATGAGTATTTGAATAGGTCTGTTTTTTTATTGTGTACGTGTGTGTGTGTGTAGTTGTCCTTCGAATTTGAAGACACCACTGATGGTGAAGTTCACCTTTGGGTGTGGTGCATGTGACTGAAAAGGCCAATGTGGGACCTACAGTTCAGGTCACATAGGACACACAAAAAGGTTAACACTTGTGTTGTTGCTGTTTTGGTATATGGATGTGTTTCCAACTGTCTGTGCACAACTGTGTTGGTGAGAGTACGTGCATGAGAATATGTTTGTTTGTTTGGGAGTCTGTAGTACTGTATATGTATGTGTGTATCTGAGTGTGTGCTGAATGCCCACACCAGACCTGAGCCCCTGCACGTATGCTTGTTTGTTTTAATAGTATTTGCTAAGTGCTTACTATATGTCAGGCATTGTACTAAGCGCTGGGGTACATACAAGATCATCAGATCAGGCACAGTCCCTGTCCCATGGGGGGCTCACAGTCTGGTCCTTAGTTTAACTATCCATTTTAAAGGGGAGAAGGCAAGGAGAAAAGACACCTGGATTCCATTCCTGCTCCCCAGACGGGTCACTGGCTTCCAAGTTCCCTTTGGGGCAGAGGCCACTCAGAGGGAAATCAAGTCTGCACACCTTCTCTAAACCAAGCTCTCCCTCCTCCTCCTCCCACTGGGGAAGTGAGGATTAACTGAGGCCCTAGGACACAGAGACAGAAACAGAAGCAGAGACAGGCAAAAAGAGAGATAGGCCAGATCACCACTAAAACCAAAAGGAACTCTGGATCAATTATTTGAATAATACAGATCCAAGAGGATTTAGCCTGAAATTCTAGGATAATTATCTCCACCCTCCACTTCTCCCCATCAGTGTAGACCTGGCCAGGGGCAACCAGGGCCTCTTCGGCATTCAGCAGACTTTTCCCTACTTACCCTTGGAGGAAGCTGAGGCTCCTGTGCTCATCAAGTGGGCCTGAATGAGCCCCCTAAGCCTGTCCCACAAAACCTGGGCTCCTTTGCCGTTTCTGGGGGCTAAGGGTTGGCTCGGCAGCAAGAACTCCTGCTTCACCCCTATGAATGCCAAAAGGGCTGGCACTCTGCCTCCAGCAAGGGGGGAGTCAAGTAGCATTCTCCTCTGAGGCTTGGGTGGGTGTTGCCCCCAAACGCCCAGCTCCCCTTGGCATCCCTCTGCTAGCTTTCAATGGGCAGACCTGGCGGGCCTCTGCACTCTTTGGCAGGTAACCGGGTTCCCCACTTGGCACCCCCAAGGTGGGGATGGGGGGCTCCCCAGTGAAACCCCAGCTTCTGATTGGCTGTGGCGGACCGCAGTGCTGCCTCACTGCAGCAGCAGGCACACCGCGGAGCTGAATGTACAGCTGCAGCCAGGCGGCTTCTTGCCAGTACAACCAGGAACCAGACTTTACTTTGGGCAGAGCCGTCCCCCCACCACCTGCCCCTTGCCCGTCCCACCCCCATCCCCAGTTACCACCTCCCCCTCTGCTTCTTGAACTGCTTGGCCTGCCCTTCCCACTAGACTTTACTGCCTAATTTCTAGAGACTGGGGTGCCCACCCTTTCCGGGGCACTGCCCCCTTCTCAACTTTCTCTCCAGTGGGTGGGTGGACGGGTAACAAGGTTTCGATGCCAAGTCTCTGCCAGGCCCCCTTCCTCGCTCCCCCGCCCCCAACTCTGACACGCCCTGCATGGTCTCTTTTTGCAAAGAATGAATCCCACATTTCCCCCACTCAGCCTCCCCTCTACACACACACACACACACACACACACACACTACCACTCCCTTTCTTTCCCCTGACCCCACAGTTTCCATACCCTACATATACCTACAGGTACAGCCTCTCAGCTCCCAAATCACAACTTAGTTCCTAGCTAAAAAGGATCTTCTTATCGGGGCTGGAGTGAGGCTAAGCGAAGGGAAGTTGGGCTGTAAGGGGAAACAGGGGGGAAAGGGAAGAAAGGAAGGCAGAAGGAAAGGAGGGAAGGAGAGAGGGAGGAGGGAAGGAAGGAAGGAAGGAAGGAAGGAAGGAAGGAAGGAAGGAAGGAAGGAAGGAAGGAAGGAAGGAAGGAAGGAAGGAAGGAAGGAAGGAAGGAAGGGAGGAAGGAAGGGAGGAAGGAAGGAAGGAAGGTTGGCTCAGTTTTTAAAGTCTTGTCACCTCAAACCTTTAGACAGAAAATCCAGTGCAGAAAGGCCGGAGTGCTAGGGGGTAATTAGACTCCAGAGTAAGAAGACTAGTCACATCCCCAACAGAATAACAGATACTGTCTGAGGTGTGGGAGTGAGCAAGGAAGTGAGAGAAGAGGATTGGGGGTGGGAGGGGGTTGCAGGACCCTGGAGGGCCAAGGGCAGCACACATGGCTGGATGGACTGACAGACACAGCAGCAACAGGACAGATGCAGGGAAGCAGCCAAAAAAAACCTCTGAGAGGCAGAGGGAGCCGGCAGGGAAGCAGACGGACAGAGCAAGGTCTGTTGCCCGCTGCCCCCCTTCTCTCCCCACTTCCCCTCCCCAAAAACACACACACACACACACAAGGGTTCTTCTGTGCCTGAGCTAGGGTTGGGGAGGAAGAGGGATGACAGGCCCACGGGATCAGGAGAGAGGGAAAATCCTGCCCATTCCACCGCTTGGGCCCAGAGTGGAGGTAGCCCAAGAACCTGGGGGAAGAATCTGAGGTGAGGGGGCTTCTACTTAGGGGAGGAGACCTGGTGTTGGGGGGCGGGGGGAATGGCGGCAGCAGGACACGTCTGGGCTGATGTACAAATTGATTTCTGCCTCTGCAGAGCTGTGCGCGGCTCAGCCGGCCAAGGAACAAAACTGGCAAGGGGCACGGCCTCCAGTTAATGGAAAAAGCTGGTTAGCAGGGGGCCCGTCTCAACTCACCGCTCTGCCGCTGGCGGTACAGCCAGGGCTGGGGCGGGGGCGGGGGCCTAGGGAAATGGCAAACACATACACACACATACACACATGCATTCACAGCCCCCTGCCTGATGCTCGCCCCATCAAATTAACCCAAACACCTCTCCCCACATATCCTCCTGGGGGAGGCTTGCCTCCATTTGCATTGGATGAGCCCAGTGGAGTGGGCAGAAAGATCTTCCCAAACCCCCTTTCAACACCACTGCTCCCCCAATCTACTCCCACATCAGGATGTCTTTCAGCAGATGCCCCAATTCTCACTCCTCCAACCCAAATTGTATGCCCCCTCCACGTGGGGTTGAGGGGGCTGGCAGGGGAAGGAAGTGTTGGGGGGGAAGGGGAAAACAAGCTCATGGTTGAGAGAAATGAGAGGGTCAGGGAAGGGCAGGGAGTTTGACTGAAATATAAGCAGCCTCCCAATTTTGCTATCTCCCTCTTCCTATTTAATCCAATTCTGTCTTTCCAAGGCTTCTATCCCCCTTCTAGCCCTAACATCAACTCTGAGGATCTGCAGCTCCTGGTCAATGAATCCCACAGACCTTGGGAGTAAAGATAGAAGCCAATCACGTGTGTCTAGTCCCCTCTTTCTTCCCTTGCCCAGGGCAGGGAGAGGCAGGGTGGACCCATGGGGTGGTGGAGCTTCTTGGGAAGTACAGTCCCCAGGGCTGAATCAAGCTGAACTCTGTGAGGAACTCTATCTCTCCGGGGGGGGGGGGGGGGGCTCTATCTGTTGCCGAATTGTACATTCCAAGCGCTTAGTACTCTGCACAAAATAAGCGCTCAATATATATGATTGAATGAATGAATGAACTGAAGAGACAGAGAGATCCCCTGCCCCCTTGTCCTTGACCCACTGCTCTCTCCCCACTGGCCCAGTCTCTTCCCAGCAGTCAGCCCAGGTTCCCTCCTCAGCGGCTACATTTCCCCACATTGTGGCTCTGGCCCCAGATAAGCAGACAACTGGCTCAGTCTCCCAGGATCCTGAAGTGCCTGATGACCAGTCTCTCTCCCTGACCAGCCAGGGGCAGGAGAAGTTTCTTGTATGGCCGAGAAGGGCGGCTCGTGTGAGATCACATCCCCAGGGAAGCCCCAAGGTCATCTCCGAGAGGGAAAGGCCAGAGCTGTCAGAGAGAGCAATACCGGGCTGAGAAATCAGGCTGCAAATCTGAAAAAATCTGAAAAAACAAGAAACCGGCAATCCCACCCACTGCCCCACTTCATTCCCAGCAATAAGCCTGAAAACCTGGCTCTCCTGGCTCAAAGGCATCAGGGGTTTCAGCTCTGGCCTGCCAGGCTGTGACGATGACAGGCTGAGCTTTTTTGGTTGGAGATGTTTGTAGTCTGAGAAAATTTTGCAAAGGCTCAGATAGATAGAGAGAAGTGGAGAGAAGTTGAAGGAGGATAGAATGAAGGGCAAGGGAGAAAGGCAAAGTCCCTCAAAGTATAAGTAGACAATTGTTTTGGAGCCCAGGAACATGATGTTCTGTGTCAGGATCCCTGCCGATCGATATCATGGTAAATATGGAGTGAGGCAGGTGGGCTTCAAATCCCCCTGGCAATATGTTTACGCACGCGCACACACACACACACACATGCACACACACACTCGTGCGGTCCTCCTGAGATTTGCAGTTCCAGGACCACGGTATGGACACTGGGAGCTCCCTAAACCTCCCCAGACCCATCTCAAGCCTGGAACACCCAAGTTTGGGCGATTGAAGGGCCGTTCCATGAATACAGTAGTTCCCAAAGTGCTTGGGCTATCACAAGAGGCAATGGCCCAGCTGCCCCAATGGCAGTTCTGCCCATACTCAGAGGGAGGACACTGGGTAAAGTGAAACAAAGCTCTTCTAGGCTCTCAGTGTTGGTATTGAGGGGGGTGGGGCCCAGGAAAAGGAGTTCTGGGTCCAAACTTTGACTCAGAAATTGGGAAAGTGTCCCGAGGGGAAAAGCTTCAGTAATGGTAACCGACAGGGAGGGAGGAAGGGAGGAAGGGAGGGAAGGAGGGAAGGAGAAGAGCAAGGGAAGGAGGACAAGAGGAGAGAGATAGGGAGAGAGAAAATACATCACCTCACAGAGAGGTACATGGGGTAGGTGACAGGTTATCCAACTGTCAGAAGCCGCATTGTGGACACATACGTACAGATATTCACACCTACACCAAAACATAAGTGCACATACATATATGAACATGTACACACACACACAATCCTACACTCCTCCTTGATGTGGTCTTTATGGGTCCAGATGGACCCCTAACCCTGCCCTCCTTTCTTACCCCAAGGTCCCAGGGACCAGAATTTTGAATCCCAGGAGCTGAACACTAAGGAGTATGTCTGGCTAATGTCTTAACTCTGAATTGGGTTGAGAGGGTGAGATTGTTCCAGGGTTACTTAGGGATAGTAGGGGTGGTCCCAGACTGGGTGGGCTCCTCTTTGTTCCCCTCTTGCCCAAGTCCCCTAAAGGAAAGGTGAAGCCTTGTGCCAGGAAGAGTAGGTCCAATATCCCCAAAATGGCTTCTGGGTGGTGGAGCAATGGGCCAGAGGGGCCAAGGGTATCACCTGGGAAGAGGAAAGAGCTGCTGGGACTAAATACTTTCAACTAAGGGGTAGAGTGTAATGCTCTCACTTTGCCCATGGCTGCCCCACTTAACTCAGTCAGGGGTCTGGACACGTTGCTTGGCCATGGCAGTCTTCTCTTGGGCTCTTCTCCCCAGGATGAACACACACACACACACACACACATACCCCTCTCCCTCCAGCCCCAGATTCGAGTCCCGGCCGCTCTTCTCGGGGGGCCTCGTCTCCCTACTCCTTGTCCTGACCCCCGCCCCGGCTATTTTGTGAACCTTCAATCTCTCTTCCAGGGCCCCAGCTCTACCCCTGTCCACTTTCCCCTGGTGAACCGCCCTCTCCTATATCCCACTCCTGATGCTCCCCGACTACTCCCTCTAGTTGCCTAGGGGGGAACTGTCCAAAACGGGGGTCCCTAGGGGGAGAGGGGAGGGAGGTCCTGGCAAGGAGAGAGAGGAGAGGCGGGAGGTGGGGGGGGGGAGCGCCCAGCTGTGTCGGCGGGAGGCGGGGTGAGCAGGGGAAGGGGGGTATAGGGGGAGTCGGGGGCGCTGATTTGCACAAACATCACAACAAAGACAAACATGTCTCAGCGGTGTCAACACCAACACCAACCCGACACTCCAGGGGGCTCCCTGCTTCCTCCGCTCTAAATCCCCGCTCCCTTCCCCAGAGCCAGAACTCAGTCCCAGCACCGGGCGCGGGGGAACGGGCTTCTGTAAAATGTCGACCAGACCCCCATCCGTTCGGACAGTCCGAAGGCAGAGGGATGGACAGGATGGGGGAGAGGTTGATCCCCGGGAGAGCTCCAATTTACACAGGGGCTTGACTTTATGGAAAGTTGGTGGGAAGGAGGGTGTCGTCGCTGGATCTTTGTGTCTGTGCTCGCTGCCAGTGTGTGAGACTGTCTGCCTGAGTGGCACGGCTGAGTGCGTGTCTGGGTATATATGTATGCATAAGGGGGTGGGTTCCTCGGGGTGTGTTTATTTGTGAGTCTGAATATCTGTGCGGGGTTGTCCGTGTGTGTGGATCTGTACTTGACTCCCTGTGCCAGTGATTCTATTCGTGCGTCTGTGCTTGTCTGCATATCTGCGCAGTTACCTGTGTGTGTTTCTATAGGTGTGTGTATGTGTGAGGGGAGGAGTGCCTGAGGGTACACATAAGTGCACCACCGCACTTATGTACTTTCCCTTATACTTTTCCATTTCCCTTGGCCGTAATTGATTTTAACGCCCGTCTCCCCTTCTAGATTGTCTGCTCCTTGTGGGCAGTGAACGGATCTACCAACTCTGGCGTACAGTATTCTCTCCCAAGTGCTCTGCACCCAGTAAAGTGGATTAACTGGTTGATCGATCTGTGACGGAAGGCCCTTGGATGTACGTTTCCTTGTATACCTGTGTGTGTATTTGAGGAGGAGGTTGTACCCGCGTGTGTCTAGCTGTGTCCTTATATACTTGTGTGTTGGGCTGGTGGCCGGGGGTTGGAGCTGCCGGCGAGTATATAGCTGGGTCCGTATGTACTCCGCCGTGTGTTTAACTCGGATCCGCTTCTACATTTCTTTCCTGGATCAGAACGATTCATGTTTTCCCCCGCACTTTCCCCCTGCAGCTAAACAGGCGGTGGGATTGGAATTGGGGAAGGGAGGGGGTGCTGCTTGGCTTCCTCAGGCAGTCCCTAACCCGTGTCCCCATCCCGGTTCTGATCTGCCCCCATTCCTCCTCCCCTTGCCCTGTTCTCGCTGATCTTTCCAGAAAAGCTTTTTCACTCCGATCAATAATTCAACGGCCCAGCCGGCCCCCCGGAACCTGCTCCTGGACCCTAGCCCCGGGCCCTACTCCCATCCTCCTGTCAACCGTCCCGGCTTCGCTCCCCCTTCCTTCCACCCCGCTCCCCGCCATTCTCCTGGGCCGGGGCCTCGGGGTTCCGACTCCTCGCTCGCTCCCAGCCCTTTTCATTCATGCACTGACTCTAACTTGAAACCAATTTGGGGTTTAGAATCAGAGGGGAAAAGGAGAGAAGTCTCCGTTCCCTGCATACAGCCGGGTGCAACCGCGACCTACCGAATGACAGAAGGATTGACCGGCGGCGGACCGAGGGACAGGAGGATGGACTGGGAAACAGGCGAACTGACTGAAGGACGGATCGAAGGGCAGGCGGACTGATCGTAGGGCGGACGAACTCGAGGGACTGGCTGACGGCGGCCCTGACTTCCCGGCTGGCGAAGCTAACTGGGAGGGAAAGGTTTAAAGAAGGGGGCAGAGAGCAGGAGCAATTCCCCAGATAATCCGCCCGGTTATCCCTTCGCGGTTCATCCTGGGAACATCTCCTCCTCCCTGAGTCGCTTGGGGGACTGGGGCCACTTCTCTGGCTCTTCCGACTCAGAAACGAGCCTGCTCCGGACCTGGAGAATTAAAAAAAATAACGGGCCAGGCCCGGGGCCTCCCGAGCACGGCCCGTGGTACCGGATTGCTCGGATGGGCTCCGGCCTAAGAGTGTCCAGGCCTCAGTTGAGTTCGGGAGTCCCGATCCGAGCTATGTGTATGGGGGGGGGGGGTGTCGCCTGAGGGGGGGGGGGGACGGTATCGTGCTGGGAAAGGGAAACGGAGAAGGGAGTGAGGAAGGCTCCCCAGGTCACTCAAAGCCCAGGATATTTGCCCGATTGGAGCTCGCCTGAACCTGTCCCCCTGCCCCCCTCTCCCCCACCCCCCCGCCACACCTAGCTTTTCTCGCTGGTTCTATCTATCGGTCTCTCTGGGTCTCTTGATAGGGTCTGTTCAGATTATAAGGAAAATTCTGGCCAAAAACAGCCTGTCCTCAGTAATCCAGCGTTGGGCCCAGTGCACGGCACATAGTAAGTGCTTAACAAATACCACAATTATAATTGTAATTATTATAATTATAACGATGATGATGACGATAATGATGATTACGTCCATCGGCCTGAAATACTAGATTACCTTTTGGCCTGAGTGACCTGAGTAATTCGCGATGTAGACCCATAGGCTCTATCTCTGTGTCTCTAACTTCCCGTTTCCTTGTACTTTTCTCTGGGGGGGGGGGGGTGTAATTGCTTTTCTTTCTTAAAAAATGGTAAAATCCCGTCCCATTCCCCTCCCCACCCCGCTTAAACCGCCAGCCGGGTGCAGAGGAGGGAATCCTAGAAATTCAATGTACGGTTCCCACCGATCTAAAGGGTGACAGGGAATCTGGCCCACACAGGGCAGAGAGAAGCGGGATAGAGAAGGGCCGGGACTAGGAGAGGGACCGAGGCCTGAGACTTCCCAGCTTTCCCTTCCCCGAACCAAGGTGCTTCCCTCACTTTTTCCATCCACCAGCCCGAGGAAGAATTAATATTTTATTTCTAAAGCTCTTTTGAAATCTAAGCAGGTGAGAGCGGCTGGGCCGGGCCGAGCCACCCCCCCCCCTTCCCTCTCACCTCTGTCCCGCTTCCTCCCGTCGCCGCCCCCTCCCGTTGATGGGAGGGGAGCGAGAGGAGGTAAGAGGTAACTGGTATATGTGTGTGTTATGGGGGTGGGAAGGTAGTGGGGAAGACGGCCGGGATTTCCAAATCGAAATAACTCACGATTGGTAAAGGCAGTAATATTGAGAGAGAGAGAGAAGAAAGAGGGGAAAGGAAAGAAGGAATAGAAAATAACAGGTAATTTAGAGCGCCTTGAAAAGAAAAATACAGAGTGGGGAAATGGGTAATTAGGAAGCGGCGAGGCCAAGCTCGCCCACAAAGCACCCAGCGCTGGGGGGCGCGGCACCCCCTTCCCTGGCCCAGAAGAGACGCGCTTTGGGCCGATGGGATGTGAGCGAGTATTTTCTGCTCGTGGAAGCGGCCTTGGGAGCAGTGGGCGAGCTGGGCTTTTTGTGGGCAAATAGCCGACCTCTGCTCGAGCGGTGGGTTCCAAGAGAGTCCGCGCAGAGAAGAGGCCCAGCCGCCGCTGCCAGACCCAGACAGGAACGGGGAATGGAAGAAGGGGCAGCGGTATTTGGGTGACACGGGGAGAAGGAGTCAATTAGTCAGGGCTGTGCTCCCTGAGAGACAGGGGGGAGCCAGGACCAGGGAGGCTGAGAGTAATCAGGTGACCGCCGACTTCGAGGATCAGGCCAGGGCAGTAGCAAACTTTCCCTAATCGTGGAGGTCCGGAGGATAAAGGGGACTCCATCGTGGGGGAGAGGGAGGAAACTGGGAGCATGCACACCCTCGAGAGGCCCTCCCTACAGTCATTTATGCTCCCTCTTACGAGAAAACCAATTCGCCCCCACCTCACTAATTCAGTAACTCCAGTTGCTGGGAAGGCCCTACCTCTTTCCCCCCCAGTTATTAACTGAACTTCCCTGGGCTCTCGGTTTCTTCTGCCGCCTTTCCCTCCTCCCCAAACTCCGCCAAATTCGCCCTCTCTGGCCTTCCCTGCTCTCGGGTCCCGCTGGCCGGGCAGCACCCGCTGCTCCAGTCCCTCAGCTCCGCGTGAGTGGCCGGGATTCCGCGGGCCTGGCTCCCCCGTGATGTGGAAACGCCGGGTCGGAGCAAGCCCCTGCTAATCGCCCTGCGCTCCCTTGCCTTCCTCCCGCCACCTCGTCTTCTTCCAGCTCAGGTCTCCATCCGGCCCAGGCTCCAGGGCTCGGGCGGCGATTGAGGCGTGGAAGCACATACGACCGGGGATGCTCCTTGCGATTCAGTAGGGTAAACTCCTCTCCATCCTACTCCCCCCAAGACCCCGGGAAATCCCCAGCTTTCTGACACCCTCTGGCACATCTCCGGGACACGGGCGGGTCCGACCAGGCTCACCTGGGGATAGACGGACAAACGCCCAGCGAACACCCACCGGTGTGGCCCAGCCCCGGGTCCTCATACGGGCCCATGCGGCCCTGTCTGTGTACATGACACGAGACACACGTGGCGCTGTCTCTTGCCCATACCTGGGGACTTACGGTTCTGTCCGCGTATAGGACCCCGGGGCATCCAGAGGCCCGAACCTAGGTACAGATAGCAATGGGGGGAATGCCACGAATACACACATAGACTAGCATTGACAAAAAGGCACGCACACATCTCTCGCTCGCTCTCGCTCTCTCCTCTCACTCTCCCTCTCTTTCTCCCTCTCTCTCTCGCCCCACTCCGGCTCTTCTGCTCTCCTCGCCGGGGCGGCCACTTCGGTGGAGCCGGGACCAGCTCCTCCTGCGTCCAATTCCGATCCCCCGGGGTCCGAATTGGCCCCGAAATCTACGGTCCGCCCTGGGGCCGTTCTTCACGGGGTCTATCGTGCCGCTTCTGTCTCTACACGGGGGTCTGTCGCGCTCTCTATCACGGTGCCGGGAAGTCGCTGGTCCAGTCGCTATTCTCTCAGACACATTTCGGGAATGGGTGGCGAGGTAGGAGGAGGGAAGAAATGAATCCCTGGGGAGGGGAAGACGGCAGTCCCGTCCGGAATCCCTCTTACCCACATCTTCCACCCTCCGGATTATGCCAGGGGCTCAGGAGGGGGAGGATTATTTTCCCTGCATTTTGAAGAAAATATTTCTTTCCCATCTTCCTCCGGCAGGACGCGGGACCGGGAGCAACCCCAGGCTCAGCTTTCCCCTTCTCCCGCCTCTGTCGTCCCCGCGTCGGAATTTAAAGTTGGAGCGAAAAAACTTTCTGGAGGGAGCGGGCCCCGCGAGCGGGAAATGGGCAGCAAAGCCGGAGAGGCGGCTGGGCTGACGATAGGAGATCGGGGATGTGTGACCGCGGCACGGGGGGGATGAGGGTGAATTGCTCCCGGAGTGGAGCCCGGCGGGGGGGAGGGGGGAGGGCGGGGAGGGCGGCCTCCTTCCCGCTATTCCGACGGGAACCGCACTGCCGAAACCGCGGGCGTAGAGATCCCCGCCCGAGGCCGGAAAGACAGAGGGAGGTCCGAGAGCCCGGGAACTCGGGCACGGAAAGAGGGAGCCGGAGGGAGTCTAGGAGTCGCCGAGCCCGCGAGAGGGAGCTGGACGGAGAGGTGGGGGCGAGGGGGAGGCGCCGGAGTCCGAGCCGGGGCCGAGGCTGGGGTCGGAGTCTGGGCGCTCCCGGCCGCTCCCCCTCTCGTCCCCTCCCCGCCGCGGGGCCCTTCTCCTGGACTCCCCGCCGCCCCTCTTCACCCCACTCTCCCACCTCTCTCTTTCCCTGTCTCTCTCTCTCTCTTTCTCTTTTATTCCCGAAATAAATTTGGGAGAAGCGCCATTTTCTGAACTCTGCGCCCATGTGCGGAGATTATAACAAAGGGTTTGGAAACTTGCCCGCTGCTCTCCCCTCCGCCCCGCTCCGTTCCCGGCTCGGCGCGGCGCGGACGGATGGGCGGGCGGGGAGCCGGGGAGCCGAGCCGAGCCGAGCCGAGTAGGGCTGCAGGCAAGGCCCCCCCCACCCCCCTCCCCGCCTCTCCCCCCCCCCCCTCCCGAGCCCCCTCCCCATCCCCAAGGGGCGGGGGCGGCGGCTCCCGGCGGGTTACCTGGGTGAGGCAGTATGGGGAGTACATGGCTGTCGGAGGAGCCGCTCGGCCGGGGACTCGGGGAGCCGCGCTCCGGCCGCCGCTCCGGCCTCCCCCGCGCCCCGCGCCGCCGCCGCCGCCGCCGCCGCCGCCGCCGCCGCCGCCGCCGCCGCTGCCGCCGCCGCCGCCGCCGCCGCCGCCGCGGCTCTCTGGCTCGCTCGCTCGCTCGCCCTTCTCGCTCGCTCCCTCTCCTGCTCTCCTCTCCTCTCCTCTCCTCTCCTCCTCTCCTCTCCTCTCCTCTTCTCTCCTCTCTCGCTCTCTACTCCATGCCGCTCGGTAACCCCGCCTCGCCGCGCTCTCTGAAAGTGAAAGTTTAGACAAAGTTTGGAACCAAGCGCACGAGAAGGGGGGGGGAGGAAGGGAGGGAGGCAGCGGCCCAGCCCTCCCGCCCCGACCGCACCCGCTCCCACCCCCGTTGCACACACACACACACATAGGCACACGCACGCACACACACACACACACATCCCACAGAACAAACCTACACGCACGCCACACCACGAACCTACACACATCCCGCACCACAAGCTTACAGACACGGGCACACGCACCCCACGCACCCCACACTGAAATGTACACACTCCACACCGTCCCACACACATCACAGACCAATACACACTTCCCTTCGTTCACCGACACACACTCCCGACACCGAGACACGTTAATATTCATCGATCCCCTCGTATACCAACATCCTCTGACACACATTAACACACACCGCTCTCTTACCTACCTAAACACTGTTCCGCACACCCCTAAAGCACCGATGCATTGTCTCAAATCCACTCGCTTAAAACTTACCCACATATCACACATCGACACACAGACCTCAGGGACATACACCCCCACATTCACACACAACATAGTCATACATCACACGCTAACAGAAACCTCTAGCACTGATAAAACATGCTCGTATAGACCCTTCGTGTTGTCACCCCACGCACTGACACATACGCCGTATCGATCGATCATATTCACTGACCGCTTACTGTGTGCACAGCACTGTACTCTATGCTTGGGAGAATACAGTGTGAAAGGGTTGGTAGACAGGTTCCCTGCCCACAAAGGGCTTACAGTCTACAGGAGGGGACTGACGTTAAAATATATTACATATGGGGGAAATAGTAGAGTATAAGGATATTTATACAAGTGCTGTGGGACTGGGGTGAGCATCAAAGCGCTTAAGGGGTACGGAGCCAAGTGCCTAGATGACGCAGAGGGGAGGGCGGATAGGGGAAATGAGGGTACACTAACACACTCTTTACTGGAACTCACTGAAACACATTTACATATATACACACAGAAGAGCCCTGTCACTGAGTCATCTTAACACATATAGACATGCACGCATACCCTGACACACACAAACTCTCATTAAACACTATGTGTCTGTGTGTATGTGTCAGAGTGTAAATATCCCCACTGACCCTCACCGTTACCTTTTTTTTCTCCTGGGCCCTGCTTGGTGCCCCCCTCCTCCCCTTCACTTGCCCACCCTCCCCAGTTTTTATCAGGGGCGGGGGGACTTGTGAGAGCCAGCGTAGGGAGCGGGGCCTGTAGACTCAGCCACACATGTCAAGGGGGAATCATCTGGAAGGAACCCCGGCCTTCCCTGGCCAACAGGCAAGACTCAGGCACCGAATTACTTCCAAGAGAGGAAGACCCAAAAGACAACCTCCTCTCTCTCCAAAGCCTCATTTTCTGATTCACTGTCCATCCTAGACTGCATAAAACCCACAGTCTGTCCATTACCCTGGGGCTCATCAGATAGGGCCTCTGGGGATTGCCGGATAATTTTCTTCCTTCTCCCCAAAGGGACAGGTTGGAGGACATCCAACTCTGTCCTGTGGACAGTGACTGGTTCAAACTCCCTTCCCTGTCCCCTTCCCCTCTCTGCCTAACAGTAGTAGCGTTGTAGAAGAATTAGTAGTAGGTAGTAGGTCATAATAGTAGCATTTAGTAGGTGCCTAAATTGTACAAAGTATTGGACCTGGGGAAAAAACCTCACAGATGAGATATAGACACAGTCTCTGGCCCCCTGAAGGGGCTCACACTTTAAGAGTACAAGAGGGTGAGAGGGTTAGCAGTAGATTCATAAGGAAAGATGAAAACAAAAAATATGAGACAAAGACATTGATAAATACAAGAGCATCACGGCTAGAAGAGCAGAGTTTCGGGCTCCTCACGACTTAGTCCAACATCACGAAGGTCACAGCCGGAGCCACAGCCAGGGCCTTCCCAGTGTTCTAAAAGTTGAAAAGGCCTCACTCTGCCGCTGATGTTTGAGTTCTTCCCAGGATAGAGCAGGGGCTGAGGGGAATTGGGAATGCAGATGGCATAGGGAGGGGAGGGGAGGGCCTTCCTCATCCTCCTGTCTGTGAGGTGTCCAGGCCAATGGACATTTGAGGCTCAAAATTAAAGGGAATCAATGAGGGGCTCGTTGCCCTTGGGGCCTCAGTTTCCCTCCACTCCCCTACCACTCCCACTCTATACCTCTGTTTTCCCTTCTCTTCCTATCTCAATAAAACACCACACACATGCGCGCGCGCACACACACACACACACACACACCCTTCTCCAAGGGTTTAAAGGGAGAACATCCTACGGAAAGTGCCTTCTACCTCACCTCTCTCCTGGTCCTGGCCCCCAAGGCCCTTCTCCCCTGTCCCCTGCCCTAATCTGCTCTCACTTTTTCCAGGGCAGGAGGGATTGATCTTGGAATCAGACTACAAGTGGAGGATGCAGGGCCACTGTGGAAGAGAGGGTGGGGGGGGGAGGAAGGGGTAGCAGCCTGTGGGAAGTAGAATGGAGTGTGGAGACCAGGTAGGAAGAGCATGAAGGGAGGAGGACGACCTGGGGCTTCCTGTTCAGAAGGACACTCTAGTGCTGAGTCAGACCAGGGTGAAAGGTTGGGGTGGGGAACTGCTCCCCCAATCCTGGATCGGAAAGCCTGGCCAAACTGTAATCCCCTCCCCCACCTGTTTGGACTAGAGAAGGGGAGGAACAACCGGAAGGCTTACGCAGGGCCTGAAGGCTAGGATTTTCAGATGTACAACCCTTCTGGGTGGGCCAGGTTTACACGAATAAAGTGAAGTAGAGAACTGAAAGCAAGACCCAGATTTCTTGGGCCAGGGGCACCATTCCCAGGGTGGAGCCAGAGCCAGGACAATTTCTTGCCTGAACCACCCCATCTCTGACTCAATCCCTTATTTTATTTTGCCCCTAGACAACTGACCCCACAGGGACTCCAACTTACAGGGGCAGAAAAGCAAGAAGAGAGGCTTGTATGTTGGACCTTATCTAGAGTTTAAGTGTGTGTACCTATTGATCAGTGTGCATGTAAGGGGGGGGTGTACCTGTGAGTACAAGTACTGGGAGCAGGAGTGCAATTTTGCATGTGCAAGCGTATAGATGGACTAGTCGCGGGGGATTCCCCACTCTCCTCCTCCTCCTCCTCCTCCTCCTCCTCATTTCCGTCCTCCTCCTCCTTCTCCTCTTCTTCCTCCTCTTCCTCCTCCTCAGCTGTGTGGATGAAAGGACTTGGACAGAGAGGGAATTGATACGTCCTTAAAAATTCAAGGGCTCCTCGTAAACAGAAACTTTTAACACCGTTTAAAGTTTCAATATGGGGCCAGGGAGGGGGGAGATGCAGCTGTGGAGAGGTGGGAAGAGAGGCTGGGGGAGGCTTGGCAGGGGCATGGAGCCTGCCCCCTTTCTCTGATAGAGGGTGAGTGGGGAAATGGGATAGAGTGAGGATGATGGTCTCTGCCTGTCATAAAAAGCATCGAATGGACAAAGCAAAGACACCACCCAATTGAGCTCCAAGAAGTCCTTTTAACTGCAGGAAGGGTGAGGATCGGTCTTGTCTGAGGAAATAATAATACTAGTAATAATTGTAGTATGTGTTAAGCATCCACTATGTGCCAAGCATTGTTCTAAGCACTGGGGTAGATAAAAGATAATCGGGTCAGATGCAGTCTTGTCTCACAGTCTAAAGGGGAGGGAGGACAGGTATTTAATCCCCACGTTTTACAGAAGAAGAAACTGAGGCACAGAGAAGTTAAGTGTCTTGCCCAAGGTCACACATCAGGCAAGAGGACGATATGGGATTAGAATCCAGATCCTCTGATTCCCAGGCGGGTGCTCTTTCCACTAGACCATGCTGTTTCTCCATTACTGCTTCCCTCCCAGTTGTGGGGAAGCTGGAGAGGGGCAAGAACAAGGTAACTCTGGCCCTCACTCACCACCTCCACCACAACCCACAGACTCTACTCTAAGACCCTCACGTGCCTGGACCTGGATACCTAACCCCCACTGCTGCAACTATTTGCATCCTCGAAACCCAGCTGGGCAGATTAGTGCTGACCTATAGGCTCCTGGTCAGAAAGTAGCTTATGTGGGTTGAAAAACTGACCTAAACAAAAACCAGTTTTTGATCTTAGTCTTCCTTAGGCTCTAGTTGCTCCTACTCCTGCAGTCCAAGACCTTGGCCCTGAAACACTGGAGTGAGGTAGAAATTTGAGGGGGGAGACAGATTAAAAAAAAAATTTTAACCCTCACCTATCAGCATCTTGAGTGGAAAAGCTGATTGGACAGGAGTCAGGAGTGAGAAGGAGGGGGAGTGGTAAATTCATAGAAACACTGCCTCCCCTCACCCTCCACAAAGAGGAGAAACCACTTCTGTAGGCCCCTCTGTAGATTTCTTTTGAAAAACTGAAGTAAAATGGCAGGGTGGGAGAGATGTGAATGGAAGGGCCAATGATTATTTCTCTACACCTCATCTCCAAGCATAATAAACAACTCCCTATCTCCCAAACCCAACCCCTCTCTCAAGTCCATTTCCCATCAATCAGTGATATTCAATTAATCACTGGTATTTACTGAGTCCTTATTGTGTGCAGAGCAATGGAAAAAATGCTTACGGGAGAACAATACGACAGAGTTGTTAAACACATTCCTTGCTCACAATGAGCATATAGTCTAGAGGGGGAGACAGGTATTAATGTAAATAAATAATTTATAATATGTGATTTATAACTTACAGATATTCCGCTCCATCCTTCTGCTCCCTCTTGGAATCTGTGCTTTTGTTCTAGTCTAAAGATGACTATGCAGGGAAAAGAAAGAGAGGTGACTTCCCCTCTCAATCTTCACCCCCATTCCTCAGCCTCACTTAATTCTTGGGTGGGGTATGTTGGATGAGTGCTGCTGTGAAAGAGGGGCACTGAAGACTGTGAGTACAGGGAGGCTAAGGGATGAGGTGGGGTGAGGCTTCACACCCTTCCTAAACTTGGCCGGGGTCCCCCTCTTCCCCTTGAATCCCAGGACTGCAGAGTGGGATACACTGCCGATGAAAACAGAGATGGCGGTGTGAGGAGAACACCTGGATAATTCAGGCCAAAGAATCCTACTTGGGCCTGGATTATCTGGATGATTGGCCCAGTTCTTTGGGAGTCAGAGGGGAGCCCCAATAAAGCAGCTCAGTTCTTAGGCTAGAGAGGTAGAGAAGGAGCGTGGCTCAGTGGAAAGAGCACGGGCTTGGGAGTCAGGGGTCATGGGTTCGAATCCCGGGTCTGCCACTTGTCAGCTGTGTGACTGTGGGCAAGCCACTTAACTTCTCTGTGCCTCAGTCACCTCATGTGTAAAATGGGGATGAAGACTGTGAGACTCACGTGGGACAACCTGATTACCCTGTATCTACCCCAGCGCTTAGAACAGTGCTCGGCACATAGTAAGCGCTTAACAAATCCCAACATTATTATTAGTATTTGGAGGGGAGAGGAGCTGGAAAGAGCAAGGCACTCCAGCTAGGGAGGGAGGTGAGGCTTCTGGGCATCCCTGAGTCTGCCACAGAGAATGGAGTCCAAAACTGTGGTTTGGGCAGGGCCAGCTTCAGTCAGTAAGCCAGTGAGGCATCCACCTCCGAGTGGCTGGGGGTGGCTGGGGGTGGCGGTGGGGCCGCAAGCAGTCGAAAATGAGAAAGCTCCCAGCCTCCTTCTGCTCAAGTTGGAAGCGAGGCCTGTGTGAACGGGGACCTGGAAGGGGGGCACCGTGGCTCTGGAGCAAGAGGGGTGGGGTCGGGGGGAGCAGGTTCGGGGCTTCCCGACTTTCCCAAGACATCCTGCTATTAGACTGTGAGTGCAACGGGGCCCAGGAGGGGGCAGCAAAATTTTCCCTGCCTCAGGGAGGCCGGCGATCTGAAGTCAACCCTTCCTGGTTTGGAGGCTGTAAATCCAACGAGATAGGAAAGATGGTGGCTGGCGAAAGGGACGAGGGGGCAAGGATGAGGAGCCTGCCGCTGCTTTACCCCAGGGCAAGCAGGACTCCAGGGGTCCCTTACAATGGCGAGCTCCAGAAAAAATTGCTCTCAGCTGTGGCTTCTAGATTCCTCTTTGAAAGTTGCCATATAAGTGGTGTTACCCGTAACCTTTGTCACGGGAAACCCACTTACACTCCCCTTTTCGTGGAGATAACCCACACCCATGCTACAGAAGCAGAGTGGTCCGGCGGAAAGAACTAGGGCCTGGGAGTCCGAGGACCTGGGTTCTAGTCCCGGCTCTGCCACTTGTCTGCTGGGTGACCTTGGGCAAGTCACTTCACTTCTCGGTGCCTCAATTACCTTATCTGTAAAACGGGGATGAAGACTGTGAGACTCACGTGGGACAACCTGATTACCCCAGCGCTTACAACAGTGCTCGGCACATAGTAAGCGCTTAACAAATACCAACATTATTACTATTCTCTGAGCCTCAGTTACCTCATCTGTAAAATGGGGATTGAGACCGTGAACTCCGCAGGGGACAGGGACGTTGGCTCAGTGGAAAGAGCCCGGGC
Source organism: Ornithorhynchus anatinus (assembly GCF_004115215.2). Lineage (NCBI taxonomy): Eukaryota > Metazoa > Chordata > Mammalia > Monotremata > Ornithorhynchidae > Ornithorhynchus > Ornithorhynchus anatinus. The sequence continues at coordinate 9,056,945 of NC_041750.1, forward strand.
TGGGGAGTCAGAGGTCATAGGTTCGAATCCCGGCTCTGCCTCTTGTCAGCTGTGTGACTGTGGGCAAGTCACTTCACTTCTCTGGGTCTCAGTTACCTCATCTGTAAAATGGGGATGAAGACTGTGAACCTCACGTGGGACAACCTGATTACCCTGTATCTACCCCAGCGTTTAGAACGGTGCTCTGCACATAGTAAACGCTTAACAAATATCAACATTATTGTCCAACCCGATTTGTCTGTGTCCATCCCAGTACTTAGTACAGTGCCTGGCACATAGTACACGTTTAACAAATGCCATAATTATTATTATCACAATTATTATTCTAATCTCACCTCGGGCACGTGTCTCCTGCGTGACCTGCTCTGTGCTTCAGTCTCCTCATCTGTTCTCCCCATCCTCCCTCCCACTTAGACTGTGAGCCCCCTGAGGGACAGGGACTGTGTCCAGCCTGATTATCTCGTATCTACCCCAGCGCTTAATACAGTGTTTGGCACGGAGTAAGCACTTAACAAATACCATTATTGTTATTAATCGATCAATCAAGGAATCAATGGTATTTATGGAGCACTTACTGTGTGCAGAGCACTGTACTAAGTGCTTGGGAGAGCACAGTACAACAGAGCTGCCAGAAAGGTTCCCTGCCCACAGTGAATTTACAGTTTAGAGGAATAGTAATCATTATTATTATTACACAGATACACACATTTGCATCATCACACTCATAGATTTGGAACTTGGGGCTTCACTGGGGTTGTTTGAACGGGAATGGGGCTGGTTCCCAAGAAAACCCCCTCCCACCCCTCTCTCTGACTTTAATCAAGCTGGCTGAGCCTGGGAAGAGAGGGAAGGGAAAGGGAGACAATTCGCCATGACAAAAAGCTGTCCAGAGACCTCAACCCCATCCCTCGTGCCCCTCCTCCCAGCTTGCCCTTGACTAGAATTTCTTGCCTCAGTCTCCAAGAAGAATTTTTCCTGTCAAAGTTGAAAACGGCTCCCCTCTTCTCCACACAAGGTTCTTTGTCTGATGGAAGTGTATCTGTCCCAGTGGCTAGCACACAGTAAGCACTTAACAAATGTCATTATTATTATCATTACTATCCCTAGCCTCGTCCTCCTCCTGTCCCAGGCACTCGGATTCCTTAGGTCCACTGACACAAAGTCAGCGTTCCCAACCCCTCTGGCCTGCCACCCCAAGCCTAGGCTCTACAAGGAACTTTGTGTCTAGGTGCCAACTCTTGTGGCGGGAGAAGAAGCTGAAAAAGAGAGGGAGGCTTTATGTGCCAGAAGCGGAGGGGATCAGGGATAGGGAAAGGGACAGGGTTTCAGACCTGGGTTCTAGTTCTGGCTCCGCCAGTTGCCTGCTGGGTGACCTTGAGGAAGCCACTTAAATTCTCTGTTTTCAGTTTCCTCCCCTCTAGAACAGGCATGAAATACCTGATCTTCCTCCCCCTTAGACTGTGAGCCAGACGGGACTGTGTCTCATCTGATTATCCCGCATCTCCCCCAGTACTGTGCTTGGCACATAGTAAACGCTTAGCAAATGCCACAATGATCGATACTATTGTTACGATGATGTCAAGCAGAGGCAGAAGTCGGATCATGGGACGAGGGTAGGGGCAGGGTCCCTGGCCCACCGGACCGTCTTATCATTCACTCGATCGTATTTATTGAGCGCTTACTCTGTGCAGAGCACTCCGTGGCACTTGAGGGAGGAAAGTGGCAAAGGGAGAAAGCGAATGATTTCTCCGTCTTGGTATTGGTCCTGCCGATCGGGCATCGCGCTTTGTTCCCGACTAGGGACTAAGCGCTGAGTACAATGCTCTGCACACAGTAAGCGCTCAATAAATGCGATCGAATCGAGTGCACCGCGGCCCCTGGCTGCAGAAAGGGCGCTGTTTCTGCCCGGCCTCCGTCTCTTTGGCTGTTTCTTTCTCTGCTCTGCCTCTCCCCGGCCTCAATCTCGGGAGCAGGGAGCCACCAAGCTGCATCTCTTGTGAATGCGCCCGTACTCTTCACGAGCTGCATTCTCGTGAAGCGGAGAAAAGCTCCTGGCACGGGGAGGGTCACGCGATGGGCCAGCAGGGATATATAGCGCAGGAGTCGTCGACCTGGCCCCTTGTCTTGCATATGCACGCTTGGCTCGGGTCACCATCTCCAAAACCCTGGCGGGGTGGGCCGGGGATTTGGGCGCGGGAGAGGGAGGGGCTGGGGCGGCCGAGACAGCATCAACCCCTCTGCCCGGTTCCTCCTGCTCCAGCTTCTGGGCAGACCACGGAAGACACACACACACACACACACCCTGGGCCTCCACGCCCCAGTTCGCGCTAACGGGGATCGTGTGCGCTCAACTTTTCTCTAGCTCTTGCCCCCTTCCGCCCCCCCCCCCCCCCCCCCCCCCCGGCTACCCCCCAACATGCCTTTCTACTTTCCCAGCCCGATCAGCGCTGACAGCTGGTCGGTCGGGGAAACGGGAGATGGGTCAAACACCCCCCGCCCCGCCCTTTGGATGCCCTCAGGCCCCCTGCCTCCAGCCAGCTCCTCGAGGGGGCTCGGCGGGCCGAGGGTGGACGATGGAAGACCCCGGTGCCGGTGAGAGGGGATGAATTAAGGCTGGCATCTCCCCTGGCACCAGTCAGTGAACCCCTTACTGACCCCTGGAGCGATAAAGGAGAAAGGGTAGCCAGGCCCTGCTGGAAGGATTGGCAGACTTCGGGAGGAGACCCATCCCCGTTTCTGACCTCCTCCCCTCCGCCCTCCTGACCACCTGCTGTGCCCGGGGACGCAGGCCTGCCATGGGGCACGGTTGGTACGGCTGGCATTTCTGCCCCATGACCTCTCCCACCTCTTTAGCAGCCAAACCCTCCCTTCCCGGCCCCCAATTTTCAGCGCCTCTGCCAAGGTGGGGGGGGGGGGGCTAAGACTCTCTGGCCAAGAAGGCCCCGGGGAAGAACTCGGGCACCCTGCTTCCTCAGTTGGCTGTACTCTTCCTGCAGCCTCCTCTTCGTCCTCAGACAAACAGACCTCTTCCTTTCTGTCTGAATATCTCGGACTGTTTCTCTTTCTGTCTTTGTCTGTTTCTTCCCCCGGATTGCGATGGACAGTCAGAGCCACTCCCGTCGGTGATCTTTCTCAGTTGCGCTCCTTGGCTCTGCAGTAGTGACTTCTCTTCCCTCTAGCCACTGTTCCCCCCTTTCCTTCCCTTCCCTTCTTCCAGCTTCCCCCCCCTCCTTCCTCCTTCCCCCCTTTGAGGCGCCGCCGCCCACCTGGCACGGTGCCTCCCCCCGGGGGGCAGCCAGGGACTCGCCTCTCTTCCCCAGGTGTGCGAAGGTGCCCGAGGCCCCCCTCCTCTGTGTGCCCCCCCTCGTTCTTCGGGCCCAATTTCCACTGGCGGGGGGGGGGAGGTAGAGAGGGGGTTCCTGCTGCAACGTGCCCCGGGCCTGGCTGGAGCCTGCACGTGCCTGGCACCGGGTTCCTGTGCCACCTTTCCCGGTGGCACGGCATGCTGCCCCTTCGCTTACGCCCCAGCACGAGAGGTGAGGGTGCGAGAGCCTTCTGCCTGCAGATCTTTCCGCCTGGGGTAACAAACTCCGCACCCCGACTCCCTCTCCCGCCCATCATGTGTCTTCCCCTCTGCAAGGACCACAAGTCCATTGAGATTCCGGAGGCTCCGCGGGGAGCCCGACGAGACAAGAGGAGACCCCAGGCATTACACACAAAGACACACAAATTCATTCACGGATACACCACCATAGACACAGACATAGAAACTGTACACGGGCACTAAGGGAAGTGTTCACACAATCATAATGACAGCTACCCACACATTCATAGCCATATTGTTGGAGACACTGACACCGAATAGACAGTGGCACAAGCATTCACACTGACAGTGACACACCGTCATACAGAGCAGTTCAGTCGCATTGACACAAATAGACACTGATGCAAGCATACTCTCATACTGACACAAGCAGTTCTCCCCACAGCTATACACAATCATAGTGTCACGCAGACACGCACACACACAGACACACACACACACACACAGACACGCACACCCTTTCACCCCTCCCTTTTCTCTCACCGCTCCCCCCCCCCCCATCATAGTTGGGGTCGGAATGTGCCCGGGAGCCCCCGCGGGGGGGGATGCGCAGCTGTCTACAGTGGGTGCCAGCCCCCCCACTCCATGAATATTCATGAGCACTTTGGACCTTCCCGCGCGAGAACCAGGGAAATCGCGCGCTTAACCAACAGCTGTGAGCTCCCCCCACCCCCAGCCCCTCTCCCCTCCTCTCAATTTTAGGCTCCGAGGAAGGGAGGAGAAGTGGGCTGAGACCCACCACACACACCCCTTCGGCAAGACCCCACCTTCCCCGGTGCAACCCTCGCCTTTGACCGGTGCGCTCTGCAGCTTCCGTGGCGAGAGACGACGGGTAGCCATGGAGAGCAATCACTCAGTATATATACCCCCAACCAACCTTCTATCACTAATATGCCAATCCGATTGACCACCATAACAGGGAAGGAGTTGAGAGGAAGAAGAGGAAAATTAGCCCAAATATTAATCACAGCAACAACTTTTGCCCCAATTCAAGAACAGCTCCACCCCCACAAATACATCCATCCATCCATCAATCAGTGGTATTTATTGAGCGCTTACTATAGGCAGAGCACTGTATTAAGCGCTTGGGAGAATCCAATACAAAGAATCGGTAGACACGTTCCCTGCCCACCAGTAGTTTACAGTCTAGAGCGGGAGACAGACATTAGAATAAATTACGGACCGGTACATAAGCTTTATGGAGCTGAGGGTGGGGTATTAGGTACTTAAAAGGGTACAGATCCAAGTGAGTAGGAGACGCAGGAGGGAGAGGGAGAAGGGGAAGTGAGGGCTTAGTCGGGGAAGGCGTCTTAGAGGAGATGTGATTTTAATAAGGTTTTGAAGGTGGGGAGAGTGATGGTCTGTCGAATATGAAGAGGGAGGATGTTCCAGGTCAGAGGCAGGACGTGGGCGAAGTGTCAGTAGCGAGATAGATGACATCTAGGGACGGTAGGTTGGCATTAGAGGAGCGAAGTGTTCCGGCCGGGTTGTAATAAGAACTCAGCGAGGTAAATTAGGAAGGGGTAGGGGAGAAGGTGAACGAGTGCTCTAAAGCCGATGTTAAGGAGTTTCGTTTTGATGTGGAGGGGGGTTTACCCCACTCCCACCTCCCCACTCACACACACAAACACACATATTCACATACACACACACACACATTCACATACACTCATTGAAACACACTAACACACAGGGACAAACACAGACCTCCTGGTACACACTTGTACCCCGGTAAACCTAAGATCTGATACACATGAAGACACACGTATACACAGTGAGGCACGGAAAGTGACATAGGTCATAGATTGGTACGCATTGACACAAATCCATGTACATTTCCCATGTTTGGGCTGAAATGTCCCGAGTCTCGGTTAAGGCCTCTCGTTTTCCCTAGAGAGCGGGAAAATCATCTCTTGCCCCTTCCCTTCCCGTATGGCTAGTACGAAAGCTCCTCGCAGAGGGAATCGTCGTGTCCCCCACCCCCGCACCTCTCTCCCTGTGCTCCCTGACCTAATGGCCAAAGGCTGCAGCCAAGTTCCGGGCTCATTCCGACCCCACTCCGGTATCGAGGCCCCCGAGTTCATAACCCCGCAACTATCTAGAGTCCGGGGCGGGGGCAACCGGCCCGCCGGAGGACATCCCATCCTCCAGTGCTTTTCATCTCCCGGAGAGGGGGCAGAGCGGGGAGCTTCTCCCCCCGCCCCCCAACCCCCTCCTCGCCCACCAACTTTGTCGCTCCTCTTCCCCGCACACCTATGTTAGCCCAGGGTGGGCCCGGGGGCAGGGCCCCTTTAAGAATGGTGCCCGGGCCGCGCGCATAACCGCCCCGCGCGTCCCGGACTCGCGGCGCCCCTTTGACGTAACCATGGCATCTTTTTGGCACGCGCTGCCCGTGCGCGGGGGAGGGGGGGCGTTGCCATGGTGCCGGCGGGCACCGCGTGAATCGAGGCATTGTTCGGAGCGGCGCCCCGAGGAGGAGACGGGATTTCATAACAGAGACGGGGAGAAAGAGACCGAGATCGAGAGAGAGAGACAGAGAGAGACAGGAGACACCAGGAGACCGAGATAGAGTCAGAGACACAAGGACAGAGACAGACAGGCAGGGAGAGACAAAGGCCCAGGGCCGCTTTTCTTTCCCCTTGAAGACTCTCCTCGGTTCAGGTTCCGAGTCCTCGCGGCCCGAGGTCCGGGGAAAAGCCCCCCTCTTCTTCCTCCTCTCCCTGTTGCTATCACCTCAGCAGGGGGAAAGTGAGATGCAAAGCTTGCTTTCCTCGCCCCTCTTTGGGACGCCCAAGCAAATAGCAAATAGTGTGGGGGGAGGGGGTCAGGTGGAATCCCTTTATAGTGACAGCAGGCAGCAGGCTCAGGTGCTTTCCCCTCCCAACCCTTTTGCCCCCAAGGATAGTGGAGGGCTCGTCCCGAAGCCCCTTTGCCTTCTCCGCCCCTGCTAAATTTAGTCTGTTCTACTCTGCCGCCGCCGCTCCTCCCCAGAACCAACAGTTTGAGCCTCCACACTCCCCCCCCCCCGACACCCCCCCCCCCCAGGAAGAGGCCCCGCCCCCAGTTCCGGGGCCCTCCCCTCAAACTGGCCACCCTGGGTGGGAGCACGCTCAATGCGCGCTTGGCAGGGAGGGCTAAGGGGCGCGTTCCCGAGAATTTGGGGGTTTCCTGGCAGCGGCGCAGCCCAGAGGCGGCTGTGTGCGAGGGATGGAACAGATTCCACTACCGGAGCCAAAGTGACCATCTGCTTCCATTACCCCCCCTCCACCGCCGTCTCTGACTATTTCTCTTTTTCTCTCTCTCTCGTGGGCGCGCGCGCGCGCACACACACATATAAACCCTGACACATATCAATACACAGGCACGCTCACAACCACACATACGCACATACACCCTTCGATAAAGACATACGCACTTCAACACACTCATATTCTCCGCTCTGTCTCTAAGCGAATGTGTCTCCGGTTCTGTCTCTCCCCCTCTCCCTTCCTCGCTCTCTCGGGTTCTCCCCCCCCCGTCCCCCCCCAATACTCCGCGAGCGCGCTCCCGCTTTGCTCCTCTCCAGATGGCGGCCCGGCTGTGTTTGCCGTCGGAGGCTCCGCTCAGGCAGATGTGCCAGGATGCCAGGATGGCAGATTGGGCGCACAGATGTAGGAGTCAGAGCCGGAGAGGCGGTGGCGGCGGCGGCGGCGGCGGCCGCGCTGGCAGAGGCGGGGGCGCCGAGCGAGCGGGGAAGAGTAGGAAGTGGAGAGTGGGGAGGCGAGGAAGGCGAGGGGATCCAAAAACGGGCGACGGGCTGAACCCACCCCCGGGGTATCCGACCCCGGCCGGAGACCCAGGGATGTGTCGCCTGCCTTTTCCCCTGGAAGTGTCAGAGCGACGAGTTTCCCGCTCCTCCGCCTAACCTCTCCACTTTATGTATCTGCTTTCTTCACCCCACTTCTTCCCAATCCGCTCTCTGCGTTCCGCCCAAGCCGACCTTCGAACTGACCTCTCGCTCTCGCCTCGGCCCCCTCGCTCACGCCGCTCCCTCCCCACCTAGTCCTAAAAACCACCGTTCTCCCTACCTAGTCCGGAAACCTCCCGGAACCCGGATCCAACAAGCGTTCCCCCACTATCTCCCAACATCCCGTGTCATAACAACCCATCACCCACCTCCGGCACTTACATATTTATGTCCTTCCTCGGCACTTGAGTATATATGCATAATGAAGTGCATAGTTAATTACTTATGCTGATTACTCTGTTTGTAAATATTTGTCTATCTCCCCTATTAGTGTGTAAGCCTCTCGTGGGCAGGGAACCTCTCTCATGCTTCTGTTGAACTTTCCCAAACGCTTAGGAAAGGGCATTGCCCCCGGTGGGACTTCAATAAACAGCATTACCGCCACCGCTTCCATTTGTCGTAAATTCCCCGTCCCCGAGCCTCAGTTTCCCTTCCGAACGAAACGGGAGAGGAGAAGCGTTAAAACATCAAATGGGTGTGCCGAGGGCGGGGGGAGGCGAGAGGGAGGTGTGTGTGTGTGGTCTAATTCCTGGAACAGGGTTTGCTCTCGGGTCCCCTAATTTCGCCTCCAGCAGGTCCCCCAGTCCGTCCCGCCCTCCTCTTCGCCCTAGGCCTAGAAAGTCCACGCCTCACAATCCCTCTGCCTGGCAATGAAGGACGGGAAGAAGCCACGGGGCCCGGGAGATCGTGGGGTGGTTCCGTGCAACCTGGAGAAGAGACTGGAGCCGGAGAGACTGGGACTGCTCTGGCGAGGTGGGGAGGGAAGCGTGGTGGGCGAGGAGGGAGTGCGAGGCCAGGATTTGGGCCGAGGCCCTGACAGGAGGCCGGAAGGGGTCAAGGTCGCTGCCCTGGCCACTACTAGACTCCAGGCGGGCACGAGGAGAGTGTTTGGAAGCGCTGAGCCTTCCTCCGCACTCTGCCTTGTACCCCCCAAGCACCCCCCCATCGCCCCCCTTCCCCTGTGCCTGTAATGAAAACCCGAGCCCCGCATGGAAACCATTACCCGGGATTCCTACCCCTCTTCTGTCCCGCGAAGCTGATTCAAATCAACCGGAGCCAGCTCCCTCCGCCCCCGTCTATGGCCGAGCTGAGGTCTAACCCCAACTCACTACACTGTCGGACACCGGCTCCGGGCTAGGGCTCGGGGGCTAAGTTGGGAGCTGGCTCCGCCTTCCCCTCTCCCCCAGCCAGCAATGTTTCCGTTTCCCCCAAAAGTTCGGAAAACTCCCCCGAGAGGGACTGAAGGGACTGCGTCCTGACCCCTGGAGTGCAGGGAGTCCCCAGCCCGACGTCCCGGCCCCTCCTCTCCTCCTCTCCTTCCCCCCGAAGGAGCCCCGAGGTCCCGAGGAAAGTCTGGACAATGGCGTCCCCTAGTGGCCGGCTCCGAGACCCGCACCGACCGAGCCCGCGCCGAGAAAGGAGCCGGCCCGGCCGGGCCGCGCAGGGGGCCGGCTGCGAAGGCCGGGAGCGCGGGGCTCCGACCCCTCTCCCCCGCGGAGGAGAAGCCTGCGGAGCCCCCGGACCCAGGCCGAGGAAGGGCAAGAGAAGAAGGAGAGGCCGTTGATCGGCGGGCCGCCTATCGCCTTCTAATCCCGAACCGGCCGCGCGCCTCGACAGGTTGAGGTTCATCGACAGAGACGGACCGAGAGAGGCAGGCGGTGGGGGAGAGGGGGGGGGGGGGCGAAAAGAACGGAGAGGGAAACTGTCCTCAGGTGCTGACGCTGGGTCCCCAGGTGCAGCCGGGCCTCCCCGCCACTCGCCCACCTGCTCCCAGTCCCGCCCTCTTCCCCCCCCCCCCGCCCCCGTTTCCTCTCCCCCCACCCCCGGCCGCCGCCGTTGGCTCGCTCCCTCTCTCCCGCAGGCACAGGGACACACACGCTCACACACGCACATGCACACATACTCATAGCACAAGAGAAACACCATCTGTGTTGGAGATAGGAGGCTGCCGTGGCCCAGCACAGCTCCTCAAACCTAGAGCCCTTTTTCAGGAGGGGGCGAGGAGAGTTGTGGGGAGAGAGAGCCAGAGGGTGGGAGGGGAACAGAAGGGGAGAAGCCAAAGGCAGAAGGAGCGAATCGGGGGAGAACAAGGAGCGTGCGAGCCCCTGTTGGCTCTACTGAATAAGTGAATTATTGAGATTAAATTAGGCCTATTTATCAGCTTGGCCAGTGGAGATGGCTCCAGAGGGCCACCTCTCCCTCCCCTAGAAGCCAGGCTCCACAGCGGCTGGTTGAAGTTTAATACAGATGCCAAACTCGTAATTCTAACCAAGGGTGACAGGGTCACCTTGAGCCCCAGATGCTCACATTGTGACAGATGGTGTTGGCAAACCTGATTAGCCGCCACTGTGCCAGCTCTGATTCCACCTGCATCCCTCCTCCGCCCCCCCCTCCCACCACCCACCCCTCCTCCCCCAGCTCCCCAAGCACTCATTACAAATCCATTACTGGAGCTGTGAGGATGCAGGAAGAGGCAGGCGAAGGGGATGGGGGTGGGGACGGTTTTCTCCACCCCAGTTGGCACTGCCTGGGGTGGTGGGGTTTGAGCACTTGGGCCCTCAGCTTCACTTAACAGAGGATTGGGTAGGCATTTCTCCAGCTGGCTAGGTCCCGGAGGATGGGCACCCCAACCCTGGCACTTCCTGACCGCCCCCACCCCTGCGCCCCCGGGGGCGGGGGGCGGGAGGAATCTCTTCTGCTGACCTCCCTCTGCTGCAGAATACCCAGAGTCACAGTGTAGGGCCAGGTCACATCCTGAATCTCATCCTTATCCAGCGGGGACTGTCTCTGTCCACCCCAGGTCACCATTTACTCCCCGACTTTCCAATTCTGGGAATTCCTCATCTGGTTCCCCCGCCCCCCCCCCCCCCATAATCTGCCCAGAACTCATGGGAATGCAATGGCTCTTCTAGAGCCCAGCCAATGGGGAAGAATGAAAGAGTAGGGAGGAAGAGGAGGAGGAGGGAGAGGAGGAGGGGGAGGAGGGAGAAGGGGAGGAGGGAGAAGGAGAGGAGGAGGAGGAGGAGGAGGGGCTGTTGGCAGTGCCAGGGGAGAGCGGGCTGCTCGGCAGCTGGGGAGAAGGCTGCTCAGTTGGTGCCCTACATACGCCGATGTTTTAAGTAGCATCCAAAGCCAGCTCAGGATTAGCAGCTCAGCTGCCGCCCAGCACAGTTGCTTGGCACAGCGTGGGAGCAAGGTTCTGGCGGGGGAGGGGGGGAGGGAAAGTGGGCATGAAATTAGGAATGCCCCTCCTCACTCCACCAGTTGTGTACTTGGCTCCTACCCTGGGGAGGGGAAGGTGGGGCATGGGGTCCCATTGCCCCACCACCCAGGTGACCTAGGTCCCATAAGTCTCACACACACGTGCAAGACGTGCCTCACCTGAGGAGTGGGAGGAGGACTAAAGACTTGCGTGCTCTTTTCACCCTAGTCAGGGTGAAGGCACTGATGGATGGGGGTCTTTAACCCTGTCAGACCCATTTCACTGTAGCATGAGATCCAGGGCTCAGTGGCGGGCCTCCATTCTCCCCACCTGCCATTACTGAGGCAGGAGTCCAGGGTTTGGCAGAAGCCATATTTATTATTGTTATTATTAATAATAATAATAGTACTTATTAAGCACTTACTACATGCCAAGCACTGTTCTAAGAGCTCGGGTATTTTCAAGTTAATCAGGTTGGACACAGTCCGTGTCCCACATGGGGCTCGCACTCTTAATCCCCATTTTACAGATGATAAGGTAATTGAGGCCTAGAAAAGTTTTGTTCATTCAATCGTATTTATTGAGCACTTACTGTGTGCAGGGCACTGTACTAAGCGCTTGGGAGAGTACAAAACAACAATAAACAGACACATTCCCTGGCCACAGATGAGCTTACTGTCTAGAGGAAAAGGAAGAATACTTAGTAGAGGATGGTTTTGATTCATCGACCTCTGGGTGATGGGTCCAGCATGCTTCCTCTGCGCCATTCTGCTCCTGACTTGCCCAAGATAACACAGCAGACATGTGGCAGAGCTGGGATTAGAACCCAGGTCTTTCTAACTCCTAGGCCCATGCTCTATCCACTAAGCCATGATGCTTTTCTATTTACAACCTTTGGAAGGTGACAAACTTTGGGCTGGCTTAGGCCAAGGATGGCCCTGCTTAGGCTGATTGTGACAGTGTTAAGGAAGTGTTGTCTATGAGGTGCTTTGGGATCCGTAGAATCCCGGGGGGGGGGGGGGAAGCCAAATGCCCGGGAGGCATGACAAGCACAAATTCTTCCGGGTTTAATGAGCTCACTCACGGTGCTTGTCCTGTAACTTTATGCCCCTCATCTGTCCACTGTGGGTCTCAGGTAAAACTCTCATCCAGGTCCTCGTTGGAACTGTCTCCTCACATCAGCTGTGCTCTACGGGACTTGGGTATTCTAGGATGACACAGTCTGGGGTGGGGAGGGAGAGGGAAGAATGGAGGGAGCACAGTCATTCTCAGCCTGCCAACTTCTGGGATCTCTGTGGAGCTCCTTCCCTCCAGCTGTCCATGATAGGGGCTCAGCACCAGTTGACATTTGAGGTTGGCTCTGGGGTTTGGGTTCCTGAATATTCAGTATGGTGAAGCGGTGAGCCGATTACTGAAAGCTCTGGAAGTCCTCCTTCTTCTGTAGGGACTGCCCTGGCTTCCTTGGGGCTTGAGCAGGAATCGCTGTTAAGGATTCCTCTTTTAGAGGGTCCACCTTGAAATCAGAGGGTCTGGCACCATCTGCCTCTGTGACTGAGTTGGGTGCTGCTGATTTGGAGAGAATAGTAATTGCACGGCAGTGGAAGGTGCCTCTGGTGTGATGCTGAAGCTTACATTCTGGACAGGAAGGCCCCGGCCAGCAGCAGGGAGTTGGGCTGGCTTGCTCTTATGGATGGAGTGGGGAGCCCTTCGGGAGCCAGGGAAGGGCACAGAGAATGAGTGAGCCCCTCTGGGATTCCGGCCCAGTACCGCCTCTCACTTTCTCCCCACGGTTCTCGGGGCCGGTTCCATTTCCCACCTCCTGCCTCAGTTGCTCTCCGTTCTCCATGGCAACTCAGCAGTGGAACCACTTCTGCAGTGGGCACCAGGACTCTCTGTATGCACACAGTACAGAGGTGGAAAGGGCCCCAAGGGAGTGCTCCAGTGCTCACGGTCCAGACCCTGAACATGCAAGTGCAGGGGCATCAGGCTGGGGTAACCAGTGCCCCAGTGGCAGCGACTCTGGGGAAGATATATTGGGTATTCTCAAGTTCCAGACCGATCAGACAGTTGTTCAGCCTTGGTCAAGGATAACAAGGGCCCTCCCGGGGCTCCCAATAGAAAGATGAGCTTCTGCTGTGGTGAATCCCCATCCCTGGGGTCATCAGGTCGCTGTAACGCAGAAAGGTGGTGGATTTTTCTCAACTGTTCTCCCTCTTCCTTAAACTGAGAGCCCCAGTGTGGGACAGCAACTTTGCCCAACCTGATAAACTTGTGTCTCCTCCGGTGCCTAGAGCAGTGTTTGGCATAGAGTAAGCGCTTAACAGATGCCATTAAAAAAAACTTCTCTAAGCCTCAGTTTCTGCATTTGCACAATGGGGATTAAATACCTCTTCTCCCTCTCCCTTAAGCTGGAAGCCCCATGTGGATGGAACAAGGATTTCTGATGTCTTTCCCTCACCGCAGTCTCACATTTCCTCTTGCCTTCACGACATCTCTACTTGGATGTCCTCCCGGCACCTCAAACTTACCATGCAGAGCTCCTTATCTTCCCACCCAAACCCTGTCCTCCCGCTGACTTTCCCATCACTGTAGTCGGCTCCACCATCCTGTCTCGCAAGCCCCTAACCTTGACGTTATCCTTGACTCCTCTCTCTCATTCAACCCACATATTCAAACCGTCACTAAATCCTGTCAGTTGCACCTTCACGACATCGCTAAAATCCGCCCTTTCCTCTCCATCCAAACTGCTACCATGTTAACGCAATCACTTATCCTCTCCCACCTCGATTACTGTATCAGCCTCCTCCATGACTTCCCACCCTCCTGTCTCTCTCCACTCCAGTCCATACTTCACTCTGCTGCCTGGATCATTTTTCTACAGAAACGTTCAGGATGTCCCCCCACTCTTCAAAAAACTCCAGTGGTTGTCCATCCACCTCCTCATCAAACAAAAACTCCTCACCAATGTCTTTATAGCACTCCATCAGCTTGCTCCCTCCTCCCTCACTTCGCTACTCTCCTACTACAGTCCAGCCCACACACTTCGCTCCTCCATTGCTAGCCTTCTCTCTGTGCCTCCATCTCGCCTATCTCACCGCTGACCCCTCGCCCACCTCCTGCCTCTGGCCTGGAATGCCCTCCCTCCTCAAATCTGACAGACAATTACTCTCCCCCCTTCAAAGCCTTATTGAAGGCAGATCTCCTCCAAGAGGCCTTCCCTGACTAAGCACCCCCTTTCCTCTTCTCCCTCTTTCTTCTGAGTCACCCTGATTTGCTCCCCTTCTTCTTCCCCATCTCAGCCCCACAGCACTTACGTCTTGTCTTGTCTTATGCCGTTGAATCGTTTCTGACCCATAGCGACACCACGGACACATCTCTCCCCAAATGCCCCACTCTCCATCTGTAATCATGCCGGTAGTGTATCCATAGAGTTTTCTTGGTAAAAATATGGAAGCGGTTTACATTGCCTCCTTCCGTGCAGTAAACCTGAGTCTCGCCCTTGACTCTGTCCCATGCTACTGCTGCCCAGCATGGGTGAGTTTTGACTTGTAGCAGATTGCCTTCCACTCACTAGCCACTGCCCGAGCTAGGAATGGAATGGGTAGGTCTCTGCTTGACTCTCCCTCCCATAGCCGAGACTGGTAGAGTACTGGAAACTCTCCAGGTGTGACCCTGAGAGGGGACAACACTTATGTACCTATCTGTAATTGACTTATTTATATTAATGCCTGTCTCTCCCCCCCGCCCCCAGGGAATGTGTGCAGAGAATGTGTCTGTTTATTGTTGTAGTTTACTCTGCCAAGTGCTTAGTACAGTGCTTTGCACAGAGTAAGCACTCAACAAATATGATTGAATGAATGAATGAAAGGATTGTATCCAACCTGTTTATCTTGTATCTCCTCCAGAGCTTAGCACAGTGCTTGGCTCATAATAAGCCCTTAACAAATATTATAATTATCAACCAGTGGTAAGGAAACCCAAAGCCCTTTCCCTGCAGTAGTAATGGGCAGAAGCTGGTTTGTTGTTGAACTGTTGTTTCTTCGCTAGCTGTGGTATTTATCCAGCGATTACCATGTGTCAAGAACTGTGCTAAACTCCTGGGTAGATACAAACCTAGCTGATCAAACACAGTCCCCACAGGAGACTCACAGTCAAGGTAAGGGTAGACAGATAAAGACAATGGATTGCAACAACATGAGACAACAGAGTCAGCAAGCCAAAACCAACAGGGACAAGAGGACTAAAAAAGAAGGGATCTTGGAGGTGGAAGTCCTCAAACACCCCACTGCTCCAGGTACACAGTGCTTAGTTACAAACCATCCCCGCTTCCTCAGGGTTCTGAAGGTTGTAAAGGAAGTCTTAATAATAATGAGGATGGCATTTGTTAAGCACTTACTATGTGCAAAGCACTGTTCTGAGCGCTGGGGTAGATACAAGGCAATCAGGTTGTCCCACGTGGGGCTCACAGTCTTAATCCCCATTTTACAGATGAGGTAACTGAGGCACGGAGAGGTTAAGTGATTTGCCCAAGTCACACAGCTGATAAGCGGCAGAACTGGGATTAGAACCCATGACCTCTGACTCCCAAGCCGGTACTCTTCCCACTGAGCCACTCTGCTTCTAATAATTAATAATTAATAATAAATGTGGTATTCGTTAAGCTCTTACTAGGTACCGGCACTGTACTAAATGCTGAGGGAGAAACGAGATCATCAGATTGGACTCAGTCCCTGTCCCACGTGGGGCTCACCGTCTCAATCCCCATTCTACAGATGAGGTAACTAAGGTCCAGAGAAGTGAAGTGACTTGCCCAAGGTCGTGCAGCAGACATGTGACAGAGTCTGGGATTAGAACCCGTGACCTTCTGACTCCCAGGCCCGTGCTCTATCACTACACCATGCTGCTTCTCAAGTCTTCTGGAAAAGGGGTGCTCTGTGTCCCTGGGGGAGACTGGTCCGGGCAGCAGGGGCAGACCCCAGGGTCTTAAGGGGGCTCCAAGCCACATGTGACTCAGTGTCTGCCCACTCCTTTCAGCGCATGGTGTCCTGCAAGAAGGGGAGGTTGGGCCAGGGGTGGGGGGAAGGCACTAGCCGCAGCAGCCGCCTCAGGCATCCCAATGTTCTCAGAGTTGGAAAGGCCTCGTGTTGGAGAAGGGGCTGCGGGAGCCCAGATGGTATGGGGCTGAGCGATCTTGCTCAGGGGCTGCAGGCCTCAGGGCTCTGGTCGGTGTTAAAGGAACAGCCCATCCTTGTGTTGCCGCTCTGCCCGGGCTGAATTTCCTGGATTTCCCTGGTTATTTCTTTCCCTGTGTCTGTTCTCCTCCCCTCTAGGCTGTGCCAGACTCAATATCCTTGTGCCTTCCCCCAGTACCCAGTACCTGGCATTGCTTAACCAATGTCCTTATTGCTCTCGTTGCAACTACCGTTTAACTTCTGTCAGGCAGCCAATCTTCAGGGTGGACAGAAAGATGGTCCAGGCCCTGAAGGGCAATGGTCCGCCCCAATCTTCAACCCCTTTCCTGGTCCCAGTCCCCAAAACAGAGCCTGGACTCCCACAGATTCAAGATACCAAAAGGAAGGCTGGTGCCAAAGCGGGGATCTTGGGGCCAGCAGAAGACCTAGGACTTTGGCACTGCTCCTTGACACTCTCCTCTTCACGCCCCATCTGTACCTCAGCACCTGCTCTGGAGGCCCCCTGAAAGTCCAAGGGGGAGCCCCGGACATCAGGAAGGGGAGGGAGGTACCCAGTCATCCACGTTCCTCCCCCCGCCTCTCTCCCGCGACGGTGCACCGCGTCTCCCCGCGACGGTGCACCGCCCTCTCCCATATCCTCCCTCCACAGCCCTGTGATCTCTTGACCAGTGCTATTCCCACACTCCCTGGGCCCAGGGCCCATGCTGTTCTGTGGCCTCCGACACCAGCCCCCCCGCGCTCCCCCAGAACAGGAAGGAGCCCAGATCCCATCAGTCCCCAGCCCACTAAAGGCCAGAGATAGAAAATGCCCCCCTTCTCCCAGGGTCTCTGAAAAGGAAGAGGGGGAGCAGGGGACCAGGAGGTCAGGGAGCTGAGAGCTGGAGGGGGGAATAGTGGTGCGGTCCCAGTGGCTGAAACAGTGGTCTTCTACCAGTAGGACCTAGCCCTCCCCTGACATGTCCCACAACAGAACAGGAAGGACTGAAATTCTTTGAGTAGGAGAAAGCAGTTCAGAGGCAGAATGTGTGGGGGGTGGGTCCGGGGTAGGGGTGGACTGGCCTGGCCTGGGGGAGACAGTGGGCCCATCTGGCACCCCTCAATTCCTGGACATTGTGGGGAAGGGGAAGGGGTGAGAAGAGGGAAAGAGGGAGGCTACAGCAGCTCCCACAGCTCAGGCCATGCCCTTGGCCTGTGTCTGCTCCATCTGTTTCCTCAGGTGCACATCCTGCCCCTTGACCTCCCCAACTCAGCCCCATCCGCCTTGTCCCGGCTCGCCACAGTCCCTCGCAGCTCCTGCTTCCTCCTACCTGTGGGGCTTCCTTCCTGAGGAAGGAGGGAGGGGGCCCGGAGTGCCCGAGAGGGTCCTCTGAGTTGAGGGGATGGAAGTGAGGGGTGCCCTTTGGCCTTCACAGTAGAGCTGGGAAGGCCTCAGGGGCTTCAGGGGTGGAGAAGCTTGGGGTCTGAAGTCCAGCTCCCCAGAGAGACCCCATCCCCGCCTGGGTGCATGGATGGGGGGGACATTTGGAGGAGGCAGGGCATTGGGGAGGGAGTGCGGCAGCATCGCCACATGTCCACGCACATGTGCCAGACGGCTACCATCTGCCGGGGGCTGTGTTCCAGGCTGTGCGAGTTTCCCCCACCCTTCTCTGGCTCTCTTTCTCTCTCTCTCTCTCTCTCTCTCACACACACACACACACACACACACACACACACACACAAATACCCCCTACCTTTCACTCATAGCAGTTTGGGGAATGGAGCCCAGGGGCATTTTCTTTCAGGGAGTCCCAGGCCTCCAGAAACCCCACCTCCCTTGGAGGAGCAAGGAGGTGATATATCAACAGGCCCTGAGGCATTACTGGGACACTGCCTGCTGCTCTTTCCCTGAGGGCTGTTCCTTTCCACTCCAAAGACTGGGGGGGATTCTCTTGGGAGCACCATTCCCACTCTTTAGAAGAAGGGGGTCAGGGCCTGGAAGGGTGACATTGCCACAGTGGACCAGAGCCCTGACACTGCAGGAAAGCAGCATGATCCAGTGGAAAAAGCCCAGGCCTGGAAGTCAGAGGATCTGGGTTCTAATTCTGGGTCTTTCAGCTGCCTGCTTTGTGACCTTGGGCAAGTCACTTTACTTATCTGGGCTTCAGTTTCTTCAACTGTAAAATGGGGATTCAATACTTGTTCTCCCTCCTACTTAGACTGCCAGCTCCATGTGGGACAGGCACTCTGTCCGACCTGATTAACTTGTATCTATTAAGGGGCTTAGAAAGGTGATGATTGACACAGAGTAAGTGCTTAACAAATTAAATGTCTTAAAAAAAAATCTGCTGGGGCCAGGGGAGAGGAAGAGGAGGAGGAGGAAGGCAGGGCATTGGAAAGCCAGGCAATTAACTCTCCTGTGCCTCAGTTTCCTCCCCTGGCAGAGACAGGTCTGGCTACCTATACCTCTGTCTCCCTACTATTTCCCCACTCCCCTTAACCCTTAATTGTCACAGACTGAGGTGGCCCAAGTGAACCCTAGGCCAGAAATGGAAGGAGGAGGGAAGGCTAATTAAAAGCAACTATCTCTTCAATCTTCCAATCTCCTCCCTTCCAGCCCTTTGATCTTATCACCAGACCTTATTTAGATAACATTAAGCCCCCTCTGATCCGGGTCCTAACATTAGAGTCTCTAATATCCAGACATATCCAAGCCTTCTAGGACCTCTCATACTCTCCGAGGTATCAGGCAGGATCCAGAGAAGATTCTCACACCACACACACACACACAGAGACATTAAGAATCCAGAGCCCAGCTTAGGTGTCCCAAGCCCCAGCCTCTGCTTCTCTCCATTCTCCCCAACCCATCCATCCACCGTCCTTCTCCTCAGCCTCCTACACAGCAAAGAAGCCCAGTTGAGACGATTCCCCATTTGGGATAAATGACGAGATACACACGGCGGGGAGAGGAGCCTCTCATAACCAAGCTTTTTAATCCTTTGAAAACTGTCTCCGGTTGGGATTGAGCCAGTGGAAGGAGCAGGAGAATTCTGGGCCTGACTGTGATTCTGGAGACACCCTCTTCTCATCTAAATAGAGTCCAGAAGGCTGAGGGGCAAGGCTCAGACACCCAGGTGTGGGGAGAAGGGGGATATGGGGACCAGGAGAGAATGCCCTTCCTGCCCTTAGATTCTGGTTGCCCCTGAGAGTCCAGCTTCCCCATGTCAGAGTCAAACATGGGTCAGGCAAGATGGGCCTTTCGTCGCCAGAGTCTATGAGGAGGAGCTCGGTGTCACCTCAGGAGAAGCTGGGCCCTTCAGGAGGCAGAGGATCTAAGCTGAGAGGCAGCTCCAGGAGTGACGACAGGTTTAACTTCAGTTACGAAGGATGAGCTGGTGGGCAACCCACCCCTGCCCCGGACATCACCTGAGCACAGGGGTGACCAGGGTGGGTAGCGTGGAGCAGTTGGGGGTGGGGGGGAGGCAGCATGACCTGGAAGGGGGGGAGGGATGAGGGGGTCAAGTTCCCGCACTTAAATGTGTGTGAAGCATCGGCAGCGCTCTACCAGTGAGACCGCCACCTTCACCTGCTTGTGGAAAGCAGCTCCGTCCGTCTGACACCACAGGAGCACGGGAACCCGGCGTTTCCGGGCGGGCATGCAGCTGTTGCACAGATGGGGCTGGGCTGAGCCGAGGGGAGTCGCGCTGGGGATGTAGAAGGAACTGCAGTGGCCAAAGCAGAACTTGTTCTGGAGTTTTATGGACTTGCAGCCGGGCCAGGAGACCACCTGGGTCCGGGGTCGGGGAGGGGGAGAGAATGATGCAGAGTCACTGGAGGGAGCCAGGAAAGGCAAGGGTGCTGTTTGGTTTGCTAACTCTCAGAATTAGGCTTTTTGGGCACAGACTGGGGAGAATGGAGAACTGCGGAAGCAGGGAAGGATGGTTGGGGGAGGGGAGGAAGGGTTGGGTGGGGAGGAGTGAGTGAATTATTATAAGTATTATTATTATTGTATTTGTAAAACACTTACTTTGTGTCAAGCACTGTTATAAGCGCTGGGGTAGATACCAGGGTATCAGGCCAGACACAATCCCTGTCCCACGAGGGGCTCACAGTCTATGTAAGAAGTGAAGGGCAGAATTACAGGAGGGAGGGAGGAAGTTGGAAATTTAGAAACAACTCTCAGCACATTTCCAAAATGGCAAAAAATCCCCAATACTACTAGAACTAAGAATAATAATAATAATAATAATTGTGGTATTTGTTAAGCGCTTACTGTGTGCCAGGCACTGTACTAAGCGCTGGGGTGGATACAAGCAAATCGGGCTGGACACAGTCCCTGTCCCACATCCGGCTCACTGTTTCAATCCCCATTTTCCAGATGAGGTAACTGATGCACAGAGAAGTGAAGTGACTCACCCTAGGTCACACAGCAGACGTGTGTCCGAGCCAGAATTAGAACCCACGACCCTCTGATTCCCAGGCCCGCAACCACCCCCTCCCCAGCCACTACCCCAGCCCAGCTCACCTGAGTGAAGGGTATTGCCTGACACTTCTCCTTGGTGACATCCTGAGGGGTGAGGGGCAGAGGCATGGCAGATTCTCTTTCCCATTTCAGGGGCATCTGCTTTCTCAGAAGCCCGCGCTTGCCAGGTTCCCGCAGGATGGGACTAGAAGACCCCTGGGACACCCTCCTGGACTGCAGTCCCAGGAAAGCCTCCCAGCTGCTGCGGGCTCTGGTGGGAGCAGAGGACACCTGGGCACTTCTGGGAGGTGAATGCTGCCGCTGCCCCTTGGCGAGCCCCTCAGCCCCGTCGCCAGAGCCCCCAGTCAAAGTCGTGGACGGGAAGGCGGCCTCTTCTCGGATGGGTGCCGGGGCACCTGGTGGGGTTTGCCGGGACAAAATCGGAGGGGGCAGCTCTGAGGTCCGGCTACAGGCTTGGGTCCCCCAGAGGACACTCAGCAGGGCAGTGAGCTGGCTAATGAGCATCTTCAGGCAGGGCACCTTCACCTGTCTGTCTCTCGACCCGCGTCTCTGCTTTAGGGCTGACCGCGCTCAGTCTTAGGCTCAGGGTCCAATCGGATGACCCTGCTGTCAGTGTGGGGAACTGGGATCAGGGCCGAGTCCCTCCCTAAATAGGCCAGGGTTCTAAGACTGCCTTCCTGCTCCCAACGGGTGGGGGGTAGGGGGCGGGGAAGGAGGCCAGGCAGGGGGCTGGGGGACCACTTCACGGCTCATTGAGGTGGGAGGAGAACAAATTACCCCTGACCGGGTTCCCACCTTCCCAGACTCCTTGGCTGGGGTTGAGCTGAGCCAGGTGCTCATCTAGTTGGGAAGGAGTTGGGGAAGGTGGGGAGACATTGGAAGACAGGATTTCTAGGTCCCATGATCAGTTCAAGGTGGGTGGGAAGGAGGGAAGAAAGGAGCTGAGATTCCCCAGATCCTCAGTAAAGCCCTTTCCCTTATCCCAATTTTGACCTCAAACTGAGGAATCAATCAGCATCATCAACAGCATTGAATATTGGGAGACGAGGGCTCTACTATAAAATTGAAGGACACCCCCCGCAAAAAATAAAAAAAAATAAAAAACCAAAGTCATAGTTCCTTACCTGACACAAACTCTGCCCTCAAGGCATTTACAATCCCAAAAGGGGAGATTGTAAAGTGGGATTAGGAGAGCTCTCCATAAGGAAAGAGTTTCCCAAGGAGCCTTCCTTCCTTGTCTCAATCAATCAATCGTATTTATTGAGTGCTTACTGTGGGCAGAGCACGGTACTAAGCCCTTGGGAGAGTCCAATATAAGAGAGTAGACAGACCCATTCCCTGGCTTCATCGCGCTTACAGTCTCCTACATGAAGGCGGTGGGGGGGTTGTGATGCGTATTTCATTGTCACTTTGGTCACACTCCTGTGCTCTGGAGCAACTCTAGGGATCCAGGGCAGAGAAGACTTGGCATGCCCTCCCCAGGAGTCCTCAAGCCTTGTCTCCTTTGGGAGAAAACACAAGGACCCCTCAGAGGGCCCTGTATATTACAGGTGGGTTAGATCTGGATGCCCACCCAACATGTGAGTCGGGTATCAATCAATCAATCGTACTTACTGAGCATTTATTGTGTGTGGAGCACTGAATTAAGCACTTGGGAGAGTACCATACAATAGAGTAAGGAGATTCGATTCCTGTCCTCAAGGAGCTTACTTTCTGTGATTTGGAGGAGACGGATGTTACAATAAATTACAGATAGGGGGAATGGCAGAGTATAAAGACATGGACATAATTGGTAGAAAGAAAGTAGGAAGAAAGTACTGAGGGACTTGGAACTGCTGTGGGCTGGGTGGGAAACTCTTCACTCTTTCCTCCCTCGCCCCATTTCTCCCTCCCCTGGGGGAGCCTTCAGAATACAGGATCGTGTATACCCCCTCCTAGAGCTTCGCACCCAGGTGAGGATATGCAGAGGACTTTCCCACCCCTCCTGCCGTGAGAACAAGGACTGGGATAGGACTCCACATTTCCCAGCCGGCAGGGCGGATCTGCCCAAGACCTGTGGAAACTCTTGGCTTCTCTTCGGATTCCCTTTGGAGAGTGAGCGGCGTCCCGGCCTGTCCGAGAGAGAGGTACCGCCCCCTAGTGTCTTCTTCTGCGGATTGCATGGTCCTGGGGAGCCTTTCGACTAGACTGGCTGCGGCCACAAGTCTGTCGGGGTGGAAATTTGAGAAAATTTGAGGGCAGGAGACTGGACTGTGCCGGCTGGCATCTCAAATGGGGTGCGGGCGTCTACTCCCGCCTGATAATAATAATGTTGGTATTTGTTAAAGCGCTTACTATGTGCAGGGCACTGTTCTAAGCGCTGGGGGAGATACAGGGTAATCGGCTTGTCCCATGCGAGGCTCACAGGCTTCATCCCCATTTTACAGATGAGGGAATAGAGAAGTGAAGTGACTTGCCCACCGTCACACAGCTGACAGGTGGGACAGTCGGGATTCGAACCCATGATCTCTGATTCCCAAGTCCGGGCTCTTTCCACTGAGCCACACCGCTTCTCTAGCAGGTGGACCAGTTGCCTGATCCACCCCGGGTTAACCAAACTGAAGCAGTGGCCGGACAGGGTTGAAGTGTTGATGTGTTGAAGCGGCGGTCAGGGGACGTAGCGTGGCCTGGTGGAAAAAGCCTGGGCCCGGGAGTCGGAAGACCTGGGTACTCATCCCAGCTCTGACACTTGCCTTGGGCAAGTGACCTGGGGCAAGTCACTTGACTTCTCTGTGCCTCAGTTTCCGCATCTGCAAAACGGGGATGCAATGTGAGTCCCATGCGGGACCTGATGATCTTATATATCTATCCCAGCGTTTAATACAGTGGTTGGCACAGAGTAAGCACTTTGCAAATACCACAGTTATTATTAGTAATAACAATATCTATTGAGGGTCTACTTTGTGCAACAGACTGTGCAGCATTAGAAGCTGAGGGGAACTGCAAGACAAGTGAAGAGACAGTGATGAGGTGAGCCAAAGACCTGCACCCCCTCTATATTTCTGAGATCAGGGCTGGAGCTGATCCAAGACACCCCTAAGGTGAGGGTCCTGGCGGCCAATCAATCAATCAATCAATTGTATCTATCGAGCATTTACTGTGTGCAGCGCACTGTGCTAAACACTTTTTAAAAAATGGTATTTAATAATTGTGTTATTTGTTAAGCGCTTATTCTCAAAGGTCACCAATGGTCTCCTTCTTGCTAAATCCAACAGCCTCTACTCCATCCTAATCCTCCTCGACCACTCAACTGCCTTCGACAGTCAACCACCTCCTTCTCCCGGAGACATTGTCCAACCTTGGTTTCACTGACTCTGTCTTCTCCTGGTTCTCCTCTCATTTCTCTGGCAGCTCAGGCTCAGTCTCCTTAGCGGGCTCCATCTCTGCCTCCCACTCCCTAACTGTGGGGGGTCCCTCAAGGTTTAGTGATGGGTCCCCTCTATTCTCCATCTACACCCACTCCCTTGGAGAATTCATTTGCTTCCATGGCTTCAACTATTCATTCATTCAATAGTATTTACTGAGCGCTTACTATGTGCAGAGCACTGTACTAAGCGCTTGGGATGAACAAGTCGGCAACAGATAGAGACAGTCCCTGCCGTTTGACGGGCTTACAGTCTAATCGGGGGAGACGGACAGACAAGAACAATGGCAATAAATAGAGTCGAGGGGAAGAACATCTCGTAAAAACAATGGGGATTCAACTACCATCTCTATGGGGATGACACCCAAATCTACATCTCCAGCCCTGACCTCTCTCCTTCTCTGCAGTCTCGCATTTCCTCCTGCCTTCAATACATCTCTATTTGTCCTCCCATCACCTCAAGCTTAACATGTCCAAAACAGAACTCCTTATCTTCCCACCCAAGCCCTATCCTCCCCATGACTTTCCCATCACTGTAGATGGCATCACCATCCTTCCTGTCTCACAAATCCGTAACCTTGATGTTATCCTTGACTCCTCTCTCTCATTCAACCCACATATTCAATCCGTCACTAAATCCTGTCAGTTGCACCTTCACGACATCACTAAAATCCACCCTTTCCTCTCCATCCAAGCTGCTGCCATGTTAATACAACCACTTATCCTCTCCCACCTCAATTACTGTATCAGCCTCCTCGGTGATCTCCCAGCCTCCTGTTTCTTCCCACTCCAATCCATACTTCACTCTGCTGCCCGGATCATTTTGCTACAAAAACGTTCAAGACATGTTTCCCCACTCCTCAAAAAATCCAGTGGTTGGCCATCCACCTCCGCATCAAACAAAAACTCCTCACCATTGGCTTTAAAGCACTCAATCACCTTGCCCGCTCCTATCTCATCTTGCTATTCTCCTACTACAACCCAGACTGCACACTTCGCTTCTTCAATGCTAATCTTCTCACTGTACCTCGATCTCATCTATCTCGCTGCTGAGCCCTTGCCCACGTCCTGCCTCTGGCCTGGAACGCCCTCCCTCCTCAAACCCTACAGATGATTGCTCTCTCCCCCTGCAAAACCTTATTGAAGGCACATCTCCTCCAAGTGGCCTTTCCTGACTAAGTCCCGCTTTCCTCTTTTCCCCACTCCCTTCTGCGTCGCCCTGACTCGCTCCCTTTATTCATCCCCCCTCCCAGCCCCACAGCATTTATGCATGTATCTGTGATGTATTTATGTATATTAATGTCTGTCTCCCCCTACTAGACTGCAAGCTCATTGGGGGCAAGGAATGTATCTGTTCATTGTTTTATTGTACTCTCCCAAGTACTTAGTACAGTGCTGTGCACACAGTAAGCGCTCAATAAATATGATTGAATGAAATGAATGTGCCAAGCACTGTACTGAGCGCTGGGGTGGAACTCAACATGACCAAAACTGAGCTCCTCATCTTCCCTTCCAAGCCCTGTCCTCTCCCAGACTTCCCTCTCACCGTGGATGGTACGACCATCCTTCCCGTCTCTCAGGCCCGCAACCTCGGTGTCATCTTTGACTCGGCTCTCTCGTTCACCCCACACATCCAACCCGTCACCAAAACCTGCTGGTCTCACCTTTATAATATCGCCAAGATCCACCCTTTCCTCTCCACCCAAACGGCTATTTTACTGCTACGGGCTCTCGTAATATCCCGGCTAGATTACTGTGTCAGCCTGCTCTCTGATTTCCCTTCCTCCTCTCTCTCCCCGCTCCAGTCTATTCTTCACTCTGCTGCCCGGCTCATTTTCTTGCAGAAATGCTCTGGGCATGTCACTCCCCTTCTTAAAAACCTCCAGTGGTTGCCTATCAACCTCCGCACGAAACAAAAACTTCTCACTCTAGGCTTTGAGGCTCTCCATCACCTTGCCCCTTCCTACCTCTCCTCCCTTCTCTCTTTCTATTGCCCACCCCGCATGCTCTGCTCCTCTGCTGCCCACCTCCTCTCCGTCCCCCGTTCTCGCCTATCCCGCCGTTGAGCCCCAGGCCACGTCCTCCCACGGTCCCGGAACGCCCTCCCTCCTCACCTCCACCAAACTAATTCTCTTCCCCTCTTCAAAACCCTACTTAAAGCTCACCTCCTCCAAGAGGCCTTCCCAAACTGAGCTCCCCTTTTCTCTCTGGTCCCTCTACCTCCTCCTTCACCTCTCCGCAGCTGAACCATCCTCTCCCCACTTTCCCTCTGCTCCTTCCCCTTCCCGTCCCATCCCCTCAGCACTGTACTCGTCTGCTCAACTGTATATATCTTCATTACCCTATTTATTTTGTTAATGAGATGTACATCACCTTGATTCTATTTATTTGCTATTGTTTTAATGAGATATTCTTCCCCTCGATTCTATGTATTGCTATTGTTCTTGTCTCCATCTCCCCCGATTAGACCGTAAGCCCGTCAAAGGGCAGGGACTGTCTCTATCTGTTACCAATTTGTACATTCCAAGTGCTTAGTACAGTGCTCTGCACATAGTAAGTGCTCAATAAATACTATTGAATGAATGAATGAATGAATACAAGCAAATCAGGTTGGACACAGTCCCTGTCCCACATGGGGCTCACAGACTTCATCCCCATTTTACAGATGAGGTAACTGAGGCACCGAGAAGTTCATTCATTCATTCATTCAATAGTATTTATTGAGCGCTTACTATGTGCAGAGCACTGTACTAAGCGCTTGGGATGAACAAGTCGGCAACAGATAGAGACAGTCCCTGCCGTTTGACGGGCTTACAGTCTAATCGGGGGAGACGGACAGACAAGAACAATGGCAATAAATAAATAGAGTCAAGTCAATAGAGAAGTTAAGTGACTTGCCCAAGGTCACACAGCAGACAAGTGGCAGAGCCAGGATTAAAACTCAGGTCCTCTCCCTCCCAGGCCCGTACTCTTTCCACTATTCCATGCTGTCTCACTTGGGAGAGTATAGCACGTAGAGTTGGTAGACATGATCTCTGTCCAAAAGGAGCTTACAGTCTAGTGGGGGAGACAGACATTCAAAGAAACTACAGATAGCGGAAGAGGCAGAATGTAAGGATAGGGCATAAGTGCTCTGGGGCCTGGGGGTGGGGGGGTGGGAGGGGTGAGTAACAAAGTGTTTTAAGGGGTCCAGACGCAGGTGCAGAAGTGACACAGATGGGAGGACGAAAAGGATGAGGAGATGAGAGGTTAGTCAGAGAAGGCTTTCTGGAGGAGATAAGATTTTAATAGGGCTTTGAAAATTTGGCGTTTGACTTTAAGCCCCATGTTTTAGTCTCTGAGCTCCATGTGGGACAGGGACTGTATCCAACCTGATTAGCTTGTATCTATCCCAAGAGCTTGGAGCAGTGCCTGACTTATAGTAAGCACTTAACAAATATCATTAAAAAATGGGGAGTGGTGGTCTACTATACTGTAAATAGACATATATGTACACTTCCAGGCACAGGTATAACATTCAAATGATTTAAAATCCTATATAATCATCTTCGGGCAGTTTCTACACTTATAAATCTCGGTCCTCTGAAAATACTTAAAGGAGGAAAAAAGTCCCTTTACTTCCCTGAAAACGTTCCTCCCTGTGAGCTTCTTAACTCCATCTGATCTCCCCTACACATAGCCAGAGGGTCAGTGGAAACAAGTGTTATGTATAGAAATTTATACTACAGTGTACACATAGTGTGGGGCAACAGCAAGAATTCAGACATAGATGTCAGCTACAAGTCTTACTTCTTTGATGGGTTGATTGTTAGATCAATATCGGACTGATTTTATCCTCAGACCAACGTTTCTCCTCTAAGAGGTTGCAGCGGTTAGAATAATAGAGCTCTTAATGTCGTAGATTACGTTTTGGGTGGTAGCAGTGGGCTACTGTTTAATAATATGACTGGGATGTCCTGTCCTCCAGTGCCCATTCCTGCTCCCAGCTTTTAAGACATGGAAACAAGGTGTCCTCTGAGCGGGGATGAGAAGACGATATTGAAGATCTACTGTGTCAGATTCAGTCTGATTCCACCAGGGATGATGCAGTCGAGGGGTTTTTGTCTGCCTATTTCTAGAAAATTTTTGCCTAATTATGCTATCACAGGAAGTCTAGTGTGGGAAGCAGTGCGGTCTAGTGGAAAGAGCCCTGGCCTGGGCATCGAAGGTCCTGGGTTCTAATCCTGGCTCTGCCACTTGTCTGCTGTGTGACCTTGGGCAAGTCACTTAACTTCTCTGCGCCTCCATTTCCTCATCTGTAAAATGGGGATGCGATACCTGTTCTCCCTCCTACTTAGGTTGTGAGCCTCATGCGGGATAGGGGCTGTGGCTGACCTGATTAACGTGTATTACCACCAGCTTCTAGAACAGGGTTGGACACACAGTATCAATAAATGCTACAGAATAATAAATACCTTAAAAAAAGTGCTGAGGTCTGTACGTTCAGCCTTCCCCGCGGCTTTCCAGGTCAATAGGGAACAGCAGCACCTAGGAATACATGGCTTGGCTTAGTGAAAAGAGCTTGGGCTTGGGAGTCAGAGGTCGCGTGTTCTGGTCCCGCTTCTGCCACTTGTCAGCTGTGCGACTTTGGGCATTCAATTCATTCATTTATTCAACAGTATTTATTGAGCGCTTACTATGTGCAGAGCACTGTACTAAGCGCTTGGAATGTACAATTCGGCAACAGATAGAGACAATCCCTGCCCAATTACGGACTCACAGTCTAATCGGGGGTGAAATCACGTTCACAAGAAATCACGTGGGCAAATCACGGTCACTTCTTTGGGCCACAGCTCCCTCATCTGCAAAATGGGGATGAAGTCTGTGAGCCCTACGTGGGACACACTGATTACCTTGTACCGACTCCAGCGCTCAGGACAGTGCTTTGCACATGGCAAGCGCTTAACAAAGGCCATCATCATCATCACTATTATTATCATCTTACTGCCCCACTGCTGGAGCCCTAGCAACAGCCAAGGACAAGGCCGTTTCCTATGGGCTAAACCCATTTTTCGGCCCGTTTGACAGCCCAAGGCCCCCGGGGAGAGGTTTCCAAATATCTGGGGTCGGGCTGGATTAGGGGGAGGCGCCGTGGGGTACCCTCTGCCCCCCACCCGCAGCCAATTCCACTCTACGCCCCGCCTGTTGAGCTCTGCAGTTGCTGCCCGCCGGCTTTCGGCTCGTGGCCCCCTGGCGCCCTCTGGCGGCTCTTTTCTGAACTGCTCCCAGGTCTAGTCCTCTCCCCCTGGGCGGGGTGCGAGGTCATCAATCGGTCAACCAATCGATATTTATTGAACACTTACTACTACTACTGATAGTAATTATGGTACTTATGTGCCAAGCCCTGTTCTAAGTGCTGGGGTAGACACAAATTAAGCAGGTTGGGCCCAGGCCCAGTTCCACATGGGGCCGGCAGTCTCGAAGCTCATTTTACAGAGGAGGTAACTGAGGCCAGAGATGTGAAGTGACTCGCCCAAGGTCACGCAGCAGACAAGTGGAGGAGCCGGGATTAGAACCCATGACCTTCAAA
Organism: Ornithorhynchus anatinus; assembly: GCF_004115215.2. NCBI lineage: Eukaryota > Metazoa > Chordata > Mammalia > Monotremata > Ornithorhynchidae > Ornithorhynchus > Ornithorhynchus anatinus. The sequence goes on from NC_041750.1 coordinate 9,086,380, forward strand.
GGTTTACTGGAGGCTCGTCTCCTCCAAGAGGCCTCCCCAGACTAAGCCCCACTTTTCCTCATCACCCCCTCCCTTCTGCGTTGCACTGACTTGCTCCCTTTGCTCTTCCCCCCCTCCCAGCCCCACAGCACTTATGTAAATATATGTAATTTTATTTATTGTATTGCTACCTCTTTATTTGTCCTGATGTCTGTCTCCCCCTCTCAAGACTGTGAGCTCATCGTGGGCAGGGATTGTTACTGTTTATTGTTGAATTGTACTTTCCCAAGCGCTTAGTACAGTGCACTGCAGTGCACTATGTGCCAAGCACTGTTCTAAGCGCTGAGCACTGTTCTAAGCGCTGAAAGCACTTAATAAATACGATTGAATGAATGATTGAATGAATGACCTTCTGACTCCCAGGCCTGTGCTCTATCCACTATGTCATGTGCAGAGCACTGTATGAAGAGCTTGGGAGAATACAATACAGTTGGTAGACATGATTCCTGCTCTCAAAGGGCTTACAGTCTAACGGGGAGACAAACTAAAATAAATGTAAGAGAAGGGAAGAAGTGCGGCGGGGTGGGGGTGGGTGAGAACCTCAGTGCTTAGGGGGTGGGACTAAACGTGGATGAGGAACAGGGGGGCGGGGGGTTGTGTGTGGAGGGTGAGAGGTTAGTCTGAGAAGACTTCCTGGAGGAGATATAATTTCAGTAAGATTTGGGGGAAGCAGCATGGCTTAGTGGCAAGAGCACGGGCTTGGGAGTCAGAGGACCTGGGTTCTAATCCTGGCTCTGCCACTTGCCTGCTGTGTGACCTTGGGCAACTCACTTAACTTCCCTGTGCCTCAGTTACCTCATCTGTAAAATGGGGATTCAAACTGTGAACCCCCCCGTGGGACAACCTGATCAACTTGTATCTATCCCAGCACTTAGAACAGTGCTCGGCACATAGTACACACTTAACAAATACCATAATTATTATTATTTGAAGAAGGGGAGAGTGGGGATATGTAGAGGGAGGGAATTCCAGGCAGGAGCGAGAGTGTGAGCAAGGGGTTGGCTGTGGGTGAGATGAGAGCAAGAGATAGCGATTAGGTTGGTATTAGAGGAGTGAAGTGTGTGGGCTGGGTTGAAGCGGAAGAGGAGGGAGTAAGGGGGAAAGAGCTAATTGAGTGCCTTGACTCTAATAGTGAGGAGTTCAAACATTCCCAGAAACTCTTTCTTGCTTTGTAATCATGTTACTGAATATCTTTCCTTCTCTCTTCAGAGTGAGGAGAGTTTTTAAAGGGAAATAAAGTTGAAAGGAATGACTGAATAGCAGCCTCAGCTTTTCTCCCTCACCCAACTGATGTGTCTGCTCCCCTCTCTCTGATGTTCCCACAGGAGAACAGGCATCTCTCTCAAGCCCCCACAAGTCCCTGGGCAAGGGGAGGAAGCTGAGACCCAAAGGGGGCAGCTCCCCAACTATGGGGTTCAAACGGGGGCCCAGAAATCAGGAGCTCCACCACCTCCACACTGAACTCACCACCGCCCACTACCATTTCTCCCAGCCCTTCAGTTGGGAATAGGATAATAACTGTACTTTGAAAAGCCTGGCACCCTGTGATGCTCGCTCATACTCATTCATTCATTCAATCATATTTATTGAGCTGTGTGAGAAGCACCTTGGCCTACTGGCAAGAGCATGGGCTTGGGAGTCAGAGGACGGGGGTTCTAATCCTGGCTCCACCACTTGTCTGCTGTGTGACTTTGGGCAAGTCACTTAACTTCTCTCTGCCTCAGTCACCTCACCTGGAAAATGGGGATGATGTCTTGTGAGCCCCCCGTGGGACTGCCCTATTTACTTTCCTAAGTGCTGGGATACATACAAGGTAATCAGGTTAGACGCAGCCCCTGTCCCACATGGGGCTCACAGTCTTCATCCCCATTTTCCAGACGAGGCAACTGAGGCCCAGGGAAGTTAAGTGACTTCCCCAAGTCACACAGCAAGTGGTGGAGGCAGGATTGGAACCCACATATATAGATAGGTAGGTAGGTAGGTGCATAGATACATCATAAATTGTTCATCACGCTTAAGGATACACGGTTGAGAAGAAGCCCACTCTCCTAAGCGAAGAACCCGCATTCGGAGAGAATGCATAGAGAAGTAGCGTGGCTTAGTGAAAAGAGCATGGGCGTGGGATCTGAGGTCATGGGTTCTACTCCTGGCTCCACCACTTGTCTGCTGTGTGACTGTGGGTGAGTCACTTCACTTCTCTGGGCCTCAGTTCCCTCATCTGTAAAATGGGGATGAATATTGTGAGCCCCACGTGGGACAACTTGATTACCCTGTATCTACCCCAGTGCTTAGAACAGTGCTTGGCACATAGGAAGCGCTTAATAAATACCATCATTATTATTATCCCAGCTGTGCCGCTTGTCAGCTGTGTGACTTTGGGCAAGTCACTTCCCTTCCCTGGGCCTCAGCTCCCTCATCTGGAAAATGGGGATGAAGACCGTGCGCCCTAAGTGGGCCAACCTGATGACCTTGTATCCGCCCCAGCGCTTAGAACAGTGCCTGGCACATAGGAAATGCTTAACAAATACCATCATTATTATTATTCCGGCTATGCTGCTTGTCAGCTGTGTGACTTTGGGCAAGTCACTTCCCTTCTCTGGGCCTCAGTTCCCTCATCTGGAAAATGGGGATGAAGCCCGTGCGCCCTAAAGTGTGGCTCAGTGGAAAGAGCCTGGGCTTGGGAGTCAGAGGTCATGGGTTCGACTCCCGGCTCTGCCACTTGTCAGCTGTGTGACTGTGGGCAAGTCACTTAACTTCTCTGTGCCTCAGTTACCTCATCTGTAAAATGGGGATTAACTGTGAGCTTCACGTGGGACAACCTGATTACCCTGTATCTCCCCCAGCGCTTAGAACAGTGCTCTGCACATAGTAAGCGCTCAACAAATACCAACATTATTAAAGTGGGCCAACCTGATGACCCTGTATCCGCTCCAGTGCTTAGAACAGTGCCTGGCACATAGGAAGCGCTTAACAAATACCATCATTATTATTATCCCGGCTCCGCCGCTTGTCAGCTGCGTGACTTTGGCCAAGTCGCTTCCCTTCTCTGGGCCTCAGCTCCCTCATCCGGAAAATGGGGATGAATACCGTGCGCCCTAAAGTGGGCCAACCTGATGACCTTGTATCCGCCCCAGCGCTTAGAACAAATAGGAAGCGCTTAACAAATACCACGATCCTTCTTCTTTGGGCCTCAGTGACCTCCCCGTAAGGCGGCCTGGCAGCGCCGTGGGCAGCCCGGAGTTGGCGAGGACCCCGGCGGCCAGGCAAGATGGCGGCGCCCACACGGCAGGCTTGTGGCGGCGGTGGCGGCCGCCTCTTCCTTTTCATCCTCCGCCGCCTCCCCGCGCCTCCCAGCCCGGCTTCTCGTTCTTATAAGGTCCGGCCCGTGCCCAACTGGCCGCGCCGGCCCCGCTTCCCGGACCCGGAGGATCCCCTCACCCCGACTTGGCAGCTGACGCCCCAGTATGCGGCCAAGCAGTACGGGCGGTTCGGGGCCGCCTCGGGGCTCGATCCGGCCCGGTTGTGGCCGGGGCCCGAACGGCTGCGGGAGCTGGAAGCCGAGGAGCGGGAGTGGTACCCGAGCCTCCGGGACATGCAGGAGGCCTTGAGAGAGAAGGAGCGACTGCGGGAGGAGAAGCGGCTGGCCAGGTAAAGAGGGCAGCTCCCCCCCGCCTCCCCCACCAACACATACACACGGAGTTCTTCTGGATTATTGCTCTGGTACTTGGTAATAACGGTAATAATAACGATCATGGAATTGCCTAAGCGCGTACTGTGTGCTAGGCACTGTTCTAAGCGTATAAGGTCGGCCCACGTGGGCCTCACAGCCTTCATCCCCATTTCCCGGATGAGGGAACTGAGGCCCAGTGAAGTGACCGGCCCGAGTTCATACAGGTGATAAGTGGCGGAGGCGGGATTAGAACCCACGGCCCCGAGCCCTTGCCACTAAAGCCCCGCCGCCGCACGTATTATGTGCCGAGGCACCGACTAAGCGCGGGGAGGTCGTTAGAAGCTAATCAGGTTGGACCCAGGCCCTGTCCCACACGGGGCTCACAGTAGAGAAGCAGCGTGGCTCAGTGGAAAGAGCCCGGGCTTGGGAGTCAGAGGTCATGGGTTCGAATCCCGGCTCTGCCACTTGTCAGCTGTGTGACTGTGGGCAAGTCACTTCACTTCTCTGGGCCTCAGTGACCTCGTCTGTAAAATGGGAATTAACTGTGAGCCTCATATGGGACAACCTGATGACCCTGTATCTACCCCAGTGCTTAGAACAGTGCTCGGCACATAGTAAGCACTTAAATACCAACATTATTATTATTACCATGTCCAAAACAGAACTCCTTATCTTCCCACCCAAGCCCTGTCCTCCCCGTTACTTTCCCATCACTGTAGATGGCATCACCATCCTTCCTGTCTCAGAAATCCGTAACCTTGATGTTATCCTTGACTCCTCTCTCTCATTCAACCCGCATATTCAATCCGTCACTAAATCCAGTCAGGTCCACCTTCACAACATCGCTAAAATCCACCCTTTCCTCTCCATCCAAACTACTACCATGTTAATATGCTCGCTAACCCTATCCACTCACCCTGTCCTGCTTGGATTACTGCATCAGCCTCCTTGCTGACCTCCCAGCCTCCTTTCCCTCCCCACTCCTCAAAAAAACTCCAATGGTTGCCCATCCACCTCCGCATCAAACAAAAATTCCTCACCATTGGCTTCGAAGCACTCAATCACTTTGCCCCTCTCCTACCTCATCTCATTACTCTCCTGCTAAAACCCAGCCTGCACACTTCTCTAATGCTAACCTTTTCACTGTGCCTCCATCTTGTCTGTCTCTCTCGTCTGTCGAGCCTGTCTAGAAAGTTAAGCGACTTGCCCAAGGTCACACTGCAGGCATGTGGCGGAGCTGGGGCGGAGAAGCAGCATGGCGTAGTGGATAGAGCATGGGCCTGGGAGTCAGAAGGTCATGGGTTCCAATTCCAGCTCTGCCTCTTGTCTGCATCTCCACCCGGAGTCATCCTTGACTCTGCTCTCTCATTCACCCCCCCAGATCTAATCGGTCACCAAAACCTGCTGGTCTCACCTTCACAACGTCGCCGAGATCTGCCCTTTCCTGTCCATCCAAACTGCCTTGTACCTACCTCGTTGGTACAGTCTCATCATATCCTGACTGGATTACTGCATCAGCCTCCTTTCTGATCTCCCATCCTCCTGTCTCTCCCCGCTTCAGTCTATACTTCACTCTGTTTCTTTCTACAGAAACGTTCTGGGCATGTCATCTCCCTCCTCAAAAATCTTCAGTGGTTGCCTATCAACCTTCACATGAAGCAAAAACTCCTCACTCTTGGCACTCACTCTCAAAGCTCTCCATCACCTCGCCCCCTCCTACCTCACCTCCCTTCTCTCCTTCTACAGTCCAGCCCGCACACTCCACTCCTCTGCCGCTAACCTCCTCCCTGGGCCTCGTTCTTGCCTATCCCGCCATCAACCCCTGGCCCACGTTCTGCCTCTGGCCTGGAATGCCCTCCCTCCTCACATCCGCCAAACTAGCTCTCTTTCCCCCTTCCAAGCCATACTGAGAGCTCATCTCCTCCAGGAGGCCTTCCCAGACTGAGCCCCCCTTTTCCTCTGCTCCTCCTCCCTTCCCCATCGCCCCTACTCCCTCCCTCTGCTCTACCCCCCTCCCCACCCCACATGTCATCTATATTTGTTTATATTCTATTTATTAATGTGTATGTATCTAGAATTCTATTTATTTCGATGCTACTGATGCCTGTGTACTTCTGTTTTGTGGTCTGTCTCCCCCTTCTAGACTGTGAGCCTGTTGTTGGGTAGGGATTGTCTCTATCTGTTGCCAAATTGTACTTTCCAAGTGCTTAGTACAGTGCTTTGCACACAGTAAGTGCTCAATAAATACGATGGAATGAATGAATGCTGAGTGACCTTGGGCAAATCACTTCCCTGGGCCTCAGTTCCCTCATCTGTAAAAGGGGGGTTAAGACTGAGCCCCATGTGGGACAGGGACTGCGTCCATTCCTATTTGCTTATATCCGCCCCGGCACTTAGTACAGTGCCTGGCACATAGTAAGCGCTTAAATAACGCAATTATTATTATTATTATTAGAACCCAGGTCCTCTGACTGCCAGGCCTGTGCTTTCTCCATTAGGCCACATTGCTTCATTGAGTTGGGTCATTGTATGTGGCTTATCCAGATTTTACCCAAGTGGTGAATTAAGGGGGAAGAAAGGCCCTGGAGTTTGGGGGTGGGGGCAGGTGGTAGTGGGGGAAAGCAGGTGGGGCACAAGGGAGCTGGGAGTCCAGATGCCTGGTTCTCAGACCTGGTCTTTCCTACCAGTCAGTCAGATTTATTGAGCACTTACTGTATGCAGAGCACTGTATTAAGCACTTGGTACAATATAATGATAACAGACACATTCCCTGCCTACACAGAGCTTACATTCTATTAACTGAAGCCCAGAGACGTTAAGTGACTTGCCCAAGGCTCAGACAAGTAGCCGAGCTGGGATTAGAACCTAAGTCCTTCTGACTCCCAAGCCTGTGCTCCATCCACTAGGCCAGGCTGCTGCTTGTTGTGGGCAGGGAACGTATTTGCCAACCCCGTTATATTGTACTTTCCCAAACGCTTGGTGCAGTATTCTGCACACAGTAAGTGCTCAAATGTGATTGATCGATTGACTGATTGGACAGGCCTGTGCATCTACCCCAACACTTAGTACGGTGCCTGGCACACGGTGAGCTCCGAACAGATACCGTCAAAAAAAAATAAATTATTCCCAAGATTTGAAAACTTGAAAATCTAGTAAGAACCTTCCCAAACACTCTTGTGAAAACTCCCACCCAGCTCAGTGCCTCATCGTTTTCCACCCCTTTCTCCCCACAGGGAGAATCTCATCAAAGCCAACATGGCTAAAATGCCACAGATGATTGCCGACTGGCGGCGGGAGAAGAAGGAACGGTGGGAGAAGGCACAGGCCGACAAGTTGCGGCGGGGGCGGCTGCTGGCAGAGGCCCGGGAACAGCTGGGCTACAATGTGGACCCACGCAGCACTAAGTTTCAAGAACTGGTGCGGGACCTGGAGAAGAAACAGCGCAAACAGCTGAAGGAGCAGAAGCAGCAGCAGAAGCTGGAAGCCCGGGCTGCGGCTTTGCAGGCAGCTGCTGCAGCCTCTCCGGAATAACAGGGAGTTGGGCTGGCTGAGCAGGCGTCCTTCTTTCCCGCTCAGGCCTTAAGGACACGGGGTCTTCCCTGAGCCCTCTTTCTGCGGAAAAGCAAAAATCCTGACAATAAAACATAGAACCTGGCGTCTGGCCTCGTCCCTGTGGTTCACCGCTCCCTGAGCTGTCTAGCTCTTGCATGTGTTCCGGCCTATTCGTTCCCCACTGGGGTTTTCAGGGGCAGACCAGCAACTACTCGGAAAGATCTTACTGTCGCTCTCTAGCTCCTTCGGAGGGTTGAAGTAGCAGAGCCAAGGATTTGGGGAGCAGAAAGGTGGTGGGGGGAGTTCTCTGCCCTTACCTGCAACAGCAGTTGGTGATTGACAGGCGTTGGGACTTGGACAGCAGCAGCAGCAGCTGGGAGTCAAGCTCGATCCTCCCTCTCCCCGCAATCCCCTTCTTCCTAGAACTGGGCAGACCCTGGCTTCCAGTACCCAGTAAAGAGAAGGCCGAAGGGGGCGGGGGGGATGCCTTCCCTCCTCCTCCTCCTCCTCCTCCATTACCCAACCGCCAGCTCCTCTCAGCTGCTGCCTGGAGTTGCCCATGCAAGCAGGGTTTACAATGCTGCCAACCAGGGGGGAGGGGAGATATGGAGGGCTAGGCAGTAGAGAAATAATGGAGGCTTTGTAGGAGCAGGAGCAGCAGCAGCAGATGGCAAAGGGGGAGAAGGCTTCTGTTTACCAACATTAATCTCCAGTAATTAGCCAATTACCAAGGAGGAGAACAGCCAAAACAGACCGTGTGTTCAAGGGGGAAAACACCCATCCTGCTATTCAGCCTGGGGAAGGAAAGGCTGCAAAGGCTCAAAGAGCCGTGTCCTTGGGACCTCAGGGCTGGGGCTAGGGTAGGTGTCTTAACTCCCCAGCGGAAGCATGGGTTTATAAGGAATTGCCAGAACTTTCCAAAGCAGTGAAGTACAATGAAGTGGGGGTGGGGAGATGACAGCTCCTGATCAACAAGATCACCCCATAGGTGCATGGCTTTATATAAAGCGCAGCAAACTGCATGACTGCAGTGAGTGTGCGTGTGTACGTGTGAGAAGAAAAAATAAGACGGCTCAAATGGGCAGAGCTCATTTTAAAACTTTATTCACTTCAAAACCTTTATCAACAAGATATGTTTCTGCTCAGAGATGGATGGGAACTAGTGCTCTGGGGCTGTGAACAGCTTCTACATTATGTTCGCACTCTGGGGTTTGAGTTCCATGGGGTTTGTTTTTTGTTCCCCCAGATTTCACTGTAATGTCTGGTGAAATAGATTGTCTCCCCCCACCCCCCCCCACAAAGCATTGCAGATTTGGGGCCGGTGCCCAGAGGAAAGGCAGAAATAGAGATTACGGAGGGGAGGGGGAAGGGAGGGAAGAGGGAGAAGAGTGCTGCAAGGCTTGCACCACTAGGGCCAAACCAAGAAAAGGCCAACTCCAAGCAAGGAAGAAACGTTAATACTGTGTTGGGATTGGACCCAGTGGCAGGGGGCAGAAAGGTCAGCTGCTTTCTCCACCTAGCACTCAATAAAATGCCATAACTACATCTTAAGTGCTGGGATGGGTACAACAAAACGGTATCGAAGTCCCTGTCCTGTTTGGAACTCACGTCTCACGAGGTAGGGAGGGCAGGTATCGGACCTGTTTTAGGAGTGAGGAGCCTTGCCCATGGAGAGACAGCAGGCAAAGGCCAAGGGTCTAATTGAAAACTTTCTTCACGGACCTCCTGCCCGTTTAGGCTGGGAAACAGGAGCCTAAATCGGGCAAGATGTCATTACTGACTGCTCTCTGATTTGAGCCTGTTCCCTGCCTCAACTCCGCCCCACCCCTTCTCCTCAACCTGGGCTTACATATTGAGCACCTACTAAGTGGGAAGCACTGTATTAAGCGCTTCGGTGTATACAAGAAGTAAAACTTTTCCCGTCCTCCACTCACTCTATGACTGTCTCAGGGGCTCTGTGTATTTTTACTCTTTTGAACCCAGAGCCATAACGACTCCTAGAGCACCCAGGTGATTTTTGTTGGTTTGTTTTTTGTTCTTTGTGGGGTTTTTTTTTGTTTTTTATTTTTTTGCTGTTTTTTGGCGGGGGTGAAAGGGAGAAATGGGCAGATGATAACAAGGGCTGCTTGCTGGCACTGGGGCATGCAGGAGGAGGAAGAGGAGGAGGAGGAGGAGGAAGTGGGGAGATGCTGGATCTCCTGGCTCTAACATTCCTCCAACTCCATGATGGTATTGGGAACATTTCATTCCGAGTAAAAATAAATTGAGGCTGGCTTCCAAATTACAGCAGCTCTGAGGAAGGGAAGGGGCTAAGGAGAGGGCCACTGGGGCTCACACTCCTTGCCCCAAACCGGGAAGCCACCCCTCACCCACTAAGAAGAGAGGCAGCGGATCCCACAGAGAGGAAAAATCTGCTCTGTGCCTGGGGCTGGGACAGCACACAGCTCCATCTGGCAGCAATGAGCTGGGCCAGAGGCCAACAAGAATCCATCTGCCTCCTCCAGTCTTGTGCGTGTGCATGTGTGCGCGTATGGAGACACACACACTCACACACACACACACACACACACACACACACTCACACTCCTCTCCACTTCACCCCCAGGAGGGGGTTTCAATTGCATTTTCCCCTCCAGCTGCCCTAGGCTCAGGTGGAAGGGAGGGGGGGAGAAAAACCAGGAGGTGGGGAGAAAAACCAGGGGTGAGTTTTTGGTTTGTTGGGTTTTTTTGTTGTTTTTTTGTCTTTTTTTTTTTTTTTTACAAGTTTTCTCTTTTTTCCACTTCTTAAATAAACATGAATATATATATTTTCTTATATAAAACTTTTGTTGGTGGTGAGTTGGTGGGTTCCTTTCCTTTAATTACTCATCATCAAAGTTCTGACTCAAGAGGAAGTTTGCAGCCAAGTTTTCATTCTTCTCGCAAGCAAAGTAAGCCTGGATCACCAGGCTCTCGGGAAATCCCAGGGCCTTCAACTGCCAGGGGAGAACAGGGAGAAGAGAGACAGAGCTGAGCATGAAGAAGGGACAGAGGGCAATAGGGCCATAGGCTGCTCCCCACCCCCACCCCAGGGGGGCCTGGAGCCAGGTCTTTGCCTCCTAGTTGGATTGCTCCATAGATCAACGGTCTGCCCAAGACCCCACCCTGCAGACTGGAGGGGATGAGACCCAGGGGTAGCTGGAGAGAGAAGCAAAACCCAGGAGGAGTTCCTGCCTCCTCTTACCCTCTCTATGGCTTCTTTTTCCTGTGGAGTGACCTGGATGTAGCTCATCTGGGTGGGCTCGTCACCAATGGCTCCAATCTCCCCCTCTATGTCAGACATATCGCCCAGCTCCCCTGATGGCTCGTTCAGCATCTGGATGAATTGTTCCTGGTGAAGGCTTATTTGCTGGAATGGGCAAGGAAGCAGGGTCAGCAAGGGGAAGCGGATGATGAATTAGCTCCATCTCCTCTCCTTATGAACCCCGCTGGGCAGTTCCAGAGCCCTCTCTCAGCCCATGGGCCTCACACATCCCCCTGGCCTCCCCGTCCCCACCAGGCACCTCTCCCCCTGCATCGGTACCTGCAAGAGATGGGGGTTCTCTTGGCCCAGCTGCTGAAGCAGGGCGGGCAGCAGGGCTGGGTTCTGCTGGATCACTTGTCGCATATTCTGGAACTGCGGCTGGTCTCGCAGAAACTCCAGTGGGTTCTCCCCTACGGGGGATGGCTCCAATGAGTGCTGTGCTAAGGGCGAGGCGGCTGGACAAGGTCCAGAGGAAAAAGGAGCCAAGAGGCCCGGAAAAGTGTGTGTGTATATGGGAGAGTGCCACACAACACATGCCCATCCCATCAACTCCCACCCCGACAAGATTGATGCCCGCTGACCTCCTTCCACAGCAGCTTGCTCATTGGACTGGCTCTCCTGAATGGGACCACCCTCTGGCTCCGGGCTGCCAGGAATGCCCTGCAAAACCACCAAGATGAGGGGAGCCCAACAGGGAGGTGGCGTCGTCCCCGGGGAACCTCTTCCCCTACCCCGTTCTCCACCGGCAAGTCCGGTGTTTTCACCTGGGCTCCTCTCCACCACCCTCCTACCTCCAGCAGACATGCACAGAAATGGCATTGGACAAAATGAGAGTGTCTCACCATCAGCAGATACTCCACGGCCCGGTGGGGGTTATTGAAACTGGCCCGCAGCGCGGCCACCACCTGCTCTTGCTCGTAGCCCATCGACATGATCTCGGTGAGCATCGTCTCGTACTCCGAGCCAGTCACTGGAGGTGGGAACAAGAGACAGAGAGATAATTGACAAGCGGATGGAATGAACTGGAATCCAGGGAAGTTCGCTTCCAATTCCCTCAACCCCAAAACGCTCCTTGATCGACCGAACCCAAGTGTCCCCACCCTCCTGCTGAAGGCAGCACATCCCAGGGTCCTGTAGGCACAAGTCATAGGCAGGCACCTGGACCTCAACTCCACCCATGGAAAGCCCAGGTTCCTCTCCTTTTGCCCCATGGGCATCTGAATCATAGGGATGGGCACCCTGGCCCGGCTGGCAGCACCATATCTGGGAGCTGCCTGCCACAGGGAGGCAATCAACCCACCTAATGTGGAGGCCGCGTCATCCTCCCGCCCGATGCTACCTGAAGAGGGAACAGAGCTGCAAATTCGAGAGAGAGAAATTGTACCCGGTACCTCAAATCGTTATCCCCTTCCATGCCCCCAGACTCAGGAGAGCTCTGCTATCCCCCAGCCTTAACTGGCATCAACAGGCCCTGCCACCGTACTCCAGTGGAATGTGCCAACCTCTGAAAGCTGCTCTCCCGTGCCCTCATCCCATCATCCCTCCTACCCCTGTCCTCGCTCCCCCCCCCGCCCCGCCTCCCTCCCCTCCCCCCCCCCCCCGGCACCCCACTTGCTCCCCCTCGGCCCAAAACACGGCAGATTCCACCAACGGAACTGGGAGGGTGGTACCGGAGGAACCCAGGGGTTGGCTTGTGGTTCCCTGGGGCTCGAGTGGTCAAAATCTCACCCTCCCAAGAGCGTCTCTTACCCAGTCACAGTTTCGGGAGGTGGCAGGCTGGTCGGATTATCTGCCGTCGGCCTTTCTTCTTTGGGACTCGATGGGGTCAAGGGCATGGCCACGATGGAGGCCGCCGGGGCGGACACCGAAGGCTCTGAGGCAGGCGCGGTCTCTGGGGGTACCGAGGTGCCTAGCCCCGATTTAGTCTGGAGAGGGAAGGGAAAAGAGTCAGTGCCCATATCGTTTTCCACCTGCCTGCGAGGCAGACCGCGCCCTGGGGGCGGTAGTTAATCTACCCGGGACAGCTCGCTCCACCCTGGAATTGGGGGGGGGGGGGCACGACCGGTGCTAACTCAGCTATCCCTAACCCCCACACACACCTCACGAGCCCAGGCGGGAGCCCCTTCGGAGGGGACTTGGCGGCAGTACCTTGGTCACCATGACCACCACGAAGTTCTTCTCGTCGATCTTGTAGTCCCGGATGGGGGTGTCGTCATTGAGAATCTTGCCGGCATAGATAAGCTTCTGACCAGCCACAGGGAATGCGTCCTGGCCTTTCTCCGCCTCAATCTTCTCCTTCAGCACCTTCACCTGCAGGGACAAGAGGGGCAGCCGGCTCTCCCTCCACGTCCGCACCAGCCGTCGCCACGGAGGGCCTGGGCTAGGGGAGGGGGCAATCCCATCCCCCTACTCGTCTGACCTCACAGAGGCTTTGCCTTCGCGCGATTACGGACTCGGTCAAAATGGCGCCGGCGTCGCTGGCGCGCCCCCCTGCGGCGCGGGGCAATACAGTCACGGGGCTCTCCTGCCTCCAGACTTCTGAGGCTCCGGTCCTCCCTGCCCGCCTTCCCCGGCCCAGCACGGCCCCTCCCCCGCCCGCGTTCTCACTGATGCCGGGGCTCGGGGGCGATGGGCCGCCAGAGGTCGAAGCCGCAGTCACTCCGGCCTCAAGGCCTTCCTTCCCCTGAAGGGAAGGATGAGCCACCAGACCCCGAGGCGAGCCCCTCGGGAGGAGCAGACCCTTCACCTCCAAGTCCACGGTTCCGGGAAAGGGGTTAGGATCTGGCGGGGCACGGAGGGGGCGAACCTCAACCGCTCCTCCTCCGGCCGGCGGAGGGCTGTCCGACGCACACCAAGGGGCCGGGTTCCTCGGAGACAAACCCCACCCTCTGCCGCCTCGGGGATTTGGGCACTCTCTACTGGAGTTCCCGAGGCGTCACCCTCTCCCACATCCCCCGACCGTCCCGCGACCACCCCCCCGCGGGGTTGCGAAGACCCATCTGTCGGTCGGAGCCCCTCACCGTTTCCTCCGGCTCCATCCGGATCTTGAATGTCTGCTGTTGCAGGGTCTTGAGGGTGATGGTAACGGCCATGACGAGGTCCGGGCGGGTCACGCGAAGGGAGAAGCCGGGGCAAGTCTCACGACGGGAAATACCCGGGCGGCGCTCGTTTTCCCAGACGCGGCGGCAGCCCCCGAGCACAGACAGACAACATGCAACTCACGCCGCCGCCATCTTAGCGCCAAAGTAAAGGGGACAAACACTTCCGAGTCATGGTGCTCTCACGTCACGTGACTTCCGGAAGGGGATTTGCGGCACCATCGGCCCTTCTCACGTGACGGGGGAGGGCGCCCGGCCCTCTCGGTTGGACATGCGCAGTCATCGACGGAATTCGGGAGCTTTCGCTAACTGGCCGCGCTGTTGAAACCTGCGTAGATTTGGGGGCGAGGAGGGGAAGGTTTCTCCCCCCAAATTAATCCCCGGGCTCCCTTTGCCACCAATGCGCGGTACATCCATCCAAGGAACGGTGCCGGTCGTGTGGCCACAAAATGGCCCCTTTACAGGCCGATGGAGGAACAGCTGCCCCAACCAAGAGTATTTATGGAGCCCTTACTCTGTGCAGAGCACTGTCCTAAGCACTTGGGAGAATACAGCAGATTTAGGTGACATAATCTCTGCCCTCGAGGAGTGCACAGTCTATCCGGGGAGGACACGGTAGGCTGACACTAAAATAAACTGCAGGTAAGGGAGAGCAGCCGAGTTTAAAGATGTGTAGAAAACAAGTGCCGTAAAATGGGCGGGGAGGGGTTGAATAACCAAGTGTTTAGGTGATGTGGGAGTGCCGAAGTGGCAGTAGGGCGGGAAAGAGAGGGGGAAGATGAGAGATTAATCAGGGAAGGCCTCCTGGAGGAGGTGGGCTTTTCGAAGCGCTTCGAAGATGTGGTCTGCCAGCTTGAAGGGGGAGTTAGTTTCAGAGAGGAGAGCATGAGCAAGAGTTCGAAGGTGAGAGACGAGAATGTGGCAAAATGTAGGAGGTTGGCTTGGAGAGGAGCCACGTGTGAGCAGCATGGTATAGTGGATAGAGTGTGGCCCTGGGAGTCAGAAGGTCATGGGTTCTAATTCTCCTCTGCCACTTATCTGCTGTGTGGCCTTTGGCAAGTCACTTCGCTGGGCCTGTTACCTCACCTGTAAAATGGGGGTTGAGATTGTGGGCCCCACGTGGGGCAGAGACTGTGTCCAACCCAATTTGCTTGTATCCGCCTCAGTGCTTAGTACAGTGCCTGGCACATAGTGAGCGCTTAATACCATTATTATTATTATCAGTGGGAGTAGAAGTAGTCGGGAGAAAGCTGAGTGTTTTAAAGTCAACGGCCAGAAGTTTCAGCTTGATGTGGAAGGGATTGGGCAACTATCGGAGATTTTTGAGAAGTGGGGAGCGAGGAGTGTGCAGGGTGATTTTTTTTTGAGAGAGATGATCCAGGCAGCGGAGTGAAGTATGGACTGGAGTGGGGAGAAACGGGGCAAGGAGGTCTGCGAGGAGGCTGATGCAGTAATCGATTGAGGATATGGCAAGTGCTTGGACCGGTGTGGTGACCATTTGGCTGGAGAGGAAGGGACGAATTCTGGAAATGTCCTGGAGGAAGCAGCGATGAGATCTGGTGATAGAGTGGATATGGGCGTTGAGAGAAGGGAGTCGAGGATAATGCCTTGGTGGTGGGTTTAAGGGAGACAGAGGATGATGGTGTCAACTGGGATGGGGAAGTTAGATGGAGGAGAGGATTTGGGAGGGAAGATGTGGGGTTTGAGGTGCATCTACTTGGGGCATCCATGTAGACATATCCCGGAGGCAGATGTGGGATCACGGGGGAGGCCAGGGCTGAGGAGGTAGACTTGGGGGCCATCTAAATAAGGGTGGTAGTCAGAGTCATGGGAGCAGACCAGTTCCCCAAGGAAGTGAGTGGTTAAGCCCTATATGCCAGACGTTGTACTGAGCCCTGTGGTACATACAAGCTAATCAGGTTGGAACACAATCACAGGGACCCAGACTGAGGGACTCCTATAGTTAGGGAGAGGGAGGCAGAGGAAGAACCCCTATCCCTGTCCCCTTTTATCCTGGAACCTCTGCCAGAGGCAAACTCCTGTAAGGGGGAAGAGGTGGAGGGAACCAGCAACGCTTCCCACTTGCTGGATCATCACAGCAGCCAGGGAAGAAGTAGGATGAGTGGGCAAAAAAACCCCACCCATTCCGGGGGGGCTAGCAGGGATGACTGCATCTTCCTCCATCAGCCTACAAAAGCAGGTGAGATGTAGCAGAGTTCTTCCTTCAGACACCCCAGGCAAACTATAATCTGTTCTTCCTTAACAGCACCATCTCAATGGTCCCTTCTTATCTCCCTCCCTGAGGCCTGGATAGAGACCTGGGGCTCCACCCACCAACACATTTCTCACCCACTGTCTTCCTATTGACAGAAGCCACAGGAAGAGTGAAAGGCAGGAAGAGTTAAAAGTGGGAGAGCATTTAAATCCTGAGCTTATTTATTTTTTTAAAAAGTACAGTTCCCCTAACTTAAATCATCCCAAAGCCTTCACATATCCATTTACCCTCAGAGGAAGCTAGGGGCAGACCAGCTAGGGACTTGCAAAATATGGTGGGCTTCCTGCCACTTAATAATAATGTTGGTATTTGTTAAGCACTTACTATGTGCAGAGCACTGTTCTAAGCGCTGGGGTAGACACAGGGGAATCAGGTTGTCCCACGAGAGGCTCACAGTTAATCCCCATTTTACAGATGAGGTAACTGAGGCACAGAGAAGTTGTGACTTGCCCAGTCACACAGCTGACAAGTGGCAGAGCTGGGATTTGAACCCATGACCTCTGACTCCAAAGCCCGTGCTCTTTCCACTGAGCCACGCCACTTGTCAGCTGTGTGACTGTGGGCAAGTCACTTCATAATAATAATGTTGGTATTTGTTAAGCGCTTACTATGTGCCGAGCACTGTTCTAAGCGCTGGGGTAGACATAGGGGAATCAGGTTGTCCCACGTGGGGCTCACAGTCTTAATCCCCATTTTACAGATGAGGGAACTGAGGCACAGAGAAGTTAAGTGACTTGCCCACAGTCACACAGCCGACAAGTGGCAGAGCTGGGATTCGAACTCATGAGCCCTGACTCCAAAGCCCGTGCTCTTTCCACTGAGCCACGGACTTCTCTGTGCCTCAGTTACCTCATCTGTAAAATGGGGATTAAGACTGTGAGCCCCACGTGGGACAACCTGATTCCCGTGTCTCCCCCAGCACTTAGAACAGTGCTCTGCACATAGTAAGCACTTAACAAATACCAACATTATTGTTATTATTAAATCAGACACCATTCATGACATGGAGGCACTCCCTCCTTACCTAGCTTCAGACGATCCCTCACAGTTGGTACCTGCTCCAACCTTGATACTATTTCTTATGTATCTGTTGCTAAGTCCCCTCTCCCCCTTGACATTTTTCAAGTGAACTGACCGCCCCCCCGCCCCAGGACAGGAACTATGTCTAATTCCCATTTGTGCATTGTAATTAAGCATTCACTATGTGCACTTAGAACAGTGCTTGGCCCATAGTAAGCACTTAATACCATCATCACTGGGGTTGATACAAGAAAATCAGGTCCCATATGGGGCTTTCAGTCCAAGTAGGAGAACAGGTACTAAATCATCCTTCTGATGAGGGAACTGAGGTACAGACAAGTTAAGTGGCTTGCCCAAGTTCACCATCAGGCAAGTGGCAGAGCCAGTACTAGAACCCAGGTTCTGAGTCCCAGGCCGGTTCTCTTTCCCCTAGGCCATGTTGCTTCCCTACTCTGCACCTAGTAATTGGAGCACTGGAGGAGCCGGTGGGAAAGCACCAGCCAAACACTGACTCAAGCACTGGAAAAGCCCCACTTCCCTCTCCACCAAAGAAGCCAACACAAAAAGGAGACAAAACTTAATTTAATAGAAATTTGTTTCTGCTGTTGTTCATACATTGTGAATGAGCAAGTACATGAATGTCCCACACACACAGGAGACCAATAAATGCTGCTTCCCCATGGTGGCACTGAGCCTCCCACCCTTACCCCAAAGCAGAGGGGGGATGCCGAGGGAAGAAACTCCCCATGCCGACCCCTCCCACCCATGCTCTTTCACTCCACTGATAGCTTTTCTGTTTTGGTGCTCTGTGTATGTATGAGTGGGTGTGTTGGGTGTTGTTTTTTTTTTTTGCAGGGGGTGGAGTGGGGGCACAGTGGGGGTACATGGTTGGGGATTTTATCTGTGCTCAGATGTGGGTGAATCTTAATGATACGCCTCAAGGAAGAAGGGACAAACCTCTGTAGGGTTTGATACCCAGATTCGGTGGATCCAGTCTTATTCCGCCTCCCCCCCCCCCCCCCAACTTTTGGTGATGCTGAAGAGACCCTTGGTTCAAGCTGTCTCAGAGCTGCCCACTCCTGGATTTAAAGCCCTCAGGAGAATTTTTTAAGAGGAGGGGAAAAAAAACAAAACCCCAATCATATCACCCTCACTGCCCACCTTCAGGAGACAGGAAGGGGGCTAGGAGTCAGGTGACTAGGTGGGCATAGACCTGAGCAGAGGGGCAGCGGCTGGTCAGGGAGAAGAGAAGGAAATTGAAAAAACACCAGTTAAAAAAAAAAACGAAAACCAAAGGGGGAAAAAAACCCAAAACAAAACAAAAAACCAAAACAAAAAAACCAAAAAAAAAAAAAAAAAACCCCAAAAAACCGAACCCCAATGGAAACAGTTCTCCAGTCTCATAGAGACATTACGTGGGCCCTGGCCCCTCTGGGGCACCTTGGCCTTAGTCCTAGGCCCCAGCCAGGTAGTGGCCCCCTACAGCTCATCCTTGGGCTGCCCCTCTGACTCTTCCTCCTCCTCCTCTTTCTCAGGCTCCTCCTCTTCATCTTCATCCTCCTCCTCATTATCATCCCCATCCACCTCATCCTCCCCTTCCTCCTCTTTCCGCTTCTTGTCTTCTTCCTCTTGTTTCTTCCGCTGTTCCTCATCCTGCTGCTCCTTCATCTTCTTCTCTGCCTCCTGCAGGGCAAATCCAGCTCCGCTTCAACATTCACCCTCCCCCTTTACGGGGTAAAAACTGAGGCCATGGAGTGCCGTGGCTCATCTGGGCACCTGGAACTGAGGCCCAGGATTCCTGCCCGCCCCCAGCCCAGGGCACTTTGAAGCCCATTACCTTGGTGGCACCCCAGGTTTCGTTCCCAAACTCCTCTGCGTATTTCTCATCGTTAGTGATGAGGAAGTTGTCAAAGATGGTTCCAGACTTGACCTGCAGGCAGAGAGTAAAGACTTAGGTCCCAGCGACCCTGGTAGAGAACGGCCACCCCTCTTGCCCTAGCCCCGCCGTGGGCAACTCTGAGCCCGAGAGTAGCAGATACAGAAAGGCACACCCTTCCCCTGCCCACCCGCAGCTTACCTGCCAAAGATCCAGGCCCAGAACACCAAAGCTGTCGTAAGCATACAGGTTGGAGTCAGGGGTGTACTCGGGGTTGTCAATTTCAGGGTGGACCCACTTGCCCTTGTAGTCAGGATTATCAATCTGTCGAGGTTTCCACTCACCCTGGAGAACAACCACAGTGGGTTAGAGAAAGGCACTAGGCAGGACAGAGTGCCATGAACGGACCTTGGGGCGTTACTCTAGCCCGAGAGGTTAGAGCATCCCGGGTTGGGGGGTGGGGGGGCGGCTGGCCCCTCACGCCTCACCTTGTATTCTGGGTTCTGGATGACAGGTGGTTCCCACTCCCCATCCATCTCCTCATCCCAGTCCTCTGGCTTCTTGGCATCGGGGTCAGGAATGTGTTCTGGCTTCTCCCAGTCCTGAGGACAGGGGAAAAATTAAGAGGGAGTCAGTTGGGACCATCCCCAAGGGGACGGGGTCTGCTTTCCAACTGCCCACCTGGGTGACCTCCGGCCCCCACAACTGACCTCTGGTTTAGTGTCTGTAGGGTCATCAATCTTGGCCCGCTCATCCCAGTCCTCTGGCTTCTTGGCCTCAGGGTCCTTGATCTTTTTCGGGGGCAGGAAGTCCCAGTCACTCTCCAGCGTCCCTGACTCCACTTTGCTATTGTCAATCTTCACCTCAT
The DNA here is from genome assembly GCF_004115215.2 of Ornithorhynchus anatinus. NCBI lineage: Eukaryota > Metazoa > Chordata > Mammalia > Monotremata > Ornithorhynchidae > Ornithorhynchus > Ornithorhynchus anatinus. The sequence goes on from NC_041750.1 coordinate 9,106,061, forward strand.
AGGTGTTGTCCGGCCGCACGATCAGTGTGTACAAGTGGGTAAACTCATCATCCTGGGGTCAAGGCAACCAGGGACGAAGTCAGATCACCAGCCTCCAGGCAGCATGCCCAGCAAGGAGCATCCCGGGCATCTCCCCCCTCTCCTGGCCTACATGATGAGGCCACTCACCTTACAACGGATGTCTTTATTGATCAGCACGTTCTTGCCCTTATAGTTGAAGATGACGTGGACTTTCTTGGTGCCAGGGCCACAGATGTCTGGGCCTGAAGGTGACAGAATCAAGAAGGTAGGTTGGGGGGAGGGGTGGCTCTTTGGGGATTTATTCCCACCCCACAACCTGCCCTCCTTCCAGTAGCACACTCAACTCTCATCAGGACTAGTTATGTGGCTCCTGGGTTTCTAGAGTCAAGGCCTGGCTGTGCTACTAATTCACTGTGATGTAGGCGAATTCCTTCTGCCTAGGTCTTTCTACCCATCTTGTAAAATTGGAAAGAAGAGTCCCTCCCTGTCCCTCTTTGGGCAAGAACAAAATCAGATGTGAACACGATTAACACCTGCCTGACCCCACAAGGACTCACCAAACATGATGTTGTACTCGGAGTCCCCATGCATGTCAGCCTGGTTCAGGCCAGAGGGGAACAGCTTCACATAACCACCGCCGCAGTCAATGTTCTGCTCGTGTTTCACCGTGAACTGCACCACCAGTGTCTGGTCCTTGTTACTGAAGGAATCAAAACGGGAAGACAAGGCGTAGAACCGGGCGTCCTGACTCGTTTGCAGTCCTGCAGGGAGGAAGGAAATAAGAAAAAAACCCAATGTCTCCCATTCACTTCTATACCCTCATCAGTATGTCTTCAGCCCCTTGGATCACTCCTCCTGACCCCTTTCCCAGGCTGGTTCCTCATCTCAGAGGCTCCCCCTCTAGACTGTAAGCAGGGAATGTGTCTCATTGTTGCATTGTGCTTTCCCAAGCACTTAGTACAGTGCTCTGCACACAGTAAGCACTCAATATGACTGAATGAATTCTACAGCTGTCCCCTGCTGCCATCCCCACTTTCAAAGTCCCAGGGAGAGTTTTGCATCTTTCCCTCCACTGAGGACTTCAAGGGAAGGGACCGTGTCTTCGGGACACAGTGTATGAGTACCACCCTTCCCCAAGAGCCTACCCCGTAATATACCCCACCAGGCCCTTCACCTTTGTCCTTCTCAGCATCGCCGTAGAATTTGCCAGCCGTCAGTTTAAACTTGCCGAAGTCAGACTTGTGCTTGGATTCTACCCAGCGTTCTCCCCAAGCATCTGCGGGAGGAAGTGGAAGAATCAGTACCCGATACTCAGCCCCATAAAGCTTCCTCTCATCTAGGGGAGAGGAGGGAGGAATGAAGAGAGCGCCCCAATCCCCCTCATCAGCAACCTTCTGGTTTCGGTCACCTACAACGGACTGGGAGAGACCAGACCCTGACTAAGAAAATGCTGTTGTCTCCCACATGGCCCACAGTTCAGAGAGACATCCAGTCTCCAAGTTCAGAGCACAGAAGACCCCTTGCTCTGCCTCTCCGCTTGCTCCAACTCTGTCCCACATTATCAACTTTGCAACTCAGCTCCTCACATAGACTTCACTGGCTCCCCTCACACTGGGTGTAGGTTGTTGGGATGAAACAAAGCCAGTTGGGCAGTGGCTATTCTCGTTAGTCCTCAGTGAGGCCCATCTTCCCCCGAGGCTTGGCGGAACAGGGTTCCTTCCTCTTGGCCTGTGCGGGGCTACGGAAACGCAGGGTGGGAGATACCCAAAGCGGGTTTCTGCTTTCTGCCCTCTCCCTCCCCCCCCTGCAGTCGAGGAAGGAAACGCCTCTGGCTTTCCATCCTTGTCATGCCAAACAAGGTGGCGCACAGGGGCAGCTTGTTGGCCACACACGGGGAGATAATTGTGGGGAAGGCAAAAATCCCTTGGGCCCTTGGCGGTCTAGACAAAACAGACACCTTTATGTACTTCATTCATCTTAGCCTCTCACAAATGCTTCTGCCCGTATTCCTCCCCTCCCCCACCGTTCCACTTCTGGGAAAAAAAACGGGAGGAGGCGGGGTTGAGAGGTGAGTGTGTGTGTGAGTAAATGTCAGACTTCATTCACTTCTCCATGCCCACATGGAGGATGGACATTGAGGAATAATCTCTGAAGCTGTGTCAATCCCAGTGTTTAACTTTCATGTTGTATGGTGTCACCTCCCTCCCCACTGCTTCTTCAATAACAAAGCCCCTAGGACCAGTTTATCTAGACCCCTCCAATCCTCTGGTAGCCCGAACAAAGAAGCGCCTGGGGCTCGGCCCTCTGACTCCTAAGGTCACTCAGACGTTGGGACTATTTTTACCTTTAATCACAATCTACTGGGAACCCATCTCCTCACTCCCAAAGAGGCGATACATCGTCTCCCATCTCTCCCGTGAGTCCCCGGCCAACCCCGGTTTCAATCAACTCGATTTTTTTTCTCCTCCTCAACCGAAAAAGCGGTCATTAACTCCGGGAGTCGACGGAGCCTTCCCTCAAGCTCCGGGGACGGGCCCCCTCTGTACCCCGTGAAGAGGGAGAAGGCCCTGGAGGGGCCTTGGTGGCGGAAGGGTCATAAGGTCAGAGGAGTGGAATGCGGGGGGGGGGGGGGGTCCTCCCAGTAAACTCCCAAGGGAGATCGTTAGGTAGAGCGCACGAAACACAGAAAGTGGGGGGTTCACGGCGTTCCCACGGACTCCGAGGAAGCCAGAGGATGAGGCCGGTCCCGGGCGGGGGTGTGGGCCACTGCATTAAGGGCCAGGGGCCGAAGGGCGGGTCACTGCAGAACCCGAGTGGGTACAGAGGGGCGAGGGAGCGGCTTATCCGCGGGGGGGGGGGCAGGGGGGAGGGGGGTGCATCACACGGGCTGCACCCCCATTTACCTCCATCGAGGAATTGCTCCTTGAAGTGGACCTGGGGCTCGGCAGCCCCGGCCAGCCCCAGGAGGCCCAGCAGTAGTAACGGCAGCGGCAGCATGTCTGGGGAAGGGGGGAAAGTGACTGGCCCTTTAAGAGGCTTCCTCCAACGGTGGCAGCACTCACGACTCCGTCTCTGCAGTGGGGACCAAGCCGGCGGGCGCCTGCCCGCCTTTATACGCCCCGTGTCTCAAGCCAACATCGCCCGGCCCACGGACCCACCTCGCCTGCCGCCCATTGGCTCGGAGGCCCCCAACCTCCCTTTCCATTGGCCCAAGGCCGGGCTAGCAGGTTAGACTGCGTCTCGGAACGCTGGGTTCCCAGATGGCCGATTTCTATTGGCTGCCGACTCGGGCCAATGGAGGTTGACCACGCGTTGTGGGGGCCGCCCACCACTGTGCTGAGGTAGTGGGGGGCGCCCCGCGAACTCGACTCGTATCACGTGAAGAGCGAGCAACCCCGCCTCCTTGCCTCCCCCCCCTTCCCCCAATTCCAATTATTTCTTCTTCCCTTCCTCTCCCAATTTCTTAAAAGAGAGAGTTCCAGGCAGCGTTTGCCTTAACTCCTTCCCGTCCCCTCAAATCTCCTTTCCCATTGAACCAGAGCGGGCAGGAGGGTCCCTGGTGATACCGTCCCACGGCACCAACTCCTGGGCAAAGGCAGTCCCCGACCCACACCAGCTCCCCAGTACTCACAAAAGCGCTCACCTGTCAAGACTCTAGCCACAGGCCTCAGTGGACCCAAGGAACTTGGATGGGCTACTCCTCTTTGTCTCCTTTCCTCGAGGGATCCATGTATTCCTGGGTCCCCCTGGTCTCCCAGAGGGACCCCGCCACGCGTCCCTTGAATACGCCGGGGGGGTGGGGGGATAAAGGATAATCATTTGGGAGTCATCCGTCCCCCCTGCCCCGGCCCTTCTCTCCCCGCGGCCTTCCTCGGCCATAGGCGTCTGAGGAGTTGGTCTTGTCCCACGAGCCGGAAGAGAGAACTCCCTGCTTCCCACTGCCCACAGACGCAACGGCGAGGCAACGACCTGTGAGCATCGAGATAGGACGGAGTGACCCGTGCCCACCGGAGGGAATATTTTTCTGGATTTTGGGGTACACTGTCCTGGAAGACGTTGACCCTAAGCCCCACTATGGGGCCGATAGGTAGCCTGAATCCCCCTACAGATTTTCTGCTGCCCTAGAAGCCCTGCCGTTTCCACCATAAGACTGATTCAGGAAGTAGGAGGGAGAGATTGAGTCTAGCTGATCTGTTCACTTCGTCACAGTTGGGGTGGCTAGAGGAAAAGGCCAGCTGAGACGACCGGCATGTAGTACCCATGGATTTTACTTCTACCCCACGGAAATGCTGTTCTACCGAACGTCCAGAACACCAGGCCTCAGGGGGTTTTGAAGTGATCCTTGAGGTAGCTGGTCCTGTTTCACAAGGGAGCGAACAGAAGGGATCTGGATCCCCATTCGATCGCACTTACTGAGCGCTTACTGTATGCAGATCGTTGTACTAAGCGCTTGGGATGTACAATTCGGCAACAGATAGAGACAATCCCTGCCCACGACAGGCTCACCGTTTAGAAACCCCGAATTCCAATCCTAGCAACTCTGCTTCCCCAGAGCATAACACAGGTCCTACCCCATTCACTGTGGCACCAAGATGAATGATTTCACTTCATGATACCCCCATTTTCCTCTTCCCCTACCCCAAACCCAATTGATCCACTGGGATCCTGGGGAAATTCCAGGGGCTGTGGTCCATGTAGACCACTCTGGGATCTGGGTCATAACTGACTCAGAAGGAGTGGGAATGGGGGAAATGAAGGCTTAGTCGGGAAAGGCCTCCTCCTGAAGGAGAATTTTAGAAGAATTTTGAAGGTGGAGAGAGTGGTGGTCTGTTGGATATGAAACGGGGCCGGAGGGAGGAAGTGGACAGATACCTTAGCCTCCACTTGGAGCCAGGGCGGGTCGCTGCAGGACCTGAGCTGGTATAGTGGAGTGGTGGGGAGGGAGGGTCTTTAGGGAAGCAGTGTGTACTAGTGGAGAGAGCTCAGACCTGAGTTCTAATGCCTGCTCCTCCACGTCCCTGCTGTGTGACCTTGGGCAAGTCACTTCACTTCTCTGGGCCTCAGTTACCTCATCTGGCAAATGGGGATTCAATTCCTCAGACTCTGAGCCCCAGATGAGTTGGGACTGTGTCTGACCTGATTACCGTGTATCTTCCCTGGCACTCAGAACAGTGTTTGTCAATAGTAAGCGCTTAACAAATGCCACAATCATTAATTATTATTATATCCACACAGGGTTGGCGGGGGGTGGGGTAGCAAATGGGAGTAGAGGAGCTTCTGTTCCTCAAACCATGTTCCCCCACCCCTGAGAGTGTTCATACCAAGATTTCCTGCTCATGATTTTGGAGGCAATGTGGTCCTGCTCTTGCACCTCCCCCTTCCTCGTTTGTAAGGCCCAGGAATGACAAGAGCCACCACCAGATTTGAACAAGTGGGTCAGCCCACATCAGAACCCACACAGGCTTGACCTCCAGTTCCAAGTCCAGGATAACGGGTCATCTCTCCGACCTGGGAAATCCCTTCAGAAAGCAGATGGGGGTAGTTGTCATAATCGTTCTATTATGGGTTCTAATCCCCGCATGGCCGCTTGTCTGCTGTGTGATTTTTGGCAGGTCGCTTAACTTCTCTGGGCCTCGGTTACCTCATCCGTAAAATGGGGGATTAATATGGTGAGCCCCATTTGAGACATGGACTGTGTCCAACCTGATTAATTTATACAGTACCCCAGCGTTTAGTACAATGCCCGGCACATAGTAAGCACTTAAATACCAACAAAATATATAATATGGGTGCAGAGCACTCTACTAAGTGCTAAGAAAGAATGCGTGGCCTAGTGGATAGAGCACGGGCCGGGGAGTCGGAAGGATCTGGGTTCTAATGCCGGCTTTGCCACTTGTCTGCTCTGTGATCTTGGGCAAACCACAACTTCTCTGTGCCTCAGTTACCTCATTTGTAAAATGGGGATTAAGACTGTGAGCCCCCTGTGGGACAGGACTGTGTCCAATCTGATTAGTTTGTATCTACCCCATCGCTTAGAACCGTGCTTGACACATAATAAGTGCTTAACAAATACCATTAATATTAATAATAATAAAAATTAGGCATGGTCCCCAGTCCCTTGGGATTGGGGGGAAGTGGGGAGAGGGGAGTGGAGATGGCCACATAAGCAGCAATGGGGAAACTGAGGTACCCCTTCTTCCTAAGACCAAGCAGGGGAAGCTGTGATTGTCCATCCCTGATCTGTGGGGACAGTTATGTTTAGGGGGAGGTGGGGTCCATTGTTGCTGGGGTCTGGCCAAGGACTGGGCTTGAGGCTGAGAGAGACACCCCCTCCCCCCAAGGTCTGTCCTTTTTCCCTGTTATTGTGCAAGATCCATCTCTAAGGGAGGGTGGGAGAAGGGTCTGGTAAAAGTGATGGGGGAAGGGAAAGGGCAGGGAACCACTGCTTTGTGGTGTTCCACAAACGGTTTGGCTTTTGCAACCCAAACTGCCCTGGCAGAGGGGCTCTGAGTGCCATGAAGGGCGTTGAAAAGGAACGAGTGAGAGCCTGACCCCAAAAGATAAGGCGATGGGTAAGGAGAGGGAGTCGGGGGGGGGGGGTGTTGCTGGGGGCAAGGAAGAAGAAGCCCAGGCACTGACCCCTTTAGGGTCCACTGCAGGCCACCTCAGTCCCATTTGCTTTGGGGAGGAGCATTATATTGCTGCCCATCTCTCACTGGATTAGGAAATGGCACAAATGGGAGGGGAGGGTGGGGGAGGAACTGGGTTCTCAGGGGGTCTGTCTAGGGTGAAAGGGATCCAGAAATCCTGACTCTTAGACCCACTCTTCTGTCTCCCTCTCAGGGGCCAGTGGATTCCTGGGCACTCTCTGGGCATATTTAGGCTGTCCACAGTAACCTCTCAATAAATACCATTGATGAGATGAACTAAAAGGCTACTGCTGGGACTTGGGTAACCTTGCCTTCCCATTCCAGGCAAAAGCTAGACAGGGGCGTAGGGAGAGAGGAGGGGGTCAGAGCAGACTACCTCACCTAGGCTCGAGCCTGGGTTGGCTTTCTACTGTCCAGCCTGCAGTCTGGGTCCAGTCTAGCCCATGTGGGATCCTCGAACCTAGTAAGAGAATTTACTGAGCACCCACTGGGGGCAAGGCACTATAGTAAGAGCTTGGGAAAGTTCAAAACAAAGAAGTGACATGTTCCCTGCTCATGAACACTTATGCTCTAATGGGGTAGGCAGAAACAAAAATATTTACCAAAAGAGTAGTCAAAAGAATGAACTGAATGAATGCACAATTGAATACACATATATACATAACCGCTAAGGATTAGCATAAATAGATACGAAGGGAAGCAGTGTGGCCTAGTGGAAAGATCCCGGGCCTGGGTTCTAATGCTAGCTTCGCCACTTGCCTGCTGTGTGACTTTGGGCAAGTCACTTCACTTCTTTGTGCCTCAGTTTCTTCATCTGCAGAATGAGGATTTGATACCTGCTCTCCCCCGCAGTTTAGGCTGTGAGCCCCATGTCAGACAGGGGCTGTGTCCAACCTGATTATCTTGAATCTACTTCAGCATTTAGTACAGTGCTTGGCACATAATAAGCGCTTAACAAATACCATCATTATTAGTTCTAGAGATGGCTAGTGGGTTTCTATGACTTAGGGTCAATCAATGGTACTGCAGAGCACTGTACCAAGCACATGGGAGGGTCCTGGTAATTAATCAGGGAAGGCTTGTTGGAGGAAGTGGGGTTTTAGGATGGCTTTGAAGATGGGGAGAGCTGCTGTGGTCTGTTGAATTTTGGGGGAGAGGGAATTCCAAGCTGGTGGAATAATGTGAGTCAGTCAGTCAATCATATTAATTGAGCACTTACTATGTACTCTGTTATATCATACTAAACGCTTGGGAGAGTACAATATAACAGACACATTCCCTGCCCACCCCGAGCTATGAGTGAGGGGACAGAGGCGAGAGAGTCAAGAGCTATGCTCTTTGTCAAGGCCTTGGAGAGGGCAGGGCAAACAGGCCTCTGTGAAGCTTCTGGTACTAGGTTTCAATTTGCATAGGATGAAGGAGGGCTGCTTTGGATTCCAGAGGTCTGCTGATATGGGAAATCTAGCCTTGGCTGGATTTGTGACTTTGAAAGGAAGGTTTCCTTCTCTTTTTCTTCTCTAAAAGTCTAAGACACAGAAGAGTTTTGCTTTCAAATGAAAATAAAATTAAATCAGGTTTCCTTTGACTATGGTGAGTGTCCGGTCATGTGGTTTTCTACCGGAGAGTCTGATTATCAGCTGGTCTGTCCCCTGGCCAATATGGATCTCTCACCGGACACTTTTATATCCAGGGTTTTTATGTTAAGTGCCCAACCTCCCTCCACTGTGATTCCTGTGTCCTAGTTCCCCAGCTTCGGGGGCAGTGCCTCTGTGTTCAGAGGAACCTGGGAGGGGGATGCAGTAACTGTAGCTAAATTGGGGGAGTCAGGAGTGCCCCTGGTGTCATTCTCTAGGTCCGGGTGGTCGCATGCAAAACAATGCATATGACGCCATTATGTTGCACTGAATGCCCGGCCGAATGCCCGTGAATTCACGTGTGTCTCTTTGTCCAGTATCTGCCAGGGCTGTCAGACATACCTCTGATTGATCTCGTGACTTGAGTCACCCAGGTGTCCATGTGCAGCCTGGAAGCCACTGGAGTACCCATGGCTGGGAAAGTTGCAATCTGAAGTTCTTATGAGATTTTGGGCCCGTAGATTGCCATTATTTGAACTAAAATATGATCGTTTGGTGCCCCACCCCTAGCTGGGATACAGTCTGCACACAACATGGGGTACAAGGAATAGAAACTGAAAAACTGGCAATACAGGCCCAGAGACTTTGACCATATGGATGGCAGCAGCTTTCCAGGAAGCAAAACAGCATAATGAATACTTATTGACTCCTCCCTATTCCCTACCAGTTTCTTCCCTGTAGGCACTTGTGACTGTACCACGTTACTATCACATCCCCATCTCCCCAGCTGCTCCCTAGCCCACCCTAAAGTTGGGGAGGGGGTAAGGAGAGGATGTGGGAGCAGGGAGATCCCTTGGCAGGGAGGTAGAAGAGCATGCTTGCCTGGTAAGGAGTGGAGCCATCTTGTTTTCTAGTGTCCTCACATTAGTAACAAAGGGCACTGGCACAGGACGGCCGGGGCTAATCGGTTCGTTGCTTTAATCTGCCAAAAGAAGAAAATGGCCTGATTAGTATGTTCGGCAGTGATTTTTTTTTTCCTCCAGCAGGAGTTTTGGCTCTAGAGAGACCCCCTAACTGGCCTAGCTCAGTTGAGAAGGAGAAAGGGTAAGCCAGTACAACTTTTTTTTTTCACCTCTGCCCCAGGGATGGTTAGAAGACTCCTCATTCCAGCCCTATCTCCTTGGCATTTCTTGCAGAACTGGCTTGTCCTGATGGATGACATTGAGGGGGTGGACAGACCTGCACCAGTGGGTAGTGAGAAGAAAGAGAAGTGGGTGAGAAGGGGAGAGGGAGAAATAGGGGGAAAGAGGAGGAAGGAGGAAGAAAAAGAGAGAAAGAAAGAGAGAGAGAGAGAACGAACATGCATTTAGGCAGGTTAGCTGAGTCAGGTTCAGGTGGGGCAAGGCAGCAGTGAGGCCACCTGGGAGAGGCACTCAAGGTCCTTCAGGGAGCGAGGTTCCCCACCCCCTTCTTTCTCTGTACCACTGGACGGGGGTAGAGTCCCTCCCACAATCTGCAAGGGTTCGGTCCGGTTTTATCTCTGTCCCTACCAACACCAGCTCAAAGTAGGGCAGGCCTAATCCAGACCAAATCTGAGCCTGTGTAGGGCAGGACTTCTCAGGTCTGATTTGGTGCTGTGGGGGGCTCTCCTCTCTGCCCATCACTCATTAACCAGCCACTCCCTAATGCAAATAAGTTCTGTGGACTGGGCTTGGCAGGGCAGCAGCATTCTAAATGGCACGGAAGGCCAGATGTTCCCCTGTCCTGGGACAGCCATGCTTTATGCTGCTCTCCTCACCCTCTTCTTCATCTTTTCTCACTTTCCTTTGCTTGCTGCATCAATCGATCATATTTACTGAGCGCTCACTGTGTGCAGAGCACTGTACTAAGCATTTGGAAGAGTACAACAGAGTTAGTAGATACGTTCTCTGCATCATCCAGGTAGCTCACTAATGGTACCAGGCTTTCCCAGCTCCCCAGAGGGCCTCTGCTCCTGCAGTTTTACTCCAGGAACAGCAGCACAGAGTCCAAACAAGGCTTTTTCTTGGGGTCCAACCTCACCTCCCCCTACCAGTTCGACCTGATTCCCTTACTAACCCGTGCCATGTCCCACAATCAATGGTATGTGTTGAGTGCTTACTGTGCACCTTGGCCCCTAAAGTTCCACTGGCTGTTTGAATCTGAGTGCTCACTGTGGCTAACTTTGTTATACTGCAGTCTCCCAAGCGCTTAGTACAGTGCTCTGCACTACAGTAAATGTTCAATAAATGTGACCGATTGACTGAATCCTGAGCTTCACCTCTATTTTGAAGTCTTCTGGTTTAGAGGTACCTGTTCTTCTGGGATGCATCTCATCAGCAGATGTGATGCAAATGACTAGTCTGGGCTCCCTGTAAGAACTGGAGAGTTGTTCCAACCTAAGGGCCCTAGCAGTGCCCCCCCCCCCCCCCAGGAACCACTGTACTACAAGGACTTTAAGTTTAACAGCCGCTTCCTCTGCCTTCTCACCACCTCTGCCCCCGCCCCATACCTGAGACTGTCATTCGACCCTATCAGAAATCATGTCCATAACCCTCCATCGTTCTGTTGCTCTCCAGGCCCCTGAGAGGTAAATGCTTCTCATGCCGCCCCAAGACCCGACTCCAAGGTCTCCCTTAGAGCCCCGTGACAGGGACTAAGTGGAGCAACTACTCGGTTTAAAGTCCTAGACCGCTCACAACGATTGCTTGCCCCTCTCACCCCGCTCCTTATTCTGGGCGAGGAACCGTACTCCTCCGCTTTAGAGATGCAGCGTGGCTCAGTGGAAAGAGCCCGGCCTTGGGAGTCGGCGATCACGGGGTAGAATCCCGGCTCTGCCACTTGTCAGCTGGGTGACTGTGGGGAAGTCACTTCACTTCTCTGGGCCTCATCTGCAAAATGGAGATGAAGACTGTGAGCCTCGCGTGGGACCACCTGATGACCTTGTATCTCCCCCAGCGCTGAGAACAGTGCTCTGCACATAGTAAGCGCTTAACAAACACCGACATTATTATCACCTAGTCTTGGGGACGGAGCTTCTGCCCTGCTAAACATGGCGGCTCCCATCGGCCACGCTCAAGATGGTGGCGTTCGGGACCGGCTCTTGGTCAGTCCCGCCCAAGATGGCGGCCCCCTAGGAGGGAAGAAGGGGGGGGGGGAATCGCTTCCGGGTCGAGAGGCCTGAGGGAAAGGGGGAGGTTTTCTCCGTCTGTGTTGCGGGCCGCGGTCATGGCGGACGGGCCGGTGGCGGAGCTGTTGCTGCTGCGGCTACAGAATAATCATGACAGGCTGGATAGTCTGGAGCTGGCGACTGCACTGGGGGTGGAGCACCAGGCCGTGGTGGGCGCTGTCAAGAGCCTGCAGGCCCTGGGGGAGGTGAGCAGTCCGCCCCTGCTCCGCCTGCCTCATGCAACTACGGGACGGGTTGCGGGAGGGGGCCGGCGACGGGGCAGCCCGGGACTTTGGAGTGATGGATGGGGGTTTTGCCGACCAGGGGAGAGATTACTGATAATAACTGGGGGTATTTGTTAAACGCTGCGTGTCGGGCACTGTACTCAGCGCAGGGGTGGATACAAGCCAATCGCGTTGGACACAGTCCCTGTCATTCATTCGTACTTATCGAGCGCTTACTGTGTGCCTGAGCGCTTGGAAAGTACAATTCAGCAGTAAAGAGAGAATCCCTGCTCACATGTCTGGGGATGGGGAGAGGCAGACATCGAAACAAGTAAACAGGCATCAGTTATAAGTAAATAGCGTTATAGATAGATACTGTCCCACGTGGGGCGCGCAGTCTCGATCCCCATTTTGTAGATGAGGTAACTGAGGCCCAGGGAAGTGACTCGCCCAAGGCCACCCAGCAGACAAGTGGCATAGCCGGGATTAGAACCCATGGTCTTCCGACTCCCAGGCCCGTGTCGTAGCCACTGGGCCATGCTGCTTCTCATGTCACATGAGAAGATATGGGGAACAGGGTCCTGGGAGTCCAGGGGATTGGGGTAGGGCGAGGCAGGCTCTCATCCCGGCCCTATCACTTATCTGCTGTGAGATCTCGGGCAAGTCACTTCTCTGGGCCTCAGTTACCTCATCTGTAAAATGGGGATTGAGACTGTAAGCCCCACATAGGACAGGGACTTGTTCAACCCGACTTCCTTGTATCACCCTCCCCCCCCCCCCACACACTTAGTACAAGGCCTGGCACATAGTAAGCACTTTACAAATACCACAGTTATTATTATTATCATGCAGGGCAACGGGGGAGAGTAGGTTGTTTTGCTCACACTTTTGTCCGTGATGTTTGGTAAAAACATCTTGATGTTCCCTGAATTCTGTGAGGTCTCCAGACAGCTTCCCATAGGTGCCCTCTCATCTTCCCAATCGTGGAGGGAAAGGAGATGCTCGAGTGGTGGGTTTCTTGCTCCCGCAGGTCATCAAGGCAGAACTGCACTCCTCCAAGTACTGGGAGCTGACAGCAGAAGGGAAGGAGATCGTAGAGGAAGGCAGCCATGAGGCCCGGGTCTTCTGGAGCATCCCTCCTGAGGGTCTGGCCCAGAGTGAGCTGATGGTGAGGCCCCCACGGATGTGGAGTAACGGTGGGGAAAGGTGGGCTTCACTCAGGGTGGGAGAAAAATCAGGCAATTCTTCCCCAGTAGCTTCCCATGGAAGTTGCTTTAATTGGGTCCTGTTTTTCCCAGTGGCAGTGATGTCGGAATTGTGGGCATCAGCATGACTGGTTCAGCGGTTCTGACTTCAGAGGGGCAAACTTGAAGTGAATGAGTCTTCTGGGCGCAGACCAATCACTGCATTGATGGGGGGGGGAATGATTAGAGAAGGAAAAAAGGGAAATGTTGGGGGGGAAAGATGGGAGGAGGATACTGGGATTGAGACAGGTAGACAACTCAAGGCTGGAGGTGAGGTACTGTCACTGCTGACCTCTCATCCTCGAGTTCTGGGTGCCGGACCAGAGACACCTCTCACCCCAAACCCCATGAGGACAGGTTCCCCTGCCTCAACCCTGTTGTACCCAGGTAATGAGGGGGCTCCTGGGGGTACAGAGAAGGGGTTGGGACTCCAGAGCCACTACAGCAACTTGCAGAGCCATACAATCGTAGCACCGTTTCCCCAGCCAGAAGTTGCCTTGGCAATGGAGCCTGAGCTGCTGCTGCTCCAGACCTGGAAGCTCATGGAGACTGCAACCCGATGGGGTTCAGTCTGTCTCAGTGGCTCCAGAGCCCCGATTCTTGCCACTTCCCAGAGGATTCCCCAGGCTGCCTGGATAAACCAGGAGCAAGGTGGGCAGAGGGTCCGTCCTCACGTAGCAGGGGGCAAAAGTAGAGCCAACATTTCACCTCCACTGCTAGTCCCTATCCGGCTCCAAGGGGCAGGGCGAGTTAGTTACGGCTGCCAGGTCTGACCAAAACTGTGTGCACCAGTCCCCTGGGGATGATGGTCTCTGAAGGTCCCAGCCTGCATTCTATTCCTGGTGGAATAATCCTTTCCCAGGCCCCAAAGAGAATGACACTTGAGAACCTGAGGGTCAGCAGGGAGGACTCTGAGAACTCTACCCCCAGCCAGTGTTTCAGCTCTTGCCCTCCCTCTCCTCCCAACCCCGTCCCACAGAAACTGGCGAGTGGCAAAGTAGGCTTCAGCAAAGCCATGTCCAACAAGTGGATCCGAGTGGACAAGACCGCACCTGGTGGACCCCGCATTTTCCGAACGGTGAGCGTCGGGAGACCCTGGAGGTTGGGAAACGGTGCAAGGTTGGGGAAACAGCGTGGACTAGTGGATAGAGCCCGGGCCTGGGAGTCAGTAGGACCTGGCTTCTAATCCAGACTACCCCACGTGTCTGCAGTGTAACCTTGGGCAAGTCACTTCACTTCTCTGTGCCTCAGTTCCCTCATCTGTAAAATGGGGGAGCCCTTGTGAGACAGAGACGGTGTCCAACCCGATTATCTTGTATCTACCCCAGCGCTTAGTACAGTGTTTGGTGCATAAGTGCTTAACAAATTCCATTTTAAAAAAAAGGCTGGGGGTGGTGGGCAGTCTGGCTCCTCTGGTCAGGTGAAGTGTTCCCCAAGGGAGGGCTCGTACTTCTGCCCTGCAACATTTGCAAAGCCCTGTGACTCCTACCCATAGGTGGAGACCGTGGAGGATACAGTGAAGGAGAAGCTGCAACTGGCCCATCAGGGCAAGGCAGACAGCCTGGATGAGAAGGAGAAAAATGAGCTGAAGAAGAGGAAACTCCTAGCAGAAGTGTGAGTGGCAGTGAGTTAAGCACAGACCCTGACTGCCCCTCGGGTTAGAGGACTGTCTTTTCGTTTCTCCCCCCCCCCACCTCCCATTACTCCTCACTGGGGTGGCTGGGACTGTTGGATTCTTCCTCTTTTCCTTTTCTTCCCCCCATTATGGTATTTAAGCGCTTACTATGGGCCAGGCACTGTATTAAGCCCTGGAGTAGATACAAGCAAATCAGGTTGGACACAGTCCATGTCCCAGGTGGGGTCACAGATTTAGTCCCCATTTTACAGATGAGGTATCTGAGGCACAGAAAAGTGAAGTGACTTGGATGAGGTCACATAATAGAAGAGGGGGGAAAATGAACCTAATATTTCCTCAGTAAATGTGGGGTAGTGGGGAGGTGGGCTGTTTGAGGGCAGAGAGGGAGGAACCATCAGGTCGAGTTGTTGGAGGGGGAGGGAAATAAAGTGGACCTAAGTTTTTAGGAGATGAGGGATGACATGGGAGGTGCAGGTGAAAGGAGTCGGTTTTCTGAAAGCAGGCAGGAGATTTCTTGAAAGATGGCTGAGAAGGTTGAAGAAGTGGAGGGAGTTGGGTTGGTGGGGGAGCTCACATCTGATGGTTTTGATTTTTGTCAAAGCGTTGGCAGGGTAATCGAGAGGAGGGGGAACACTGGATCTTCCTGAAGGAAATTAAGTGTGGAAAAGTAGGTGGAGAGCCAGAACCCTGTCTTCCACTCACTAGGAGCCTTCTCAGCCATTCTTCTCTCCGCTCTGAACAGCCTTGATTTTAGTTGTTGGATTTGGTTCCTGTTAGGAAAAGGCATCTGCTAAAGAAATGGTGTGGCTTAGTGGATAGAGCACAGGCTTGGGAGTCAGAAGGACCTGGGTTCTAATCCAGGATTCACCACACGTCTGCTGTATGACCTTGGTAGTCAAAACACACCTCTGATCACCAAGGTTAATGTGAAAAGCTTTTTACTTAGTTTTACCATCATGCAAGGGAGTGGCACATTCATACACTCACTCACTCCACCACCTAAGGGTCCAATACCAGTCTGTGTTCAAAGGAGCCCATTCTGCCAAAGCTTCTTCTTTCTGCTTTTAAGTGCTGTTCACTTCTCTCTGCATCTCAGCATGCCTCCATGCTGCTTCCAGCTGCCCCTTGTGAGAGAGAGTGGGGGCTCCAAAGCAACTGCCTTTTATCTGCCTTAGGCATGGCAGCTGTGGCTCTATGTGGCAGTCATTGATTGGTCCAGACCCAGTACCGGCTAGAAGGGGGAAAGAAAGTCACGCCTCCCTCCGTGCTCCGCCCCCACAGGCCCATCTTCACCTGCCTTCAAGTAAAGCCCATCAGTGCCTTTGCAAAATCTCTCCCCCATTGCTGTTCACGGGATCACAAACCCTCACTAAAAAGCAGCTTGTTGGGGGCCCACCACACTGTGGAGACAGAGGATCCAGGGCTGGGGGGTTGGTGATGCGAGACCTACAGGGGGCGGTAAGGCCGGGGAGTCTAGTTCAGCGGAGAGGGTGGAGTTGAGGACGGGGCACTGTGCGGCGAGAGGTTGGCTTGAGAGAAGTGGAGGGGGTCTAGAGATCAGTGGTTTCCATGGAGGGAGAGGACGGTTTCAGGGGGAGCCATTTCTGCCACCCAGGTTCTGTGGTGGGGGAGACCGAAGAGTTAGGGGACTGTGGTTCTCTGGCCAAGTATTCGTTGGTTTTGCCCACCAGAGGGCAGCGAGTTCATATCCTGCCCCAGGGGTGACCTGTTCTGCCTCCCTTGGCCAGACACGCCCCAGGCCCGCTCCCACCTGTCTGCCGGAGCTCCTGTGATTATCAGTGGGCAAAATCCCGTCCGCAGACTGCACCTGGATCCCCCTTTAGACCGTGAGCGCCTTGTGGGCAGGGAAGGTGTCATACTGTACTCTCCCAAGTGCCTAGTACCATGCTTTGCACATGGTAAGCGCTCAATAAACACCGCTGAATGAGTGAGTGAATCTGGCCTGCCGGTCAATCGGCAGAACCAGTCGATCAGTCAGTGCTATCTGAGTGCTCACTTCCTGCCCAGCCCTGTCACAGGCACTTGGGAGAAAGCAGTACATCCGAGTTGAGAGACACGTTGCTTGGCCACAGGGAGCTTGCGGTGCGGCAGAAGCAGCTGTACTTCCACTTTTGACACCTACCTGGCGCCGAGCCTCCCATCCGTCGTGGTGAAGGGACGTTTCTGGGTCCACAGCAGGCCCAGAGACGGCTAGGAGCCGTTGCTCGCTGTGGTCAGGAGACGCGTCTACCCCTTGGCCCCATCTTTGCTGCCTCTCAAGAACGAAAGCGTTGGAGATTGCCACTCTTGACGGGGGGAAAACCCAGGAGTCCCATTGACACAATCTGCCGTTTCTGTTGCTCTAGGGTCGCTCGGGTCCCTGTGGTTCTATGTCCCCCAGCCAAGAAGGCCACAAGCTTTTTAAACCTCTTCACTTCTCCTAGCTGCAGTAGTAGTATAGATTGAGTGCTTACCGTGTGCAGAGCACTCTGCTGAGTGCTGGAAAGACTACCCAGGCGGCAAGTAGACACGGTCCTTGTCTCTAAGGGGGCTCAAAGTCTAAAACTAAAAAAAGGATGAGGGGACTGGAGATAGTCACATAAAGAGTGATGAAACAAAACACTAAGGCAACTCAGAGACCAAACCAAAGCCCAGTAGGGTCTGGTGGCTAGAGTTCAGAGTCCACAGTCACAGGTTCAGCCACAGTGACCGCAACAGGAGCAGCCCCCACAGTCTCCTCGGATCTCTTTTCCTCATCTCTTCCGAAGGGTCCACGGTGGCCAGACCCCTGTGCTCTCTTTCAGGACACTGAAAACTTACTGGGTGAGCAAAGGAAGCGCCTTCAGCACCAACATCACCAAGCAGGAGACAGACCTCACCCCCGAGATGATCGCCAGGTGAGGGGACCCAAGCCCTGGGGCTAGGAGCCGAGAGGCGATCCTGGCTGGCGGTGGGGGAGGTTTGAGAGGGCCTTGTAGGCCACGCCACTGTGGGTGGGCACTCCCCGGCGGTGGGGCCCCCAATCCTCCTCCTCCTCCCCCCCGCCCCTCCTCTCACAGCGGTGCCTGGCGGGATATGAAGTTCAAGGCCTACAACTTTGCAGCGCTTGGGGTAATGCCCGAGTGTGGCCACCTCCACCCGCTGATGAAGGTCCGCACCCAGTTCCGGCAAATCTTCCTGGAGATGGGGTGAGTTGGGGAGGAAGCGGGGACAAACAACGAGAAGAGAGGGGGAATTGGGGGGCGGAGAGGGGCTGGGGGTCGTCCACAGTATTGACTTAGTGCCTACCATGTGCAGAGCACTCTGCGAGGTGTGTGGGGGACGTACAGAAGGAATAAAAGCTGCAATTCCTGTCTGTAGTCTAATGGGAGAAGACGACATGCAGATAGATGTTTAAAGAATGTGAGACTCAAGACAAAATGCAAGCAGATAAACCAGTAACATAAACAGATAAATGTAGAAGTGCTGAAGAGGGGGTTGATGAGAAGGCTGACTGGGAAGGGAAGGGGTGGGGATCAATCAGGGAAAGGCTCAGGGAGGAAGTGGCTCTTTGGAGGACTTTGAAGGAGGGGAGGGATGTAGTTTAACAAAAGTGAGTGCAATGTCTAAGTGGCTGTACAGGAGCACCCCTTGAATCCCAGGCACCTTTGGGGAGGGGAGAAGCCTGTGTGAATCCATTTTATGGTGGGTAAACCTTGGGGTCTTGGACATTCAGGGTCCTGGAGGCTGGGGCAGGTAGGGGTTTGGGGTAAAGGTCAGCAATGCCCTCTTTATCTTTGGCCTGCAGCTTCACTGAGATGCCAACCAACAACTTCATCGAGAGCTCCTTCTGGAACTTCGATGCCCTCTTCCAGCCCCAGCAGCATCCGGCCAGAGATCAACACGACACCTTCTTCCTTCAGGGTCTGTCTTCCCCAGCCCTTCCAGGAGTCTGTCAGCATCCCATCCTCTGTCCCTCCCCTTATCCTTCTCTGCCCCCACTAGCAATTATTGAGCATCTAGCTGCTTTCTGCTAAGCATGGTATGAAGTATTGGTGGGGGGTGGGGGGAGAAGAGAGACACCCAGTTAAGTGAGGGAAAGTCAGTTGGAGGAGACCCTATGATCAAGAGAATCTCTGATCAAGGGAAATTTGGTATGAGTAGCTCTAGGGAACCCCTATAGTTAGGTTTTTGGAGAGGGGAATGACATATGATCAGTACTTAAGATGATCCTTGCTGCTCTAGGTAAGATAGACTGGAGGGGCAGAGAGTCTAACAAGGCATCTGTTGGAGGAAGTCAGGAAAAAGGTATTTAGAAAGCAGCATGGCCTAGTGGAAAGAGCCCAGGCTTGGGAGTCAGAGGACTTAGATTCTAATCCCAGCTTTGCCACTTGCCTGCTGGGTGACCTTGGGCAAGTCGCTTAACTTCTCTGGCCTCAGTTTCCTCATCTGTAAAGCGGGGATTCAATACTACCTTAGACTGATGAGCTTCATGTGGGACTGTGTCTGCTGTGTGACCTCGGGTGCTTTGTACAGTGCTCGGCACGTAGTAAGCGCTCGACAAATATCGCCATCATCAGTTCTTTGGCATTCAACCAAAGTTCTGGCTAAAGGAAAGGAGAGGAGAAATTGGTGAGTGAGAGAGGGACGTCAAAGACAACACTCAAAGTTGCAAGCGCCGGGGCCGGAAGACTAGAAAACCTCGATACCGTGGTGTGAGATTTGGGGGTTGGTCAGTCAGTCAGTTGTATTTATTGAGCGCTGCCTGGATGCAGAGAACAGCACTAAGTGCTCGGGAGAGTACAGTATAACAGAGTTGGTAGATTTGTTCCCTGCCGACAAGGAGCTTACAGTCTAGAAGTGAAGACAGACAGACAGACAGTAATATAAGCTAGTGAGGGTGTGAGCAGGAAAATGAGTTCGGTTTTGACATAGTAAGTTGAAGGTGGGAGAGAGGTGTCCAAGTGGAGACGTCTCGGGGTTGGGAAGAAACGTGATTGGAGAGGTAAAAGGGCAGGGCTGCCGATATAGATTTAGGATAACTGGAAATTCAGAGCAATTCTCCAAAGAAAACAAGTGAAAGCAGTTTCAATGGCATGAAGAAGATGAAGTTCAGAGTGTTGTGGATTGGGGAGAAAGCTAGGAGAGAGGAAATAACTGGGATAGATACAACTGCGAAGAAGATGGATGACAGCTGGAGGGAATTATGGGGTTGAGGTTTATCAGAATGAGAACAGTGAGCATGGGGGAAGGAACCAGAAAACTGGAAGATGTTGACGATACCTGGCAGGAGGGTGGGAACGGGAAGGGGTAGGGTCAATGGGGAAGTGGAGGATTAACCTTGTAGAGTAAATGATACACCAGCTTAGCGGGGAAGCAGCACGGCCTAGTGGATAGAGCACGGGCTGAGGAGTCAGAAGGACCTGGGTTCTAATCCCGGCTCGGCCACTTGTCTGCTGAGGGACCTTAGGCAAGTCAATTCACTTCTCAGGGCTTCAGTTACCTCATCTGTAAAATTGGGCTTAAGACTGAGCCTCATGTGGGACATGGACTGTGTCCAACCTGATTAAGTTGTATCTACCCCAATGCTTAATACAATGTCTGGCACATAGTAAGCACTTAACAGATACCATTAAAACAAACCAAAAAAAACCTCCTGAGAAGCAGTTAGGAGTGAACTCCCCTGAGTGGCGTACCCCCCTCCCCCTCCTCCTCAGCATTCCTCGTCCTTCAGCGAAATAGGCAGTGACCTCGCAGCTTAGCAGCCCCCTGGCCTCTATAGCCTTGTGTGGAGCTAAAAGATGGCTTGGCATAGCTCAAGCTAAGCTTTCGGTCCAGCCAAGAGCCCCCCAGGACCGGAAGGTGGCCTGGGTCTCATTTCCGAGAGGTGGTGATACACGTGAGTGGCGTGTTTATGCTTGTATGGCTATCTCAGAGGGTTGCCAGGGAGCCCACAATTTGGAAACTGGTCCGGAACAGTTTTGCCCCAACAAGGCCCAAGGGTTTGGGGGCAGCACCTAGGTCCTGTGGGTTCTGAGTGGACAGAGGGCTCTTCCCTGGCTCAACTTCTCCCCAGTTGCTCTCTCACTCATGAGTTTCTCCCTCATTCTCCCCGCCAGATCCAGCTGAGGCCACTGACTTCCCCATGGACTACTTGGAACGAGTGAAACAGACTCATGCCCAAGGAGGCTATGGCTCTCAGGGGTGAGGTTTCTTGAGCAGTCACTGGTGGGACCAGGGGAGGGGTTTGGGAGCTGACTTTCACCCCATCTCCCTCCTCCACCCCCGACTCCAAAGCCATCTGTGTCTGGGAGCACCTGCCCCACAGCTGGGCCACGAGGGGGCTTTTCCTGGTTTGGAAGCAGCATGGCTTGGTGGAAAGAGACTGAGCCTGGAGTTAAAGGACCCAGGTTCTAATCCTAGCTCTACCACTTGCCTGTTGTGTGACCCTGGGCAAGTCACTTCACTTCTCTTTGCCTCAGTTTCCTCATCTGTAAAAAAAAAAAAAAAGATTCAATATCTGCTCTCCCTCCCACTTAGGCTGCGAGCCCCATGTGGGATGAGGACTGTGTCCAACCTGATTGTCTTGTCTCTGTCCCAGCATTTAGTACAGTGCTTGGTACATATTAAGTGCTTAACAAATATTATCATTATTATCACTATTATTGTTGTGAACAGCATAGAGAGGGGGGAATTGAGACTGGCGGTGCCTTCTCAAGCAGGCCTCACCACCCTGCCCCATTTCCCCTGCAGCTACAAGTACAACTGGAAGATCGAGGAGGCCCGTAAGAACCTTCTGAGGACTCACACCACAGCTGTCAGTGCCCGCATGCTGTACCGGCTGGCCCAGCAGGTAGGTCAGAGAGAAGGGGGCTGCTCTCCCCAGCCGAGTCAGAAGTAGATGGGAGACGAAGGACTCGACGGTCTCCAGCCCCCCCCCCATCCTCCTACCGAGGAAGGTTTGGGAGCAGGGAGGTTGTTGGGGTCTGTCTCGCCCTGCACAGACCGTCCTCCTCCGCCTCCAGGGTGTACCGTTTAGCACCCATTTTGCTCAAAGCACCCTACTAGGTGCCAGGGGGAATTTGCAAAAAAAAACCAAAACTGGTCCTGACCCTTAAAGACCGTACCATTCAACAGGAGCAGTTCTCTCCAGCCAAATACTTTTCCATCGACCGTGTCTTTCGCAACGAGACCCTGGATGCCACACACCTGGCTGAGTTCCACCAGATCGAGGGGGTGGTGGCTGACTATGGCCTGACCCTGGGTGACCTGATGGGTGTGCTGAAGGAGTTCTTCACCAAATTGGGTGAGGGGGACATGGGGAAACGGGTCAAAGCCCAGGTTTCTTGGCTGGGTTAGTGCTCTACCTCCACCCTGCTGACCCATCTCGATCTCAATTTTTTTCCCTCCCGCCTCTGGTGGGGCTGAGCAGGCATCACACAGCTTCGTTTCAAACCGGCCTACAACCCTTACACGGAGCCCAGCATGGAGGTCTTCAGCTACCACCAAGGTGAGGTGCCAGAGGGACTGCGGGAGAATCAGAGGCCCTAGGATAAGAGATTGGCCCATTTCTCTCCAGGGTCTGTTGCGGGGAGGGGATGGGCAGCGTGGGGAGGGAGAATTTGTGGCCATCTTGCCTCTGGACTCCCAGAAAGCTCCTTTGCCTGCAGTCGATTGCAGTGAGCGCCCACCCCCTCTGAGTTTTGTTTAACCCCCAGCTCCAATCTCCCAGGCAGCAGAGCCAGGAGGTGCTTTAAAGCCAGCCAGAATTAGCAGGAACATCCATCCCTCCCCACCTCAGGATCAACTGCCTCAAGCCCCTAGCAGATTACCGTGGTGCTTTCTAATCCGGAACTCTGACGGAGTCATTATCCCCTCTCCTGCCCTGCTTTGCTCTGGGGGTGAGAGGGAGCAACCTGTAATCCCTGTAGCTCTCTCCCCAAGGGGCTAATGAGGTTTGTCTCTGTCTTTCCCTCAGGCCTGAAGAAGTGGGTAGAGGTGGGCAACTCGGGGGTCTTCCGCCCAGAGATGCTGCTGCCCATGGGACTCCCCGAAGGGGTGTCCGTCATTGCCTGGGGACTCTCCTTGGAACGGTAAGAACCCCCCACCGTTGGGATGGGAGAGAATTCAGAGCCAGGCTGAGGCACCCCAACTCCTTCCCCTTCAGCTCTGTGCTGGTTTCAGTGTCAGGGTCCGCTTGGTTCAGCAGAGCTAATCAGAATCAAGCCCCATCCCCGTCCCTGGGCTAGACCGGTCAATCAGTAATATTTATTTAGCCCCTACTGTGGGCCGAGCACTGTGCTAAGCATCTCAGCAGGGGAGACGGACACAGAGTGCATTTGAGATCGGAGGAAAAAGAAAATGGAAAGACGGATCTGTGGATGAGTAGTAGAGTTCATAAATCCGAGAGGTCCAGCAGTCTTGAGGGCAGTTTTGAGTGTAAAGGTGGCACAAGACAGGGAGATGTGCCTTGTCTGATTTGGCTGAGGCGAGCCATTTTTAGGAACACCATTTCAA
This sequence comes from Ornithorhynchus anatinus, assembly GCF_004115215.2. NCBI lineage: Eukaryota > Metazoa > Chordata > Mammalia > Monotremata > Ornithorhynchidae > Ornithorhynchus > Ornithorhynchus anatinus. The sequence goes on from NC_041750.1 coordinate 9,129,093, forward strand.
GTCACCTTCCCCATACGGGGTGAACTGTGTATTCCTGAGTGTGAAGAGCTTGATGGGTTTGTCAGCGGTCCTACCATAGCCATTCTTGGGGAGGGAGAGCGGGGTGCCTGAGTCATAAGGACCGAAGGGAGGGTGGTGTCCATCTCTGGATGGAGGAAAAGGGTTTGGGGACCTGGGAGAGCCCATTGGCAGGGCTGAGAAGTGCCCTGGAGGTTGCCCGCTCGACCACGGTCCCCATCCTCCCCACCCGTCATGCCACTTGGCACCACTTTTCTGGGTGTCTTGCCTGCTGGGCGGAGGGGAGAGTTTTCCCCCTACCCCGGGGCCGGGGGTCGGCTGGGTTCGTGTAACTTGCCGTATCAGACATGTGTCCCGGCTGTCCACCTCCACTCCTGTTAGTGGCCCGCTGACCCTGCTCTTTCCTTCCAGCCCCACCATGATCAAATATGGAATCAACAACATCCGGGAGTTGGTAGGGCACAAGGTGAAGCTACAGATGGTATACGACAGCCCGTTGTGCCGCTTGGACTCCTAGCCTGCACTGGGCTGCACCGCTCCGTGGCACGGCCATCGGGGGAATCCTGCTTATTTATTTTCCGGAGGAAAATGCATCCTTCGGGAACATCTCCTGCTCCTGGCTGCATCCTTGCCTTCCCGCCGGGGTCGACAACCATGTAGGTCCCGCTGATCGCCCCGAATCTCCAGGTAGCGCATTTGTTGTTGCCTCTCCTCCTCATCATCATCAGTGGCATTTATTAAGCGTTTACCATGTGCAGAGCACTGTACTAAGCGCTTGGAAGAGTACAATCCAACAGAGTGGGAGATAAGGGCAGGGGCCAGGACCGAAGGAGATGTCCAAACCAAAGAAGCGGGAATCGGAGTTCATTCTGTACGCCCTCACTGCGCTAAGCCAGCATGCGGTCATGCCCTTTAAGAAAGGGGGAGGCTTCCCAGTTTTGGGTAGTTAGTGGTAAATTTGCCTGTGACTGAAGACGGCGGCAGCAGAACTGAGGCGTGGAAGGCAGCGAACGACTAATAAAAAGAGTCATCGGCAACCTGACTGGTGGATTTTCTTGAAGCCAAACGAAGGGTTTGGACCCGGTGGGTCGGTGGGAGAGAAGGGGTGGGAAGGAGGGAGCCACCCTGGGGTCTGAGGTGACTGAATGGCTGGAGAATGCAGGGGCAGTTAAGTGTAGTCTGCAGCAGGCCAGGCTCCTGGCGAGGCAAATTTCCTTAAAACCTAAGACTTATGGCAGGGAAACCCTGCGGTGCCGGCTGGGGCCGTTCCCAGCAGGTGGGGGAGGGGGTGGTCGGGCGGTTGAAACAAGCCACGGTCCCCACCCACCTGGTCTTGGTCCACAGACTGTCCGGGTGGGTCGTGTTGAAGCCCCCCATGCAGTGAGCGACCAAGAAGGGGGCGGGTGAGTGACTTGGTTTTCCTCTCCTCCCCTCTTCCCAGAACAGCTGGGGGTCAGCTCCAGGAGTTCAGAGAAGCTACTGCCCCCTGCCCAACTGATTCAGATTCCTGAGTCTTTCAGAAAATAGTCCTCTTGAGATCAGCTGAGCCTGGGGCGGGCAGCTTGCTGTGGCCCCTTGTCGAAGGGGACCGGGTTAATGCACGGGAGTGGGTGGAGGAATCACAGGCTTGGCCGATCCCAAGACCTACAGACATCGGGGGGAGATGGGCGAGAGGGCCGAGAGCTGAACAGAATCCCTCCGAGACTCCTCGCTGCCTGCTTTCCTGACCGGGATGTCAAGGCAGCTGCTTCGGAAACAACACGTCTACACCATGCTCTGTCACCCGGGAGCTGCCCTAGAGAAAAAAACGTTCCTTCTGCCAGTCACGCCTCCAGAGAAGAGTGGCTCTTGGGGGGGTTAAATTCCATTTGCAAGTACTGTTATCCTTGTGCGTCTGCCGGTCTCCCAGGCGAGATATGATCGTGTCCCCGCAAGAGAAGCAGTTGCAGTTGCCCGGATGGGCTCTGCTCTTGTGAGGAACGGGATTCTGAGGCCACATTTTAGGGGTATTCCATCACTAACCCTCCTCCGCCCAGCCGGCTGATCCCTGCAGCTTGGAGAGTCATGGTTGTGAGGTCCCTTTGGTTTTTAGGTCTGCTGGGGGGCAGTGCTTGTGCTCCTCTTCTACCTCCTCCAGTGAGACCCGCACCTCCTCCAGGCTGGGGATCGAGTAGACCTCGGCCGGTGGGGAAGAACCCACCGGGGAAGGGACCGCATCGAGGTGGATCACCTTTGAAGACAGTTGCGGCTGCGGTCCCAGGATACAGTCTGGAGTGAGAAACGGAAGAAAACGCATCCTCAAGGGCCAGTCTAGACAATCCATCCACAATTTCTTTTTGCGTACTACCCCCGCGCCAGCGGGCAGAAGGGGACAAGGGTTATTCTCAGTGTTTTACAGATAGAGAACAAGCAGTGGGAGACTGGACGCAGTGGGTGGGTACTGGAATTGGTTCTCGATTCCCAGTCCAGTGCTCTCCTCCCTAGCTAGCTCCCTTCTCCTGGGAATCTCCCATTGCCTAACAAGTTGGCATGGGCTCTCTGTTCCCCGCACCCTCCCTGCAAATCCAAGGCCGATCTGGTTTTGCCCAAAACCTTGGGTTCAAGTTGGCATTAATCTGGTTCAAGGTTTCCCTGGGCCAATTGATGGTGAGTGCACACTGTGTGCAGAGCACTGTAATAAGCCCTTGGAAGAACAGAGTTGGTAGACATGATCCCCGCCCACAAGTTTACAGTCTTAAGAGAGGGAGACCAACATTTAAATAAATTACAGATAAGGAAAATGGCAAAGTATTAGGAAAGTTACGTAAGTGCTGTGGGGCTGAGGGTGGGGTGTATTGATTCATTCAGTCGTATTTACTGAGCACTTACTGTGTATAGAGCACTGTACTAAGCTCTCGGGAGAGTACAATATAATAATAGAAACAGACACACTCCCTGCCCACAACGAACTAACCATCTAGAAGGGAGGACAGACATTAATATAAATAAATAAAATTACAGACATGAACGTAAGTGCTGTGGGGCTGGGACCAAGTCAGGGCGACATAGGGTAAATAATAATAATGTTGGTATTTGTTAAGTGCTTACTATGTGCAGAGCACTGTTCTAAGCACTGGGGTAGATACAGGGTAATCAGGTTGTCCCATGTGAGGCTCACAGTTAATCCCCATTTTACAGATGAGGTAACTGAGGCACAGAGAAGTTAAGTGACATACCCACAGTCACACAGCTGACAAGTGGCAGAGCCGGGATTCGAACCAATGTTCTGTAGGTGGCCCCTTAGGGCTCCAGACCAGTCCACCCTCAGATTAGGGGGCAGCATGCAAAAGATCCACTGCTGCCAAACACGGGTCTCACATGGAAACACCAGAAGGAGCTGATTTGGACCCAAACCCAATGGGTTCAGATAAAACCTGAGAAGCAGCAAGGTCTAGTGGATAGAGCCCGGCCCTGGGAGTCAGGAGCTGGGTTCTAATCCTGGCTCCGCGACTCATCTACTGTGTGACCTTGGACCAGTCAATTCACTTCTCTGTGCCTCAGTTACATCATCTGTAAAATAAGGATCCTGTGAACCCTGAGAGGGCCTCGTCACGAGACGGCCTCCTAGAAGCGCCGGCCTCCGGCGTCCCATCCAACCTCACTCAGGTCTCTGTGCACCAGTGTCTAACCTGATTAACTTGTACCTACCCCAGCGCTTAGTACGGTGCCCGGCACAGAGTAAGCATGTAACAAGTACCATAAAACAAAACAAAAACTCTAACCTTTTTCAGAGCTGCAGGGAGGGGACAGCCCCATGATCTTTAGCTTCCTGCCCAGGAAGCAGAGCCCTCCAGCTACCAGGCGCCGTTGGCGATGATCTGATCTGAGCTGCAGGGAAACTTACCTGCCAAGTCATGTGCCAGGTCTTTAATGAGGTGCCCCACGATGGCATAAGCCACCCCCACCACCACCAGGGCTGCCATGAGCAGGTAGAGCACAGCTTTGGGAAGGGGGATGAGGTCACGGACAGGGGGCTTGTAGTCGCTGAACAATGGACTCTCGTAGGAATACTGGGACGACAGGCCCTCTGGCTCCTTCCAGTTAATGGCAGTCAGGTTCCCAGGGAGCGTTTCGGGAACTAGGTCCATGTTCCAGGAGGTTGCTGGAGGGGGAGAGAAGTTCAGGGACGAGCACCAAACCAGATAACAGCTAACCCTCTCCTCATTTTATCCACCCCTTGCCCCTTCACCCCTCACCTCTGCCCACTCCCCACTGATATTACAAAACTCTCTGCTCATAGAAACTTAATAATAATAATAACGATGGTATTTGGTAAGAGGTTACTATGTGCCAGGCACTGTTCTAAGCACTGGGGTAGATACAAGGTTGGGCACATTCCCTGTCCCACACGGGGCTCACAGTCTTAATCCCCATTTTACAGATGAGGGAACTGAGGCAAAGAGAAGTGAAGTGACTTGCCCAAGGCCACGCAGCAGACAAGTGGCGGAGCCGGGATTAGAACCCAGGTCCTTCTGACTCCCTGGCCGGTGTTTTAACCACTAGGCCACGCTGTTGCAAACGCTGCTCATAAAATATACATTCAGATCAGGGCAGTTCCACAAAGTAGTTAAATGTAGTTAAAATTCACCAAGTGAGCCCAATACACAGGTACAGAATGGCATACGGAAGATATGGCTGAGTCCTGTAGTTTGCAGAGTTCTGCCAACTTTCAGATTTCTAGGTCATGAAGGAGCTCTTCCTGAGATGTTAAGTGGAACATCTCCCACCACGAGGATGGGGTATTCAAGAGGGCACCCATCAATCACACGCTTCCTTCAAGCACCCTGGTGTCAATGACAGAGAACGCTTTGCTGGTCTGAACCAAAGAGTCAGAAGGTTATGGGCTCTAATTCCTGCTCTGCCACTTGTCTGCTGCATGACCTTGGGCAAGTCACTTCTCTGGGCCTCAGTTCCCTCAGCTGTAAATGGGGATTAAGACTGGGAGCCCCATGTGGAACAGGGACTGTGTTCAACCCGATTACCTTGTATCTACCCCAGCATATACAACAGTGCCTGGCACATAGTGAGCACTTAACAGATACAATTTTTTTTTTAAAAAAGCCATTTGAATGAGAAGCTACAGGAATCAAAGATGGAAAACCCGAAGCTGTCTGGTCCCTCGGTCCCTGGGGCCTTGAATGTCTTTCCTGTGAGGCCTTAGGCAGTTCATTCCTATTACTTGAGAGAAAACAATAAAAGACACACTGGAGGTGTTTAAACTCTATATGGGGGGAGACAGGCATCTATACTGACTCAAGACAGTGATTTCCCCAAGGCACACCTGAACTAGATTAGGGTAATGTGTTCATTCAATCGTATTTATTGAGCATTCACTGGGTCCAGAGCGCTGTACTAAGCACTTAGCACTGTACTATGTTTGGATGGGTGCTTCTGGGCCATCACCATTTTAAGAGGAGTGCCTGGTTGGACTGATTTCATTCCTATGCTTCTTGCACCAGCTGGGAGCAATAGCTGTGACAGGATCATCAATTTAGAAAGCAAGGCGAGGCAATAAAGAGCTGCTCCCCCCCCCCCCCCCCCCCCCCCCCCCCCAACACACAGTTAGCACGAATGTGGTGCCCCTGGAATTCCTCTGCCGTTTTAGTTTAAGGAAGAGCTCGGCTCTGCTTTAAGCCCCTGCATTTTGAGTTCACTTCACTCTTAGTTTTCAAAGTTAAAGTGTGTTGGAATTAGCAGGGCTGGCATTTCCAAACAGGGATTTGGTGTCTCAGGTTCCTTGCGGTGAAAGATGAGCTCCTGGATTGTATTATACTCTCCCAGGCACTTAATACAGTGCTCTGCACAAGTAAGCCCTCAATAAATATTATAGATTGAGCAGTAATTCTTTCTTTAAGGAAGGCTGCTTTCCAGGAAACAGCAGCGTGGCCTAGTGGAAACAGCACAGGCCTAGGAGTCAGAGGACCTGGATTCTAACCTCAGCACTGCCTCTTGTCTGTTGTGTGACCTTGGGCAAATCATTTAACTTCTGTGCTTCAGTTACCTCATCTGTAAAATGGGGATTAAGTTCTTGAGCCCATATGGGATGTGGACTCCGTCCAAACTGATGAGCTTGTATCTAGTCCAGCGTTTAGTACAGTGCCTGGCACTTAGCACTTAACATATGGCAGAGGAAGAAAAAAAAAGAACAGCACCAGCCCACCCCCCCACCCCCAAAAGAAAAAACCCACCAAGTTGACTTTTATTCTAACCTTTGCCTGAACTTCCTTATCATGGTCCCACTGTTCTAATGAGGCTTCTCATGGCTTCAATACATGACAGGTTAATCTCTTTTTCTTTCCCTCCGGGCACACAATAAACAGCCACGTGTGTAGCTGAAGAAAATTTAAGAGAAAATACCACCATCTGATCCAGAGGGCTTTCTGGGGCTTTTGAAACATCAGCAAAGTTTCACTGTTCTTCACTGTAAACTGAACCCTCTCCTGTTCCAGTGAGAATTAACCGCCTCCGCACCCCCATCCCTTTCCAAAACAAGTAACTAGAATGGACTTAGAAAACACTCCCAGATTGATCTGGCTAATTACCATTATGTAATGGTACATGTCAGGGTTCATGGGAATCCCATTACTGATAGGAAGCTAGTCAGGATTGCAGTACTCCTGAGCTGAAAATAAACTTCTCTCCTCCTTCCCCTTTTCCTCCCCTGCCCGTGTCACCAGACTCACCCAAACTTGCAGAATAAGCAAATAGGGTGGAAAATTCAGGTACTCTCCACTGCTGTTGTCATTCAACCTCTACCTAGATGAAAGATTTTCTCCGGGCTTGAACCAAGTAAAAACCTTCACACTCAAGATCCTGAGTCCGGTGTCTCCTTACTTTTTCTCTAAATCCGACTGCACGACAGATCCGGTTCCACTCCCGTGTTCTGGAGAATTTTTCTTCCTTCTTCCCTGCAGGTGCGTCTAGTCAGAAGCGCCAGCTTCGCAGTGAGGAGAATGATCCGAGCTTGGTGCTGGAGGGGAAACCTGCAGGATGGGAAACGGTTCTGTGACCTGCTTGGCTAGCACCTGGGTGCTGGGGAGAGTGTAAGAAGCAATATGTCACCCAGCTAACCCAGGAGGTGCGGGGCGGTGGTTACTAGGAGGGAGGATAGCTTCTAGCATGGCTGGAGACAGCGTGGGACTTGTTTAAATGTCTCCAGAACATCTGGAGGGGAAAATTAAGGGGCAGGCCCCTCCCATGTAGCTATGTCACAGCAAGAGCTGCTGGCGGATTGGCTGCTGGAGATCATTAGAAGCTTGAAAAGTGGTATTAAACAGGAAGACCTTTAGCTTGCTGTTAACGTTGAAGCCACATTACTCTAAGCACTCTGCTACAGAGACCATTGACTGAGCTCCAGGAGTGAGAGAAACGTCAGAATATAAGAATGCCAAAGAGACTGAGATGTTTCCTACGAGGCGTTTCCTCACAGCCCAACCTTCTGCCCCCTCAGTTCTAAGGATGGAGGCCAGGGCCAAGGGAGTGGTGACTGTAGGATCTGGTTCTGCTGCATCGACTTGCTTTCCCGTCACTACGGCTCTGATGAAGGCAGGGGGAATCAGCCAAATTGTCGAATGTCTGGTCACGGCCTTGTGTTTCCAGGGGACGTCTGTCCCTTCTCTCTCTGGACCTTTCTGGTCCAGAGGTCTCTTGAGGTCTGTCTCTGGGCCTCAAGTGACCTTTGGATGCTTGATATTCACCACACCCACAAGCCCGCAGCACCTCATGTACAGATCTTTAAATGATATATTACAAATGGCTCATCTATTCATATTAATGTCTGTCTCCCCCCTCTAGACTTTAAGCTCATTATGGGCTGGGAACATCTCTGCTAATTCTGTTGCATTGTACTCTCCCAAGCGCTTAGTACAGTGCTCTGCACATAGTCAGTGCTCAATAAATACGATTGATCGATCGATTGATCTCTGCTAACCGGAGATCTGCTTAACTTTCCGCACTAGAAACCCAGGTTTGGATCAGGAACCGCAGAGTCCCCAACTTAATTTTTTTGTGCTGAAGCATCGTTCCATCCAGGTTCCGATCTTTAGCCCTCTTCCTCAAGAAAGGGTTTCCATCTGGATCTCTCCCTTTTCAATCAATCAATCAATGGTATTTACTGAGCACTTCTGTAAGCAGAGCGCTGGACTAAGTGCTTGGGAGAGTACGATGTAACAAAGGTGGGAGACACGTTCCCTGCCCACAAGGAGCTTAGAGTCCAGAGGTTGAAATGACCAAGGATCACCCCCCTTGCTCTCCCCTTGCAGAGCCCCTAAATCTCTGCCCCACTGGAAGTGGTCCTGGTCTGCCCCATAGAGGGGAAGTGTCCTCCCTAGCTTTTCCCCTACAAAAGCTTGGCCTAGTAGAAGGAGCACGGGCCTGGGAGTCAGAGGACCTATGCTCTCCAGCACTTAGTATAGTGCCTAGCACATAGTAAGCGCTTAACAAATACTATCATCATATCATTATTATTATATTATTATGTCTATATATTCATATTATTTCCTCAGCTAATAATGGGGATTCAACACCTGTCCTCCCTCCTACTTGGACTGTGAGTCCCATGTGGGACAGGGACTGTGTCCAATGCGATTAACTCGTGTATACCCCAGTACTTAGAACAGTGCTTGACACAGAGTAAGCTTTTTAACAAACACTAGCATTGTTAAAAGTTAAGCTTACTGCTCCGGAAAGAACCCTTTCTTGGGGAAGAGGGCTAAAGATGGGAAACTGGACGGAACGATGCTTCAGCACAAAAAAACTAAGTTGGGGCCTCTGCTCTTCCCGATCCAAACCTGCGTTTCTAGTGCAGAAAGTTAAGCAGATCTCGGGTTAACAGAGATCAATCGATCGATCATCACCTGAGAATCTACTTCCCACGTAGTAACTTCGATGACTCGGTGCAGCGTGACCGAGGAAGGAGAGGGAAAGTCCTGGGAGCTCAGATTCGGTGGCTTAAAAATGTTGATGGAGTCTTTTTTTTTTTTTTTTGCTTTTGCTTTGTTTCTAAGGGTTTCTTTTATTGATAGAGGCAAGGAGATTGCCCTCTGCTGGCTCCAAATTGGATTGCCTCTGTTAAAAGTTCTGGTTTTAACTCTTACCATTCAGGCCGGCAGCCCCCTCCACTCCATCGACGAAGGGCCTCAGCTCCTGTTTTGGGTCTCAGTTGTCTCCTGCACCTCACTTCACCCTTCATCCTGTGTTTGGCAGCTTTTGAGGGGGAACAAGAAAGCAGGGTGCTCTAGTGGATGGAGCCTGGGGGGTCAGAGGGACCTGGGTTCTAATCCCCGCTCGGCCCCTCGTCCGCTGCGTGACCTAGGGCAAGTCACTTAACTTCTCTGTGCCTCACTTATCTCATCTGCGAAATGGAGATTAAGACTGGGAGCCCTATGTAATAGTAATAATAATGTTGGTATTTGTTAAGCGCTTACTATGTGCCGAGCACTGTTCTAAGCGCCGGAGGAGATACAGGGTAATCAGGTTGTCCCATGTGAGGCTCATGGTCTTAATCCCCCTTTTACAGATGAGGGAACTGAGGCACAGAGAAGTGAAGTGACTTGCCCAAAGTCACAAAGCTAACAGGTGGCGGAGGCGGGATTAGAACCCATGACCTCTGACTCCTAAGCCAATGTTCTTTCCACTGAGCCACGGGACAGGGACTGTGTCCAGCCCAGTTACCTTGTATCTACTCCGGCGCTTAGTACAATGCCTGGCACAGGGATTAACAAATACCATTATTATTATTAACAGTGGAGACAGTCTGGGACTGGGAGTCAGGTGGCCGGGTTTCTAGTCTAAGCTCCATCACTCGCCTGCTGTGTGCCCTGGGGCATATCACAACCTCTCCATGCCCAACTGCCACATCTGTAAAATGGGGGTAATGCTCTCCCTCCCTCTTCAACTGTGAGCCCCATAGGGGGCAGGAATTCTTGCCATTCCGATTTTCTCATACAGTGCTTGGCACATAGGAAATGGTTACTAACTACAATCATTATTAGTAGGATTTTGGCAGGATCTGTTTGCTTAGTGTGAATTGATAACCCTGACATTATGAACCAGAGAACCTTGACACCAATGGCTAGGAGATTTTGTTTTCAGGGAGAAGAAAGGGAGAGGCATTTCAGATTTTGGAAGAGGAAAGTGACGTGTTCCAATCTGATGACTGACTGAACGGGGGAGAAACGCAATCACACACACACACAAAATGTTAAACTCTCAAAAATAATAGCACAGTAATGATGAGTAAAGAAGATTAACGAGTAAGATGGATCTAAATCTTATCTTAAACCACATTAAGGTAAATAGTGGGCAGAGAGCCAGCTTGTAGATGTCACAAGATCATATCTTGAAGAATTGGGCTCCTTTCTTGGCATGATGTTTTAAGCCATTTTTTTTATGGTATTTCTTAAACACTTACTCAGCACTGGGGTAGATACAAGCTCATCAGGTTGGATACAGTCTGTCTCACATAGGGCTCACAGTCTCAATCCTCATTGAACAGATGAGGGAACTGAGGCACAGAGAAATGAAGTGACTTGCCCAAGGTCACCCATTGGTGGAGCCGGGATTAGAATCCATGACCTTCTGACTCCCAGACCCGCGCTCTATCCACTACACCAAACATTTGGCATCTGAGCATGGATGGATGAAACTAAGCCTGAATCTTAAGGGCAAGCAAACAACTAACGATTCCTAGATTGGATTTCCGATCATCAAGGCTGTGGAGAAATTGCCTGAAACCAGGAAGTGGCCCAGAAAACAAACCAGAAAATAGGGGAGGTCTATTTGCCACTGGAAAATTCTTTTCTTGGCTCAGATCTACATGAGACAAACCTAGCAATGGGCGCCAAGCGAGAATCATGCCAGGCAGACAGGACACCATTTATGGAACCATCTATTACCATCCAACCTCCAAGTCTTCCCCGGGCAGTCCCCGGAGTTCCTGGCAGCTCAGGGAAAGGGGGAGGGGGGCCAGTACAGAAAAGACCTGTCGATTTGGCTGACTTCTGGGTCAACCGGGAAAAAATCTCACTGCATAAATTCAACAGTCTGCCCCAACTCCTCTTGTACGTGTGACTGTATTTGAACTGTTGCAAAAAGTACTAGAATTAAATCTTCCCATTGCTAGCTGGCTAATGTGTGGGATGTTATAAGGGCCATTAAGAAAAAGATATGGAGCCTACATATAATAATAATGATTATGGTATTTGGTAAGCGCTTCCTATAGGCCAGGCACTGTACTGAGCACAAGCGAATCGGTTGGACACAGTCCCTGTCCCATGTGGGGCTCACAATCTCAATCCCCATTTTACAGATGAGGAAACTGAGGCAGAGAGAAGTGAAATGACCTGTCCAGGGTCACCCAGCAGACAAGTGGAAGAGGCAGGATTAGAACCCATGACCTTCTGACTCCCAGGCCCATGCCCTATCGGCTACGCCACGCTGCTTTCAATCAATCGATCAGTGGTACTTATTGAGCCCTTACTATGTGCAAAGCACTGTACTAAGTTCTGTACAATATAACAGAGCTGGTAGACATGTGCCCTTCCCACAGGGAGCTTATTTTTTTATGGTATTTTTTTAGGCACTTACTGTGTGCCAGGCACTGCACTAAGTGGTAGGGGTAGATACAAGTTAATCAGGTTGGACACTATCCCTGTCCCGCCTAGGGCTCGCAGTCTTAACCCCCATTTTACAGATGAGGTAAATGAGGCAGAGAGAAGTTAAATGATTTGCCTAAGGTCACACAGCAAGCAAGTGGTGGAGCCAGGATTAGAGCTCAGGTCCTTCTGACTCCCAGGCCTGTGCTCTATCCACTAGCTTACCTGTCCGAGGTCCGCCTGGGATCCTCAGACACTTCCTCAACTTCAGGGTATCCGTGACCAGCGGGAGGTTTAATTCTATTTCCCACCTACAACCTGTCAGAAGTTAACAAGCAAAAAATATCCCAGCGGGCGCTTATTAATGGGCCCCCTAACTTCAGATCAAACTTTAGCTAGTTGCCATTTTCGGGAGCATTTCTACCCCTTTCATTCCAGGAAGCCTGGTAACACCGGCTAGAGAAGTGGCGTGGCCTAGTGGCTAGAGCACAGGTCTGGGAGTCAGGAGGACCTGGGTTCTAATTCTGGCTCCACCGCTTGTCTGCTGTGTGACAAGCAGACAAGAAGGCAAGTCACTTCACTTCTCTGTTACCTCAGTTCCCTCATCCGTAAAATGGGGATTAAGACTGCGAGCCCTATGCGGGACAGGGACTGTGTCCAACCTGATTAACTCGATTCTACCCCAGCGCTTAGTACGGTACCTGGCACATAGTGAGAACTCAAATGCCATTGAAAAAAAATGCTGGCGATGGATTAGATCGAGGGGTGAGTTGCACTCCTCCTGCCCTTTTCATTCAGGGATCTGAAGGCCTAGTTAGCAAGCTTAACTAACTAAGAAGTAAAATAGGGATTATCACTTAGGTTGGCAGATGTGTTCACGAGCTAGGAATAAACTGGCACAGGGCAACGAAGTTTGTGTCAAAAGCCACTCAGCTGAAAAAAGCAGCCAAAGAGTAAACGGAAACTGGCTGATCGGTCAATCGGTCATTCATATTTATTGATCGCTTAGTGTGTGCGCAGAGCACTGTATTAAGCCCTTGGGAGAGTACAGTATAACAATCAACAGACACATTCCCTGCCCACAGTGAGCTTGCAGTTTAGAGGGGGAAACAGACGTTAATATAAATAAATAAATTACAGATATGTACATAGGTGCTGTGGGGCTGGGAGGGGGATGAATAAACGGAGCAAGTCTGGCTGATGCCAAAGGGAGGGGGGGAAGAGGAAAGGAGGGCTTAATTAGGGAAGGCCCCTTGGAGGAGATGTGCCTTCAATAAAGCTTTGAAGAGGGGGAGAGTAATTGTCTGCCCGATATGAGGGAGGGCTTTCCGGGCAAGAGGCAGGACGTGGGCGAGAGGTCGGCGGCAGCGGAGAGGAGATCGAGGTACAGAGGATTAGCATTAGAGGAGTGAAGTGTGCTAGGAAAAGGGCACCATTCTGGAAGTCAGAGACCTGTACTGAAATTCCAACTCTGTCATTCCCGCTTCACCTTGGGACAGCTATCTTTATGCTTGTGCTTCCCTCAATCAGTCGATGGATCCATGGTATTTATTTGGTGCTCACTGTGTGCAGAGCACTGTCCTAAGCGCTTGGGAGAGTACAACAGAGAAGAGTTGGTAGAAACCTTCCCGGCCTTCGAGGGGTTTACAGTCTACTTGGGGTACTTACCTTATAGAGAGGTTACGAATGCAAGGCCTTGAAAGTGCTGTCAAGCTCTTGGAAGAATGGTGTTAAATGTCGTTCAGTATTTTTGCTAGACAAATACTTCCTCCCTTCAGACTGCAAATATTACAGCGAACAGACGCAGTGTTGTAATGAACCGAAGACATTGATAGTTGGGATTCGTTGACAGCCCAGATGGTTCAAGGGTACAAACTCCCATCATCCTGGGAATATGCAAAGAGGAGAGAGGTGATGCCGTCAGGTCAGTGATATGAGAGCTCCCTCCCTGAGTTGCTAAAGGAGTGTTAACTTGAGTGTGAACTGTTGCTTATGATTTCTCTGGTGGTTTGCATGCTGGGGTGAGCTTCCAGAACACATTGATAAAGCTCATTTGTGTCATGCCGCAGAGCAGCCTGATGTCCCCATCTGTGCTGTAAGCTGCTTTGAATGACACATGTAGTCCATGTCTTTAACCGCTTACTGCCTGAAACCACAAATTCTCATTTGGGTTGGGGGGGAGGGGGTTGTCCTTAGGGCAGGATTTGGGTGTGGGGGAGGTGGGGAGGGGCGGGGAGGCAGAATTCCTGGCTATTTGCACTTGCCATTCATTCATTCAATCGGATTTATTGAGCGCTTGCTGTGTGCAGAGCACTGTACTGAGCGCTTGGAAAGTCCAATTCAGCAATAAAGAGAGACAGTCCCTGCCCACACCGGGTTTGCAGTCTAGAAAGGGGGAGACAGACATCAGAACAAGTAAACAGGCATCAATATAATTACAGATAGATACACATCAAAACAAGTAAAGAGTCACAATATAAATAAATAGAATTATAGATATGTACATGTATACACAAGTGCTGTGGGGCGGGGAGAGGGGATAGAGCAAAGGGAGCGAGCCGGGGTGACACGGAGGGGAGGGGGAGCTGAGGAAAAGGGGGGATTAGTCTGGGAAGGCCTCTTGGTGGAGGTGAGCCTTCAGTAGGGCTTTGAAGGGGGGAAGTGTGATTGGCAGATTTGAGGAGGAAGGGTGTTTCAGGCCAGAGGTAGGACGTGGGCCAGGGGTCCACGGTGGTGGGGACAGGTGAGAACGAGGCACAGTGAGAAGGCTAGCACCATTCAAACCTGCAGTCTTTGGCTGGCCTAAAATAAAAGCCTAAAACCAACCTAAAAAGGAGTGCTAATCTCTACAGGAGGTCACCCTCATCTCCGCTTTAACCCTGGAAACTGGGGGCTAAATTCTTCATGATGTATATCATGACACATAGGAAGCCCAGGACTTCTACCTTGCGGTGATCTCAGTTTGATGAGTCTGGGTTTTTTTTTTAAGTCAATCATTGAGAGTACAACAAGTTGGTGGGAAGGAATAGAAGAAGCAGAAGCTGAAGACTGCAGTTATTACAGTCTCTAGACTGTAAACACATTGTGTCTGTTATATTGTTATTTTGTACTCTCCCAAGCCTCAGTACAGTGCTCTGCACACAGTCAGAGCTCAATTAATACGACTGATTGATTACTGAATGCAGTGCTCCTGAGGAATACTGAAAATAACGAATGTTAAAAATAAAAACGACTCCTGGCCGATCCTCACCGAAAACATATCTGAAAATAGTTGCGTGTTAACACTGCACCATGGATTTAGGATTTTCTTTCTTGGAAACGAGCTTTGGTTTCACCCGTTGTGGACTTGGCCAACACGTTTGATGGAGAGAAATCAGAGACTAATTATAATAATAATTGTGGTGTTTGTTAAGCGCTTACTATGTGTCAAGCACTGTACTAAGCGATGAGGTAGATACCAAATAATCAGGTCCCAGTTGGGGCTCACAGTCCAAGTAGGAGGGAGAACAGAGAGTAAATCTCCATTTTTCAGATGAGGGAACTGAGGCACAGAGAAGGTAAATGACTTACCCAATGTCCCACAGCAGACAAGAGGCAGCACCTGGATCAGAACCCAGGTCCTCTGGCTCCCTGGCCTGTGTTCTTTCCATTAGGCTACACTGTTTCTCTTTTTGGAAATGAGTTTTGGTTTTGCTCCTTATGGATTTGGCTGACGTGTCTGACGGAGGGAAATCAGTGAATAGCAGGGAAAGGGGATAGGTAAAGAACAAAGATGGAGAGAAATTCTAAAGGGAAAAGAGCAAGGCCTGACAGATCTGTGTGTTGGGGGAAAGAGTGCAAGGGACACACACTAGCCATGGTGCCAGTTTTGGGGATGGGAAACAAGGGTGTCAAAGGGGAAAGGTTTTTGGTTTTGTTTTATGGTATTTGTTAAGCACTTACTTTGTAACAGACACCATTCTAAGTGCTGGGGTAGAAACAAATCAATTAGGTTGGACACAGTCCCTGTCCCACATGGGGCTCACAGTCTAAGTAGGAGGGAGAACAGAAGAACTGAGGCACAGAGAAGTTAACTGGCTTGCCCAAGGACACACAGCAAGCAATTGGCAGAGCCAGGATTAGAACCCAGGTCCTCCGACTCCCAAGCCCATGCTCTTTGCCATGCTCCTTCTGTAAATTTTTGAAATACAATAAGGTGCCAAAAGGGGTCCTGGACAAATTATAATAATAATTATAATAACTGTGGTATTTGTTAAGCTCTTACTATGTGCCACGCACTGTTCTAAGAGCTGGGGTGAATACAAGCAATTCGGATTGGACACAGTCCTTGTCCCACATGTGACTCACAGTCTTAATCCCCATTTTACAGATGAGCCAACTGAGGCACAGAGAAGTTAGGTGACTTTCCCATGGTCACTCCGCAGATAAGTGGTGGAGCCGGAATTAGAACTCAGGTCTTTCTAACTCCCAGACCCATGCTCTATCCACTAGGTTATGCTGCTCCTGAGAAAGTCTGGGAACTGTGAATCGGTTATACTTGCCTTTTCTCACGTAATGGCTTCCATCCCATAATTGTCCCACCCCAAGTTCTGCAGAGGAAATAAAAAAGATATTTTTGTACCACATCAGTCAATAGTATTGAACACTTACAGTGTGTAGAGCACTGTACTAAGCGCTTGGGAGAGTGCAAGATGAGTTGGTAGACATGATCCCTGCCCACAAAGAGTTTACCATCTACAGGGGCAGAGATTAAAATTAATTGCACGTAGGGAAAATAGCAGAGTAGAAGATATTTACATAAGTGCGGTGGGGCTGGGGTGAGTGTCAAAATGCTTAAAGGATACCCAGCCAAGTGCATAGGCGACGCAGGGGGGAGGGCAGATAGGAGAAACAAAGGGTTTAGCTTGGAAAGAAGGCCTTTTGGAGGAGACGTGATTTTAGGAGGGTTTTGAAGGCCTGTCGGATAAATGAAGCGGGAGGGAGTTCCAGGCCTGAGGGAGGACGCGGACAACGGGTCGGCGGCCAGATAGGTGCGCTCGAGATACAGAGAGTAGGTTGGTGTTTGGAAGCAGTGGTAGCCGCTCGCACTGTGAGGGGGGAGGAGTAGGTATGTGAGAAAGTGACAACAAAGTAAGTAGGGGGAGTTCATTCATTAAACACCTATTGAATGCAACATTTGGGAGAGTGCTGTGCAAATAACAGAGCAGTCTCAAGTGCCTGATTACCTTTCTCTTTCTTCTCTTCTTTTTTCCCCTTCCCTTTATCCTTACCTTCTTTTTTCTCTTCCTCCCCTGATTGCTAGACTCCGGTGTCATAGCCCCACCCCCTGTTTTAATGATGCAAAAGTGGGGCAATTATGTGAGTGAATATGGTGATTCCCTTAACATTCTGCTTGGCTCACTGTTTCAGTGGCATCAAAATCAAGGGTGATTTTTTTTCAAGGGGATTTTAAGAAGATTAGCGTGCTTGCATATCAATGGTCCTAGTTGCTGGCAGGCTACCTACTTCCACAAATTCTTTTCATTAGCAAATTAGGGCAAGTGGTCGGTGATCACAGCTTCTCATTTCTCAGGTGGTTCTGCCCCCATTTTCATCTGCTGTTGGCAGAAGAGCTACTGGGCACATTCACAAACTCCACCCCAGCAGTGACACAGCTCAGCAACCAAGAAAATAAGGAGGAGAATCGAGAGACGCAGATGGAGTTTCACTTCCACGACATTTCATATTTTCATTAACTTCCATCATCAATACTTTCCAGCTACTGCGCAGCTGAAAAAAAAAGCTCCATTCACTTTCTGCCCCCCAAAGAAGAACTCAGCAGGGCTAGAATGATTCACCCCAGGTGTCTGACTGGCTGACCAAAGTACCTCATCAGAGGGTGATGTTTCCATTGGTCATTGAGCTCTGTATCTAACTTGCTCTTATTCCCTACGCACAACACTTTTCTTCTTCAATGATTATTCGCTGGGAAGTGATCGACTTCATATGGAGAGGATGTGTGTTAGACCAAGGAAAATATCAGGTAGGCGCCACCAGGAAAATAAAAGAGAGCTGAAATGTGTTTAGCCGAGAGTTTAAAACAGGACTCCGACCAGAATAAGCATTCGATAAATAGTATTGATTTGGTCGTTAGTGCCAGAGGCAGAACTTCTGGTTTCCACGCTCCCCTACAGCTCTGTTTTATGACTCCTGTCTTGCCACTTTCTCTGCAGTTCAGTTTTCCTATTCCCTGATTTGGTCCAACCTCGCAGCTGCCTCAGAAGGTATTGTGAGCAAGACTTTGTTTTGATTTGCAGAGTATTTGGCAGAGCAAGATAACCGAATTCCTGGAGAAGAATAGCATGTGCACTTCGCCACAAATTAGAATGTAAAAGTGAGAGATTCCTCTGAACACAACACCCGATTGTAGAGAGTCTGGGCTGATTGTATTGTGGGCTTTTCTGTTTGGGAGGGTTTTTCATTCATTTTCAGATGCCATCCAGTTTCTTCCTGTGTTGAGTGGCAGGGGCTTTGTTTCTAATTAGTATGGCTGAAGTCCTTTGGATTTGTTGGTGTTTTTGTTTTTTCAGTGACAGGGTGGTAGAGGGGGTGTTCCAGACCTGCTTTTACTGGGTGGGAGGATGCCCTGATGCGGCGTAGTGGAGAGGAATGTACTGGAGGTATCCAACCTCGCTAGGGATCTGGAAATCCTCCCCGACAGGTGTCGATCAATCAATGGTACGTACTGAGCGCTTACTGCGTGCGGGACACCGTCCTAAACCCTGGGGAGAGTACGATGCAGCAGACTTGGAAGACGCATTCCCTGTCCTAGGTCAGCCTCGATACCCTGTGCCACCAACTAGTTCGGAGAGAATTTGTTCAATACTAAAAGAAGGGAGTTATGGCTGTCACTATTTGCCACAGTGTCACTGATCTCTCCGATTGCCAGTGGTGTTTGAACGACTGATTTGCTGTTTCTTTGTATCCCGCAGCATCTAGTTGCTCTCCCAAGTGCTCAATACAGTGCTCTGCACCCAGTTAAGTGTTCAGTAAATACTTTTGATTGATCGGTCGTTGTGTCCAAAAGAATGCTTAACTATGCCACTAAATGATTTTCCCTCTCAATTTGCTTGCAATGCATCAGTTTTTAAATTTTCTGTAACAGACACAAGAAAGAAGATACTGAGGCGCAGTCTATGAGTTTCTATTCCAAACAGATATTTTTAACGGCATTGGTTTCAGATTTTTTTTTTCTGTCTTATGTTTTAGGGTGTTGAGCGGATGCTTCCCTAGATTTACCTAAATCATCGTTATCATTTGAAATATCCATAAAGGGAAACAAGTTTACACAAGAGGAAGATTATTTTTGCACTGCCTAGAGTATGAAATTTAATTATTCTAATCTTAACTGTTTAATTCTGCATGTTTGTACAGGTTGGAATGTTAATGCAGTCCTCTAAAAATCCACTCACAAAGCATAAGTGTGTCATCTTGGCCTGCTGAGTCCCCCATGTTGACCCCTATTGAAGAAGAGTTGGTTTTCAGTCTCACCCACTTCTAAGTTGGTAGTGTACTTACCATCATGATATCTAAGCATGACAATTTTGTATTCTTCACTTCGAAGTGTGGTAGCAAACCTAGATTGTTCTTTTCAAACCCCCAAACGAATATCTTTTTAGCTATCTACTTGTGTATTTCTAAAGTACTGTGCTTACCATCATGATATCTAAGCATGACAATTTTGTATTCTCCCACCACTTCCTTCCCTGTAAAACTGTCCTCTTCACACACACACACACACACACACACACACACACACACCTTTAATCTCTAGACATCGCACCTCCTTCAGTTCACCACAGGCCACAATGTTCCACTTGGACTTCCTACTCAACCTCCACCTCTTGTTGCACACATGCCCGCTCTCAACCCCGCCCTCCTTGAACCACCAACCCTAGATCACCCCACTTTCTTAGCTCCTGTGTTCATGCCACAGAGCTCTGTTGGCAGAAATCCAAATCCAGAGAAGCAGCATGGCCTAATGGAAAGAGCCCTGGCCTGGGAGTCAGGGGACCTGGGTTCTAATCCCACCTCCACCACTTGTCTGTTCTGTGACCTTGGACAAGTCACTTAATTTCTCTGAGCCTTAGTTCCTTCCTCTGTAAAATGGGGATTAAGACTTTGACCTTTATATAGGCCAGGGACTGTGTCCAACCCGATCATCTTGTATCTACGCCAGTGCTTAGAACAGTGCCTGGCATTGCTGTATCGTACTCTCCCAAGCGCTTAGTACAGTGTTCTGCACACACTAAAGCCCTCAAAAAATATGATTGAATGAATGAGCATAGCAAGCCCTTTACAAATGCCATTAAAAAAAAAATCCAAGCCCAGGCTGGCTTTGGGCACTTCAAATTCCTTCTCACCTATTATAACTCCGCCTCCCTTCCACTCAGCAATACTACTTCTCTCTCTCTCTCATTGATTCCCATACCCGCCCCCACCAAATATTCCAGCCTTTAACTAGCTCCTGAAACACCTGGTTCCTCCACCTTCCCCTGCCACCCCTCACCCCTGATGACCTGGTCAAGTAGTTTGTTGACAAAATCATTAGGTGTGAACTTCCCACAACCTCCTCCTCATCTTCCCAGTTCCCTTCCACCCCTACTTCCACTCTCTCATTCTGCTCAGCCATCTCTCAAGGGAGATTGCCCTGCCTGCTTTCAAAATCTACCCCAATCCCTTCTGACTTTCTGAAAACACTTGCATCCCCTCTTCTTCACTTCCTGAGTGCTATTTGCTAATGGCTCCTTCTTCCCCTCTGCCTTCAAACATGCCCCCATTTCCCTATGGTAAAAAACAAAGAAACCAACAACAACATTCTTCAGACTCCACTATACCATCCTGCTATGATCCCATCTTCCTTTTCCCATCCCTGTCCAAATTCCTCAAACAACTCTTTGCACCTGCTGCTTCAACTTTCTCTGTCCCAACTCCCTTCTTGACCCTCTCTTTGCTTCATTAAGGCCACTTTCTCCAAGGTCACCAACGGCCGCCTTCTTGCCGAATTTAACAAACTCTACTCTGTCTTAATCCTCCTTAACTTCTCAGCTGCCTTCGACATTGTGGACCACTCCCATCTCTTGGAAAAATGATCTAAACCTTAGCTTTTCTGATAGAGTTCTGTCCTGGTTCTCTTCCTACTTCTCTGCCCAATCCTTCTCTATTTCTTTCTCTGCCTCCCACTTCCTCACTGTGGGTATCCCTCAAGGCTCTGTAAGCTTCTTGTGGGCAGGGGGTCTATCTACTAACTTTAATGTATTGTACTTTCCCTACTACTTAGTACAGTGCACTGCACACAGTAAGCACTCAGTAAATACCATTGATTGATTCTTAATTTACACTCATCCACTCTCATGGTTTTAACTACCACCTCTATGTGGGTGACTCCCAAATCTTCTCTGTGAGTCCCAACCTCTCTCCTCTGCAATCTCACATTTACTCCTGCTTCCAGGATGTCTCTACCTGGATGTTCCACTGGCCTTTCAAGCTCAACATATCCAAAACTGAACTCATCTTCCTTCCTGAATCCTCTCTTCCATCTAATATTCCCATTCCAGTTGATACCACCATCCTCTACGCCTAACAGTCCTGTAACCTTGGCATTATCTTTGAGTCTTCCCTCTTTCAATCCTCACCGTAAATCTGTAGCTTGTTCTTTCTCTGCAACATTTCCAGAATCCACCCCCTTCCTCTCCATCCAAATGGCTACCATGTTAGTTCAGGAACTTTTTCATATCCTGGCCTCCTCCTGGTCTCCCTGACTCCAGTTTTTCCCTCTTCAGTCCATAATGATGATAATCATTATTATGGTACTTGTTAAGCACTTACAATGTGCCAAGCACTGTTCTAAGCCCTGGGGTAGATAAAAGTTAATCAGGTTGGACACAGTCCCTGTCCCACATGGGGCTCACATTCTTAATCACCATTTTATAGATGAGGTAACTGTGGCCTAGAGAAGTTAATTGACTTGCCCAAAAGCTTCACACTGCTGCCAGGAACATTTTTTCTAAAATGCCTTCTCTTCAAATGCCATCGAATCATTTCTGATCCGTAACGACTCCATGGACACACCTTCTTCAGACTGTCCCATCTTCTAACATAAAGTTATTCTGGTACATGTCTCCATAGAGTTTTCTTGGTAAAGTTACGGAAGTGATTTACCATTGCCTTCTTCTGCACAGTAAAACCCTGAGTCTCTGCTGTTATCTTTGATCAACATTTTCATTCATTTAGTCATTCAATCATATTTATTAAGCGCTTACTGTTTCAGAGCACTGTACTAAGTGCTTGGGAAGTACAATGCAACAATAAAGAGTGACAATCCCTGCCCACAACGAGCTCACGGTTTGGGGCGGGTGGGGGGAGACAGACATCAATACAAACAAGTTTTGATCACTTGATCATCTACCTTTGACTCCTTCCCATGCCGCTGCTGCCCAGCACAGGTGAATCTACTTTGTGTGACGCTTCGGCTTAGACCTTTCCATTATGGGTAGCCCTATGTGGCATAGCTCTAAGCCTAATCAGCGTTCGCAAACTGTCCTGCCACGATAAGGTGTCGATTCCTAAGAGAGAAAATGCCTTCTACCACTCCTCAAAATCTCCACTGCCCATCCCTCCCCTGACCATAGACTTTAAGGCACTTCATCAGTTCTTTCCCTCCAACTTTACTCTCTCCTCCCACTCTGCCTCATTTGGCACTCTTCATCCTTCTCAAACTAACTTATTCACTGTGCCTCAGGCTGAGGCTCGTCTTCCGTTCCCGATGGGAGACTCCGTCACAGTTTAGAAGACACCAGTGGGTACAAATCAAGTCCTAATAGAGACAATGAAGATAAATGGTTGGGAAATCTGGAACGTTTTCTAGGAGAAGGATGATTTTCAGAACTCAACAGTGGATGATGAGGATAAGGGTATCTGTTAAGTGCTTACAATGGGCCAAGCACTGTACTCTGCATTGGGGTAGATACAAGATAGGTTGGATCCAGTCCCTGTCCCACATGGGGCCCACAGTCTAAGTGAGAGGGAGGGCAGGGATTGATGTAAATGATCAAACCATCCGCGCTTTTTTCCCAAAGTATTTATAAGCTAGACATGTTTAGGCATCCCCCACTGTCACTGAAATGCTTCTGTTGTGTAAGATAATAATATTAGTAATAATTGTAGTATCTGTTAAGCACATACTATATGCCAAGCACTCAGGTGGCTTAATCAGGTCAGATACCATCTCCGTCCCATGTAGGGGGGAAAACAGGTATTTAATTCCCAATTTGCCGATAAGGAAACTGAGGCATAGAGAAGTGAACTGATTTGCTCAAAATCTCACAGCAGACAAGTAGCAAAGCTGGGGTTAGAAGCCAGGTCCTTTGACTCTTGGGCCCGGGCTCTTTCCACCAGACCACGCTGTTTCCCTAGTTGAGAGGACAGTGGTAGTATAGCCCGTTATCCAGAATTAGGAGAGAGGCGTAGCCTATGCCGGTATTCCAAAGGGTCACATGGTCCCTGTAACGTCCATACAGTATAGAGTTTAAAAGTCATATCTAAATCCTCCTTCCACAGAAAGCCTCTCGAAACTCAATTTAGCTGCGCGAAAGATGAAGAATGATCCTTGGTGGCAGTGGAAGTGCTATTTATTTCAGGACCTGTTGTTTCTAGCTCTGTCAACTCAGACAGCAGCCTTTCTCCTGCTTCCTTTCTCCTTTTCCTTCCCATCTGTCTGCCTGTGAAGAAAAGGCGAAAATGACGGCAGACGGGTGAGAGCAGGAAGTGTGAAATGTGCAAGAGAGTGAAGTGGTGTTAATGAGAAAGCTTCAGCATCCAGCCAGGGAGAGAAGGCTGGTGTGAAATATGAGAACAGCAACTTTGTTGGCTTGCAGAAAGCAAGTAGGTAGATGGACTGACTTCTCCTTGGGAGAGAGAAGAAATTAAAAATGTGCTTATAACACATCAGGGGAAATGGGAGAAGTGTTATGACAAAAAGGGGTGGGAGGAACGAAAAAAATCTCTCATTAGCTGCTCCCCAAAGCAAGATCTGAAATACTGATAATGATCACCCCTCGAAAGGCCAACAGAATAGTGGAATTCCTTGGGATTTTACGGCAAGGAATTCATCTTCCTTATCAGTTCACTACAGAAATATACAAATCGGATAACTACTACCCCCTCGATTCTTCAAACTCTAAAGAGAGTAGTTGCCTGCAGCAGGGTAAACCCAAGCAGGCCAAGGACAACAGCCAGGATGGTGAATGATGTTTCTCGTCTCTGGGTTTGGAGAGGGGGAGAGAGCGTCACGCCCAAAAGGTTATTTTTCTCCTTTCTCCTACTTCCGTTTTTACCCTGTGAACTTCTGCTTCCTGCAGGGTTTTCCTATCTTCACATAGAGGAGGAAATGCTGCTGATTTGGGGGTCACGGCAGAACCCTTCTGATGCCATCAGCCAGGTCAGAAACACTGAATTTTAGCGATATTCATTCTGCCTTGTGCCTTTCCTTGGAGAGTTTATGCTGCACAGTATCACTCTACACGGGAGAGGCTGCTGAGATCTTCAAGGTATGGGGAGACACTTATGACCATGGTTTTGGGATAAATCCAATAGGACCAGCTTTTGAGATTCTATGAATCTCACTCTGAAATAGCTGAGATTTTCCTTCTCGTTTTCACAGAGCGGACAGTAAAACATATGGAATTTGTTCCCACGGGAAGTTGTGCAGGCCAGAAATATAGTAGGTTCAAGGCGGGGGTGTGTGTGTGTGGGGGGTGTGTGTGGATAAATTCATTGGCAAGAGGCCCATTATGGATTTTAAGAGGGAAAAGTTAGGGATGTTAGATAGTACATTCCCAACTATTTAGGAGGATATCATCCATCACACGGTTCCTTCAAGCATCGTATAGCCAGTCTCGGACAGAATACTGGGCTGGGTGGACCATTGGTCTGACCAGGAATGGCATTTGCTTATGGTTTTATATGTCACTGAACTCCTCCCATCAAAGGGGAATAACTTCCGGTTACTATCAGAGGACTGAAACTCTCTGACTAAATATCAATTCATTAATGTAGTTATAGCTATAATTGAGTACACAATTATGGGTAATTTGGGTAAAAATAGGCTATCCAATCTAGTTTCAAGAATCAATCCCCTATTTATAACATTGTTCCTAAAAGAAAATCGGTTCCAACATGCAACATTCAACTCTCAGTTTTCTGGAACTAAGTGTGTCGAAGCAGTGTGGCCTGATGGATAGAGCCCAGGCCTGGAGTCAGAAGGACCTGGGTTCTAATCCCAGCTCTGCCATTTGTCTGTTGGGTGGCCTTGGGCAAGTCGCTTAACTTCTCTGTGCCTCAGTTACCTCATTTGTAAAATGGGGATGAAGACTGTGAGCCCCATGTAGGACAGGGACTGTGTCCAGCCTGATTAGCCTGAATCTACCCCAATGCTTAGTACAGTGCCTGGCACATAGTAAACACAACAAATACCATTTTAAAAAATCCGAGGGCTGCCTGAACTGTTAAAGCCTTTGGTAAATCATTTCCTTATTATCCCCACCACCCACTCACGCCTCAAGGGACCTGCCCTCCCCCCAACCCAAACCCAAATCTACCCTCCCTGTACTCCAACTGCCCTTGCTCCTTCCCCCTCCTTCGCCTGCCAAGACAAATAGGACAGAAGAGAACTGTCTTTTACTTGCTTATTTCCAAACTCCTAGTACAGTAGGGGCTCAAACTGATGATGATGATTATAAAGTACAGTGAGCAAAGACCATATCTAGTTGTATATGGACCCAAGCATATTACTAATGCTCAAATATAAAATGTGTCAGGTTGAGGAGGATGAGTTGTGTAGGCAAATCATGTAGCAGAAAACAGCACTAGGACCTGCTATTCTGAGTTATTTGATACAGTTGTTTAATAATCTCTGCTAAAAGATACCGTTTCGAGATGAAACCAAGTGTTGCTGGGGTAATGATAATTTGGCGTTTGAAGATCGTTTCCCTTATGTTTTGGATTAAACAGAAGGTGCTTAACACAGCTTTATAAAATGCATACTGAATGCAAAGTCAGCTCCTCTCTCTAACTTTGCTTGCCATCATCAAAGTTACCAAGGGTGTTTTTTAAATGACCGTACGCACTTTTCTGACCATTTTTTTCCCCGTTATTGTGTGGGATGAGAGGAATTTTCCAATTCTGTCTCACCCATTCAGTGGAGAGATCAAACTAGAATCTCACTCCCCCTGGTGGAAAGAGTCGCAAAGTGCCAAATGGGTTTTGAAAAATCATCTACTTCTATTTCACAATTATTCTAATCCCCTTTTCCCCCTTTCTGCTTCTACCCATTTTCCTCTACGCGATTCCTTTTAAAACCAACAGGGCAAGGTTTATCACAGTAAAATTAACAGCCACAGAGTGTAGAGAGCAGTCCTGCATTAACCCCTAAGGGGTGGGCAGAGAGCCTGTCTACCAACTCCAACTCTGTTGCATTGTACTCTTCCAAGCGGTTAGCACAGTGCTCCGCACACCGTAAACGCTCAATAAATAGGATCGATTGATTGAGAATGGACTAATTCAGACATAATAAATCCCTTTCATCTCTATCTCTAAGTACTATAATAATATAACTATATTCTTTTCCCCAAGTATTCTTCCTCCTGCTTTTATTTAAAAGGTGACAAACCCAACTGATGTCTTAAACCAGCCACTGGTGAGTTTGAATGAAGCTGAGATTGATCTTTTTTAACCTCAAATCGATGACTACTTTACAATTTTTTAGGTGTATGGCTTTGTGGTACTGTTTCAAATTCATGAACATGAACTTCTCAAAACAATGGTGGAATATGAAATACGTGCTAATGCAACTGCCATAAATTATTTCCAATATCATGCATTATTATTTTGGTGTAGTATCTTCCACACACGCGGAGTCCCAAACACTTCTTGGAGTTAACAACTACCGAAAAATAACAGCAGAGGGAGAGAAATTTATAGATGTAGGAAAGGGAGAAATCATTTATTTTCAGATGAGATCTGAAGGGAGAGGAGAGGGAGCTGATGGAGTGCAGAAATAGAGGCAGAGTCCGTTCCAAATGGCAGGTGGCAAAATTCAAGAGTCCTAGAGCCAAAGTTCACTACTGAAATGGAAGGAAAAGGAGGAGGCTGATGCTCTATGAGAGAAGGAAGCATTATAAGTTTATACTGACGCTTAGGTTTTCATTGTACAGTAATTCCCAGCTGATGGTTTCAGAATGCAGTTGCGCTTTCAAACCACACAATCAGATCAAATTTGAGGATGAAAAATGATTGTTAAAATGTATTTCTAAAATCCTTCCCACTTTTCTCTACAAGGATTAAGCCTATAGGAGAGGGAGAGGAGTTTTGGCCTTAATAATTGGCTCCGTTTAGATATTGCAGGTTTCAACAACTGATTCGCTACTCTCCGTCACTCTTTCATCATTATCTTTTCAAAAATAAAACAGTGGAAAACAAATTACCTGAAGGTGAAGGGCTCCATGATTACATTTCCACTCCCACCGTAAGACAAAGAGAAAATTGGTTTCTCTTTGAAGCTGTAACAAGAAATGCACTCATTAAAATAAAAACTACCCTTTTTATGAAAGCGAACATTCAATTTGGGCAGATTTGCAAAACAATCATCTACTTGTTTTCTCTCAAATTTCAAGGCCTAGTCAGCCAGGATATTCCAAAATTGATTAATCTGACCATAATTCAGGTGACCTAAATTTTGTGCATGACAACTTTGCTTCCTCAGAAATTGAAAAGCTAAAAGCACCAGTGGGAGACAAACAATAATATCAGAGGTTAAGTAAGCTTTTCTACCCTCTGGTCCCCACCATTTCTCTCCATACCACCCTAAGAATATCCAACTGACCAGCCCTCCACCCCAAGGGACAGATACCGTGCCTTATTCCCACCCGTATATTCTCTCCCAGCCCTTGGTACAGCGCTCTGCACATAGTAAGCACTTAATAAATACCATTACTCCTACGGTTACTATTTTTTTCCAGAAATCACTTCTCAATTTCAGCTCTAAACAGGACTTCAGCACACTTTGTAGTTTTGACAAGACTAACCCCACAAATGAGCTTCCTACTCCGGTCTAATTCGGTAGTTTGTTTTACTTTGTAATGGGTTGGTTTTCGGGGTTTTTTTAAATTTTTATTTTTGGCCTGTGAGTAGGATCAGGAATTTAATTTTTTATTGTTGTTTTAAATTGGCATAGTTTCCTGATCTTAAATCTTATTAGGAAGAAAAAGCAAGCCTAGTTTCATCAGGTGGAGGATACTATTTCTGGCATAATCAAGAACATTCACAGATGGATTACAAGGATAAAAATATGTTGACTGGCAGAAATTTTCTGTAATGATACCAAAATCCAAGATGGGAACAATTTAAAAGTTCTTATCAAAAGGAGATTAGACCAATGAACATTTGGTTTATCTGAAATTTCTTTAATCCCATTCAAGCCTGGTTTTTTGCAAGTAGATATTCCAGTACCACATTTTTCACACTAATAATGAGATTTTTTTCCCTCTTGCCCTATTCATAGGAAACAAATAAAGTCAGAAGGCAAGAAACGTCAGAAGATCAAGAAAAAGAGAAGAGAGTTTATTTTATGAAGAAAATGAAAAATCTGCACTGCCCTCCGATGCACATTTGGGGCAGGCAGCTGGAAATCAGGATATCGAGCAGTTATTGCATTTGCAATCATGAATAAGAGTACATCGACAAAGAAACTCACCATGCTCAGTGATCTTTAGGATTGTGTTAATGAGTGCCCCGCCTTTTTAATTTCTTCCTTCCTTTCAAAAAAAATTCGATGCCAATCTTTATTGGCATTCTAAATATGAAAACATATCTCCTTCCTCAAATCAAACAAAAACTCTTCACAGTAATGCTACCTGAAGAATATCTTCTCTTTAACTGTGGAACTACGATTGGACAGCCAGGCAGCTGCCTCAGGCTCCCTAATTTGAGGAGGCTTATACTTCATACTTACTCATACTAAGAGTAATCGCGGTGATGGTGATAGTCATAGCAGTAGCATTTGTTGAGCATCCAGTGGGTGCTGTGCACTGAAGTTCGCACTTGGGATGTACGGAAAGACAGTGACACATTCCTTACCCATGAGGATCTTAGGTTCCATGGGTCCATCTTTTGTCATGAAGGGGTCTATGTCCCCCGCAGTGGACTGGGAATGACCCTGGGTTGTTTTTTTGAAACGTGGACTTTCAGGTTCAGACCTTGTGCTTTCCAAAGTTCAAGATGCATGTGCTCTAACCATGGGACTATGAATCGCCAAATATTTGGAGTTTTAATCCTCCCTTAATAGCCAGTCTCAAACCCAAGACCAAATGGCAGCACTATGTTCTCTAGTTGTTCAAAGTTATTTTGTTTCAAACTGAGAGAAACAGCAGTGGAATATGTTCCACGTATGATCTGGGGCAGATTTCTGGCTCATGCTGGGTCACCTCTCTTCCCAGTGGCAGTAAATGTGAGAGCAAGGGGGAAAAGGGACAAGTATGTGTGTGAATGGGGTGTGGGGGCAGGGGGGAAAGGAGGGGGAAGGTCTTACATGTAGAATATATGGGGGTCCCAATGCTACAGTATATGCATTGGGAGCTATCTAAACCTTCCAGTCCTCAAACCCAGAAGTCTTTCTGCTTTTCGAAATTTAAAGAATCACCAGTATAAATTTCTCAACCTAAAATGTCATGTCCTAATAAGTCTCACTGTTTTCTTCCAATCTGTTGTATTTATTGAGTGCTTATTGTATGCAGAGCACTGAATTAAGTACTTGGGAGCTTACAATATAACAGAGTTTGTAGATGCAGTCCCTGCCCTCAAGGAGATTGCAGTCTAGAGGGGGAGATAGACATTAATATAAAAAACTGAATTTCAGATATGTACGTAAATGTTGTGGGGCTGAGGGAGGGTTGAATAAAGGGTGCAAATAGAAGTGCAGGGGCAACGTAGAAGAGAGTGGGAGAAGAGGAAATGAGGGCCTAGTCGGAGAAGGCCTCTTGGA
Source organism: Ornithorhynchus anatinus (assembly GCF_004115215.2). NCBI lineage: Eukaryota > Metazoa > Chordata > Mammalia > Monotremata > Ornithorhynchidae > Ornithorhynchus > Ornithorhynchus anatinus. The sequence continues at coordinate 9,158,820 of NC_041750.1, forward strand.
GATGTGCCTTCAATAAGGCTTTGAAGGTGAGGAGAGTGATTGTCGGATAAGAAGGGAGAGGGAGTTCGAGGCCAGAGGCAGGATGTGGACAGTGGTGAGATAGATGAGCTAGAGTGAGTAAATTGGTGTTAGTGGAGTGAAGTGTGCCGGCTGGGTTGTAATAGGAAATCAGAGAGGTAAGGTAGGAAGGGGCAACGAGATTGAGGGCTTTAAAGCCAATGCTAAGTAGTTTCTGTTTGATGTGGAGGTGGATGGGCAACCACTGAAGGTTCTTAAGGAGTGGGGTAAAACGGACTGAACGGTTTTGTAAAAAAAAAAAAAAAAAAAGACCAGGGCAGCAGAGTGAAGTGTGGACTGAAGTGGGGAGAGATAGGAGGCAGGCAGGTCAGCAAGCAGGTTGATGCAGGAAACAAGAAATGAATGCTTGGATTAACGTGACAGTTTGGATGGAAAGGACAGGGTGGAGTCTCAGAGGTGGCAATCTCGTTCATTTTATGTTTTATATTTCCTTATATCCATTTTCCCTGAAGGCCCTACCGTTTAAAAGTAGTCTAAAATAGTAAAAGCTTTTATGAGATATCATTGCTTGTTAATTTCAAATCAAAGAAAAAAGTTTATGAAGCCTATCCTTTCATCCCGGTTTTGCCACTTGTCTGCTGTGTGACCTTGGGCAAGTCACGTCACTTCTCTGCACCTGTTATACTTCATCTGTAAAATGAGGATTGAGACTGTGAGCCCAATGTGGGATAGGAACCGTGTCCAACCCGATTTGCTCATATCCACCCCAGTGCTTAGTCCAGTGCCTGGCACACAGTAAGTGCTTAACAAATGCCACAGTTATTGTTATAGAGAAGCAGTGTGGCTCAGTGGAAAGAGCACGGGCTGGGGAGTCAGAGATCATGAGTTCAAATCCCGGCTCAGCCGCTTGTCAGCTGTGTGACTCTGGGCAAGTCACTTAACTTCTCTGTGCCTCAGTTACTCATCTGTAAAATGGGGATTAAGACTGTGAGCCTCACGTGGGATAACATGATCACTTTGGATCCTCCCCAGTGCTTAGAACAGTGCTTTGCACATAGTAAGCGCTTAACAAATGCCATCATTATTATTATTAGTAGTAGTACAGGCATGTCATAATTTTTAAGGTTCAAGTTCCTGATGTTTGTTCTCAGATGAGTTTAGTATATATTTGGTTAGGTTAACATGCATTTTCCGCCTTTGAATCACGTGCTGAACTGACATGTTTTTTCCCCACTCTTGCTAAATTCTTGTAGCTTTCAGGGAGTGAGTGTTGGAGTTCATCTATCAGAACAGAAGAGATTTCCTTGATCTACCAGAACATCAATCAATCAATTAAAGGTATTTATTGAATGTTTACTATGTGCAGAGTTCTGTACTAAGTGGTTGGGAGAGTACAATGCAACAGAATTAGCAGACACGTTCCCTGCCCATAACGAGTTTACAATCTATAGTGCTAGTGTGAGAGAACTCAGGGCTCCATTTGATCTCTCAGGTGCTAATTTGGCATACTTAACCCTAACTCTAATTTGGTGGTACCCTCAGATCCAGAAGATCCAGTCTACAATGTTCACTCTTCTTCTCATGGTCTTTATTGAAAGTTGTCAGTGAAGCTGTGCAGACCTCCAAAGACTTACCTTTGAGCCTCCATACTAAATAGTGGAAAAATTGCTGGTAGCAGGAGAATAGTATTTTTCATCAGTATTCTGAAAGGCACCCATAATGTGAATCAATGATTTAAAAAAAAGGATTCAATTTAAAAAATGGGGGCAGTGTGGCCTGGTGGAAAAAGCAAGGGTCTGGGAGTCAGAAGACCTGGGTTCTAATCCTGGCTCCACCACTTATCTGCTTTGCGACCTCTGGCAAGTTTCAGGGTGCCTCAGTTCCCTCATCTGCAGAACGGTCATTCAATATGTGTTCTCCCTCCTACTTGGACTGTGAGTCCCAGGGTTATCTACCCCAGCGTTTAGTACAGTGTTTGGCAAATAGCAAGAGCACTAAACCAATGTTATTATTATCATTATTATCGCTCATAACAATGATAATAAAACATATCTGTGGATTTGCATATGGCAGTTTCAACTGCAGCTACAAATAAGTGATGTTAAGAAAACACGAGACCCTTCCTTTTTTCCACAAATTTTTGGCCAATTGCTCTCCTTCATTCCGTGTTTCACGTCCGATTAGGGACTGTAAATTGGAATACAAACTGCCATCAGATTTATAATTGCAAGCTAAACGAGGTGATCCGGTTGCTATTTTCTGGGTCCCTTACCAGATTATTTGTTTATTTGTTTACACATACGGCTGTACACCACACACACACACACACACACACACATACACACACACAAAAACTCGATGTTGCCCTGCGGGACCCCAAGTGTTTGTTTTCATTACCATTCTTAAGCTATTAGGTTTCGAACACCCGGTGGTTGTCAACTTCCTATTTATGAGCCACTGTGTTCATTGGCAAGCCGCGATGGAAAAACTGGGCGGGCTTAGCCTTTTTATTTTGGAAGCAAACGCAAAACTCCTGAGGGGTGAGCTTGTGCTAAGTGTATTCGTTTGACCTCTCAGATCAATCGCCGCTGGATTCATTCTAAACGTCCTGGCTGAATGCCTGGGACGAACGGCCCCGGAGTGCCTATTCAAATGAAGGCGGGGGAATCGAGTAGAGCGCGCTTGGTTGGACGCCGCTTAGAGCCCGGAGACGATCAGTCGACTCTCCCGTCGACTGACGTCGGGGGGTCGCGCGGCCCAGCACGCGCAGGCCACGGGCCGGAAGGGGGAAGAGCGCATGCGCGCACGATTTTACCGCCCAACCGCCTTCCTTCTCGCGCTGACTCACCTGAGGAGATGGCGAGGAGGGTGGTTGTCCCATTCGACGACGAAAAGTCGTCAGAGGTTTGAAGCTGGGTTTAAACTGGTTTTCGGCCCCAGAACTGTGCGGGCGGGATCGAGGGGAGGGTCGTCGGTTTAAGGGGGGCGGTCCCTGCTTGGGTGCCGTCGCGTCGAGAGAGAAAAGGGAGGGAGGGAGGCCGAGAAAGAAAGGTGGGGGGGCAGGGACTCAGCCCAATTAATAAGTACCAACTGCTAACGTGTTGGGGGGGGGGGGTTTGGGGGTTGCCCCTCTCCGCTCTGGCAAGGTTGAAAGGGAGTTGGATGGAAAAGGGGTCCCGCTTTTCCACAGCCTCGAACGATTCTCCTCAGATCGAGGCGTTCGCGTTTGAGAGAGTTACGGAAAGGCAAGGCGTTCGCGGTTGTGATAGAAAATAAGACGACGTTAAATCCGAGACGGAAAGGGGCTCGCGCTTTCTCTCCAGCCCTAACGGTTCTCTCCTCGGCTCGAGGCATTCGCCTTTGAGAGACCGTTATGGAGGCCGGAAGTGAAGGGCGTTCCCGGTCGTGAGAGAAAAGAGACGACGCCATATCTAGGGTGGCGAAGGGGTCCCGCTTTCCCTCAGACTGGAACGATTCTCCTCAGATCGAGGCGTTCGCGTTTGAGAGGGATATGGAGGACGGAAAGGCAAGGCGTTCGCAGTTGTGACAGAAAATAGACGACGCCACATTTAAGGTGGAAAAGGGATCGCGTTTTCTCTCCAGCCCTAACGGTTCTCTCGGCTCGAGGCGTTCGCCTTTGAGAGACCGTTATGGAGGCCGGAAGTGAAGGGCGTTCCCGGTCGTGAGAGAAAAGAGACGACGCCATATCTAGGGTGGAGAAGGGGTCCCACTTTCCCTCAGACCCGAACGATTCTCCTCAGAGGGAGGCGTTCGCGTTTGAGAGGGATATGGAGGACGGAAAGGCAAGGCGTTCGCAGTTGTGACAGAAAATAGACGACGCCACATCTAAGATGGAAAACGGGTCCCGCCTTCTGTCAAGCCCGAACGATTCTCTTTAGATCGAGGCGTTCGCGTTCAAGAGAGGGTTATGGAGGACGAAAAAGCTAAGAGTCCCCAGTTGTGACAGAAAAAAGACGACCCCAAATCTAGAATGGAAAAGGGGTCTCGCTTTCCCTCAGACCCAAATGATTCTCCTCAGATCGAGGCGTTGGGTTATGGAGGACGGAAAGGCAAGGCGTTCCCAGTTGTGACAGAAAATAGGCGACCCCAAAGCTAGGAAAATTGATCTTTTGACCGTATTCCTAAATTTCCTTATTCTTAAATGATCTGTGAAAGCCTTTTTTCACTCTCTCTTTTGTTTAGGATATTATGTCTGACCAAGAAGATGAACAACTGGAGTTTGTTGCTTTGGAAGGAAATTTCTCACTGGGTCAGGGGCTGCCCAGGTAAGACACACCCAGCATTGAACCAGAAAAGTAAAATAAATTGTTTGAATAATTGGTAAGTTTTGTGACATTATAAAAGAAACTTCTTTACTAGAGACTCCCGTGGGGAAAAAAAAGTCAGGTAACTAAAATTGATTAAAATAGTTCTAAAGAGTCCAGAAGCTTTGGTATCCTTTAAAAAGAGAGGCGATTAATTTTTTTTCCACCACTATAATTCTTTGGTAAATATAATTATATAGGAATAGCAAGCTTTTCATTTTCTGTTTTCATTTATTTTCTTCATTTCCTCAGGAAAACAGATGAAAATCTGTGGGAAAAAAAAGTGTGGTATTTTTGGATAAATGTCAGAATTTATTTTGGTGGAAGGAAGGGAATTATAAGGATGTGCTACAATTACTCTGCTCTCCTCTCTTAGCCTGGAGTTCCTGGTAGGAGAAGGAACCCTTGGATCTCTTTTTGATCCAAGGGGTGAGGGTACCAGGGGAACTTCTTGAACCCCCAGATCCCTTGCCTCACTTCTGTTAGGCAAAGTATTTGGATGTCCAAAATATATTTAGTCCCAGATATTTTGGATACCAGAGAGCCTGGGAATCTTTGGGTTTGATATTCAGCAATTTCAACTTAAAAATTAAAAATATTTGCTTGAATCAAAATTTGGATCCAAATCAGAAAAAAATTATCCTTCTTTAAAAAAAAAAACCCAAGAATCTTTGGTAAATTGGCTTAAGATGAAATAATTTAAGACTAATCTGATTGAAAAAACACACTGCAAAGAGCTACACACATATTAATGCCCACATTAAGATGAAATAATTTAAGACTAATCTGATTGAAAAAACACACTGCAAAGAGCTACACACATATTAATGCCCACAGAAACACAAATTCAGAGCAGGGAATGGACCTAGCCAAGGCTACACAAGAAGGTGGTGGAAGAGTGGCAATAAAATGCTGACCCTCACACAATACACTATATTTTCCTGGAAATGTTTCAGGGAACCATCAATCTGCCTGGAACTCAAGATTTTTGTCTAGTTTCTCCTTGAATGTTTGATTAACTTCCTGCCTCTCCTGAGGATTGCTGTCTGTCATGTTCGTAAGTGGCATGCAAATTGTTTACTTGTATTTCTGTAAAAGGCGACAAAGCTAATCAACAGCAGGCTTTTTTGGCTTATGCTTTAGCCAATGAGCTGCTCATCACAACTTTACCTTAACAGATGGCTCAGTTTACTTAGGCCTATTTCCGCCACTACTTCCCTAGGCTGCATGCCAATACAGAAAGGCTATGAAACTTGATGTACTAATCCTTCCAGTAGCATTGGGAGTTGAATGAGGGGGTCTTGAAAAGGACAGAGCATACCCAGCTTCAGTCCATACTTTCTATATACTGTTGAGGATGTCAACATAAACCCTAGGTAGCCTTGTTGTTTGTGGGCTACCTTCCAGTGAACGGAATTTCATCCATGCCACTTAAAAAGAGTAATTTAATGAGTATAGCAGTCAGGGGAGGCCATTGATTTTGTTTATTAAAATTAATTGGCAGATGCGGGCACTGTGAGATCTGTGATTAATTAGTGTTCAGATTAATATGTTGCTGCTTTCTTATTAATATTACATGCAAAGGAATACATTTGCAGAAGACAGTAAAATAAAAGGAGGCTTCTGGTAGCATCTAATTTTACTATTTGTCTTGTGGATAAGTTTAAACTCACTGTAATTCTTTATCTGCTTGGATTCTGAGAAAGTTTTACCTCTATAAAAAGCTAGTTAAAATAACATTCCACATGAGTTTTTGGTTCTTTGGATGAAAATAACTTTAAGCCATTGCCAGCTTGGGAAAGATTTGAACTATAGGCTGGTCCATTTGATTGGAATCTTGGGGAGTAATACAAGCCTAAAGTGATTTACATTTATTTGCTACTTTGGCCAAAAGTAGAAGATATATGCCCATTTTTATCTTCGAATAAGTTCATTCTCTTAGACTTCCCAAACGTGAGCCTAGAAAAAGATCAAATATTTAATTCTATCCTGTTCTAGTGAAAATTAATCACTCCATATAATTAGAATTTAATTAAAGGAGGGAGCAGTGGTGCAGAAAATGATGTAATGATAATGATAGAATCTCCCATTGGGAACAACGGATGAGCCTTAGGCTTCAGGATGGAGCACTTAATCATATTTATTGAGCTCCTGCTGTGTGCAAAGCACTGGACTAAGCGCTTGGGAGAGTACAATGTAGCAGAGTTGGTAGACACATTCCCTGCCCACAGCGAGCTTGCAGTCTAGAGGGAGCTTACGGTCTAGAGTGAAGCAATTGATTATAGTACTTGTGCATTGCCCAGCACCACTCACTCTTTTTTTTACCGACTGTTGTGTTCCTCCTGGGACACAGGGTGCAACGAGCGAGTAGGTGGGCGGGGGAGTAGCACAATGCAAGGTAAATGCAAAGGGTTTCTACAGGCAGGACCCATTTGTGGCCGAAGCGATCAGAGTATAGTGCTGATGCTGTGCATCGGTGCCCTGACTCAGCAGGTGGTTGCCTTGGAAACCGCTGCAGTCTCTGCCGCCCACAACGGCCTCACTCTTTCAGGATTCCGGCTGGGTTTGTCTTTGTCGTGGAGCACCCTAAGTGGTTCTTCGGTCTAAAGCCTTCATCACTGCTGGCACAGTCCCAGTGGGCAAAAAATGGGTTAGGATCCAAATCTGTTGATTCCCGGAGCACTGCTCATTCCACTGGACCAACAGCTGGGTTGGTGCAAGTAATACAGAGAGGCAAAGGTACAGAGGAATTGGCATGGGCCCGAGTGAGTAGGAAGACTTCGTGACTGTATTCCTGTGTACTGTTCCCTCCTATTCCCCCTCCCTCAACCCCAAAGCACTTACGTACATATCGGTATATAAATAATACATTATTAATATTAGTATCAATGCATTATAATCATTATACATCTTCATATATTGTCTGTCTCCCCCTCTAGACTGTAAGCTCCTGTGGGCAGGGATCATGCCTACCGACTCTGTTGTATTGTACTCTCCCAAGTGCTTAGTACAGTGCCCTGCACACAGCACTCAGTAAATGTGATTGATACTGCTGAAGACACGTATCTGGAGTAGCATTAATCGCAGCATTTATTGAGTGCCCACTCGCTCAGGTGCACTGTACTAGGCACTCAGACCGCACAGAATAATGGAGGGCACGTACCCTGATCACAGGGAGGGTGCACCACTGTAATGGGGGAGACAAGCAAAAATATCTACTAGAGAGGTCAAAAATAAATAAGTGGATAAATAGACATGGGGACTAAGGAGGGAGTAAATAAGCTTATAAATTCTAGACTTTACTGAAAGGATGATGTGGCAAATGGGGCTGGGAAATTCATCAGGGAAAGAAAGCTTGTTGGAAGAGATGAGATTTTAGGTGGGATTTGAATGGGGGGAGAGTTGCATTCTGCCCATTGTGGGAAGGGAGGGAGTTCCATACTGGGGGCCAGCATGAGCAAGGGGACAGAAGTGAGATTGATATTTAGCTAGAAGGTTGGTTTGGGAGGAATGAAGACAGCAAGTTGGGGAAGAGCGGGAGAAGAAAGCACGTAGGTAAGAAAGCACTTAGGTAAGGTGGGACCCGAAGTTGGAGCACTCTGAAGCTTGAATGTAGGGAGTGTTTGTTTCAGGCAGAAGAGACATAGGATGCCAGTGGTAGGCTTTGAAGTGAGGAGAGATGAGCATCAAGCTGTGCTTCAGAAAAATGGTCCCTGTAGGAGCATGTAGTACAGATGATAGTGGGAAGAGGCTGGAGGCCGGGAGACCAGCGAGGAAGCTGATCAATCATCAGCCAATCAGTCATATTTACTGAGCCCTTACTGTGTGCAGAGCACTGTATTAAGCACTTGGAAGAGTACAGTATAACAGAGTTGGTAGGTACGTTGAATGTTCCCTGCCCACAGTGAGTTTACAGTCTAAATGATGCACTAGCCTAGCTGTGACAAGGCCAGAGCATGTACCAGGGAGGTTGCAGTTTGGGTGGAGAGGAAGGGGATGATCCAGGAGATACTGTGCAGGAAAAACCGGCAGGATTTGGCGGTGGTCTGGATGTGAGAGTTGAATGATAACGAAGAGTTGCGGATAAGGAGTAGTATATTTAGTAATCAGTATATTATATTAATATAATGGTCCGATGGTCAAAATGATGGCATAGGGCCATGAGAGAGGCAGCTCTGAGCCAGTGAAGACTGAAGATAACTCCTTCTTTTTGAATTACAAGTGCTGCAGCCTGGAAGGTTGAAAACAGCTGATTAAAATCTTAAAAATCTGTCAGATATTCTAGAGATTATTAGATCAAGTAGATTTGAATCAGGTATTAAAACATCCAGATGTAAATTTGTTCTTGTAATCACACCAAAGATATTTCAAATCAACCAATGTTCAGGCGAGGCATCAGTGGAAGCAGTAATGTGATAGATGCCTAGAGGTAATTTCAGAGAGCTGCCCTGGAATGGAAGGTGAGAAAGGCCAGGAGCTCTTTCCCTCTAACCTATCCACTCTTTAGTTTTCCTAGCTCGCATTCTCTGTTCTGTCCAAGATTAACTCCTCATTTTTTTTCTCATTTTTGGTTCTCTCAAGACAGTAGGGATCGCTCACTACTGCAAACAAAGCAGGAGGAGAGGAGTATTATTTATTAATTAATATATTTATATAATTGTCAAAATGATCCTGTCCAGCAATGAGGCAACTTTGAGTCAATTGAACTTGTAGGTGACCCCCTTCCTGAATTGCTGATAATGCATGATGAAAGATAGGAGGCTAACAGCTGTTAAAATCTGAAGTCTATCAGCTAAAATGGAGGATGAATAATTTTCATGAATAAGTGAAAATAGATGGCAATAATTTAAAAGTTTAGTAAAGCAATGACCCTCCCATTGTATTAAATTCAGATGTCCTGATTTCATTTAGAATGACCGAGTTGTGAAATGTGATGCAGTTTACAGTGTAGGTTTTGTTTACTATTCAAATTATTTGAATTGTGAAGAACAATCATTATAACAATAACAAAAACAATAATAAAAACGTTGTATGTTAAGTGCTTGGTACATGTCCAGCACTCTATTAACACCAGGGTAGAGTCAAGATAATCAGGTGGGGCACAGTCCCTGTCCCACATAGGGCTCTTACAGGTGGATTGGAAGCAGATATTAGAGCATCCAGGTAAAAGTGATGTGTATATTCACAACAACAATTCATTCGGTCATATTTATTGAGCACTTACTGTGTGCAGAGCACTGTATTAAGCACTTGGAAAGTACAATTCAATATTCCAACGTCTCATAATGTGCAACATAGAGGTCAATGGAAATGATGGTCATGAAAACCAGAAGTACTGTCAAATGTCAGCATCTGGAAAGGCACATTTGAAAGGTTAGGAGGAACACAGATTTCTGCCATGTCTTTTCCTCCCCTGAGAAATCACAACGGAAGATTATGGGGGTAGGGGTTATTTTTTCCCAAGTAAGCAAGAGCTGAACTTACGATGGGATGGGAATCAACAGAGTCAGCAGAGTTAGCTGGCTCACCTTCCTAAATTGCTGCAGTTATAGGACATTTCTATTCCACACTACCCAGATGTTTTTAGAAGGTGTTTTTTTTGATGAAGTAGATCAGTTCAATCAAATATATTGAGTATTTACTGTGTGCAGAGCACTATATTAAGCACTTGGGAGAGCACAATACAAGAGCATTGGCAGGTACGTTCCCTATCCACAAAAGAGCTTACATGCTAATTCTGAAATGTAGACATGTCAGAGACATTAGTACCAGCATGGAATTTCATGAATGTAGTTGAAACAGAAGGGGAGCTGTATTATACTATTTAGTCTTTAATGTGTGTGTCTAACTCTCCAAATGATTCTGTGCAGCAGACAGAGAGGACACTCACTGCCAGTGGGACCTGAGGAGGATGATATTCTTAACTGGCTACGGACGAAAGATGAAAGGTAGGAATCCAACAGCTGACAGAATTTTAAAAATCTGTTGGCTAAACCAGAGGGAGAATTATTTGACCATGTATAAATGGGATTAGGAGGCAGAAATTTAAAAGTTTAAATAAGCAATGACCATTCCATAATGTTTAATTCCAAAGCCTTTATTTCACTCAGCCTCTTGGGTTAAGAAATATAATTCATTTTCAGTGTACATTTTGTCTACTAAAATTATTTGACTTTTGAGGCAATAATCTAGATAACAATGATAACAGTGATAGTGTTATATGTTAAGTTCTTATTAACCAGCACTGTGTTAAAACGCTGGGTTAAATGCAAGATAATCAGGTGGGACACCATCTCTATTCCACATAGGGCTCATTCAACTTGACTGGAAGCATATATTGAAACATCTAGACATAAAGTGATAGGTGTTTTCCCACCAAAAAAATCTCAGCATCTTGAAATGGCCAGATTAAGGATCATTGGAGGGTGGGGATGATAATCAAAAGTACTGTCACTTGTCAGCATCTGGAAGGTAATGTGATTAAGAAAAGGAGGGAAGCTATATAGAGATCTCTGCCATGACTTTTCCTCCCCTGAAAAAGCGGAGTGATAGATTATGGGACTTGGAGATATTTTTCTCCAGATAAAAAAAGAGCAGTGCAGAGAATGGGATGGGAAAGAACCGAGTAAGCAGGGGTGTCTTGCAAACCCTTAATAATAATAAAAATGACGATAATGATGGTATTTAAGTACTTTCTATGTGCCAGGCACTGTACTAAGTGCTGGGGTGGATACAAACAAATCGGGTTGGACACAGTCCCTGTCCTACGTGGGGCTCACAGTCTCAATCCCCATTTTGCGGATGAGGTCACTGAGGCACAGAGAAGTGAAGTGACTTGCCCAAGGTCACACAGACAAGTGGTGGAGCTGGGATTAGAACCCATGACCTCCTGACTCCCAGGCCCATGCTCTATCCACTACGCCGTGCTGTTTCTTAGAAAGAATATTGTACGCCGTGCTGCTTCTTAGAAGGATTCTTGCACTTCTAAGAAATGTATATTCCATATTATCCATATGGCTCTAGGCTTTCTTTGAGAGATGGGGTGCTAATCTGTTCGAGTCAAATGCTGTTGAAATACAACAGCGACTTAGGCATTTGAATCGTGGTAAGTATCTCACTAATGCAGATGGAATGGAAGGAAAGTGGTATTATATTTTTTAGACATTAATATATGTATTTACTCTCATCCTGATTCTGTGCAGCAGTGAAAGAGAAAGCCTTGATCCACTGGAACATGGTAGAGCCCTGTTTTCTGAATCGCCAATGTTCCCGGATGGGAGGTAAGATGATAATAGCTCATAAAATCTTAAAAATCTTTCAGATAAATAAGAGTGAATAATCCATCTAGGTATAGGTGGGAATAGGTGGCAGGAATATAAAAGGTTAAAAAACCAATGGTTGTTTAATTACATTTAATTCCAAAATGTTTTTTCATTTAGACCACCCGGGTTATGAGATAGTATTAAGTTCCAGTGTTGTTTCATCTACTCCTCAAATTATTTACTTTTGAGGCAACAGCCTGTATCACAGTAGTAATAATAATTGGTGTTATATGTTAAGCACTTTCAATGGGCCCAGCACTCTATTAAACAATGGGATAGAAACAAGATAATCCGGTGGGACACATTCCTGACCCACATGGGTCCTTAATTGAATTGGAAGCATATATTAAATCATCCAGATGCGCAGTGATTTGAATATTCACAACAAAAATATCTCAACATCTCCCAATGGCCAGATTAAAGATCATTGGATGTTGGGGTTGATAATCAAAAGTATTGCCACATAGCATCTGGAAGGGAAAATGAGAAAGGATAAGAAGGAAGTCGTATAGACTTCTCCGCCATTACTTTTCCCCACCTTGCAAAAGCAGAGGGCTAGATTATAGTAAGCAAAAACCGTTCTGAGAAAGGGATGGGAAAAACCAAGTAAACGGATATCTTGCTCACCTTCGTAGAAGGATTGCTGTAGATATAGAACATGAGTAATCCATGTTACCCAATGGTTGTAGACTTTTTTGAGAGATTTTATGTTAATCTGTTTGAGGCAAAGTACTACTGAATTGTAGATATGACATAGGCATTTGAACTGGGGTAGTATCTCACTAATGCAGATGGAATGGAAGGAGAGTGGGGTTATATTAGATATTAATATCTTTATTAACTGTCAATGTGATGCTTTGCCGCAGTGAGATAGTAAACCCTGAGCCAGTGGAATTTATAGATGACCAATTTCCTGAATCACCAATATTCCAGGATGCTTAGTAGATGATCTTAAAAATCTTTTGGTTAAATCAAAGAGTGAATAATCCATCTGTGTGTAAGTGGGAATAGGTTGCAGGAATATAAAAGGTTAAAAAAACCTTTGGCTGTTAGATTACATTTAATTCCAAAACCTTTTTTTCATTTAGACCACCCAGCTTATAAAACATGGTTAAATTCCAGAGTTGGTTTTGTCTACTAGTTAAACTATTTACTTTTGAGGCAACGACCTGGAAAATAATGAGAGTAATAATAAGTGTTGCATGTTAAATGCTTACTGTATTAAACACTGGGTAAGGTACAAGATAATCAGTTGGGACCCAGTCCCTGTCCCACATGGAGTCCACTCAAGTGAATTGGAAGCAAATATTAAATCATCCTGTTGTAAATTGATTTGTATATACACACCAAAAATAGCTCATCATCTTCCTTAATGATCATTGGAAGTTTGGGATGATAATCAAAAATATTGTCACATCAGCATCTGGAAGGGAATGTGAGAAAGTATAGGAAGGAAGACATATAGAGAACTCTGCCATGATTTTTCCTCCTCTGAAATAGTCTAGTGGTAGATTATGGGGTTTGGAGATATTTTTCTCAAGTAAACGAGAATTGTGCTGAGAATGTGATGGGAAAGAACCGAGTCAGCAAGGATGTGTTACCACCTTTCTAGGAGGATTGCTGCAGTTATGTAGGACATGTGTATTCCATATTATCCAAATGGTTCTAGACATTTTTTAGAAATATCGGATGCTGATCTGTTCGGGTCAGAATGCTACTGAAATGCATATATAACACAGGCATTCGAACTGGGATAGTATCTCACAATGCAGATGGAATGGGAGGAGAGTGGTATTATATTATTTAAACGTTACTCTATGTATTATCTGTCAACGTGATGCTGTGTGTAGCAGTGGCAGTGATATCGAAAGCCCTGAGCCAGTAGAACCTGTAGCAGACCTGACCTGGCCCCCTGTCTCTCCCCACTCCAGTGCATACTTCACTCTGCTGCCTAGATCATTTTTCTACAAAAACATTCAGTCCATGTCTCCCCACTTCTCAAGAACCTTCAGTGGATGCCTATCCACCTCCGCATCAAACAGAAACTCCTTGCCATCGGCTTTAAAGCACTCAGTCACCTTGCCCCCTCCTATCTCACCTAATTACTTTCCTACTACAACCCAAGCCGTACACTTTTCTCCTCTAATGCCAACCTACTCACTGTACCCCCATCTGTCTGTTTCACCATCGACATCTCGCCCACGTCCTGCCTCTGGCCTGGAATGCCCTCCCTCTTCATATCCAACACACAGTTACTCTCCTCACCTTAAAAGCCTTATTGAAAGCATATCTCCGCCAAGAGGCCTTCCCTGAGTAAGCCCTCATTTCCTCTTTCCACTCCCTTCTGCATCGCCCTGACTTGCTCCTTTTACTCATCACATCCCCCAGCCCCATGGCACTTATGTACATATCTGTAATTTATTTATATTAATGTCTGTCTTCCCCCCCCCCCCCGCATATTGTAAGCTCATTGTGGGCAGGGAATGTATTTGTTATATTGTTGTGTTGTTTTCCCCAAGCACTTAGTATAGTGCTGTGCACACAGTAAGCACTTAATAAATATGATTGATTGATGGAGGGGGAGAGGCTGATAAAAATCTTAAAAATCTATCAGATAAACCCAAGAGTGAATAATCCATCCATGTGTAAGTGAGAAAAGGTGGTAGGAATTTAAAAAGTTAAAAACAATGATTGATTATATTAATTCCAAAGCCCTTATTCATGTAGATTACCCAGGTTATAAGACATTATTACGGTCCAGTGTTGGTTTTGTCTACTACACAAATTATATGATTTTTGTGACAACAATCTGGATGATGATAATAGTAATTATAGTAGTGATATATATTGACACTTGTCAGCATCTGTAAGGGAATGTGCAGAACGACAGGAGGAAAGATGTATAGAGTTCTCTATCGTGTCTTTTCCTCCCCTGAAAAATTCGAGAGGGAAATTATAGGACTTGCATATTTTTTTTTCTCAAGTGATCAAGAGCTGCTCTGGAAATTAGATGGAAAAAAACAGGTCAACAGGGATGTCCTGCACACCTTCTTAGAAAGATTGCTGCAGTTTTAGGACATGTGTATTCCACATTACCCAAATGGTTGTAGACTTTTTTTTGAGAGATTCTGTGTTAATCTGTTTATGTTGAGGGAAAGTGCTACTGAAATAAAAATATGACACAGACATTTGAACTGGGGTGGTATCTCACTAATGCAGATGGAATGGAAGGAGAGCGATATTATTTTATTTAGATATTAATATATGCATTAACTCTCAACATGATGCTTTGCAGCAGTGACGCAGAAAACCCTGAGCCAATGGAACCTGTAGATATCGAATTTCCTGAATTGCCAGTGTTCCAGGGTGGAAGGTAGGATGCTAATAGCTGATAGAATCTTAAACATCTTTTGAATAATTCGGAGAGCAGATAATTTGTCTTTGTATAAGTGGGAATAGGCAGAGGAATATACAAAGTTAAAAAACGGACTGATTGCATTTAATTCTAATGCTTTTTTTTCATTTAGACTACCATGGTTATAAGATATTATTAAGTTCCATTTTTGGTTTTGTCTACTATTCATATTATTTGACTTTTGAGGCAACAATCTGGATAACGATAAGAGTAACAGTAATGGTATTATACGTTTAATGCTTACTATGTACCCAGTAAACGTGCAAAAGACAAGATAATCAGGTGCGACATAGTTCCTTTCCCACATGGGGCCCACTCAAATGAATTGGAAGCAGATATTAAATCAACCAGATGCAAAGTGATTTATATTATATTCACACCAAAAATGTCTCAGTGTCTCCCAGTGGCTTAATGAACAAACACTGGAATTGGTTACCATAGTCAAAATTATTATCACATGTTGGCCTCGGGAAGGGAATATGAGAAAGGACAGGAGGAAAACTGTATAGAGATCTCTGCCATGACTGTTCCTCCCCTGAAAGAGCAGAGTGGTAGAATGTGGGATTTGGAGAAATATTTCTGAACTAAACACGAACTGTTCTGAGAATGGGATGGGAAAGAACTGAGTCAGCAGGGGTATCTTGCACACCCTCCTAGAAGGATTGCTGCAGTTATAGGACAGGTGTATTCTATATTACCCAGATGGTTCTAGACTTTTGTTAAGAGATTGCGTCTTAATTTGTTCAAGTCAAAATCCTACTGAAATGTACATATTACTGAGGCATTCAAACTGGGAGAGTATCTCACTAATGCAGATGAATGGGAAAGAGAGTGATATTATTTAGACATTAATATATGTATCAACTGTCAGTTTGATACTGTGCAATAGTGAGGAAGAAAGATTATGGAGCTTGCAGATATTTTCCCCAAGTAGGTTAAGAATCATGCTGAGAATGGGATGGGAAAGAACTGAGTCAGCAGGGATATCTTGCACACCTTCCTAGAAGGATTGCTGCAGTTACAGGATATGTGTATTCCATATTACCCAAATGGGTCTAGACTTTTTTGAGAGATTGGATGTTAATCCATTTGAATCAAAATGATACTGAAATACAGATATGACAGGCATTTGAACCGGGGTGGTATCTTACTAATGCAGATAGAATGAAAGGAGAGCAGTATTACATTATTTACACAGTAATATATGTACTTATCTGTCAAAATGGTGCTGTGCAGTTTTAAGCAAGAAAGTCCTGAGCCTGCGGAATCTGTAAGAATCCCGTTTTCTGAATCGCAGATGGTCCAGAATGAAAGGTATGAGTCCAATAGCCGATAACGTCTTAAAATTCTATCAGATAAATGGGAGAGTGAATAATTTGTTCATGTAGAAATGGGAATAGGTGGCAGGATTGCAGAAGATTAAAAATCAATGACTGTTCAATTACATTTAATTCCAAAGCCTTCATAACTTTTATATCACCTGGATTATGATGATATTAAGTTCTAGTGTAAGCTTTGTCTACTACTCAAATTATTTGACTTTTCAGTCAGCAATTTGGATAATAATAAAAGTAGTAATAGTAGTGTTATGTATTAAGTGCTTACTGTTTGAGCAGTACTGTATTAAATGCTGGGGTAAGTACAAGATAATCAGGTGGGAGACAGGCACTGTCCCACATGGGGCCCATTCAAATGAATTGGGAGATGATATTAAATCATCCAGATGCAAAGTGATTTGTATATTCACACCAAAAATATCTCAACATCTCCCAATTGCCAGATTAATGATCACTGGAAGTTGGGGATGATAATCTAAAGTATTGTCAGTTGTCAGCATCTGGAAGGAAATGTGAAAGAGGACAGGAGGGAAGATGTGTAGAGTTCTCCACGCAGACTTTTCCTTCCCTGAAAAAGCAGAGTGTTAGATTATTATGCTTGAAGATGTTTTCCCCAAGTAGGATGAGGATCGTACTGAGAATGGGATGGGTAACAACTGAGTCAGCAGAGATATTTTGCACACCTTCCTAGAAGGATTGCTGCAGTTATAGGATGTGTGTATTCCACATTACCCAAATGATTCTATACTTTTTTTTGAGACACTGTTTGCTAGTCCATTTGAATCAAAATGCTACTGAAATGCAGATATGACAGGCATTTGAACCGGGGTGGTATCTTACTAATGTAGATGGAATGAAAGGAGAGCAGTATTACATTATTTACACAGTAATATATGTACCTATCTGTGAAAATGGTGCTGTGCAGTTTTAAGCAAGAAAGTCCTGAGCCTGCGGAATCTGAAGCAGTCCCATATTATGAATTGCAGATGGTCCAGGATGAAAGGTAGGATTCTTATAGTTGATAAAGTCTTAAAATTCTTTCAGATAAATGGGAGAGTGAATAATTTGTTCATATAGAAATGGGAATAGGTGGCAGGATTGCAGAAGATGAAAAAACAGTGACTGTTCAATTACATTTAATTCCAAAGCCTTCATAATTTTTAGATCACGTGAATTATGATGATATTAAGTTCTAGTGTAAGCTTTGTCTACTACTCAAATTGACTTTTCAGTCAGCAATTTGGGTAATAATAAGAGTAGTAATAATAGTGTTATGTATTAAGTGCTTACTGTTTGAGCAGTACTGTATTAAATGCTGGGGTAAGTACAAGATAATCAGGTGGGAGACACGCCCTATCCCACATGGGGCCCATTCAAATGAATTGGGAGATGATATTAAATCATCCAGATGCAAAGTGATTTGTACATTCATACCAAAAATATCTCAACATCTCCCAATTGCCAGATTAACGATCACTGGAAATTGGGGATGATAATCTAAAGTATTGTCAGTTGTCAGCATCTGGAAGGAAATGTGAAAGAGGACAGGAGGGAAGATGTGTAGAGTTCTCCACACAGACTTTTCCTTCCCTGAAAAAGCAGAGTGTTAGATTATGATGCATGAAGATATTTTCCCCAAGTAGGGTAAGGATCGTACTGAGAATGGGATGGGTAACAACTGAGTCAGCAGAGATATTTTGCACACCTTCCTAGAAGGATTGCTGCAGTTATAGGATGTGTGTATTCCACATTACCCAAATGATTCTATACATTTTTTTGAGACATTGTTTGCTAATCCATTTGAATCAAAATGCTACTGAAATGCAGATATGACAGGAATTTGAACTGGGATGGTATCTTACTAATGCAGATAGAATGAAAGGAGAGCAGTATTACATTATTTACACAGTAATATATGTACCTATCTGTGAAAATGGTGCTGTGCAGTTTTAAGCAAGAAAGTCCTGAGCCTGCGGAATCTGAAGCAGTCCCATATTATGAATTGCAGATGGTCCAGGATGAAAGGTAGGACTCTAATAGTTGATAAAGTCTTAAAATTCTTTCAGATAAATGGGAGAGTGAATAATTTGTTCATGTAGAAATGGGAATAGGGCAGGATTGCAGAAGATTAAAAAACAATGACTGTTCAATTACATTTAACTCTATGCCTTCATAACTTTTAGATCACCTGGATTATGATATTATTAAGTTCTAGTGTAAGCTTTGTCTACTATTCAAATTATTTGACTTTTCAGTCAGCAATTTGGATAATAAGAGTAGTAATAATGTGTTATGTATTAAGTTCTTACTGTTTGAGCAGTACTGTATTAAATGCTGGGGTAAGTACAAGATAATCAGGTGGGAGACAGGCCCTATCCCACATGGGGCCCATTCAAATGAATTGGGAGATGATATTAAATCATCCACATACAAAGGGATTTGTACATTCACACCAAAAGTATTGCAACATCTTCCAATTGCCAGATTAATGATCAGTGGAAGTTGGGGATGATAATCTAAAGTGTCAGCATCTGGAAGGAAATGTGAAAGAGGACAGGAGAGAAGATGTGTAGAGTTCTCCACCCAGACTTTTCCTCCCCTGAAAAAGCAGAGTGGTAGATTATGAGGCCTAATGATACTTTCCCCAAGTAGGATAAGGATCATGCTGAGAATGGGATGGGAAAGAACTGAGTCAGCAGGGATATCTTGCACACCTTCCTAGAAGGATTGCTGCAGTTATTGAACGTGTGTATTCCACATTACCCAAATGATTCTAAACTTTTTTTTGAGAGATTTGTTGCTAATCCATTTGAATCAAAATGCTACTGAAATGTAAATATAACACAGGCATTTGAATCAGGATAGTATCTTAGTAAGCTAGAATGAAAGGAGAGTGGTACTATATTATATACACATTAATATACGTATCTGTCGTAATTGTGCTGCACAGTTTTAAGCAAGAAAGTCCTGAGCCTATGGAATCTGTAGGAGACCCAATTTCTGAACCACAGATAGTCCAGGATGTAAGGTAGGATTCTAACAGCTGATAAAATATTAAAAATATGTCACACAAATGGGAGAGTGAATAATCTGTTCATGTAGAAGTGGGAATATGCGTCAGGACTGTAAAGCTTAAAAAGCAAAGCCTGTTTGATTACATTTAATTCCAAAGCCCTTATAACATTTAGATCACTGAGAAGCAGCGTGGCTCAGTGGAAAGAGCGTGGGCTTTGGAGTCAGAGGTCATGGGTTTGAATCCTGGCTCGGCCACTTGTCAGCTGTGTGACTTTGGGCAAGTCACTTAACTTCTCGGTGCCTCAGTTACCTCATCTGTAAAATGGGGATTAAGACTGTGAGCCCCATGTGGGACAACCTGATTCCCCTGTGTCTACCCCAGCGCTTAGAACAGTACTCAGCACATAGTAAGCACTTAACAAATACCAACATTATTACCACTGAGATTATAAGATATTATTATTAGGTTCCAGTGTAGGTTTTATCTACTACTAAAATTATTTGGCTTTTGAAGCAACAATCTTCATAATAATATGAATAGTAGTAGTAATGGTATCAAAAAACAAACAAGTTTTGGAGCAAGTTAAGCTAAGGTTGTCTTTGGAAGGCCAAATGGCTCGACTTAGATTAGCATATTTTGGATACGTCATCAGGAGGACTAATTCTCTGGAGAAGGCACTAATGCTAGGAAAAGTCCATGGAAAACATGGAAGAGGCATACTGGCAGCTAGAGGAATAGAAACCATAACAGTGATAAGGGAAGAACCGTTATCAGGGATACAAATTATGGCAGAAGATAGGAAGGTCTAGAGAAAATGTATCCATAGAGATGCATGAACTGGAAATGACTTGATGGCACTTGCATAATAATAATAATGGCCCAGCACTGTATTAAATGATATGGCACATACAAAATAATCAGGTGGGACACAGTCCTGGTCCCACATGAGGTTCATTCAAGTAAACTGGAAACCAATTTTAAATCATCCAGATTCAAGGAGGTTTGTATATTCATGCCAAAAATATCTGGACATCTCCAATTTTCCAGATTAAGGATCATTGGAAGATTGGGATGATAATCAAAAGTATTGTCACATGTCAGCATCTGGGAGGAAATGAGAAATAGCATAGGAGGGAAGACGTCTAGTGATTTCCATCATGACCTTTTATCCTCTGAAAAAGTGGAGTGCTAGATTCTGGGGCTTGGAGATATTTTGCCCAAGTAATCGAACAATCATTGGTATTTACTGAGTGTTTACTATGGGCAGAGCTGTACTGAGAATGGGATGGGAAAGAACGGTCAGTAGGGATATCTTGCCCACCATTTTAGAAGGGTTGCTGCAGTTATAGGATGTGTATATAAGAAGCAGCGTGACTTAGTGGAAAGAGCACAAGCTTGGGAATCAGAGGTCATGGGTTCTAATTCCGGCTCTGCCACGTGTCTGTTGTGTGACTTTGGGGAAGTCACTTAACTTCTCTGGGCCTCAGTTACCTCATCCTTAAAATGAGGATTAAGACTGTGAACCCCATGTGGGACAACCTGCTTACCTTGTATCTACCCTAGTGCTTAGAACAGTGCTTGGCACATAGCGCTTAATAAATACAATAATAATAATAATATATTCCATGTTACCCAAAATGGTTCTAGACTTTTTTTTTTGAGAGATTGGATGCTAATCCATTTGAATTTAGATGCTACTGAAATGCAGATATGACACGGGCATTTGAAACTGGATGGTATCTTAATGCAGATAGAATGGAAGGAGAGTGGTATTGCATTATTTACACAGTAATACGTGTATCTCTCTGTTGAAATGGTGCTATGCAGTTATAAACAAGAAAGTCCTGAACCTGTGGAATCTGTAGGAGACCCGTTTTCTGAACCGCAGATGGTCCAGAATGTAAGGTAGGATTCTAATAGCTGATAAAATCTTAAAATTCTATCAGATAAATGGGAGAGTGAATAATCTGTACATGTATAAGTGGCAATAGGCAGCTGGAATGTAAAAGGTTAAAAAACAATGACTGTTTAATCACATTTAATTCCAAAAGTCTTACTTCTTTTAGACCACCCAGATTATGATATTATTAAGTTTTAATGTAGGCTTTGTCATTTACTCAGTTATTTGACTTTTCAGTCAGCGGTTTGGACGATGATAAGAGCAGTAGTAATAGTGTTATGTGTTGAGTGCTCACCATTCGAACAGTACTGTATTAAATGCTGAAGTAGGTACAAGGTAATCAGGTGGGAGACAGTCTCTATCCCACATGGGACCCACTCAGATGAATTGGGAGAAGATATTAAATTATCCAGATGCAAATTAATTTATACATTCACACCAAAAATATCTCAACATCTCCCCATTGCCAGATTAACGATCATTGGATGTTGGAGATGATAATCAAAAGTATTGTCAGTTGTCAGCATCTGGGAGGAAATATGAGAGAGGACAGGAGGGAAAATGTGTAGAGTTCTCCACCATGACTTCTCCTCCCCTGAAAAAGCAGAGTGGTAGAGTATGGGGCTTAAATATATCTTCCCCAGGTACGAGAAGAATCATACCGAGAATGAAATGGGAAAGAACTGAGTCAGCAGGGATATCTTGCACACCTTCTTAGAAGGATTGCTACAGCTATAGGATGTGTGTATTCCATATGACCCTAATGGTTCTAGACCTATTTTGAGAGATTGTATGCTAATCCATTCAAACCAAAAGGCTACCAAAATGCAGATAGAACATGGACATTTGAACCAGGGTGGTAACTTACTAATGCAGATAGAATGGAAGGAGAGTGGTATTGTATTATTTACACATTAATATATGTATCTGTTGAAATGGTGCTGCGCAGTTTTAAGCAATAAAGTCCTGAGCCTGTGGAACCTTTAAGAGGCCTGTTTTCTGAATCACAGATAGTCCAGGATGTAAGGTAGGATTCTAACAGCTGATAAAATCATAAAAATCTATCAGATAAATGGGAGAGTGAATAATCTGTTCAAGTAGCAGTGCGAATAGGTGGCAGGAATGTAAAAGGTTAAAAAGCAATGCCTGATTGATTACATTTAATTCCAAAGCCCTTATAACATTTGGATCACTGAGGTTATACGATATTATTATTAAGTTCCAGTGTAGTTTTTATCTACTCTTAAAGTTATTTGGCTTCTGAAGCAACAATCTGCATCATAATATGAATAGTAATAATAATGTTATACGTTAAGTGCTTACTATGTGCCCGGTACTGTATTAAATGCCGGGGTAGATACAAGACAATCAGGTGCAACACAGTTCCTGTCTCACATGGGGATAAATCAAGTGGATTGGACACATCTATTAAAATATCCAGATGAAAGGGAGTTACACCAAAATATTCCAGCATCTCCCAGTATCCAATATAGAATTAGTTGGAAATGAAGGGCTTGAAAACCAGAAGTATTGTCAAGTGTCAGCATCTGGAAAGGCATGTGAGAAAGGATAGGAGGATAGGATAGACTTCTGCCATAGTGCCCCCCAAGAAATCTAAGTTGAAGATTATGGAACTTGGAAGTATTTTTCTCAGTTAAACCTGTGTAGAATTTAGAATGGAATCAGACTGAACAGAGGCAGCAAGGATATCTTGTTTACCCTCCTAGATTGATTGTTGCAATTATAGGATATTTCTATTCCGTACTACCCAATTGGTTTTTGACTTTTTTGTTTGATTGAATGCTAATCTTTTTGAGTCATAATGCTTCTGAAATTAAGGCAAATCACAGGCAATTATAACCATGATGGTATTTCATGAATGCAGATGAAAAAGGAGATAAGTATAATATTTAGTCATTTATATCCTGGAAGTGGTGTATGATAACTAGAAGTAATGTCAAATGTCAGCATCAGAAAGGGAATTTGAAAGTGAAAAAGGACAGAAGAAAAGACACACAGAGATCTCTGCCATGAATGACTCTTTCTCCCCTGAAAAAGAAGAGTGGTAGATTTTAGGACTTGGAGATTATTTTTCTTAATCAGTAGCTGTTAAGAGAATCACAGGAGAAAATATCAGCATTGATATCTTGCAAACCCTCCTAAGTGGATTCCTGCAGTTATAGGACATTTGTAATCGATACTCCCCAAAAAGTTCTTGATTTTTTTTTTTTGAGAAGTTGCATGGTAATCCGTTCGAGTCAAAATGCTACTGAAATGGAGACATGACACAAGCATTTGAACTGGGATGGTATCTTATTAATGCAGATGAAATAGATAATTTTGTTATATTATTTAGTTATTAATATAAAAACGGAAGGAAAGAGCTATTTTTTATCATTAATTTCTGTATATAACTGTCAAAATGGTTCTGTGCAGCAGTGAGACAGGAAACACTGAGCCAATGGAAGCTTTAGATTTTCCAAAATGGACATGCTGTATGAAGGAAGATATGTGGTGAACAGCTGATAAAATCTTAAAACTCTATTGGGTAAACTAGAGAGTGAATATTCCTGTATAAGCGAGAATGTGTCAGAAATTTAAGTTTAGAAAAGTAATGATTCTTCCATTATATTTAATTCCAAGTCCCTTATTTTCTTTAGACCACCCTGGTACGTGATATTGTGAAGTTATAGTGTAGGTGCTGTCTACTTCTCAAGTTATTTGAATTTTGAGGCAACAATCTGGGTAACAATAACAGTAATAGTAATAATGTATTTTATGTTAAACACTTACTATTTGCCCAGCACTGCATTAAACCATGTGGTAGATACAAGATAGATGGGACAAAGTCCTACACGGGGCTCACTTGAGGAGATTGGAAGCAGATCTGAAACCATTCAGGTGCAAAATGATATGTGCATTCATACCAAAAACATTCCAACATCTTCTCTTGGCCAGTATAGGAACCACAAGTAGCACTGAGAATAGGACGGGAATGAATAGTGCCAGCAGGGGATTTTACATATCCTCTTGATGGATTCCTGCAATTATAGGACATTTTTTATCCATAGTACCCAAATCGTTCTTGTTTTTGGGTTGTTGGGTTTTGGTATTCTTTTTTTGAGAGATTGGATTCAAGTCCATTCAAGTCAAAATGCTACTGAATTACAGATATGGCAGAGGCACTGAAACTCAGATGGTATCGCACCGATGCAGATGGAACAGAAAGAGAGCAGTGTTAGGCTTCATCATTCATATATGTATCTAACTTTCAAATTGATGCTCTGCTGCAGTGAGAGGACATGCCCTGAGCCAGCGAAACCTGCAGGAGACCTGTTTTCTGAATTGCAGAAGCTGCGAGATAAAAGGTAAGCAGCTAGTAACTGAGAAAATCTTTAAAATATGTCAGATAAACCAGAGTGAGTAATCTGACCACATGTAAGTGGGAGGCGGTGACAATAATTTAAGTTTAAAAAAGCAATGTTTGTTTCATTATATTTAATTCTAAGGTCCTTGTTTTAGTTAGACCCCTCGGAAAATCAGATATTCTGAAGTTGCAATGCAGGTTTTTTCTGCTACTCAAATTTATTGACTGTTGATTTAATAATCTAGATAATCATAATACAATTTTTTTTATTTAAGCACTTACTATGGGTCTAGTACTGTATTAAGTGCTGGGTTTTAAACAAGTTAATCAGAAAGGACACAGTCAGATGGATTGGAAGCATATATAAAAACATCTAGATTCAAATTAATTTATGTTATTCACCCCAAATTCACTCTGTCTCCCCATCTCCAGCGGAGGTGTCTCTAGAAGTGGTGATGTGATAATCAGAATCATGGTCAAACATCAGCATCTGGCAGGGTATAGGAGAAAGGGTAGGAGAGAACATATGTCCATCTTTCCCATGACTTTTGCTCTCCTGAAAAATCATAGTGGTAGATTAGGAAATGTGGAGATATTTTCTCCAGTAAACAAGAGCAGTGGTGAAAATGGGATGGAAATGAACAGTCGGTAGGGATATTTTGCACACCCTCCCAGCCATATGGATTGCTTGAATTATAGGCCACTGCTGATATATACTACCCAAATGGCTCTAGACTTTTTTTTGAGAGATTGAATACTGACTCATTAGAGTCAAATGGCTGCTGAAATGTAAACATAACACAGGCATTCAAACCAGGATGGTAGCTCACTAGTGCAGATGAAACAGAAGAGTGGTATTATGTGGCTTAGTTATTAATATATGTATTTTTTAACTGCTAAAATGATGCTGTGCAGTGACAAGAGAGGAAGCCATCAGCCAGTGGAACTTGTGAGAAACTCATTTCTTGAATCCCAGATGCTGCACATTGGAGGGAAGGAGGTTAACAGCTGATAAAATTTAAAAAAAATATATTGGATAAACTTAGAGTAATTCAGCCACATATAAATAGAAACAGATGACAGGAATTTACATTTAAAAAAGCAATGATTGTTCCATAACATTTTATTCCAAGGCCCTCATTTTACTTAGCCCTGGGTAATGGGATATTATGAATTTACAGTGTAGGTTTTTTCTACTACTCAAATGATTTGAGGCTGTAATCTGGGTAATTATAATCACTATAGTAATAATAATT
The DNA here is from genome assembly GCF_004115215.2 of Ornithorhynchus anatinus. Classification (NCBI taxonomy): domain Eukaryota; kingdom Metazoa; phylum Chordata; class Mammalia; order Monotremata; family Ornithorhynchidae; genus Ornithorhynchus; species Ornithorhynchus anatinus. The sequence goes on from NC_041750.1 coordinate 9,184,776, forward strand.
GTATTGTTTGTCAAGCACTAAATATGTGCCCAGCATTGTACTGAACACTTGTGTAGATAATAGGATAATCAGGATACGGTCCCCATCTCACATGGGGTTCACTCAGCTGGATTGGAAACAGATATTAAATCATCCATATGCAAAATTCACACACAAATCTTGCAACATCTCCCAAAACCTAGCACAGGAATCACTGGTATTAGGAGACTGAAAACTCAAAGCATAGCCACCTGGTAGCATCTGCAGGGAATTTGAGAATGGAAAGAGGGAAAAAGGTAGAGCTCTCTACCGTGACTCTTTCTCCCCTGATAATTTATAGTGGTAGGTTATGGGGCTCGGAGATAATTTTCACTAGTAAACAAGAGCAGTGCTGAGAATGGGATGGGAATAAACTGAATCAATAGGGTTATTTTACATGCCCTCCTAGGGGAATTGCTGCAGTTATAGAACATACTTCCCAAGTGGTTTTTGAGTTTTTTTTGATACTAATAGCTGATAAAATCCATCAGATAAACCAGATAAACCAGAGAGTAAATAATTCAACCAATGTATAAGTGGGAATAGGTGATTTTTGAAGTTTAAAAAACCCAGGAACTGTTCCATTACATTAAATTCAAAGGCCCTTATTTCATTTAATTCTGAATTATTATATAATTTGAAGTTTGTGTAGGTTTTGTCTACTATTAAAATTATTTGACATTTGATTTAACAATGTGAATAATTATAAGGATAATAATTGTGTTATTTGTGAAGTGTTTAGTATGTGTCTAGCACTGTATTAAACGTTGGTATTGGTACAAAATAATCAGGAGAAGCCTAGCTGAAAGAGCGTGGGCCTGGGAGTCAGAGGACCTGGGTTCTAACCCAGGCTCTGCCACTTGTCTGGTGTGTGACCTAGGGCAAACACCTCACTTCTTTGTGCCTCAGTTCCTTCATCTTCAGAAGGTGGATTCAATACCCTGTTCTCCTTTTTACTTAGACTGTGAGCCCCATGTGGGACCTGATTATCTTGTATCTACCCCAGTGCTTAATATAGTGCTTGGCACATAGTAAGCATATAACAAATACCACAATTATTAATTGTTAGGAGGGACCCAGTCAGGTGGATCAGAAGCCTATATTAAATCATCCACATGCAAAGTGATTTGTGTATTTGCACGAAAGCATTCCAACATCTTCCAAATGCCCAGCATAGGGGATCACTGGAATTGGGAGCATGAGAATCAGGAGTGGTGTCAAATGTCAGCATCTGGAAGGGTGTGAGATAAAGCCTAGGGAGGGAACCCCTATAGATCTCTATCATGACTTTTGTTCCATTGAAAAATCATCATGGTAGATTATGGGGCTTGGAGATACTTTTCCCCAGTAAACAAGAGCAGTGATGACGATGGGAATGCTGTGGACAGAGAATGCAACTGTTATTGTCATATTGTACTCTCCCAAGCACTTAGTACAGTATTCTGTACACAGTAAGTGCTCAATAAATACGATTGAATGAAATGAATTAGAGAATGATCCAAGTGAGCAAAGATATCTTGCTCACCCTCCTAGATGGATTGGTGCAGTTCTTGGACATTTCTGATCCATATGACCCAAATGGGTCTAGATTTTTTTGGAGAGATTGGATACTACGCCAGTTAAAATCAAAATGCTGCTGAAATGCAGGAATGACACAGGCACTTTGAACTGGGTTGATAACTCTCTAATGCAGATGAAACAGGAGATGAGTGACATTTTATTTAGTCATATATATATATCTATATATATAGATATATATATCTAACTCATCAAATGATATGCAACAGGGAAAGAAGAAGCTTTGAGCCAATGGAGTTTACAGATGCCCCATTTCTTGAGTCACGTATGCTGAATGTTGGCAGGTAGGAGGTTAACAACAGATCATTATCTTAAAAATGTATTGGATAAGCCAGAGAGTGAATAATCTGACCAATTATAATTGGGAGTACATGGCAGAAATTTAAAAGTTTAAAAAAGCAATTACTGTTCCATTACATTCAATTCCAAGCCCCTTATTTCATTCAGATCAATCTGGCTTATGAGATATTATGAAATTACAGTATGGGCTTTGCCTACCACACAAATTATGTGATTGTTGAGGCACCAGTCTGGATAATCATAATAGTAGTACTTATGTTATTTGTTAAGCATCACAGTGGATAGAGCACACACCTGAAAATCATGGATTCTAATCCCAGCTCCGCAACTTGTCTGCTGTGTGACTTTGGGCAAATCACTTCACTTCTCTGTGCCTCAGTTACCTCATCTTTAAAATAGGATTAAGACTGTGAGCCCCAAGTGGACCTTGGATTGGGTCCAACCCGATTGGCTTGTATCTACCCCCAGCACTTAGAACAGGGCCTGAAACATCATAAGCACTTAACCACAATTGTTTTTATTATTTTTATTTGCCCAGCACTGTGTAAAATGCTGGAATAGATACAAGACAATCGGGTAGAACATATTTATATGGGCTATCTTGCCTGCCCTCCTAGGTGGATTGCTAAAGTCTGATCCCTCTGACCCAAATGATCGTAGGCTATTTTTGAGAGATTTCATTTGCGTCCATGCTTGTCAGTATGCTACAGAAATGTAGACATGACCCTGGCAATTGAACCTAGTGGTTATGCTGTAACTTCAGTTGAAATGGAAGGAGAGTGGTATTAGGTCATTTAGTCATTAATATATATCTAACTGTCAAAATGATGCTGTACAGCCCATGGAGAGAACGCCCTGAGCTGGCGGAACCCGCAGTAGACCCTTTTTCTCAATCACCGATGCCATGGGATTTAAGGTAGGAGGCTAACTGTTAATAAAATCTGAAAAATCTGTTAGCCCAGTCAGAGTATGACTAAATTTTATTTAGACCACCCAGGGTATTGGAAGGTATTGAGAGTGTAGATTATGTCTACTATTCCAATTATTTGACTCTTGAGACAACAGTCAGTATAAATAACAGTAATTCTAGTGTTATATGTTAATCACTTACCATTTGTCCAGAATTGTATTAAACGCTGAAGTCGATACAAGACATTCCCTTTTCCAGCGTGGAGCTAACTCAAGTGGATTGGAAACATAATAAAAATTCCAGATGCAAAAATTCCAATATCACCCCATGTCCTGTGTTTAGATCAGTGGAAGTAGGGGCATAGTAACCAGAAGTATTGTCAGATGTCAGCCTCTGGAAGGGAATGTGGGAAAGGATCAGCAGGAATATGTATAGATCCCTGCTGTGACCTTTCCCTTCCCCGAGAAGTCAGAGTGGAAGATTTGGGGGCTTGGAGATATTTTTTCCAAGGAAACAAGAGTCGTGCTGAAAATGGGATGGGAATGAACGGAGTCAGCCAGAATATCTTGCTTACCCTCCTGGGTGGATTGTGGCAGTCATAGGACATTTCAGATCCATATGACCCAAATGATCCTAGTCTGTTTTTGAGAGGTTGGATTCAAATCCATGCACATAAAATTCTACAGAAATGTAGACATGATTCTGACATTAGTGCATGGTGATTTTTGCACTACTGCACATGACATAGGATAGAGGTTTTATAATATTTAATTATTAATACATGTGTCTCTGACTGTCAAAATTATGCTGTGCAGTGTTCGGAAAGAACGCCCTAAGCCAGTGAAACCTGCAGGAGACCCTTTTCCTGGAGTATCGATGTTGCAGGATCCTAGGTAGGTGGTTAATATCTTATAAAATCTTTAAAATATATTACATCAACCAGACTGAATAATCTGACTGTGTCTAAGCAGTTTTAGGTGGCATTAAGGGTTTATAGAAGCAATAACTGCACTGATTTCATTTAGACCTACCTGGGTTATGAGATATTATGAAGTTAGAGTGTAGGTTTTGCCCACCACTTAAATTATTTGACTTTTGAGGCAACAGTCTGCCTATCAATAACACTACTACTAATAATAGTGTTATTTGTTAAGCACTTACCATTTGCCCAGCATTATATTAAATGCTGGGGTTGATACAAGACAGTCCCTTTCCAACATGGGACTAACTCAGGTGGATTAGATACAGGAATTTGAAATTCCAGATGCAGAGTGATATGTGTATTCGTGCCCAAAACAGTCCAACATCACCCTCTGCCTAGCGTTTGGATTATGGGTCGTAGGGGCATGGTAACCATAAGTATTGTCTGGTGTTCTTGAGAATTGGGAAAACGTAGATAGAATGGTTTTGTAGAAAAATGATTTGGGCAACAGAGTGAAATATGGATTGGAATGGAAAAATGAGGCAGAGAGGTCAGCAAGGAGGCTGATGCAATGATAAGTGCTTGAATTAAGGTGGTATGAGTTTGAATTTAAGAGGAAAGGGTGGATTTTAGCAATGTTGTGAAAGTTGAACCAATAGGATTTGGTGACAGATTGAATATATGGGTTAAATGCAAGTGATGTGTCAAAGATAACGCCAAGGTTGCAGGCTTTTGAGACAGAGGATGCGGTCTACAGTGATGGGAAAGTCATGAGGAAGACAAATTTTGGGTGGGAGAATAAGGAGTTCTGTTTTGGACATGTTAAAGAAATGCAAGAAAGGATTGGTGGGAGTATGTATAGATCCCTGCCATGATTTTTTCCTCCCCTGGCAGGTAATAGTGGAAGATTATGGGACTTGGAGATATTTTTCCCAAGTAAAGGACTATGCTGAGAATGGGATGGGAATCAACAGTGTCAGTTGGGCTGTCTCGCTCACCCTCCTAAGTGGATTGCTGCAGTCATAGGACATTTTGGATCTATATGACCCAAGTGGTCCTAGGCTATTTTTGAGAGATTGGATGCAAATCCATGCATGTCAAAATGCTACAGAAATGTAAACCTGACCTTAGCATTTGAATCTGGGGTTATGGCAGTACCTCAGATGAAATTGAAGGAGAGCGGTATTATATAGTCCTTAATATATGTGTAACTAACTGTCAAAATGATGCTGTGCAGCATTCAGGGTGAGCGTCCTGAGCAAGTGAAACGTGCATTAGATCCTTTTCCTCCAACACTGAAGCTGCGGTACATGAGGTAGGAGGCTAACAGCTAATAAAACCTTAAAAATCTATTAGATAATGCAGAGTGAATAATCTAGGTGGGGATAGGAGGCAAGAATTAAAAGTTGATAGAAGCAATAACTACACTAATTTCATTTAGACCATCTGGGTTATGTGAGATGATGTTAAAGTGTAGGTTTTTCCCTATTACTCAAATTATTTGACTTTTCACTCTGCCTAGTAATAAGCGTAATATTCAGTGTTCATTGTTAAGGGCTTACCATTTTAGCTCACATTGTATTAGATAATCGAGTCGGTAGAAAACACATATCCTTTCCAACATGGACTAACTCAAGTGGATTGGAAACAGATATTAAGACCATATGCAAAGTGATTTGCGTATTCACCTCAAAATATGCCAGCATCACCATATGCCCAGCATTTGGATCATGGGAAGAAAGGGTATGATAGAAGTATTATCAGATGTCAACATCTGGAAAGGATTGTGAGAAAGGATCAGCGGACCTATATATAGATTCCTGTCCGGCTTTTGCCTTCCCTAAGACGTCATAATGGAAGGTTATGGGGCTTGCAGGTATTTTTCCCAAGTAAACAAGGGCCATGCTGAGAATGGGATGGAAATGAGCAGGGCTATCTTGCTCACCCTCCTAGGTGGATTGCTGCATCAGAGGACGTTTATGATTCATTCAACCTAAATCCTAGGCTGCTTTTGAGGGATTAGATGGGAATGCATTTGCGTCAAACTGCTATTGTCATAAATACATGACCCTGGCATTTAAACCTGGTTGTTATTGAAGTATTGCAGATTAAATGGAAGAAGAGCGATATATTTTTTAGTCATTAATAAATATGCATCTGTCAAAATCTTGCTGTGTAGCCCGCAGAGAGAACACCCTGAGCCAGTGAAACCCTCAGAAGACCCTTTTTCTCATTTTCCCATGCTGCGGGACCAAAGGTAGGAGGCTAGCAGTTTATGAAATCTTAAAAATCTTTCAGATCAACCGGACTGTGAATAATCTGACTGCCTTTAAGAAGTTATAGGTGACAGGAATTGAAGGATTTCTCAAAGCAATAACTACTTATTTAGACCACCAGGTTATGAGATTTATGTAGTTACAGTGTAGATTTTGCCTACTACTCAAATTATTTGACTTTTGAGGCATAGTCTGCCTAATAATAATAATCGTAGTTAGTGGTGTTATTTCTTAAGCACTTACCATTTACTAGCAGAAGATAGTAGATATAAGATAGTCTCGTTCCAACATGGGGCTAACTCAAGTGCATGGGCAACAGATATTAAAAGTTTTGGATGCAAAGTGATTTGTGTAGTCATTGCCAAAAATATTCAAACATTGCCCCATCCCCAGTGGTTGGATCACAGCCACTTGTCAGCTGTGTGACCATGGGCAAGTCACTTAACTTCTCTGTGCTTCAGTTACCTCATCTGTAAAATGGGGATTAACTGTGAGCCTCAAGTGGGACAACCTGATTACCCTGTATCTATCCCAGCGCTTAGAACAGTGCTCTGCACATAGTAAGCGCTTAACAAATACCAACATTATTATTATTATTATTAGAGGCATGATAACCAGAACTATTGTCGGATGTCAGCATCTGGAAGGGAAAGTAAGAAAGGATCGGCGGGAATGTGTAGAGATCCCTGTCATGACTTTTCCCTCCCCTGAGAAGTCATAGTGGAAGATTATGGGGCTTGCAGATATCTTTCCCAAGTAAAAGAGGGCCATGCCGAGAATAGGATGGGAATGAACAGAATCAGTAGGGCTAGCTTGCTCACCCTCCTGGGTAAATTACTGCAGTCATGGGACATTTCTGATCCATATGACCAAAATGGTCCTAGGCTATTTTTGTGAGATTAGATGCGAATCCATGTGTGTCAAAATACTACGAAAACATAGACCTGATCCTGGCATTTGTACCTAGTTATCACAATACTGCAGATGAAATTGAAGAAGATTGGTACTATATCGTTTAGTCAATAATATATATCTAACTGTTAAAATGGTTCTGTTCAGCAGAGATAGAGGACGTCCTCAGTCAGTGGAACGTACGGTAGATCCTTTTTCTAGATTACCTATATCAAGAGACCAAAGGTAGGAGACTGACAGTTCATAAAATCTTTAAAAATCTATCGAATAAGACAGAGAGTGAATAATCCAAATGTGTCTAAGTGAGGATAGGTGGCAGGAATTTAACAGTTTATAGAAACAATAACTACCTTTATTTCATTTAGACCATCCGGGTTATGAGATATTATGACGTTAGAGTGTAGGTTTTGCCTACTCCTTAAGTTATTTGACTTTTGAAGTAACAATATGACTAATAATAATAACAGTATTATTTGTTAAGGACTCACCATTTGCCCAGTATTTGATTAAATGCTGGATTTGATACAAGAGAGTCTCTTTCCTTTATGGGGCTGAATCAGTTGGATTTGAAATAGCAATTTAAAATTCCAGATGCAGAGTGATTTGTATATTCACACCAAAAACATTCCAACATCACTTCAAGCCCAATGCTTGGATCATAGGAACTAGGGGCATGATAAATAAAAGTATTACCACATGTCAGTATCTGGACAGGATTGTGAGAAAAGATCAGCGGAAATACGTACAGGTCCCTGCCATGACTTAATGAATAAATGAATTAATAATGAATTAATTCATTAATTAATAATGAATTAATTTATTCAAGTAAATATCTGTCTCTTCCTAGACTGTAAGCTCTTTGTGGGGTGGGAACATGTCTCTCAACTCTGTTATACTGTATTCTCCCGAGCACTTAGTACAGTGCTCGGCCAACAGTAAGGGCCCAATAAATACAATTGATTGATTAGACTGTAGGTTTTTGACTGCTACTCAAGTTATTTGACTTTTGAGGCAACAGGCTGCATCTTAATAAGTATAATAATAATAATAGGTTTTTTTAGGTGATTACTATTTACCCAGCTTTATATTAAACCCTGGAGTCGATAACATGGGTCTAAATCAAGTGGATTGGAAATGGGAATTTAAAATTCCAGATGCAAAGTGATATGTGTACTAGCACCAAAAACATTCCAACATCACCCCATGCCCAGGATTTGGATCATGGGAAGTACAGGCATGATAACCAGAAGTACTGTCAGATGTCAGCAGCATGTGATAAAGGATAGGCAGGAATAGGAATAGATCCCTGACATTACTTTTCCCTCCCTGGAAAGTTATAGTGGAAGATGATGGGGTTTGGAGATATTTTCCCAGCAAGACAAGAGCTGGGTTGAGAACGGGATGGGAATGAAAAGAATCAGCTGGGCCACCTTGCCCGCCCTCCTAGGTGGATTGCTGCAGTCCTAGGATATTTGTGATCTGTAAGACACTAACAGTCCTATGCTATTTTTGAGATTGGATGCGAATCCATGCACATCAAAATGCTGACCCGTAGACATGACCCTAGCATTTGGACCTGTTGGTTATCGCAGTACTCCAGATGAAATAGAAGGGGTGCAGTATTTCATTATTTAATCATTAATAAATATGTATCTAACTTTCAAAATGGTGCTGTTCAGTCGGCTGAGACAACGCCCCAAACCAGTAGAAACTTCAATAGAACCTCTTTCTGGAAAACTGGTCCTTCGGGATCGCAGGTAGGTGGCTAAAAGCTTATGAAACCTTAAAAATTTGTCAGGTTATTCAGATAGCGAGTAATCCAACTGAATCTGTAGAGATAGATGGCTGCAGTTTAAGGGTTTATAGAAGCAGTAACTGCACTATTTTCATTTAGACCAACTACGTATGAGAGATGTATTTAGGGCTTAGATTTTTGCCCACTACTCAAATTGAATGACTTTTAAGGCAACTGTCTGGCTAATAATAAGCATAGTAATAATAGTGTTATTTGTTAAGCACTTAGCATTTGCCCAGCATTATAATAAATCCTGGAGTCAATACAAGATAGTCCCTTTCCAAAATGGGGTTAACTCAAGTGAACTGGAAACAAATATTAAAAATCCCAGAAGCAAAACGATTTGTGTATTCTCACCAAAAACATTCCAACATCATCCCATATCCAGCATTTGGATCATGGGAATTAGGGTCATGATAACCAGAAATATTGTCAGATGTCAGCAGCGGGAAGGGAATGTGAGATATAGGTATAGGATCTCTGCCATGACTTTTCCCTCCTCAGAGAAGTCATAGTGGAAGATTATGGGGCTTGGAGTTATTTTTCCTAAGTAAAGAAGCCCCATGCTGAGAATGGGATGGTAATGAAGAGTCAGTCAGTCTACCTTGCTCACCCACCTAGGTGGATTGCTGCAGTCATAGGACATTTCTGATCCGTACCACCCAAATGGTTCTAGGCTGTTTTTGAGAGATTGGATGCAAATCCTTGCACTACAAAATGCTGTGGAAATGTAGGCATGACCCTGGCATTTGAACCTGGTTGTTATCGGAGTACTGCAGATGAAGTGGAAAGAGAGTGGTTTTATAATCATTTAGCCATCAGTATATATGTATCTAACTGTAAAAATGATGCTATGCAGCCCATTGAGAGAGCGCTCTAAGGCTGCAGAAGAACCTTTTCCTCTGTCACCAATGCTGAAAAATCAAAGGTAAGTGGCTAATGGCTAGTAAAATCTTAAAAACCTATTGGGTAAACCAGATAGTGAATAATCTGAGACTGTTTAAGTGGTGATAGGTGGCCAGAATTCAAACATTTATAGAAGCAATAACTGCATTAATTTCATTTTGGCCACGTGGGTTATGAGATATTATGAATTTAGAGTGTAGATTTTGCCTAGTACTCAAATTATTTGACTTTTTAGACAAGTCTATGACTAATAATAATAATAAGTACAATAATAACCATAGTGTTGTTAAGCGCTTACTATTTGCCAAGCATTGTCTTAAATGCTGGAGTTGATACAAGACAGTCCTTTTTCAACATGGGTCTAAATTAAGTGGATTGGAAACGGGAATTTAAAATTCCAGATGCAAAGTGATATGTGTACTGGCACCAAAAACATTCCAACATCACCCGATGCCCAGTGTTTGGATCATGGGAAGTAGGGGCATGATAACGAGAAGTATTGTCGGATGTCAGCGTCTGGAAGGGAAAGTGAGAAAGGATCGGCAAGAATATGAATAGATCCCTGCTAAGACTTTTCCCTCCCCTGGGAAGTTATAGTGGAAGATGATGGAGTTTGGAGATATTTTTCCCTATTAAACAAGACCTGGGCTGAGAATGGGATGGGAATGAACAGGATCATCTGAGCTATCTTGCTCACCCTCTTAGGTGGATTGCTGCAGTCTTAGGGGATATTTCTGATTCGTAAGACACTAACGGTCCTACGCTATTTTTGAGAGATTGGATGCGAATCCATGCCCGTCAAAACGCGGCTGACATGTAGATATGACCCTAGTATTTGGACCTGTTGGTTATCACAGTACTCGATGAAATGGAAGGGATGCAGTATTTCATTATTTAATCATTAGTATCTAACTTTCAAAATGGTGCTTTTCAGTCGGCCGAGGCAACGCCCCAAGCCAGTAGAAACTTCAGTAGACCCTTTTTCTGGGAAACTGTTGCTGCGGGACTGCAGGTAGGAGACTAAAAGCTCATAAAATCTTAAAAATTTGTCAAGTTATCCAGCTGGAGGATAATCCAACTGTGGGGATAGATGGCAGGAATTTAAGGGTTTATAGAAATAATAACTGTAATAATTTCATATCAACCACCTGTGTTATGAGATATTATGAAGTTAGAATGTAGGCTTTGCATATTATTCAAATTATTTGACTTCTGAGGCCTATTGGTAAGTGTAATAATAATCATAACAATAGTGTTACTATTTTAAGCATTTACTATTTCCCTAGCATTGTGTTAAATGCTGGAGTCGATACAAACCTGTCTCTTCCAACATGAGGCTAACTCACGTGGATTGGGAACGGTAATTAAAAATTCCAGATCCAAAAGTGATCTGTGTAGTCACGCCAAAAATATTCCAACATCACCCCATGCCCAGCGTTTGGAACATGAGAAATAGGGAAGTGATAACCAGAAGTATTGTCCGATGTCACCACCTGGAAGGGAATGTGAGAAAGGATCAGCAGGAATATGTATAGATCCCTGCCATGATTTTTCCCTCCCCTGAGAAGTTATAGTGAAAGATTATTGGGCTTGGAGGTATTTTTCCCATGTAAGCAAGACCCATGTTGAGAATAGGATGAGAATGAACGGAGGCAGTGAGATTTTTCTTGCTCTCCCTCCTAATTAAATTGCTGCAGTCATAGGACATCTCAGATCCAGGTGACCCAAATGGTCATAGGCTGTTTTTGAGAGAATGGAGTCATTGTGCTGCTGAAGTGTAGACATGACCCAGACATTTGTCACTGGTTGGTATCACACGACTACAGATGAAAGTGAAGGAGATTGGTATATTATTTAGCCATTAATATGTATGTATCTGTCAAAATGATGCAGATAGTATGCCCTAAGCCAATAGAACTGCAGTAGAACCTCTGCAACTGATGATCCGTGATAGACGGTAGGAGGCTAAGAGCTCATAAAATCTTAACATCTATCAGGTAAACCAGATAATGAATAATCTGACTGCATCTAACTGAGGATAGGTTGGTGGAATTTAAGGGTTTATAGAAGCAATAACTGCACTATTTTCATTTTGACTACCTGGATTATGAGCCACTATGAAGGTAAATGTAGGTTTGGTGTACTACTCAAATTATTTGAATTTTTAGGCAGGGATCTCTGCATCATCATAATCATAACAGTAGTAGTAAAAGAAATAATGGCAATGTTATTTTTTAAGAGCTTGCCATTTGCACAGCATTTTATTAAATGCTGAAGTCAATACAAGATGGTCCCTTTTCCAAATGGGGCTAACTTGTATTCACACCCAAAACACTCCAGCATCACTCCAGTGTTTGGATCATGAGAAGGTGGGGCATGATAACCAGAAATTCTTGTCAGTTTCTGGAAAGGAATGTCAGAAAATCCAGTGGGAATATGAATTGATCCCCTACCATGACTTTTCCCTCCCCTGAAAAATTAGAGTGGAAGATTATGGGGCTTGGAGATATTTTTCCCAGGTAACGAATGGCAGTCCTGAGTAAAGGATGGGAATTAATTCATTCAAATGTATTTATTGAGCGCTTACTGTGTGCAGAACACTGTACTAAGCACTTGGAAGAGTACAATACAACAAATACAACAATAAGCAGACACATTCCCTGCCCACAATGAGTTTACAGTCTAAGTTGGAGGACATTTGTGATCCATGTGACCTAAATGGATCTATGCTATTTGAGAGATTGGATGTGAATCGAAGCTCGACAGAATGCTACTGAGATGTAAACATGACCCTGACATTTGTACCCGCTTGTTATCACGACTGCTCAGTGGAAAGAGCACGGGCTTCGGAGTCAGGGGTCATGGGTTCGAATCCCAGCTCTGCCACTTGTCATATGTGTGACCTTAGGCAAGTCACTTGACCTCTCTGTGCCTCAGTTACCTCATCTGTAAAATGGGGATTAAGACTATGAGTCTCACGTGGGACAACCTGATTACCCTGTATCTACCCCGGCGCTTAGAACAGTGTTCTGGACATAGTAAGCGCTTAACAAATACCAACATTATTATTATTACTGGAGATGAAATGGAAGGAGAGTGGTATCATATCATGTAGTCATTAATATATATGTATCTAACTGTCAAAATGATTCTGTGCAGCCCACAGAATGTACACCCTAAGTCAGTGAAACCTATGGAAGACCTTTTTCCTCAACCACCAACAATGAGGGATCAAAGGTAGGAGGCTAACAGCTAACAAATTCTTAAAAATCTATGGAGTAAACCAGATAATGAATAACCTGTGTCTAGGTAGGGATAGGTGGCTGGAATTTAAGGTTTTACAGGAACAAAAACTGCAGTAATTTCATTTTGACCACCTGGGCTTATGAGATATTATGACGTTAGGATGTAGATTTTGTCTATAACTCAAATTATTTGAATTTTTAGGCAACTGTCTGTTAATCATCATAAAAATAACAATAACGATAATGGTTTTTTTTAAGCACTTAGCATTTGCCCAGCATTGTGTTAAATGCTGGAGTCGATACAAGACAGGCCCTTTCCACATGGGGTTAAGTCAGGTGAATTGGAAACAGTAATGAAAGATTCAGGATCCAAAAGGGATTTGTGTGTTCACACCAAAAATATTATAATGTTGGTATTTGTTAAGCACTTACTATGTGCCAAGCACTGTTCTAAGCGCTGGGGTAGCCACAGGGGAATCAGGTTGCCCCACGTGGGGCTCACAGTCTTAATCCCCATTTTACAGATGAGGTAACTGAGGCACCGAGAAGTTAAGTGACTTTCCCAAAGTCACACAGCTGACAAGTGGCCGAGCTGGGATTTGAACCCATGACCTCTGACTCCAAAGCCCGTGCTCTTTCCACTGAGCCACGCTGCTCCATCGCCCAATGCCCAGCTTTTGGATCTTGGGAAATAGGGGCATGATAACCAAACTATTGTTAGATATCAGCATCTGATAGGGACTGTAAGAAAATTTGGCAGGAATACATATAGCTCCCTGCTATGACTTTTCCCTCCCCTGAGGAGTCATAGTAGAAGATCATGGGGCTTGGAGATATTTTTTCCCAAATAAAGAAAGGCCGTGCTGAGAATGGGATAGGAGTAAACAGAGTCAGCTGGGTTATCTTGCTCACCCTCCTACATGGATTGCTGCAGTCATAGGACATTTCAGTTCCATACGACCCAAATGATCCTAGGCTATTTTTGAGAGATTGGATGTGAATCAAGGCTCATCAAAATGCTACTGAGATGTAAACATGGCCCTGGCCTCTATACCTGATTGTTATCGCAGTACTGGAAATAAAATGGAAGGAGACTGGTATTTTGTAATTTAGTCATTAATATATATGTATCTAACTGTCAAAATGATGCTGTGCAGCACTCAGACAGAACGCCCTGTGCTAGTGGAACCTGCAGAGGGCCTTTTTACCAGACCATTGAAGTCACGCAGTCGAAGGTAGGAGGCAAAAAGCTAATTAAATCTTGAAAATCTATCAGATAAGGCTGAGGGTTAATAATCCAACTGCATCTAAGCAGGGATAGGTGGCCAGAATTTAAGGTTTTGTAACAGCAAAAATTGTAGTAATTTCATTTTTACCCCGAGTCATGTGATATTAAGAACTTAGATTGTAAATTTTGCCTACTACTCAAATTATTTGACTTTTTAGGCAACAGTCTGTGAATAATCATCATCACAGTAATAATAATAACAATAATAGCGTTATTTTTTAAGGACTTACCATTTGCCCAGCATCCCATTAAATACTGTAGTCGATACAAGACTGTCCCCTTCCTCATGGGACTAACTCACGTGGATTGGAAACAGTACTAAAAAATTCCAGATCCCAAGTGATTTGTGTATTCACACCAAGAACATTCTATCATCCCATTCCCAGCAATTGATCATGGGAAGGTGGGGCGTGGTAACCAGAAGTATTGTCAGATGTCAGCATCTAGAAGGAAATGTGAGAAAAGTTGAGAGGGGAATATGTGTAAATCCCTGCCCTGACTTTTTCCTTCCCTGAGAAGTCATAGTAGAAGATTATGGGATTTAGAGATATTTTTCCCAAGTAAACAAGAGCCATGCTGAGAATGGGATGGAAATGAACAGAGTCAGAGGGGGCTTTCTTTCTCACCTTCCCAAGTGGGTTGCTGTAGTCATAGGACATTTCTGATGCATATGACCCAAATTGTCTTAACCTATTTTTGAGAGATTGGATGGAAATGTAAACACAACCCTGGCATTTGCACCTGGTTGTTATCGCAGTCCTGTAGGTGAAATGCAAGGAGAGTGGTATGATAGCATTTAATTATTAATATATATGTATCTATCTGTCAAAATGCCATGCAGTCAGCAGAAAGAATGCCCTAAGCCAGTGGAATCCGCAGTAGACCCTTTCTTTGGATCAGTAATGCTTCGCTATCAAAGGTATGAGGCTAATAGCTAATAAAATCTTAACAATCCATCAGATAAAACATGATAAATAATTCGTTTGTGTCTAAGTGGGGATAGGTGCCCAGAATTTAAAGTTTTCTAGAAGCTGTAACTGTAATAATTTCACTTTGACTACCTGGGTTATGAGATACTATGAATTTTAGAGTATAGGTTTTGCGTACTACTCAGTTTGACTTTTGAGGCAACAGCCTGCCTACTAATAAGCATAATCATAATAGTAATAATAGTGTTCTTTGTAAAGCACTTACCTTTTGCCTAGCAGTGTATTAAATGCTGGAGTTGATATAAGACAGTTCCTTTCCAACATGTGGCGAACTCCCAACAAAATGGATTGAAACATAAAAATTTCCCGGTGCAAAGTTATTTGTGTATTCATGCCAAAAACGTTGCAACGTTATTATTATCGTTATTATTTTACTTGTTGAGCACTTACTATGTGCCGAGCACTATTCCAAGCACAGTCCTTGTCCCACATGGGGCTCACTCTCTTAATCCCCATTTTACAGATGAGGGAATTTAGGCCCAGAGAAGTTAAGTGACGTGCCCAAGGTCACAGACATGTGGCAGAGCTGGGATTAGAACCCAGGTTCTTCTGACTGGGTATCACCCTATGCCCAGCTTTTGGATCAGGGGAATGAGGGGCATGATAACCAAAAGTATTGTCAGAAGTCAGCATCTGGAAGGGAATGTGGAAAGGATTGGTAGGTATATGTATAGATCCCTGCCATGACTTTTCCCTCCCTTGAGGTATTTTTTCCCAAGTAACAAGAGCCATGCTGAAATTAGGATAAGAATGAAGGGAGTCAGCCGGGCTATCTTGCTTGCCCTTCTAGGTGGATTGCTGCAGACATAAGACATTTTTGATCCATATGGCCCAAATGGTCATAGGGAAGCAGCTTGGCTCTGTGGATAGAGCCCGGGCCTGGGAGTCATAAGGTTATGGGTTCTAATCCTGGCTCCGCCACTTGTCTGCTGTGTGGCTTTAGGCAAGTCACATCACTTCTCTGTGCCTCAATTACCTCATCTGTAAAATGGGGATTGAGACTGTGAACCCCACCTGGGACAGATATTGTGTCCAACCGATTTGCCTTTATCCACCCCAGAGCTTAATACCGTGCTTGGGACATAGTAAGCGCTTAACAGATACCACAGTTATTAGTATTAAATGGTCTTGCCAATTTCCGAGTGACTGGAAGTGAATCCATGCACATCAAAATGCTACTGAAATATAGACACGACCCTGGCATTTGTACCGGGTTGCTGTCACAGTAGTGCAGATGAAATGGAAGGAGAATAGTATTATTCTTCCTTTCATTAATACATATGTATCTAACTGTCAAAATGATGTTGTGCAGCTTGCGGAGTGAACTCCCTGAATCAGCTGAACCTGCAGGAAACCCTTTTTCTCAATTGCTGATGCAGGATAGGAGGTAGGCTAACAGCTCATAAAATCTTAACAACCTATTGGGTAAACAGGATAGTAAATAATCCAACTCCTTCTAATTGGGAATAGGTGGCCAAAATTTAAGGTTTTATAGAAGCAATAACTGTAATCATTTGTTTGGCCACCTGGGTTGTGAAATATTATGAGGTTAGAGTGTAGGATATTATTTGACTTCTGAGGCAACAGGCTACCTTTTGATGATGATGATGATATTAACAATAATAATAGTAATAGTTATTTGTGAAGCACTTACCATTTGCCCATCAGTGTTTAAAGTACTGGATTTGATGCAAGACATTCCCTTTCCAACATGGGCCTAACTTAAGTGGATTGGAAACAGATATTAAAATTTTCAGATGCAAAGTGATTGGTGTATTCATAGCAAAATCATTCCAATATCACTCCATGCCCAGCGTTTGGATCATGGGAAGTAGGACCATGATAAACGTTTTGTCAGATGTTAGGGTTATGTGGCTTGGAGATATTTTTTCAAAGTACAAGAGGACCTTGCTGAGAATAGGATGGGAATGAACAAAGTCAGCAGGGCTATCTGGCTCACTCTCCTAGGTGGATTGCTGCAGTCATAGGACATTTCTGATCTGTACCACCCAAAAGGTCCTATGCTGTGTTTGAGAGATTGGATGCAAATCTATGCCCATCCAAGTACTGAGGAAGTGTAGACATGACCCTGGCATTTGAACCTGTTGGTTACCCTAGTACTGCAGAAGAAATGGAAGGAGAGTGATATTACATTATTTAGTCATTTTTATATATGTATCTAACTGTGCAGCCTGCCAAAAGAATGCCCAAAGCCAGCTGAAACTGCCGTAGGCCCTTTTTCTCCAGCACCGATGATGCGTGATAGAAGGTAAGAGGCTAACAGCATCTTAAAAAGTCTGTCAGGTAAACTAGAGAGTGAATAATCTGACTCCATCTAAGTGGGGATAGGTGGCTGAAATTTAAGATTTTACAAGAGTTAAAAACTGCAGTCATTTCATTTAGACCAGCTGGGCTATGAGATATTATGAAGTTGGGGTGTACGTTTTGCCTACCTCTCAAATTACTTGACTTTTGAGGCAACAGTCTACCTAATAATAATGATGGTGGTGGTAATAATATTAATAAATAATAGTGTTATTTGTGAAGCACTTACCATTTGCCCAGCATTGTATTAAATGTTGGATTCAGTAGAAGACAGTCCTTCTCCAACATGGGACTAACTCAAAAGGATTGGAAACAGATATTAAAAATTCCAGAAACAAAGTGAATATTGTATTCACAGCAAAAACATTCCAACATTTCCCTATGCCCGGTGTTTGGATCATGGGAAGTAAGACAATGATAACCAAAGGTTTTGTCAGAAGTCAGAATTATGTATGGATCCCCACCATGACTTTTCCCATGAGAATTCATAGTGAAAGATTATGGCGCTTGGAGATATTTTTTCCAAGTAAAAGAGGGCTGTGCTGAGAACAGAATGGGAATGAACAGAGTCAGCAGGGCTACCTAGCTCACCCTCCTAGGTGGATTGCTGCAGTCATAGAATATTTCTGATTTATACCACCCAACTGGTCCTACACAATTTTTGAGAGATTGGATGCAAATCCATGCCCATCAGAATGCTTTGGAAATATAGGCGTGACCCTGGCATTTGAACCTGTTGGTTACCCTAGTACTGCAGAAGAAATGGAAGGAGAGTGATATATTAGTCATTTATATATATATATATATATATATATAACTGCCAAAATGTCACTGTGCAGCCTGCCAAGAGAACGCCCACAGCCAGCTGAAACTGCCGTAGGCCCTTTTTCTCCAGCACCGATGATGCGTGATAGAAGGTAAGAGGCTAACAGCATCTTAAAAGGTCTGTCAGGTAAACTAGAGAGTGAATAATCTGACTCCATCTAAGTGGGGATAGGTGGCTGAAATTTAAGATTTTACAAGAGTTAAAAACTGCGGTCATTTCATTTAGACCAGCTGGGCTATGAGATATTATGAAGTTGGGGTGTACGTTTTGCCTACCTCTCAAATTACTTGACTTTTGAGGCAACAGTCTACCTAATAATAATGATGGTGGTGGTAATAATAAAAAAAATAATAGTGCTATTTGTGAAGCACTTACCATTTGCCCAGCATTGTATTAAATGTTGGATTCAGTAGAAGACAGTCCTTTTCCAACATGGGGCTAACTCAAAAGGATTGGAAGCAGATATTAAAAATTCCAGAAGCAAAGTGAATATTGTATTCACAGCAAAAACATTCCAACATCTCCCTATGCCCGGTGTTTGGATCATGGGAAGTAGGACCATCATAACCAAAGGTTTTGTCAGAAGTCAGAATTATGTATGGATCCCCACCATGACTTTTCCCATGAGAATTCATAGTGAAAGATTATGGCGCTTGGAGATATTTTTTCCAAGTAAAAGAGGGCTGTGTTGAGAATAGAATGGGAATGAACAGAGTCAGCAGGGCTACCTAGCTCACCCTCCTAGGTGGATTGCTGCAGTCATAGAACATTTCTGATTTATACCACCCAACTGGTCCTACACAGTTTTTGAGAGATTGGATGCAAATCAATGCCCATCAAAATGCTATGGAAATGTAGTCGTGACCTTGGCATTTGAACCTGTTGGTTACCCTAGTACTGCAGAAGAAATGAAAGGAGAGTGATATTATATTAGTCATTAATATATATATATATATATATAACTGCCAAAATGTCATTGTGCAGCCTGCCAAGAGAATGCCCACAGCCAGCTGAAGCTGCCATAGGCCCTTTTTCTCCAGCACCGATGATGCGTGATAGAAGGTAAGAGGCTAACAGCATCTTAAAAAGTCTGTCAGGTAAACTAGAGAGTGAATAATCTGACTCCATCTGAGTGGGAAGAGGTGGCTGAAATTTAAGATTTTACAAGAGTTAAAAACTGCAGTCATTTCATTTAGACCAGCTGGGCTATGAGATATTATGAAGTTGGGGTGTACGTTTTGCCTACCTCTCAAATTACTTGACTTTTGAGGCAACAGTCTACCTAATAATAATGATGGTGGTGGTAATAATAATAATAAATAATAGTGTTATTTGTGAAGCACTTACCATTTGCCCAGCATTGTATTAAATGTTGGATTCAGTAGAAGACAGTCCTTTTCCAACATTGGGGCTAACTCAAAAGGATTGGAAACAGATATTAAAAATTCCAGAAGCAAAGTGAATATTGTATTCACAGCAAAAACATTCCAACATCTCCCTATACCCGGTGTTTGGATCATGGGAACTAGGACCAGGATAACCAAAGGTTTTGTCAGAAGTCAGAATTATGTATGGATCCCCACCATGACTTTTCCCGTGAGAATTCATAGTGAAAGATTATGGCGCTTGGAGATATTTTTTCCAAGTAAAAGAGGGCTGTGTTGAGAATAGAATGGGAATGAACAGAGTCAGCAGGGCTACCTAGCTCACCCTCCTAGGTGGATTGCTGCAGTCATAGAACATTTCTGATTTATACCACCCAACTGGTCCTACACAGTTTTTGAGAGATTGGATGCAAATCAATGCCCATCAAAATGCTATGGAAATGTAGTCGTGACCTTGGCATTTGAACCCGTTGGTTACCCTAGTACTGCAGAAGAAATGAAAGGAGAGTGATATTATATTAGTCATTAATATATATATATATATATAACTGCCAAAATGTCACCGTTCAGCCTGCCAAGAGAATGCCCAAAGCCAGCTGAAACTGCCATAGGCCCTTTTTCTCCAGCACCGATGATGCGTGATAGAAGGTAAGAGGCTAACAGCATCTTAAAAATCTGTCGGGTAAACTAGCCAGTGAATAATCTGACTCCATCTAAGGGGGGATAGGTGGCTGAAATTTAAGATTTTACAAGAGTTAAAAACTGCAGTCATTTCATTTAGACCAGCTGGGCTATGAGGTATTATGAAGTTGGGGTGTACGTTTTGCCTACCTCTCAAATTACTTGACTTTTGAGGCAACAGTCTACCTAATAATGATGGTGGTGGTAATAATAATAATAAATAATAGTGTTATTTGTGAAGCACTTACCATTTGCCCAGCATTGTATTAAATGTTGGATTCAGTAGAAGACAGTCCTTCTCCAACATGGGACTAACTCAAAAGGATTGGAAACAGATATTAAAAATTCCAGAAACAAAGTGAATATTGTATTCACAGCAAAAACATTCCAACATTTCCCTATGCCCGGTGTTTGGATCATGGGAAGTAAGACAATGATAACCAAAGGTTTTGTCAGAAGTCAGAATTATGTATGGATCCCCACCATGACTTTTCCCATGAGAATTCATAGTGAAAGATTATGGCGCTTGGAGATATTTTTTCCAAGTAAAAGAGGGCTGTGTTGAGAACAGAATGGGAATGAACAGAGTCAGCAGGGCTACCTAGCTCACCCTCCTAGGTGGATTGCTGCAGTCATAGAATATTTCTGATTTATACCACCCAACTGGTCCTACACAATTTTTGAGAGATTGGATGCAAATCCATGCCATCAAAATGCTTTGGAAATATAGGCGTGACCCTGGCATTTGAACCTGTTGGTTACCCTAGTACTGCAGAAGAAATGGAAGGAGAGTGATATATTAGTCATTAATATATATATATATATATAAAACTGCCAAAATGTCACTGTGCAGCCTGCCAAGAGAACGCCCAAAGCCAGCTGAAACTGCCGTAGGCCCTTTTTCTCCAGCACCGATGATGCGTGATAGAAGGTAAGAGGCTAACAGCATCTTAAAAATCTGTCGGGTAAACTAGAGAGTGAATAATCTGACTCCATCTAAGTGGGGATAGGTGGCTGAAATTTAAGATTTTACAAGAGTTAAAAACTGCGGTCATTTCATTTAGACCAGCTGGGCTATGAGATATTATGAAGTTGGGGTGTACGTTTTGCCTACCTCTCAAATTACTTGACTTTTGAGGCAACAGTCTACCTAATAATAATGATGGTGGTGGTAATAATAAAAAAAATAATAGTGCTATTTGTGAAGCACTTACCATTTGCCCAGCATTGTATTAAATGTTGGATTCAGTAGAAGACAGTCCTTCTCCAACATGGGACTAACTCAAAAGGATTGGAAACAGATATTAAAAATTCCAGAAGCAAAGTGAATATTGTATTCACAGCAAAAACATTCCAACATCTCCCTGTGCCCAATGTTTGGACCATGGAAAGTAGAACCATGATAACCAAAGGTTTTGTCAGAAGTCAGAATTATGTATGGATCCCCACCATGACTTTTCCCGTGAGAATTCATAGTGAAAGATTATGGTGCTTGGAGATATTTTTTCCAAGTAAAAGAGGGCTGTGTTGAGAACAGAATGGGAATGAACAGAGTCAGCAGGGCTACCTAGCTCACCCTCCTAGGTGGATTGCTGCAGTCATAGAATATTTCTGATTTATACCACCCAACTGGTCCTACACAATTTTTGAGAGATTGGATGCAAATCCATGCCCATCAAAATGCTATGGAAATGTAGTCGTGACCTTGGCATTTGAACCCGTTGGTTACCCTAGTACTGCAGAAGAAAGGGAAGGAGAGTGATATATTAGTCATTAATATATATATATAACTGCCAAAATGTCACTGTGCAGCCTGCCAAGAGAACGCCCAAAGCCAGCTGAAACTGCCGTAGGCCCTTTTTCTCCAGCACCGATGATGCGTGATAGAAGGTAAGAGGCTAACAGCATCTTAAAAATCTGTCGGGTAAACTAGACTGTGAATCTCACTCCATCTAAGTGGGGATAGGTGGCTGAAATTTAAGATTTTACAAGAGTTAAAAACTGCAGTCATTTCATTTAGACCAGCTGGGCTATGAGATATTATGAAGTTGGGGTGTGCGTTTTGCCTACCTCTCAAATTACTTGACTTTTGAGGCAACAGTCTACCTAATAATAATGATGGTAGTGGTAATAATAATAAAAATAATAGTGCTATTTGTGAAGCACTTACCATTTGCCCAGCATTGTATTAAATGTTGGATGCAGTAGAAGACATTCCCTTTCCCACATGGGGGCTAATTCAAATGGATTGGAAGCAGATGTTAAAAATTCCAGAAGCAAAGTGAATATTGTATTCACAGCAAAAACATTCCAACATCTCCCTGTGCCCAATGTTTGGACCATGGAAAGTAGAACCATGATAACCAAAGGTTTTGTCAGAAGTCAGAATTATGTGTAGATCCCCGCCATGACTTTTCCTTCCCGTGAGAAATCCTAGTGGAAAATTATGGGGCTTGGAGATATTTTTTCCAAGTTAAAGAGGGCCATGCTGAGAATAGGATGGGAATGAACAGAGTCAGCAGGGCTATATCTAGCTCATCCTCCTAGGTGGATTGCTGTCAGTCATAGGACATTTCTGATCCGTACCACCTAAATGGTCCTATGCTGTTTTTGAGTGATTGGATGCAAATCCATGCCCATCAAAATGGTATGGAAATGTAGACATGACCCTGGCATTTGAGCCTGTTGGTTACCGTAGTACGGCATAAGAAATGGAAGGCGAGTGATATTATTTAGTCATGAATATATATATATGTGTGTGTCTGTCAAAACGTCACCATGCAGCCTGTCAAGAGAAAGCCCAAAGCCACCTGAGCCTGCCGTAGGCCCTTTTTCTCAAGCACCGATGATGCCTGATCAAAGGTAGGAAGCTAACAGCTAATAGAATCTTAAAAATCTCTAAAATAAACCAGATAGTGAATAATCTGACTCTAAGTGGGGATAGGTGGCCAAAATTTAAGGTTTTATAGAAGTAAAAACTGCAGTCATTTCATTTAATCCAGCAGGGGTTACGAGATATAAAAATAGAGTTAAAGCTTTTCCTACTACTCAAAGCATTGGACTTTTGAGGCAGTAATCTTCATAGTAATACTAGTATTACTAATGATAAAAATTGCATTGTTAAGCAGCACTTAAATCTTAGTCAATCAAATGGGATACTATATAGGGTTAATGCAAATGGATTGGAAGCAGATATTAAAATATCTGATATGAGATACTATTTTGTGTATGTCTTTAAATTATACTATAAATCACTTATTTAATGTCTCTATCCCCCTCTAGACTGTAAACTCATTATGGGCAGGGAATGTGTCTAATTCTGTTGTATTGTACTTTCCCAAGGGCTTAGTACAGTTCTCTTCACATAGTAAGTGCTCAAATACATTAATTAAAAATTCCACATGCAAAGTGATTTGTTTATTCACACCAAAAAGATTCCATCACCACCTCCTGCCCATCGTTTGGATCACAGGAATTAGGGGCAAGATAACCAGAACTGTTGCTGGATGTCAGCAGCTGGAGGGGAATGTGAGAAAATTCAGTGGGAATATGTGTAGATCCCCCGCCCCTGGGAAACCATAGCAGAAGATTATGGGGCTTGGAGACACTTTTCCCAAGTAAAGAAGGGTCATGCTAAGAATGGGATGGGAATGAACAGAGTCACTTGCGTTGTCTTGCTCACCCTCCTATGTGGATTGCTGCAGTCATAGAACATTCCTGATACCTATGACCCAAATGGTTTTGTCTTTTTTGAAATTGCCAATCCATTTAAGTCAAAATGCTTCTGAGATGTAGGCATGACCCTGGCATTTCAACCTGGTTGTTATCGCACTGCTGCAGACAAAGCAGGAGGTGTATTATTTAATCTATAGAAGCAGTGTGGCCTAGTGAATAGAGCATGGGCCTGGGAGTCAGAAGCACTTAGGTTCTAATCCCTGCTCCACAACTCATCTGCTGTGTACCCTGGGGCAAATCACTTAACTTCTCTGTGCCTCAGTTCCCTCATCTGTAAAATGGGGAGTAAGATTGTGAGCCTCATGTGGGACAGGAACTGTGTCCAACTTGATAAACTTGAATCTACCCCAGTGCTTAGTACAGTACCTGGCACATAGTACGCATGTAAATTCCATGAAAAAATCTATTTATCTGTCAAAACCTTGCTTTACAGCAGTGTGGAACGTAGCTGTAAACCAAAGAAACCTGAAGTTTTCTTTTTTCCTGCATCACCAGTATGGCAAGATAGACGGTAGGAGACACATAGCTAATAAAGGTTTCAGTAATTGTTGAGCAAATAATATGTCTGTGTTTAAATGGGAATAGGGTCTAATGGTTTAATGATTTAAAAATATATGTTCTCTGTCAAAATGATGCTGTGCTGCAGTGAGAGAGAAAACCCTGAACGAGTGGAACCTGCAGAAAACCCCTTTTCTGAATCGCACGAGCTGCAGGGTGAAAGGTAGGAGGCTAACAGCTGATAAAATCGTAAAAATATTGGATAAACCCAAGATTGAATAATCCAGCCACATATAAGTGTGAAAAGCTGGCAGGAATTTAGAAGTTTAAAAAAATACTATCCCATTGCATATTTTTCCAAAGCCCCTATTTCACTCCTCGCCGCCATACACACCCTCCCAAGTTGAGGAGCTATCAACTTACAGTATAGGTATGTGACTCTTGGATTTGATCAAGTGAATTGAAAGTAGACATTAAAATCTCCAGAGGCAAATTGATTTGTGTATTAACACATACCTTTCAACATCACCCCATGCCTAACGTAACAGTCACTCAAAGTGGGGGCACGATCACCAGAAGTACTGTCAGTTGGCAGCCTCTGGAAAAGAATGTGAGAAAGGGTAGGATGGAACACACAGATCTCTGCCATGACTTTTGGTAATGGTGGATATTGGGAATTGGAATTGGGAATTGGTTCCTCAGTGAACCACAGTAGCACCAAGAATGAAATGGGAATGAACAGAGGGTGCAGAGATATTTTACACAGTTTTCCCAATGGATTGCTGCATCTCTAAGACATTTCTGGTTGAAAGTTTTAGGCATTTTTGAAAGATTGGATGCCAGTCCCTTTGAATCAAAGTGCTACTGAAGTGCTGCCATGACATTGGCATTTGAGCCTGAGTTTTATCGCACTACTGCAAACAAAGCAGGAGAGGAGTATTATATTTAGTGATTTATTATTTATATATTATATTGTAATATGTTATATTATTGTGAATATTATTTATCTAATTGTCAAAAATGAGTTATCGCGGTAAAGAGAGGCATTCCTGAGCCAGTCACTGCAGGATGGAAGGTAGGAGTCTTAGCTGATAAAAGTCTTAAAAGTAGATTGGACACACCATCCACATATAATCAGGAGTAGGTGGGAGTGAACAAAATGTTTAAAAAACCAAGACTATTCCAGTATATTTCATTCAGATAGGCCAGATCTGAAATATCAGTAATTTTTAAACATTTACTATAACCTACAGCTTCAGATGAAGTCAGTCTATCATTTATTTTTTGAGTGCTTGCTGTGTGCAGAGCACTGTACTAAGAGCTTGGGAGACAATACAACAATAAACAGACACATTCCCTGCCACAACGAGCTTGCAATTCAAGAGGACAAGTTTACAGTCTAGAGGAAGCTCAATTGGAAGACTTGAGTATTGTGTTATTTAATCATTAATACATTTATCAAGTGGGTCAGAATAATACCTCAGTTGTCAGAGAGAGAAATCAAAGTTTAGGAAAAATCCTTTCTTTAAGAAGTGCAGCTATCTGTTTTATTTGGGGAATGGCAGAAATAGTGCATATATTGAAAGTAATGACTGATGACAATTTAATCTGAATGGATTATTAAATTTGAAAGTAGTGGACTCTTCACTTCTTTAACTCTTCCTGCACAGCATCTCCTGGATCTGCCCCTTCCTCTCCACTTGAGCTGCTATCCCCCTGCTCTGGTCTCCCCACAGCTAGGATGATTGCTCTAATCTTCTTGCCCATCTCCCAGACTTCAGGCCTTCCCCACTCCAATCTATGCTACATGCTCCTGCAGGGATCGTCTTTCTTAGGCATTGCTCAGCCCTCATCTTTCCTTTCCTCAATGGCTTCCTGTGTCTCTCCACATCAAAAAAAAAACACCTCACAGTTGGCATCAAGGTTCTCCACCTCTGTGCTTTCTTCTCCCGCTCTTCCCCAGCTCACTGTCTTCCTTCCTCCCATGGCACCAACCTTCTAGCTAAACCTCACTCTCTACTCTCCTACCTCTTGTCCCCTTATTCATGCCATTCCCCTGGCTTAAAACAGGCAGACCACAGCTCACCCCACATTCAGATCCCTGCTGAAGTCCCACCTCCTTCAACAAGCTTTCTTTCCCTTATAAATTTCCCAGCCCCTTGAGGCATATCATCACTTCAGCTGACTCTAGCACTTGTGAATTTATTCACACCCTCATTAGGCCCCATGTATATATTCTCATGTTATGTTTTTCTCCCTAATTACAGTGTAAGCTCCTCATGGGTAGGAAACAAACACCTACTACACTGCACTGCATTAAAGTGGGCACTCAAATGCTACTACTATTTTTTGAAGTACTTCAATATTTTCAGGAAGTAATTCATTGTAATTTTATATTGTCTAGAAGTGACCTTTCTCACCCCTTCCTTTTATTCTCATGTGATAGGAGCAGAGTGGAAAACCCAAATTACACATCATCGCTCCCTTTTCCACCTGTTGATAAAAATGTTGGGCATATGCAAAAAAGATCTGAGATTCTGCTGAAGCATATTAATGATAGCAGGAAGAAAGATTACAAGATCATGCAGAATAAGAGGAAAACTGTTTATATGAAGGTGAAATTCATCTCCCAGTCAATCATATTAATAGCACACTAACATTGATCTGAAAATACATTCATGTTGCTCTAATGGCAATTGCAGTAGTTTTCTTTTAGACACATAATACTCCTTTGAGTAAACCAAAATTTTACCTTTTTCCAAATTACATTAATTTAAAGGTTCTTTCACATTTCATTTTATCTGTATTATTTTAACTACACTAAGAATTACTTTTCTTTGATTCTGATTTGTCTGGGAAGATTACAATATATAGGAAGTGAAGTTTCATTTTTACTAAAATATTATGAGACATTGCAATTTAGAGATTGTTTTTTATTTCTGGTTTTTCAAAATGTAAATGCTGTGATTAGGAAAGCTAGTATATTTTGCCTCCTATCCCCATAAATTAAATTTGATATTTTTTCACCCACTCATGAAAATATTGTCAAAATCATACAAAAGATCCCATTAGACTAAGGTCCTCATTTTCCAGTTATTTGCATTCTCATAAGATTTTTTTTTTTTACCTTAAAAGGCCGTCGCTATGATGAACAAAATAGAAGGCAAGTTCTGTCAGTTTTACAATCATCAAACCAACTATATTCAAGAGAAGCTCCAGGAATTCAAAAGGTCACTGGAGAGTGCCTCTAATTTAGAAAACGACATCCAAGATATCTGCCAAGCAATGGAAGAGACTCTAACTGAATGTATAGTAAACATGGCAGATCATTCTTGCCTTGAATTGTAAACCAGTTGAAAATAAGTTGAAACTATTAAATTAAAAATAAGCATTCAAGTCAATCTACAGATAAAAAAAGTAACATTTTGAATATATCTCTTAGCTGAATATGTGGATGACGATGAAACTACCCTTCTTCTGGGCTGTGGTCATCCAGTTTTCTTTTCAAACCTATCCAAATTTGGAAGTTACAGTACTGAACACTTATTAAAATTTTCAAATTATATAATTATTTCTTGTCTTGTTGTATGCCGTTGAGTCATTTCCAACCCATAGCGACACCATAGACACACCTCTCTCAGAATGCCCTGCTTTCCATCTGCATTCCTTCTGGTAATGTATCATTGAGTTTTCTTGGTAAAAATACAGAAGTGGTTTACTGTTGCCGCCTTTCACGCAGTAAACTCGAGTCTCCACCCTCGACTCTCTCCAATGCCTCTGCTGCCCAGCATGGGTGAGTTTTGACTTGTAGCAGGTGGCCTTCCACTCGCTAGCCACTGCCTAAGCTAGGAATGGAATGCGTAGGCCTCTGCTTGCCTCTCTCTCCCATAGCCAAGACTGGTAGAGTAGTAGAGTACTGGAAACTATCCAGGTATGATTCAGAGGGGATATAATTACCCTGGCTGATAAAACTGAAACCATCAGGCATGGTCTCCTTCAAATCTTCTTGCTCCTCTTCAGCCCCACCTTCCTCCTGACCCTCTTGGACTCGCCCACCCTTCTCAGCAGTTTTTCAAAAGATCTCTCACCTCTCAAAATCTACCCCCTCCACCTGTGCCTCCAACCCCATTCCCTTTGCACCTTATCAAAACAGTTGCCCCCTACTGTTTCCCCTCCCCGACCGCGATCTTCATTTGCTTACTTAGCAATGGCTTCTTCCCCACCGCTTTCAAACATGCCCATATCTCCCCTATCCTTAAAAAAAATCCTCCCTTGACCCCATGGCACCTTCCATTTATCGCTCCATCTCTCTCCTACTGTGCCTCTCTAAACTCACACTGTCTCCACTTCCTCTCCTCCAATTCCCTCCTTGACCTCCTGCAACTTAGCTTCTACCCCCTTCACAGAAACTGCTGTCTCAAAAGTCACCAATGACATATTTCTGGCCAGATACAATGGCCTTTACTTGACTTCTCAGCTGCCTTGGACACTGTGGGCCATCCCCTTCTCCTTAAAGTATTATCTAAGCTTTGTTCCTTTCCGGTTTTTGTCACATTAATCGTGTTAAGTTTGAAGTAGTGGTGGAACATCCAAGTAGAGATGTACTGAAAGCAGGAGGAAATACGAGACCGGAGAGGAGGAAAGTCAGGACTGGAGAGGTTGATTTGGAAATCATCATCATAGAAAGGGTAGTTGAAGTCATGGGAGCAAATGAGTTTTCCAAGGCGGAGGGTGTAGATGGAGAATAGAAGGGGACCCATAATCTTGAGGGTCCCCTACAGCTGGAAGAGGAGCCAGTGAAAGAAACTGGAAAGGAGCAATTGGAGAAAGAGCAGGAGAACCAGGAGAGGACAGCGTCCATGAAGCCAAGGTTGGTTTATGTTTCCAGGAGAACATGGTGATCCAGAGTGTCAAAGGCAGCTGAGAAGTAGAGGACTGGGATGGAGTAAAGGCCGTTGGATTTGGCAAGAAGGCGGTCACAGGTGACCTTAAAGAGGACTGTTTCCATGGAGTGAAGCGGGTGGAAGCCAGATATAGAACATCTTCCCTCCATCCCTGGTCCCTAACCAGCTCCAAAGGGCAGGACAGGCTACCTAAGGCTGCCTGCTTTGGGCAAAAAATTAATGTTTTTACTTCATCGGTGCCTACCTTCAATCAATAAATCAATAGTATTTGTTGAGCACGTACTGTGCACGAAGCACTAAACGAAGCTCCGGGGAGAGTACAGTGTAACAGAGCTGGTAGGTAACGATCCCCACCCACAATAGGTTTACGGTCCAGAGGGGGATACAGACATTAATATAAATTACGGATACATCCGTAAGTGCCATGGGGCGGAGGGGTAAATAGAGGATGCAAACCCAAGTTCGGAAGGGAATGGGAGAAGAGAAAATGAGGGCTCAAGATGTGCTTTTAAATAAGACATTGAAGCTGGGGAGTGATTGATCGTTGGAGATGAAAAGGGAGGGGGGATCCCAGACCAAAGACAGGACATGGGCAAGAAGTCAGCAGTGAGATAGATGAGATAGAGGTACAGTGAGTGGGTTGGCATTAGAGGAGCGAAGTGCGTAGGTTGGGCTGTAGTAGGAGAGTTGCGAGGTGAGGTAGAATTACCCTCCGGCTATTCTTCTGTTGCTATAGCAACTGTAAACCCCGAAACAACTGAAGTACCATGGAGGCACCGGCCTCCCCTTGGAGTCAAGCCACTCGTGCCCCCTGAGTGTTCAACATGCCACCCCTCGTGTGACGAAACACATCTTGTACCTACTCTCTAGCACATAGTACAGGATCTGGCACATACTAAACAACCAATACTGTCTTTGTTACGACGATGACATATGCTGTGTGATTGCATCACATGGCACCCCATGCGACATCCTCAAATCTGTTTTGCCATGTAGTGAAAAAGGACTTCCAGACTTAGCCCTCCTACCCCCAACCCCTGCCTTGGACCACAGAGCCGCCCGCCTGCAGTCCCGCCTCGGGCCACGGAGCTGGTAGCGTTTGTGGCTGGATCCGTCGGATCCCTCCCGCGGCACCAATTCGCATCACCCACCTTGGAGAGCAAATGGTGCTTGGGGCTGGTCCCTCCCGAAACAGCCGCTCTTGTGGCCCGCCTCAGGGCACAAGCAGTTGGTGCCATGGTGGCTTCTCCCCTGGATGTTTTGTGAGGGTTGCGTAGTCTCTCCTTGACACACCTGGTCAGAGGTGTCACACAGAGCCGCTGTACCGAGCACACATTGTTTCCGAAGGGACCGCGTCAAGTCAGCAGACACATGCTCTGATCAATGATTCAAATACACGACTCAGGTCTCAACCACTGCCCTGGGTCTAGGGTCCCAATCCTCCTGGGTCTGCCCTTTCCCTTCTTCCTTCACCACCCCTCATACCAGAATGAAGCCCGCTCCCCTCTGCTTTCTTCCCTTCCCAACTGGCACATTGGCACCTCCTTGAGCACTCCCTTCCTCACACCTGGCTGACACCCGAAGGTAGAGTCTGGGCAACATGGGGAGGGATCTTTGGGCTCAGCTCTCTCAGGCAGAGGTTGTGGTCCTAACTTCCCCTTCCCGTCCCACCCCAGGAACCTGGGCACAGCAACAGCATGGCATAGTGGATAGAGCAGGGGCCTGCGAGTCAGAAGGTCATGGGTTCTAATCCCTGCTCCGCCACTTGTCTATATGACCTGGGGCGAGTCACTTCACTGGGCCTCAATTCCCTCATCTGTAAAAGGGGGGGGGTTGAAACTGTGAGTCCTATGTGGGACAGGGACTGTGTCCAACCCGATTTGCTTGTATCCACCCCAGCGCTTAGTACAGTGCCTGGCACATAGTAACCGCTTAACAAATACCACTATTATTATTATTAGAGAGTTGAGGCCAGTCCAGCCAGCCAGCAGATCCACCATCCCCTCTGTCCCACAGGCAGGCCCGCTCTCTCTCGAGTCGCTCCAGCCATGAACCTACCCTCCTGGTCCACCTCAGGTAAGGCCCGTCACTGCCAGCTACCTGCCCCTGCCACACATCTATCCCAGCCTCTCCCAGTCCTGGCTCTAAACTGCTTATCTGCCACCCCCTCTCTTTTCCACTTCCTCCCACTGCCTCTGTCAGTGGGGAGCCTGGGCTTGTTGGGCCCCAAGATCACACCCTGTGCATCTCTGGGCTGCCAAACTGCCTTCCCTAGGTCAGGTTCCTCGCTCTGGGCAACCCCAAATGAAAGGAAGCAAATGAATTTGTCGAGGCCTCTGCTCCCCACCCTCGACCCCCGACTCCATGCTGCCCCCGGGCACTAGGGAGGAGTGGAGGGAAGGGAAATGCTCCTGGTGTTTAAAGAAAACAAAATGGCAAGTCTTTTTAAAAGAATTAGAAATTAGGGTATTTGTTAAGCACTTACTATGTGCCAGGCACTGTACTAAGCACTGGGCTGGATACAAGCCAATCACGTTGGACACAGTCCCTGTCCCGCATGGGGCTCCCAGTCTTAATCCCCATTTTACAGATGAAGGAACTGAGGCACAGGGAAGTGAAGTGACTTGCCCAAGGCCTCATGGCAGACAAGTGGTTGAGCTGGGATTAGAACCCATGACCTACTGACTCCCAGGCCCGTGCTCTATCCACTATGCCCTGCTGCTTCCCAATTCTTTGCCTTGGCTGCTGGGGAAGCAGAGGATCCATGTCCAAAAATAAAATCAAAGATCACACACACACACACACACACACACACACACACACACACAGAGACCCCCACCACCACCACCACTCCCACCCCCCGCCCGTGTGAGAACCATCTTGATGAGGTCCCTAGTCAAGCACCAGCTTGCATATCCCAACCAGTGGTCTTCTTGGGAGGGTCAGGAGGTATGTGGTCACCCTTGTGCTCCGAGACTGCTGCTTACCTCGTTCACCATCTTGATCGGCCCACGGAGTCAGTCCGTATGGTCCTGACCTTGCCCCTTCATGACATCGCAACCCATTCCCAGAGGTTCCATCCCTGGAAACTCCCAGGAATTTGCCGGGTTTGCAGAATAGTGCTATTCCTATCTAAAGAAGAGGCAAAATGCAGCTCCCCAACCACCCTGTTTTCCTCCACTCTGGTTGGACTGGTAGCCTCTGAGGTGATGATTAGCTCCTATCCTGCCCACTTTCTCCTGGAGCAGGCTGACCCACTGAATACCCAGGCTGATAGCTTGCTCTTCCCATTTCAAACGCCCCACCATCTCTCACCTTCGACAGAAGCGGAAAGGGTGGCCAGGAATTGAGAGGAGGGTACGCAAACTTGAGGCACTATTTAAACTAGTCAGCACTGTTTATAAGTACCCATTTCTCCTTTAGTTTCAGTCAACCTCCTCTTGGGCAATTTTGGATAAACTTGCATAGGAATTGTGCACATGAACTACCATGCTAGTCCCAACACCGATCATATATCCCACCTCGACTACTTCATCAGCCTCCTCACTTATCTCTCCACTCCAGGCCACACTAGGATCTGCTGACCGGATCAATTTTCTTAAAAAAATAGTTCTGTGCACATCTCCCCATTCCTCAAAAGCCTCCAGTGGTTGCCCATCCACTGCCCTATCAAGCAGAAACTTCTCACCACCGGCCCTAAGGCACTCAATCCACTCTCCCTCTCCTACGTTACCTCGCCCATCTACCT
The DNA here is from genome assembly GCF_004115215.2 of Ornithorhynchus anatinus. Lineage (NCBI taxonomy): Eukaryota > Metazoa > Chordata > Mammalia > Monotremata > Ornithorhynchidae > Ornithorhynchus > Ornithorhynchus anatinus. The sequence continues at coordinate 9,218,017 of NC_041750.1, forward strand.
CAACCCAACGTACACACTGAGCTCCTCTATCACCAACCTACTCACTGTACCTCGATCTCATCTAGCTCACATCCTCCCCTCCGGCCCCTAATTCCCTACCTCTTCATATCCAATAGCCCACCACTCTCCCCATCTTCTAAGCCCTCCTAAAACCATCTCTCTTCCAAGAGGCTTTCCTTGACTAACCCTGCATTTCCCCAGCCTATTCCCCCTCCTTTCTGCATCACCTATGTACTTGGATCTGTACCCTTCAAACACTCTGATACTCACGCCACTCTAATCCTTTTGTACACCTCCTTATTCTCTGTCACTTCCCCTTTCTGTAATTGATTTTACTGCCTCTCTCCCCCACTAGATTGTAAGCTACTTGAGGGCAGGGATCGTGTCTACCAACTCTATTATTTCGTATTCTCCCATTCGTATTAGTACAGCGCTGTGCACACAGTAAACAATAAATACCACTGACAGATACAGCTCTTCTTATTTTAGGGCTCCCATTCTGCTCATAAATAGAAATTATAGCATAATACTCTCTGAACATGCTAAACACAGCAGGCAGTAAGTGGGGACTTTATTTATCGTTAATAAAGTTCATCTTCTTCATTACCAGTCAAGTAACTTCAGAGAAGTTACCTTTACAACATAATGAAGGATAGATAAAAGGGTAAGTTTTTAACCGACCTTATTTTCCTGGTTAGGCGATTTTTTTTTTTTTTAATAAACACAACAACTTTGGGGAGTTTTAATGGTATAAATGAATAATAATTTTTGAGCAAGGGAGATTAGAATTGCAGAAATCACTTTCCCAATTTTTGGCATGGAGTAATAGCTTCCTCTTTAACAAAAAAAGTTTGGCTGGGAAAAATTTTTAAAAAGAGAAGAGTTTCCAAGTTTTCCTAAAAGACACTGCAATAACTGATGATCCTGCCAACGTGAAATTAGAATGGTTTCAAAATATTGTCGTGGGGTTTGGACACCAACTCCTTGGTGGAATGCATTTATTTCCCAACCGTAAATGCCTGAAGTCCCGTGATAGCCCTTCCAAGGATCAGAGCGTGAATATCATGAGTACCTAGGCAAAAGGAAAGTAATAAAGTTAAGTACGCAGTTCTGCACCTTAGGTGTCTTTAGCTACTTTTGTTAAGCGGGTTTTGACACGATTAGCTCCGATCTAACAATACATGGGCATTTAAGGAGCGGGAAACTAAGATTTGTTCCCGGATTTGGCCACACGGGGGCAGCAGTAGACAGTTTCCATCATCCTAAAACTGGAATCGAACTTTTAAAGAAAAACATTAAACGCTTTGCCATTGATCTTTACCATAGGAGGCTAAGGTCATTTTAACATTTAAGCAACGTACATCACTTTTGCAGAGCTCTAGAAATATATATATATTTAAAGGCTGGTAAATCTAGTGCCTGATAAATTAAACTCTAGTCCTCCTTACTACTACTAATTATAACGATTAGGGCATTTATTAAGTGCTTACTGCATGCTAAGCACTGGGGTAGATACAAGTAGGTCAAATCAGACACGGTCCCTGGTCCCTTATGGGGCTCGCAATTTATTTTATTACTGGTTAATTCATGTTTGAGCAGCTGAGAGCAGCATGGCCTGATGGAAAGACCATAGGACTAGGAGGCAGGAGACCTGGGTTCTAACCCCAGCTCCGCAAACAGCTGGCAGCGTGACCTTGGGCAAGTCACTTAAGTTTTCTGCGCTTCAGTTTCCTCGTCTGGAACAGGGGGATGAAATGCCTGGCTCCCACCCCTTTAGACCATGGGTCCCATGTAGGACAAGGACTGTCACACCTGATGGTACTATATCTATCCCAGCAGTTAGCACAGTGCTTGACCCAATGTAAGTGCTTACCAATCACCGCAATTATTTTTGTATTTTTAGAATATCTCAATCAAAACATGGCAACGCTTTTCCTGGGTAGGAAAGCTAAGGGATTTAGTTACGCAACTGAAAAGGTGGGGGCATCTTTCACATTTAAGAATAACCTAATTAGATGGAAAGTAAAAACAAATCTCAACTAGGCCCTCATGAAAATTTTTTTTTTTTTGAGTGTCCACACTGCACAGGATGTTGTGCAATTTGGGAAGATTCAGAGGAAAAATGTAATTTAAGACTCAGATTTCCTCCAGGTCCTCCATATAATCTCCCCCATGTCCATCTAGTATAAGACTAGAAGCAGCACGGCCAAGTGGAAAGAGCCCAGGCCTGGGAGTCAGAGGACCTGGGTTCTAATTCCATCTCTGCCACTTGTCTGCTGTGTGACCTGGGGCGAGTCACAACTTCTCTGTGCCTCAATTTCCTCATCTGCAAAATGGGGACTAAATCCTACTCCTTCCTACCTAGACCGTGAGCCCCAGATTGGACAGGGACTGTGTCCAAGTCGCTTCATTTCTCTGTGCCTCAATATCCTCATCCGTAAAATGGGGATTCAGTCCTGCTCCCTCCCCCTTAGACTGTGAGCCCCAGACTGAACAGGGGCTATGCCCAACTTGATGATCTTGTATCTATTCCAGCATTTAGCACAGTGCTTGGTACCTAATGAGTACTTAATAAATTCCATAATTAAAGACTATTTCCTAGATTGTGTCTTAGTCCCATCCAGTTTTTAAAAGACATTTTAATCCAAGACTACCCTAAGGCCCAGCCAAATGACAGGAAAGAATGAAGGGGAAGTGTGTGGGGGGGTGCTGTGGGGTGGCAGGGGCAGAGAGAGAGAGTCAGCTTAGTGGAATGTTCCCCCCACTGCTCTTCCCTCATTCATCCTTCTGCCATTCCTCAACTCCTTGGGGAATTGCAGGGTGTGTGGGGGCTGGAGGGCGAAGGGAGGGAAGGTGGGGGGAAGCAGCAGCAAGATGGAGGTTGATTAGTCAGAAATTCCTGATACGCACAGATGTTTCTGATAGATGTTTTAACATAGCAAGGATGTTGGCTGGCTAGTTCCTTCACTCTCTCTGGGATACTATCATGGCCAAGCTGAATTCCAAACCATTACTCGGAAATCCCGGCGCGCCACTCTCCACACTGGCTCTGAGTGGCTCAAGGCAGACAAAAGAGCCATTAGCTGCGTGGAGCCAGATGGGACCCAGAACAGCTCATGATTTTCCTTGGATTTCGTCTTTGAAAAATCCCTTCTCTGCTTTGCTAAGGACGCCATACTTCCCTGGGGAAGAGGCGGTCGTAATTCATTCACCCACCCTGTACGCCGTCTAGAGGGGGCTGGGGAGAAGTGGCGAAAGACATTCGCCTGACCCTGGCTGAGCACAGACTGGCTTTTACCTTCATAGGTGTTCACAGCCTCCAGGTTCATGGCATGACGAATCACGTGGTACTCATCGGAAATCCCATTTCCTCCCAGCATGTCACGGGCTTGGCGGGCTATTTCCAAAGCTTTGCCACAACTGTTCCGCTTCAGCATGGAGACCATTTCAGGAGTAGCTCTAGAAATACACACACACACACACACACACACACACACGGGAGGCATCAAAATTGCAGCTCCTGCAGGTCCCAACCAGGTTTAGCTGAGTCATCGAAAAACCCACCGTTTTTAGAAAGCCAGACTAACACCAGAGCCCCAAGGTTCTGCTTGGACCAGGCCACTGGCTCTTTTGCTCCCAGTGCTTAGAACAGTGCTTGGCACATAGTAAGCGCTTCACAAATACCATCATCATTATTATTATTTTGCTCCCGACCCCTCAACCCAACTGGGACTGGGTCCCAGCTGATTATCTTGTATCTACCCACCCCAGCGCCTAGTACAGTGTTGTCTGTTTATTTTATGGTATTTGTTAAGCGCTTACTATGTGTCAAGCGCCGACTTGGCGCTGGGGTAGATACAAGCTTATCAGGTTAGACACAGTCCCTGTCCCACAAGGGGCTCACGGTCTGAGTAGGAGGGAGGAAGATTTAATCCCCATTTTACAGCGGAGGAAACTGAGGCACAGAGAAGTTAAATGACTTGCCCGAGGTCACGCAGAAAGCAACCAGCAGAGCCGGAATCAGAACCCAAGTCCTCTGACTCCAAAGTCTACCTTCTTTCCACTAGGCCACGGTGCTTCTCTGCGCTTCACAAATAATAATAGTAATAATAATGATAACGATGGTATTTGTTAAGCACCTCCTATGTGCCAAGCACTGTTCTAAGCACTGGGGTAGAAACAAGGTAATCAGGTTGTCCCACGTGGGCCTCACAGCCTTAATCCCCATTTTACAGATGAGGCAACTGAGGCACCGGGAAGTTAAGTGAGTTGCCCAAAGTCACACAGCTAAGTGGCGGAGCCGGGATTAGAACCCATGACCTCTGACTCCCAAGCCCAGGCTCTGTCCACTAAGCCACGCTGCTTCTCATCCTACCAGTTACCCTAGGGCCCACAGAAGAGCTGTCGCCCAGAAGTCAACCGGCAACCAGGATTATACTCCACTGATACACTGCAGTTATAAGGATTAAAGGCTTAAATTATGCAACCTCCCCGCCCGTCCCCTCAGGAATTAAAACGTATCTCCCAGCACTCCCCTACATACTTGTCTTTATCCTTCAGACGCCCTAGCTGGAGACAGGCTTGCAGTCCAATGGTGATTTCAGTGAGCATGTCTGCCAGTTTCTTCTGTATTAGCTGGTTTCTGGCTAATGGGACTCCAAACTGAATCCTAAACACAATTAAGAGAGGAGTACGCAAGTTGTTGTGGAATGGCCTCCGTCTGGGCAAGAAGTAGAAATCACTGTACCACCTTCACCGAAATGACACCTACAGCTCCCCACAGTCTAACGGTAAACTCGTTGCGGGCAGGGACTATGCCTGGTTACTGCATTAGTGTACTCTCCCAAGCGCTTACTACAGTGCTTTGCACACAGTAAGCACTCTATAAATACGATTGAATGAATGAATTTGGATGAACAAAGCTAAACAGATTACGGGATGTTTGCTGAAGCTATTAAAACTTTCACTGACACTAACAGGGCTTCCCTTAGAGCTAAATACTCAGTCGATCAGTGGCATTTATTATCAGTCGATGGTATTTACCGAGCGCTTTCTGTGTGCAGAGCACTGTCCTAAGCAGTAGGGAGAGTACAACAGAGTCAGTAGGCACATTCCCTGTCCACAAAGAGCTTACAGTCTAGGTTGCCGGGGGATAGACACTGCAATAAATTAGGGGAAATGGCGGGGTATACAGATAAGGCACATAAGTGCTGAGGGGCGCATTTCAATCTATCAATGGTATTTTTGAGCGCTTACTTTGGGCAGAGCACTGGACGAGGCACTCGGGAGTCGGCGGACATAATTCAAACCACCTCTAGACTGTAAGCTCGTTGTGGGCAGGGAATGTGTCTGCTTATCATTGTACTGTATGCTCCCAAGCACTCAGTACAGTGCTCTGCATACAGTAAGCGCTCAATAAATACGACCGAGTGAATGAACGAATGACTGATCCCATCCTGGACACCGAAGCAACTCAGGTGCTTTCCAAAGGATGCCTCACCACTCTGAAGGGAGGGAAAGGCTCGGTGCCCTAAGAACCTAGACTCACCTAGTCCCCCTGCTTCTCCCCGCCTACCTTACCTGTCCAAAGCATACTGCCTGGCGGTGTGCAAGCAGAATTCCGCCGCTCCGAGGGCACCCCAAGCAATACCAAATCGAGCAGTGTTGAGGCAACCAAAGGGACCCTGTGGGATAACAGATAAAGCCCTGGTTGAGCCAGTCACCAGACCAGGTCCCTATAACCATTTTACTTAGTGAGAAAACTTCCGAGCCTCTGAAACGCAACCACCTTTAGGGTGGAATCGAGACCAAGGCAGATCTGGGATGGGTAAGGAGGAAATAAACATAGGGGGTGAGAGAAAAGCAATTAGGCAAGGCAGACCTGCCTCACCCCTCTTCACTCTTTTCATGATTATCCGGTCTCCACCCCAGCGCTTGGCATAGTGCTAGGCACAAAGTAAGCGCTTAACAAATACCACCATCATCGTGATGATTCGCGGCTCAGGACCCTTCTGTGACATCACAGACAAGACCTCCGAAATAAAATCAGAAACTTACGGCGAGCCCAGACACATTGGGGAGCAAGTTCTCTTCGGGAACTTCCACATCTTCCATCAGGATCATGCCTGTGACGGAGGCTCGCAGGGCAAATTTGCCTTCAATTTTCGGAGCGGAGAGACCTTTCATTCCCTTCTCTAGCAGGAATCCTCGTACTTTCCCATCCTCACACTTGGCCCAGACAACAAAGAGGTCGGCCACGGGGGCGTTGGTAATCCTGAGAGAGGGAATGAGCAACTGTAACCCACTGGGGAGGCCTGCTGCCCTGCTGCAGAAGAAGTTTCCAGTTGAGGCCAAGAAGCCCCGCCCAGAAAAGGAAATCAACACTTTCCGGGGCCCAAACGTCCGCCGGAGAGGAAACCAACGGCCTCACCAGGTTTTTGAGCCATTTAACGTGAAGGTCTTGTTCGCCGAGTTGTGCCGGGCCCTGGTCTCCATGCTGCCTGGATCGCTCCCGTGGTTGGGCTCGGTCAGGCCGAAACAACCCAGCAGCTCCCCCGTTGCTGCCAGGAAACCAGGAGTCGGAGCGGAAGAAGAATTGGGGTGGGGGTGAAAAAGGAAATCCCGCCTGGGGCCTGGGAGGCAGAGTTACACGGGCCCGGATGGGGCTCCGGCGGCATCTGCCCGGTCAACAGCTGAACAACTGCCCCAGTGGTGGGGGCGGCACTCTAGGGGCTGCTGGCCAAGAGGCCCGCAAGCCCCTCTTGGGCGCGGGCCACAAGGGAGAGCGGCAGGCCGCCGACTGAGAGAACACAGCCAGGATGTCTGCCACCCCGCCGAAGGGCAGAGTGCCAGGGCTCCGCTCGCCACCAGCGGCGGCGTTAGATGCCAGGCCCTGCTCCAGAAGGACGCTTCTGGACATCACCTACCCCGGGGAAGGCAGGGCCCCGGAGGGGAGGGGGCGGAGGGGGTTCTCCGCAGCTCAGCCGGGTTTCCGATTGAGAAGAGAAACCTCTCCCCGGATGCATTTTGGCGGAGGAGAAGTCGGTGTACTTGCTCACCAAGTCGGGGCAGGTATTTCTGCTTTTGCTCTTCCGTCCCATAGGCATGGATTGGGTGCATTACCAGGGATGACTGGACACTCATAACTGACCGAAAGCCACTGTCCACTCGTTCCAATTCCCGAGTCAATAGTCCATATGCGACCGATGAGGTCCCGGCACAGCCATAACCTGCCAGGGAAACAACCCCAAACAGGGGCATTGGCCAGAGTTTGGTCAAGCCAGAAGATCCCGTATGCTGACTGGCTACCCGTGAGAGAGGGATATGCAGGCGAGGTGAGGCGTCTCTGTGCGAGCTGTCGTGCGAGTTGCAAGGCTGACAGTCACATAAATAAACCCAGCCCGACAGAAATTAAACCCAAAAGAAATCAGGCTTCGGACGAGGAAGAATCGGGATAAAAATACAAACAGACCATCCCTCGGGCTCCTGCTTCTCCAGGCCACCAAGTACACTATGGGGTCTTTATTTGGCAAGGGTGAGAGGGTGGGGAGAAAGTGGCAAGCAGATCTGAGGCAGGGCTATGGGCTAAAAGGGTGGGTGGGTGCTGATAGAATGAGGAGAACTGAAGTATCAAACTTCAGAAGAACAAACATTTTTAAATTCTAAAGACACTTGCCAGAGCCAGACAACTAGATATCTGTTGGTTGGCTTTCCACGTATTGAGTTGCTTACTTTTGTCTTATTTGTAGCTCTGCTTTTGATTCTTTTGACCTGTTGGTCCCCCTGTAAACTGTAAGCTCCTTGTGGGCAGGGAACGTGTCTACCAACTCTATTGTACTGTACTCTGTACACAGTAAGCGCTCTCGATAAATACCATTGATTGATACTAATGGGCAATTTATGTTTGGCAGTCTCCCCCGTGAGACTGCAAGATCAACAGAAGGAACTGTGTGTTTTATTTCTATTGCGTGTTCCCAAGGGTCCAATAGAGCACTCCGCCCTGAGTTAGATGCCCAGTGCCACACTGTTGTGGATGAGGCGAGAATTTATTTATTTTTTTAATCCTTTTGTAACCCCTCTTCCCCCTGCTCCTTAGTAGCAATGAGATCTTCCCCCACTGTCAGAGAAACTCCTTGAGACCCTGCCGGGGCCAGGTGCAGAAGAGAGCTGCGATTTTTACACTTTACCTTTGATTGTGGGGCCCAAGACTCCCAGCTCCCCCATCTCTGTGACCATCTCGCGATGAAACACTAGAAGAAGAAAACAGCACACGTGTCCACCTACCACTCTGGGGGCCAGGCCACTCCCACCGCAGCCTAACTTCTTTTGTAGTTCCAACCCAGGGGAGCTTGAAATTGCTACTAAGGAGAGCTCAGTTCTTAGAGCCCAATCCAAGAGTTAAGATTTCCTCCTCTCACTCTCCTGCAACTGTTCCAAACTACAGATAATCATGTGGGAGTCCTAAGGGGGCAAGTTTGGGAGGCAGGGCAGCAAGGATAATGATGATGAAGAAAATAAAAATAATGATAATCATAACTGGGGTATTTGTTCAGTGCTTACTAGGTACCAAGCACTGTACTAAGCACTGGGGTGGATACAAGATAATCAGATGGGGCATTAGTTCCACTCCCACACCGGGCTCCTAGGCTTTGTGGGAGAGAGAACTGGTACTGGATCCCCATTTTACAGAGGAGGAAATCGAGGCCCAGGGAACTTAGGTGACTTGCCCAAAGTCACACAGCAGGCAAGTGGCAGAGCCAGGATTGGAAGCCAGGTCCTTTGACTCCCGGGCCACACAACCTGGAGCATGCTCAGCTGCATTCTTCCCTTGCACACCACGTCTTGGCCTCTGGCGTAACGAGCTAACTGGGCTGCAGGGACCAGGTGGACCAACCCAATGAGGAGGCAGTAGGTTGGCTCTCTACAGCTCCCATCCCACCAAGCTCTGCCTGGGTGCTCAAGCCAATGTCCGGGCCAATCTGGAGAAGCCCTCTTCCAACATCACCCCATCCTGAGCTCCCCGGTACCTTCATTTCGGTTGGCCATAAGGATACGTGGCATCAGCTTCTCCTGGCAGTACGTGCGGAAGGAGTCCCGGATCATTATCTCGTCCTGAGTCAGCTGCTCCTCCAGCAGCAAGGAGTCCCGCCAGTCAAACTGGGTTTTCGATGCTGACAGGACAGAACCATTCACACAGTCTGAGCCAGGAGGGCTTGGGGGGTACGGGGATTCAGTGTATTCGGCATAAAAGGCAAACGAGCAAATCAAGAGCACCGCCAAGTTCAAGAGGTCGGGCTCCATCCGGGTCTGGAGCCAACCAGGGAATGGCGGGATGGGTTTCCCCTAGGCCACTATTTCAAAAGGAGGGAGACCGGGCAGGCATGAAGTCCGGGAATGGGGCAGGGGAGTCAAGCTGCTTTCCCTAATGTGTGGATAACGGTAATTATTACTTTCTAAAATGACCCATTCACCTCTATTTGTAACCATAAACTGTGAGAGAGAAAATATCCCAAATGGCCTACTTACTTTTGGTTGACTTCAGTTCATTCTTTCCTTCCTTTTCTGGAGGGAAAAAAAAGTAAATAAGTATCCAAGTTCCACAAAATCTGGGCTCCAAAGTCACAGGAACTGGGACAAACAGCCCATAGTGTATACCCAACCCCGTGCCCCTCACTCAGAGGAGGGCTTAATGCGTGGCCTAGTGGATAGAGCACGGGCCTGGAAAGACCTAATCCTGCCTCCCCCACATGTCTGCTGTGGGACCCTGGACAAGTCATTCCCCTTCCTCTGTGCCTCAGTTCCCTCATCTGTAAAATGGGGATTAAGACCATGAGCCCCATGTGGAACATGAACTGTGTCCATCTGACTGATTATCTTGTATCTACCCCAGTGCCTAGTACAGTGCCTGGCACATAGTAAGCACTTAAAAAATACCACAGTTGTTATTACCATTAGGTCTCCCCACCATGCCGGGCTTTACAATGACCCAAGAGTGCAGCCCCCGCCCCGGCAGGGTCGCTCTCCTGCGTACTCACCTTTTGGGGCAGCCATCGTGCCCTGGGCCCGCAAAGCATTCAAGAGAGGGTTGGGTCGGCAACGGCATCTCAGGAACTGCATGCTGATGCTCCTCAGAGCCATCAGAGCAACTGCCTGGAGAGAGAGAAAAGCCAGGAAAGGACAGTTAGATTAGACAGGCGTGAGGGGTGAAATCCCCTCTCAGGATTGCACCTGGAGAGTTTGCAATACTCTACCAGCCTCGGCTACGAGAGGGAGAGTCAAGCAGAGGCCTATCCATTCCATTCCTAGCTTGGGCAGTGGCTAGCGAGTGGAAGCCAATCTGCTACAAGTCAAACCTCACCTGTTCTGGGCAGCAACGGCAAGGGAGACAGCTGAGGAGACAGCTGAGGGCGGAGACTCAGGTTTATTGTGCGGAAGAAGGCGACGGAAAACCACTTCCGTATTTTTACCAAGAAAACCCTACGGACACACTACCGGAATGACTGCAGATGGAGAATGGGGCGTTCTGGGAGAGACGTGGCCATGGAGTCGCTGTGGGTCAGAAACGACTCGACAGCGTAAGACAAGAGGGGTGAAAAAGTACCCAACCCATTCCAGGGCATCACCCAGGTCAAAGGCTGAGGACCGCAGATGCCTAAACACCCATCCCTTGGGACTTTCTCCTACAGGCAGCTATTCCCTAGCCTCCTCTACCAGCCATTTTCTGGCCCGAGCTCCAGGCAAGCCCAGAAAAGCACATCACATCAGCAGACTGTAAGCTCACTGTGGGCAGGGAATGTGGCTGCTTATTTTTATATTGTACTCTCCCAAGTGCTTATAATAATGTTGGTATTTGTTAAGCGCTTACTATGTGCCGAGCACTGTTCTAAGTGCTGGGGTAGACACAGGGGAATCAGGTTGTCCCACGTGGGGCTCACAGTCTTAATCCCCATTTTACAGATGAGGGAACTGAGGCACCGAGAAGTTAAGTGACTTGCCCAAAGTCACACAGCTGGCAAGTGGCAGAGCCGGGGTTTGAACCCATGACCTCTGACTCCAAAGCCCATGCTCTTTCCAGTGAGCCACGCTGCTTCTCCTTATGGGCCTGGGAGTCAGTAGGTCATGAGTTCTAATTCATGCTCCACCACTTGCGTGCCGTGTGACCTTGGGCAAGTCACTTCATTTCTCTGGGCCTCAGTTACCTCATCTGTAAAATGGGCATGGAGACTGTGAGCCCCATGTGGAACAGGGACTGTGTCCAACCCGATTTGCTTGTAGCCATCCCAGCGCTTAGTATAATAATAATAATGTTGGTATTTGTTAAGCGCTTACTATGTGCAGAGCACTGTTCTAAGCGCTGGGGTAGATACAGGGTAATCAGGTTGTCCCACGTGAGGCTTACAGTTAATCCCCATTTTACAGATGAGGTCACTGAGGCACAGAGAAGTTAAGTGACTTGCCCACAGTCACACAGCTGACAAGTGGCAGAGCCGGGAGTCGAACTCATGACTTCTGACTCCAAAGCCCAGGCTCTTTCCACTGAGCCACGCTGCTTCCCCAGTATTCCCCAGTATAGTGCCTGGCACATAGCGCTCAATAAATACGATTGCCTGACATCAGCCCAACAAAGGCAGCTGATGTGCCATGGATGAGTCTGTCCCACGGAACTCTGCTCTCCAGCCTGGCTGGTCCGGCCTCGCAAGGGAAATGGCAAGTAATAATAAAGCAGAGAAGGGTGAGGAGAGATGGATAGAGGCAGCAGGTGGGAGGTTAGCTTTCCCTGATCTCCTGTAGTTTGGGGGTGATCTGGAGCAGAGACAGCAAGTAGAGCCCCAGGCCTGCCCCCGGCCCCTTGGAGCCAATTTGTTGCAAAAATCAGACATCTGTAGGCATACTCGGGATGAGGATGAACACAACACTAAATTGTGTCTCCCTTGGACGAGAAATAGAGGCACATTACCTTCTGGTACTTGCACAAACTCCACCAGGTGCCTGGAGGGTGGGGAGAAATTGAAAGTTACCCATTTTTCCTGGTTGGTCCAATGCTTTAGTGCCTACAAGGTATCTGTGTGTGCATGTGCTTACAAGGCTGTCTTCTGGGACAGACCTTCCATCCCACACTGGAAAAGTCTTTGAGTTTGGTAGAACGGGATAGCTCTTCTGGCAGCCTGCTCTCTGAACCTCCCTCCAGGACCCTTAACTATGTTAACTATGAACCACTGATGTTCAGTCAGACAGTTTAGGGTCATTTCCCTGGTGGGAATAATAATAATAATCGTGGCATTTGTTAAGCGCTTACTCTATGCCAGGCACTATTCTAAGCACGGGGGTGGATATGAGAAGCAGCATGGTGTGGTGGATAGAGCACGGGCCTAGGAATCAGAAGGTCATGAGTTCTAATCCCAGCTCCGCCACGTGCCTGCTCTGTGACCTGGGGCAAGTCACTTCACTCTCTGGACCTCAGTTACCTCATCTGTAAAATGGAGATTGAAACTGGGAGCCCCACATGGGACAGGACTGTGTCCAACCCGATTTGCTTGTATCCACCCCAGTGCTTAGTACAGTGCCTGGCACTCAGTGCTTAATAAATACCATAAATTATTATTATTACAAGCAAATCGGGTTGATCATGGTCCCTATCCCATGTGGGGCTCACAGACTTGATTCCTCATTTTACAGATGAGGTACCTGAGGCCTAGAGAAGTGAAGTGACTTGCCCAAGGTCACACAGCAGACAAGTGGTAGAGCCGGGATTAGAATCCATGACATTCTGATTCCCAGACCCACGCTCTATCCACTACGTCAGGCTGCTTCCAAGAACCAAGACCCAAAGTGAGGGAGAAGCCTGCACTCAAGAGTTGGTGATGGAGCTGGCCATGAAACTGGCCACAAAATGGCTTCCTTGTAAGGAAGACTGTAAATCCTCTAGACTGTATGTGGGAGGGAACATGTCTACCAACTCTGTTATACTATACTCTCTCAAGCATTTAGTCCAGTGCTCTGCGCTCAATAAATACCATTCAATCGCATTTATTGAGCACTTATTGTGTGCAGAGCACTGTACGAAGCATTTGGGAGAGTACAATGTTGGGGTACCAAGCCTTTGCCTCCCTTCAGAGGGGCGAGGCATTCTTTGGGAAGCACCGGAGTTGCTTCAACATCCAGGATAGGATCACGTGCACCGACCCTATTGTATTGCACTCTCCCAAGCGCTTCGTCCAGTGCTCTGCACAAAGGAAGCACTCACTAAATACTGTTGATTGCCTGATACACGCACTGCGGCACTTATGTGCCTAACCGTATACCCTGCCATTTTCCCTACCTGATCTACTGCAATGTCTAGCCCCCCGCAACCTAGACTGTAAGTTCTCTGTGGACGGGGAACGTGTTTACCAACTCTGTTGCAGTGTACTCTCCCAAGCGCTTAGTACAGTGCTCTGCGCACGGTAAGCGCTCGATAAATACCACCGGTTGATTGATAACAGTAGGTAGACGTGTTCCCCGCCCACAACGAATTTAATAATAATGATAATGTTGGCATTTAAGTGCTTACTATGTGCAGAGCACCGTTCTGGGCGCTGGGGGAGATACAGGGTAATGAGGTTGTCCCACGTGAGGCTCACAGAAGCAGTGTGGCTCAGTGGAAAGAGCCCGGGCTTGGGGGTCAGAGGTCATGGGTTCCAACCCCTACTCTGCTCCCTGTCAGCTGTGTGACTGTGGGCAAGTCACTTCACTTTCACTTCTCTGTGCCTCAGTTCCCTCATCTGTAAAATGGGGATGAAGACTGTGAGCCTCACGTGGGACAACCTGGTTACCCTGTATCTACCCCAGCGCTTAGAACAGCGCTCTGCACGTAGTAAGTGCTTAACAAATACCAACATTACTATTATTATTCATCCCCATTTTCCAGATGAGGTAACTGAGGCTCAGAGAAGGGAAGTGACTTGCCCACAGTCACCCAGCCGACAAGTGGCAGAGGCGGGATTCGAACCGATGACCTCTGACTCCCAAGCCCGGGTTCCTTCCACCGAGCCACGCTGCCACCGACTGAGAGGGAGGCTAGACTTTAATAAACTCCCCTCTCTCTCCCTTCTCCCCTTGCTCCGCCCTAAAGTCAAGGGCAAATCTTGGGGGGCGACGGAGGAATACCCCAAACAGAATCGAGTTCCCCCCGCCCCCGATCCCCTCCACTGTTAGGGCAAAATCAGAGCCTAGGCCTTAAAGCGTACCCTGGGACCATCAGGGAAGCTGAAGGGAAAGTTTAGCACGTGACGGCTACTCAGGGAAGGGAGACTCGGGGTCCCTCCTGATGTCCCGTCTGGGGGAGCGGCGGGAGGTGACGAGACGCGTTGGGAAAATCTCAGCAATGCTGGTTTTCCCCAGGCGATCCCCACCCTGGAGCCCCGTCGTCCCGCAGCTACGCTTCTCTCTTCCCGTTTCTTTCCGCGTCTCCCGGCCGCTCCTCACCTTGGGTCCCGCTTGGAGGGGAAGGTCGCAGGGGGGGGGGGGGGGCGGTGGAAGAAGGGGTCCTGACAGAGGCCACGTGACCTCCAAGGAGCGGGAAGGGGGCGGGGCTCCTCGCAAGGGAAGGGGGCGGGAGGCTCCTCATTGGCTCTCCCCGAATTCCGGCTCTTCATTGGCTCTTTCTCCTTAAAGGGAAAGGAGCAGGAGCCCACTCCCTCGCCCCCCCGGGTGGGAGCCAGGGGGGAGGCCTGGGCGGCTTCGATCGGACGGAACTTGCTCTTTTCCTCTCTTGAAATTCTTAAAATTGGAAGAAAATGTCCCCCTCAAAGGGAAACCTGAGCGGGGCGGTAGAAGCAGCGTGGCTTAGGGGCAGGAGCCCGGGTTTGGGAGTCAGAGGTTGTGCGTTTTAATCCCGGCTCCTCCGCTTACCAGCTGTGGGACTTTGGACTAGTCGCTTCACTTCTCCGGGCCACAGTGACCTCATCTGGAAAATGGGGACCAAGACTTGTGGCTCGGTGGACAGAGCCCGGGCTTGGGAGTCAGAGGTCCTGAGTTCTAATCCCAGCTCCGCCACTTGTCAGCTGGGTGACTGTGGGCAAGTCACTTCACTTCTCTGGGCCTCCGTGACCTCATCTGGAAAATGGGGATGAAGACTGGGAGCCTCACCTGATCACCCTGTATCTCCCCCCAGCGCTTCGAACAGTGCTCCGCACATAGTAAGCGCTTAACAAATACCAACATTATTATTATTCCAGAACTGAGAACAGTGCCTGGCACGTAATAAGCGCTTAACAAATACCATCGTCATCCTTAGGGTCAAGGTCCCCGGGCGGTGGGTTGAGAGGGGAGGGTAAACCTTCCGCCGGTTGGCTGGCGGGAGGAGGTGTGTTGCTCAGGGTGTGACCCGAGTGCGGGGCGGAGCCGGAGAGAGGAATTAATAAAATCTGTAGTCTGTTCCAAATCCGTTCAGCCGCCTCTTCCTCACTTAATAATAATGACGGTATTTAGGAAGCTCTTACTATGTATCGAGCCCTATTCTAAGCACCGGGGTAGACACAAGCTAATCAGGTTGGACACAGTCCCTGCCCTACATGGGGCTCACGGTCTTCATCCCCGTTTCACAGATGAGGTAACTGAGGTTCAGAGAAGTAAAGCGACTTGACGAAGGTCACACGGCAGGCAAGTGGCCTACTGAGAGACCACCTCCTCCAAGAGGCCTTCCCAGACTGAGCTTCCCCTCCTTTCCCTCTGCTCCTCCCCCTCTCCCTTCCCCTCCTCTCAGCACTGTGCTCGTCCGCTCATTTGTATATATTTTTATTACCCTATTTATTTTGATAATGAGATGTACATCCCCTTGATTCTATTTATTGCTATTGTTTTGGTCTGTCTGTCTGTCTCCCCGAATAGACTGTAAGCCCGTCAATGGGCAGGGATTGTCTCTATCTGTTGCCGAATTGTACATTCCAAGCCCTTAGTACAGTGCTCTGCACATAGTAAACGCTCAATAAATACTATTGAATGAATGAAAGTGGCGGAGCGGGGATTAAAGCTCAGGTCCTTCTGACACCCAGGCCCGGGCTCTATCCACTAGACCACGCTGCTTCTCCGTAATTGTATCTGTTAAACGCTTACTACGTGCTAAACACCGTTCTAAGCGCTGGGGTAGAGACAAGGTAATCAGGTCTAACATGGGGCTCGCAAAGCTCAGTTCGCAGGGGCTCACTTCTGCCCCACAGTCTCCCACTTACCCAGACCCCAAGCCACCAGTGGTATTTATTGAGCGCTTATTGTGTGCAGAGCACAGCGCTAAGCATGTGGGAGCGTACAATACAAGAGAGTTGGTAGACAGGATCCCTGCCCACAAGGAGCTGACAGTCTACAGGGGGAGACAGACATTAAAATAGTTTAGGAATCAGGGAAATAGTATAAGAATATTTACATAAGTGTTCTGCGGCTGGGGTGCTTTCATGGTGCTTAAGGGGTAGATAGACAAGTGGGTTCAAGAGAGCGGTTAGGGGAAATAAAGGGCTTAGTCTGGGAAGGCTTCTTGGAGGAGAGGTGATTTTAAGAGGGTTTTCAAGGTGATAAGGACTGTAAGATTTGAAGGAGGATAGAGTTCCAGGCCTGAAGAAGGGTGTGAGCAAGGGATACAGAGAGTAGATTGACATTAGAGGAGTGGAGTGTGTGGGTTGGGTTGTAGTAAAAGATCAGACTTCACAGAGTGACACGTGGGCAGAACAGATTGACTCTAGAGGCAAAATTGAGACGGCAAAGGGCTGGGCACTGTGATCTCTAGACAGGACATGTAGACCATGGAACAGGTCCATACGGCATGACAGCGGAACAGGGTGGGGTGTGCTTCTGTACTTTGGAAGACAGGAATTGAGCCAAATTGGAAAAAATGATCGGACCAAAAGAGAAACAAAAGCAAACATACAAGAGCCGCAGAAGAAGATCGGAGGGGGAGATTCTGTATACCAAAAACTAAATGTGAGTCAGGAATGTACCAGTGTTATGAAAATAGTTTGAGACAACAGGAACAATAATAATAATAATAATGGTATTAGTTAAGCATTATGTAATAATGTTGGTATTTGTTAAGCACTTACTATGTGCAGAGCACTGTTCTAAGCGCTGGGGTAGACACAGGGGGATCAGGTTGTCCCACGTGGGGCTCACAGTCTTAATCCCCATTTTACAGATGAGGTCACTGAGGCACAGAGAAGTTAAGTGACTTGCCCACAGTCACACAGCTGACAAGTGGCAGAGCTGGGATTCGAACCCATGACCTCTGACTCCAAAGCCCGTGCTCTTTCCACTGAGCCATGCTGCTTCTCTATGTGTCAAGCACTGTTCTAAGCACTGGGGTAGATACAAGGTAATCAGCTTGTCCCACGTGGGGCTCACAGTCTTAATCCCCATTTTACAGATGAGGGAACTGAGGCACAGAGAAGTTTAGTGACTTGCCCAAAGTCACACAGTTGACAAGTGGTGGAGTTGGGATTAGAACCCACGACTCCTGACTCCCAAGCCCATGCTCTTGTCACTGAGCCACACTGCTTCTCGACTAAGACATGCAAGGGACAAGCAATAATCCTTCCACTAGGCTATGTCCTGGTCAGACTCTTATTATAGTATTCTGACCAATTTTGGCCACTGCTCTTTAAAAATACTGCAGAGAGAGACAATTAATCAATAGTATTTATTGAGAACCTACTGTGCTCAGAACACTGTACTAAGTACTTTGGAGACTACGATACAATTAATGGACACCATGTTGCCCTCAAGGGCTTTACATTCTAGCAGGGGAGACAGCATGGTGTAGTGGATAGAGCACGGACCTGGGAGTCAGAAGGTCATGGGTTCTAATTCAGGCTCTGCCACCTATCTGCTGTGTGACCTTGGGCAAATCACTTCACTTCTCTGTGCCTCGGTTACCTCAACTGTAAAATGGGGATAGAGACCGAGAATACCACATGGGACAGGGACTGTGTCCAACTCGATTTGCTTGAATAAATGGTGGTATTTGTTAAGCGCTTACTATGTGCAAAGCACTGTTCTAAGCAATGGGGGATACAAGGTGATCAGGTTGTCCCACGAGGGGCTCACAGTATTAATCCCCATTTTACAGATGAGGTAACTGAGTCCCAGAGAAGTGAAGTGACTTGCCCCAAGTCACACGGCTGGCAAGTGGCGGAGCCGGGATTAGAACCTACGACCTCTGACTCCCAAGCCCGGGCTCTTTCCACTGAGCCACGCTGCTTCTCCACCCCAGCGCTTAGTACAGTGCCTGGCACATAGTAAGCGCTTAACAAATACCATTATAATTATTAATAATAATAAATTTAAGGTCCTTGAGGGCAGGGACCATGTCTTCCAACTCCACTTTATTGTTAATAATAATAATAAGAATGTTGGTATTTGTTAAGCGCTTACTATGTGCAGAGCACTGTTCTAAGCGCTGGGGTAGACACAGAGGAATCAGGTTGTCCCACGTGGGGCTCACAGTCTTAATCCCCATTTTACAGATGAGGGAACTGAGGCACAGAGAAGTTAAGTGACTTGCCTACAGTCACACAGCTGACAAGTGGCAGAGCTGGAATTCGAACTCATGAGCCCTGACTCCAAAGCCCATGCTCTTTCCACTGCGCCACGATTGTTCTTTCCCAAGGGCTCAGTACGGTGCTCTCTGTACACAGTAAGGGCTCTCGACCTAGATTCTAATCCCAGTTCTGCTACTTGTCTCCTGCGTGACCTTGGGCAAGTCATTTCACTTCCTCTGTGCCTCAGTTACCTCATCTGTAAAACGGGAATTAAGACTGCAAATCCTATATGGGACAGGGGCTGTGTCCAACCTATCTTGTATCTACCCCAGTGCTTGTAGAGTGCCCAGGGCATCGTATGTGCTTAACAAATACCATTAAAAAAATACAATCGATAGATCGATTGATAAGTTACAGATAGAAAGAAGAAGGAAAACAGGAAATGTTTGTGAGTTAGTGCTCAAGTAGAGTATGTACAGAAATGCTGTGGAAATTGGTTAGTGCTTAAGTGGCCCAGAAGTGCTAAACAGGCAGTAGTGGGGACCTAAGAAGGGGAGATTTGAAATTAACTGAACCGGGTCTCATGGAGGAGACAAAATTTAGGAAAGGCTTCAAAAATGGGGAGAGTTGTGGTGTTTTGAATTTGAAGTTGGAGGGAGTTCCAGGCAAGGGAAAGGACATGAGTAAGAGATCGATGGCAGGAGAGATAAGAACAAAGCACAGCGAGGGAAGAATGAAGAGTGCAAGATGGGGTGTAGTGGGAGGAGAGAGTGGATAAGTAGGAAGGAGAGAGCTGATGGAGCGCTTTAAAAGCCCATGGTTAGGAGTTTTTGCTTGATAAAGAGAGGAGTGGAGGTTTTTGAGGAGTGGGGAAGCATATGCAGAATGATGTTCTAGAAATATGATCCAGGCAGCAGAGTGAAGTATGGACTGGAGAGGAGAGAGACTGGAAGCAGAGAGATCAATAAGGAGACGGATGCAGTAGTCACACAGGGAGGTGGCGAGCGCCTGGTCAAGTGTAGTGTTTGAATGGAAAGGAAGGGGTGGATTCTAAAGTGTTGTGGAGGAAAACACAATAGGACTTGGTGACAGACAGAATACGGGGGCTGAAAGAGAGGGAAGAGTCAAGGATAATGCCAGGGTTGTGGGCTTGAGAGATGGGGAGGATGCTGGTGTCAACTGCAATGGGAAAGCTAGGGGAAGGAGAGGATTTTTTTGGCGGGGGAATAATTAACATTAATTGTGGTATCTTTTAAGTACTTACTATCATAATAATGGTACTTGTTAATGGTACGTGTGCTAAGCAATGCTCTAAGCACTGGAGTTAAGTACAGTACAATCAGATCGGCCACAGTCCCTGTCCCACATAGGGCTCACAATCTAAGGGGGAGGGACAACAGATGTTTAATCCCCATTTTACAGATGAGGAAACTGAGGCACAGGGAAGTTACGTTCTTTGCCCAAAATCACAAAGCAGGCAAGTGGCAGAGCCAGGATTAAAATCCAGGTCTCCTAACTGCCAGTCCTGTACTCTTTCCACTAGGCCACACTGCTGAGGAGTTTCATTTGGGACATAACGGATTTGAGGTACCTGCACGGCATCCGGGTAGAGATTTTCTGAAGGTAAAAGAAATATGAGATTGCAGAGAAGGAGAGAAGTCGAGGCTAGCAAGGTAGAATTAAGAAGGTGTAGTTGAAGCTGTGGAAGCAGATGAACTTCTAAAGAGAGTGGATGTGGAGTAAAATGAGAAGGGGACACAGAACAGAGCCTGGAGGGGACACTCACAGTTAGGGAGCACAGGAAGAGGAAAAACCAGTGAAATAGACTGAGAAGGATCACCCAAGAGAGGTAAGAGAGAAACCAGAGGGGGAACTGTGTCAGAAAACACGGTTTAATGGAAAGATCATGGGGCCTAGGAATCAGAAGACCCAGGTTCTAGTCCTAGTCTGGTCTAGTCTAGTTCTGTTGGATGGGTTCCTTAACTTGATTTGCAGGTTGCCACACAGGTTTCTGTAAGCCTGTCTTTTGTCTGTCAGGAGGTGCTGCAGTGGGCGATCGGTGCAGTTCAATTGGGAAAATCCCCTCCCTTAATCATTTGTGTTTGTGTTGAGTGTTGTATTCTCCCGTGCAGTAAACTTGAGTCTTGGCCCTTGATTCTCTCCCATGCCGCTGCTGCCCAGCACAGGTGAGTTTCGACTTGTAGCAGATTGCCTTCCTCTCGCTAGCCACTGCCCGAGCTAGGAATGGAATGGGTAGGCCTCTGCTTGACTCTCCCTCCTGTATCCGAGACCGGTAAAGTACCGGAAACTCTCCAGGTGGGATCCCGAGAGGCAAAGCACTCGATTCCACAGTATAATACCCAAGTACAATACCATAGACACAAATTCATTCATTCATTCAATCATATTTATTGAGCGCTTACTGTGTGCAGAGCACTGTACTAAGCACTTGGAGAATACAATATAACACTCAACACAAATGATTAAGGGAAGGGATTTTCCCAATTGTACTACACCGATCACCCACTGCAGCACCTCCTGACAGACAAAAGACAGGCTTACAGAAACCTGTGTGGCAACCTGCAAATCAAGTTAAAGAACCCATCCAACAGGAGGTGGAATGTCAGTGGAAGAGATGGAAGGCTATGTAGAACCCTATCTCGCCACGGACCCCTTGTCCCCCATCCTCCCTCTGGCCTGGAACTCCCTTCCCCCTATATGCAACGGACCACCACTCTACCTTCAAAGCCCTCCTAAAATCACATCTCTTCCAAGAGGCCTTCTCTGATTAAGCCCTAATTTCCCCACTCTATTTGCTTTCCTTTCAGCCTCGCCTCTACCCTTGGATCCCATAGCACTTATGTCCATAACCTTATACTCTGCCACATCCCCTATCTGTACTTTATTTTCCTGTCTGTCTCCCCCTGTGGACTGAAAGCTTCTTGTGGGCAGAGATCGTGTCTACCAATTTTACTGTACTGTATTCTCCCAAGCACTTAGGACAGTGCTCTGCACCCATTAAATGCTCAATAAATACCGCTGATTGATTACCATCAAACCAAGAACTTCAACACATTGTCAAAGATGTTATATGGTCTTGTATCTGCTATCACAACTCCTCTGAAGATTGAGGATGGTTCCAGCCTCATCCCAGACAAGGAGGGAATCCTGAAGAGAATTGAGAATTCAATACTATTGAAAGTAAAGCCCTGAAAAAACCTGGAAAATTTTCCATCAAGGACAGACATGTAACTTTTGAGGAAGTCACCACAACATTCAGAGTCACAAAAAGTGTCTGTACCCACTGAAGTCTATAAGCACAGAGGGAACCCCCTGCTTAAACCCTTACACAAGCTCTTCTGCATCATATGGAACACGGAGGAGATGTCACAAGATCTCTTCTTTCAGGAAGAAATGTGAAAGATCAGATTGCCACAATTATCAAGGAAATCCTTCCTCTCCACTGCTGGCAAGATCTTAGCCAGAGTCCTCCTAGACCAGTTACTAAAGAATACTGTTGACTAAATGCTCCCAGAATAATAATAGTAATAACAACAACAAAATAATAATAACACTTAAGAACTTACTAAGTGCCGAGCAGTGTGGCCTGATAGGAAGAGCACAGGCCTGGGGGTCAGAAGGACCTGGGTTCTAATTCCGGCTCCGTCACATGTCTGCTTTGTGATGTTGGGTGAGTCACGTCACTTCTCTGTGCCTCAGTTCCCTCATCAGTAAAATGAGAATTAAGACTGTGAGCCCCATGTGGGACATGGACTGTGTTCAAGCTGATTAGGTTGTATCTATCCCAGCACTTAATACAGTGCCTGGCACATAGTAAGCACTTCAATACCACACACAAAAAAAAGCACTGTATTAAGAGCTGGGGTAGTTACAATACAAATAGATTGGACACAATCCCTGTCCCACATGGGGCTCATAGTCCAAGAGGTAAGGAGAACAGGCATTTTATCCCCATTTTACAGGTGAGGAAACTAAGGCCCAAAGAACATAAGTGACTTGCTCAAAGTCACCATGCAGGCAACTGTCAGTGCCAGGATTAGAGCCCAGAAAACAAGGAGGACAAAGGCAGTATTTTAAAAATAAAGCAAGACAAAGCCTCAGTCCATGCTGCATCCCAGTCAACTGCTGCAGGTAGGCAAACACGGCATTTTGCGATCAGGAAAGGAGCTGCTGTTTATGAACACGTGCTCCGTGAGCGTTGGGAGACAGAAGCAAAAGCCAAAACAGCACCAGACACTTCAAATCACCAGCGTGTGAGCACAACAGAGGACAGCTTTCATGGGTGTACAATGTGCTGGATGCCCCGCATTGGCCTTTTCAGTCATACACGCACCCGAAGGTGAACTGCACCTGCAGTAAGGTCGTCTTTGGGCCCAAAAGGCAACCATATATCCACAAAGGATACATCTAGGTCTGTTTAGGATGGCAAATAGACTGTAAGCTCGTCGTGGGCAGGGAACGTGTCTACCAACTCTCCTGTAGACTGAGAAGCAGCATGGCCCAGTGGAAAGAGCACGGGTCCATGCTCTAATCCCAGCTCTGCTTTGTGGCCTTGGGCACGTCACTTCACTTTTCTGTGCCTGTTACCTGGTCTGTAAAATGGGGATTCAATACCTGTTTCCCCTCCTATGTAGATTGTGAGCCCTGGGTGGGACATGAATCGGGTCTGCCCTGATTGTCTTGTATCTGCCCCAGAGTTTAGAACAGTGTTTGACACATAGTAAGTGCTTAACGACTACCACAATTATTATTTTTATTATATTGTCCTCTCCCCAAGCCCAGTGCTCAACACACAATAAACGCTCAATAAATACCACTGATTGAGTGAAAATAAATTATTCACTCACTCAATCACATTTACTGAGTGTGTTTACTGTGTACAGAGCATTATAATAAGCACTTGGGAGGGTACAATATAACAATAGACACATTCTCTGCCTACAACGAGCTTACTGTCTAGAGGAGCAGCGTGGCTCAGTGGAAAGAGCAAGGGCTTGGGAGTCAGAGGTCATGAGTTCAAATCCCAGCTCAACCGCTTGTCAGCTGTGTGACTTTGGGCAAGTCACTTAACTTCTCTGTGCCTCAGTTACCTCATCTGTAAAATGGGAATTAAGACTGTGAGCCCCATGTGATCACCTTGTATCCTCTCCAGCGCTTAGAACAGTGCTTTGCACATAGTACGCGCTTAACAAATGCCATCATTAGAGGGAGGAAGGTTAAATGCAATAAGGTTGTGTAGCCTGGAGGCTGAGGGGCGACTTGGACACCGTCTTCAAGTCTACGAAGGATATTGCATCAGCTGTTCACCTTGCACTGAGGAATGAACCAGGAGGCTCCGTTGAGGGTTGGGGACACAGCCGCATGCTCTCCCAATCTTTTGGGGGAGACAATGCTTCCCCCCTGCTGGGGTGAAAGTACCTCATCTCTAAAATCAGGACAACCTGATTACCCTGTATCTACCCCAGCACTTAGAACAGTGCTCTGCACATAGTAAGTGCTTAACAAATACCAACATTATTATTATTATTATTATTATTTTTAAGAAACTGGCCCTGCCACTGGCCTGGAGAGGTCACTTTGTTCGGTGCAGGAACAGGGCTTCCTCTCTGATGACCCCACTCTGTCCTCTTGGCCTGGCCCCGACCCCACTGCCTCCTGCTGGCCCAGCACCCGCCTGGGCAGGAAGGGTGGGGTAGCAGAGCCGAAGTGGCCCGGAAGGGAAGGGGCAGAGTTCCAGCTTCCCCTCGTGGGCCCGGGGTCGGGCACTGTGCCAGCAGCTACCCCGGCTGAGCCTCAGAGGGCAGTTTGTCCCCGGGAGGGGGGAGCCTGAGCACCCCCACCACCACCACCTTCCAAACCTCAATCAGAATGAGAGGCCAAAGTCTGTGCGATCCAAGTGGTTTCTGGAAATCTGGCTTCCCTTTTCCCCTACAACGGGCGGAGATAGCACTGAACCCCAAGATGGCCTGGGGATGCTGGTCTGACCTCCCTCCTGAAGTGGGAGAGAGAGGATGCTCAGTCTTAGTCAATCATATTTATTGAGCGCCTACCGTGTGCAGAGCACTGTACTAACTACTTGGGAGAGGACGATATAACAAGAAACAGACACATTCCCTGCCCACCACGAGTTTACGGTCTAGAGAGGGAGAAAGGCATTAATATAAAAAAAATTATAGATATATCCATAAGTGCTGGGGCTGGGAGGGGGGGATGAATAAAAGGAGCAAGTCAGGGTGACACAGAAGGGAGTGGGAGAAGAGGAAATGACGACTTAGGGAAGGCTTCTTGGAAGAGATGTGCCTTCAATAAGGCTTTGAAGGTGGGGGAGAGTAACTGTTTGTCAGATATGAGGAGGGAGGGTGTTCCAGGCCAGAGGCAGGACGTGGGTGAGAGGTTGGCGGAAGGTTAGACGAGGTACAGTGAGAAGGTTGGCATTAGAACCCATTGTTGGGTAGGGATTGTCTCTATCTGTTGCCGAATTATACATTCCAAGCGCTTAGTACAGTGCTCTGCACACAGTAAGGGCTCAATAAATACGGTTGAATGAATGAATTAGAGGAACAAAGTGTACGAGCCGGGTTGTAGTAGGAGAGTAGCGAGGTGAGATAGGAGGGGGCAAGGTGACCTCTGATCATACTCTTCGCTTTCCTTTCCCTAGGGAGGGCTCGTGGGCTTTGGCGTTTGAGGCCTTGGCTCCAGAGCACGAGATAGCAATGAGGTCTCGGGCCACTCGCAAAGCTGAGCCAACACGCCTTGCCCCTCCTGGCCCCTCAATCCCTGTTCTCCGGCATCAAAAGCTTCTGTCCCCTTTGACTGTCCCCTCCCCACCTCCAGGAGTCTAATCAGAGCCCCCACATGGCCTGGCCTGATAGAAGAGCCCTGATCATGGCTCCACAGATCCCAACCGACAGCAAGGGCTCATCTCTGCTGCACCGGAGCTGGCCCGGCTCAAAGCCGTTAGGCGGCAGATAAAGCCAGATAACCACTGAGGCTGGTGCCCTGCACAGCAAGAAGGCTGAGGAGGTCTTACTGGCTGTCCCCAAGTCCCTGTCCTGTCCTCCCTTGTGAGACTAGAAATGCATATAATCCCCACAAAAACATGAAGAATTTCCCCCAAACCCCTCTGAACCACACATCCCAACTTAATAGGGATTAAGACTGTGAGTCCCACGTGGGACAACCTGATTCTCCTGTGTCTACCCCAGCGCTTAGAACAGTGCTCGGCACATAGTAAGCGCTTAACAAATACCAACATTATTAACATTATTAACTCCCACCTGTATACATATATATATATATATATATATATATGCATTCTCAATTGCAAATTCAATTATTTATTCTGAGTCCATGCTGGGTAAAGATGTTTACATCTGTCTTCCTCACCTTGTGAGCAATAAATGTGTGCTGTGTTTCTCTTGTATTTTCCCAAGCCCTTAGTTCAAGGTATTGCACTCTGTGGGGGCTCAATAAATGCCATTACTCCCACTATCAATCAGTGGTATTTACTGAGCGCTTACTACAAGTAGGACACTGTGTTGAGCCCTTGGGAAAATGCAATAGAATTACAACTACTACATGCCTCCCTCTCCCACCCCCCTGGATCACGGACCCCATTCACATATCCAGTGTACACATTCACACGTGTGCCCCACTCAAACCCTGCTGGGTCATTTGCCTCCACTCATGCCTAGCACACATATTCACTTGTGCATGCCCCTCCCCAAACACCCCTAAAAAAATAATAATAATGGTATTTGTTAAGCACTCATTATGTGTGGAGCACTGGGGTAGATACAAAATAATCAGATCAGACACAGTCCAAGGGGAGGGAGAACAGGTATTTGATCCCCATTTGACAGATGAAGAAATAATAATGATAACTGTGTATTTGTTAAACTCTTCCTATGTGCCAGGCACCTTACTAAGCGCTGTAGTAGATACAAGATCATCAACTCCCACGTGGGGCTCACAGTCTAAGTCAGAGAGAAAGCAGGTCTTGAATCCCCATTTTGCAGATGAGGGAACTGAGGCACAGAGAAGTAAATTGATTTACTCAAGGCCGCACAGCAGGCAAGGGGCCAAGCCAGAATTAGAACCCAGGTCCTCCGACTCCCAGTCCTGTGCTTATCCCACTGGGCCACGTTGCCTCTCCCCTGACTCACTCATTCCCACTCAAAAATCCAGCACACGCACACTGACCAGTGTCTTCCCTTCCCAGTCCTCCCAAGCTGGACAAGCCCTAAAAAGAGTGACCGAAGCTGGGATCCTCCTGTAACCAAAGCCAATCCCAATCCTTCCCTATCTGTGGCCAAGGGCGGGAGCAGGGGAGGGGGTGGAGGGGGCTGGGCAGAGCCTAGAGCCCAGACAGGGTGGGGCCTGGCCCGGACCAGGCTGGGGGGCCAGATTCTTTCTTGGGGGCTGATTTGGCTTCACCCTGCCGAGTCCACAGTGTCCAGCTCGGCTTATGTTCCCACTTCCCTCCTCAGTCCCCTGCTCTCCCAGCCCCACCCTTCAACCTCCACTCCTCCAGCCTCTCACCACAAATGGCTAGAACCTTTGTTCCCCAGTTCCCCCCCTACTAGTGCTGCAAGCTGACTAAAGGCTCACAATCTATCGAATCCAGTGAACAGGGTCTGAGGGGCATCAGACACATACCTGCGGAGCAGGCAGAATCAAAGGTCACCTGATCCTTTCCATTGTCTCCAAACAGGATCACCCCTGCCCATCATTCCTTCACTGTCATGGCAGGGCCAAGAGGGGAAGATCAGCCTAAAGGCTCAAGGGGAGTAGACACTGGCTTGTTCACCCCATGAATCAGGGAAGGCTTACAGGGGGTGGGGGGCACAGGCTGTTTCTCTCCCACAGGGCCTGTGCTTGTCGGGCCTAAGGTATATACCCAGGTCCCTTTATCTTCCTGAAAGACTGTGATCTTGGCCCCTTCTTCCTCCATCTTACCTCCCCACCAAAGCCCCAGCACCAAAGGCGGCTCAGAGCTATCGTGTCTGGGCCACCCGGCTCCAGGGAGCGCTGATAAAGCCCTCACACCCATAATCTCTGGCGGGCCCTCTGCAGCTTCCCCGAACCCCCTTTCTGGCAAGTGTGGTGATTGTTTACTCCACAGTGGAGGGCGGGAGTTGCACGGGGAGTGCCAACGGGGTTCAGCTGCCAAAGGGACAACAGCCCATGCCTGAGCCTGCCATCCTGGAAGGAGACCTGTGGCAGGCCAGGGGCAGGGGGAGGGTACCAGGGGGCAGGCACACACTGGAAGGGGCTGAGGGGAGGGGTCACCGCCAAAGATGGGGATCAGAGAGCCCCATGGACAGTCAGATGTCTGTGGGAGAATAGACAATGCCAGTGATAGAGCTGGGGTGGAACCAAAGTTAACCCTCAGTCCTACCCAACCCAATAATACACCAGAGGAATGTGGCAGCTGTCCTCTTTCTTTTTTTAATGGTACTTGTTAAGCATTCATTCAATCAATTGTATTTATTGAGCATTTACTGTGTGCAGACCACTGTACTGAGCACTTGGGAGAGTGCAATATAGCAATAAGCAGACACATTCCCTGCCCACAGTGAGCTCATACTCCAGAGGGGGAAACAGGCATTAAATAAATTACAGGCATGTCCATAAGTGCTGTGGAGCTAGAAGGGGATGAATAAAGGGAGCAAGTCAGGATGACGCAGAAGGGAGTGGGAGAAGAGGAAATGACGGCTTAGACAGAAGGCCTCTTGGAGGAGATGTGCCTTCAATAAGGCTTGGAAGCGGGGGAGAGAGATTGTCTTATTATGTGCCAAGCACTGGAGTAGATAAAAAATAATCAGTTTGGACAAAGTCCCTGTCCCACCAGAGCCAGGATAGAGTCACTCTGTCCATCTGTCCAGCCCGCTACACTTCTAGCCTGGGCTGCAGCCACCAAAGCCTGAGTCAGACCAGACCGAGGCAGAGGGGAGATGGGTGACCTTGGGGTGGCCCAGAGGGTGAGAGGCCACAGGGAGACCTGCCCAAGGCTGAGGCCACTCTCCCCACTTCTGCTTCCTCTTTCCTGGCTGTGCAATCAGAGAGGGGGGCTGCACCCGGAAGGGAGAAAATAGACCCAATATAAAAACCCCCCATGGCCACCTCAATGGGGAGTGTGGGCAAGAGGAGGTAAAAGAGAGGAGGAACTCAGGGCAGAGGCCTAATGGGGGAGGTGAGTAGGAGGGAATCACCCAGGGGCTGAACAGCTGAAGCCTGCCTTTTGGGAACCTTTGGGGAAAATCTGGCCGTTTTCCTGAAGGAGAGACTGAGACTCCCCCTCCCCAAAATCAGCAGCATCCAATAGGGCTAACGATAATAATAATAATAATTATTATTATTATTATGGCACTTGTTAAGCGCTTACTATAGGCCAAGCACTGTTCTAAGCACTGGGGTAGATACAAGTTAATCAGGTGGGACACAGTCCCTGTCCCACATGGGGCTCACAATCTTCATCCCTGTTTTACAGTTGAGGTATCTGAGGCACAGAGAAGTTAAGCAACTTGCCCAAGGTCACACAGCAGACAAGTGGTGGAGCTGGGATTAGAACCCAGGTCCTTCTGACTCCCAGACCCGTGGTCTATCCACTAAGTCACGCTGCTTCTCCGATGTCCTGGTGTCCAGACTCCCCTCTGTTCTTGAGGGAGGGGGTGCACCCCCACACCAAGTTCCACAGGGAGAGGAATTCCTTGGGCCCAGGCCTTCCGCATCAGGTCCCCAGATGTGGCCAGACAGGTCTTGGGCCTCTGAGATTACCCTCCCATGGAGCCCTCCCCACTCATGGATTCTGCTCCTCCTCCCCCGCAACTGCAGATTTTTGGATTCTGCTGGAGAAAAATAGGGTGGAGGGCAGGAGTTCATATTATTGAAGGCCCCTTACTTCCCAGGTTTTTTTTTTTTAAATGGTATTTAAGTGTGTCAAACATTCTTCTAAGCGCTGAGATAGAAACAAGCTAATCAGGTTAGATACAGTCCCTGTCTCATATGGGGCTTGCAGTCTAAGTAGGAGGGAGACACCGATTGAATCCCCATTTTTGCAGTTGAGGAAACTGAGGCACAGAGAAATTAAGTCACTTGCCCAAGGTCACACAGCAGACAAGTGGCGGTGCTAGCATCAGAACCCAGGTCCTCTGGCTCCCAGGCCCATGCTTCATCCACTTAGACCACATTGCTTCCCACATATGTTAGAGCAGAATCTGGAAGAGTAAATGGGAGGCTGGGCCTCAGTTTCCCCCTCTGCTCCCTGACCCGGGTCAGCCCTCAAGCCGCACCCCTGCCCCGGTCCCCGGGGTGGTAGGAAGTTAATGAGTTTTCTGTGAAGCAATTTGAAACCTCAGATAGCCGGCTGGAAGGGAAGTGCGCCGGCCACCCCTGTTTACTCACAGTGTGTTTTGGAAACGTGAAAAATGAAAACATAAAACAATAAGATATTTGGATGTTCCCCAGAAATGATGAACCCATGAATTGTCCACCCCCCTCAGCCTCGTCTCGGAGACCGGCTGGGTCGCTCACCCCTATTGGTGTGCAGGCCGCCCCTTATCAAGGCCACCAGCCAATCCGCTGCCAGGAAAGGGGAAATGAACAGTTTGTGGATTTTGAAGATTTTGATTAGAACCTCCAGAGCCCATGTGCACAGAAGGAGGCAAAAGAATCGGGGTGTCAGGGGTGGGGTCCAGCGAGGAGAGGACTTCAGAGGAGCCAGAGAGGAAAAAAAGATAACTTGGAAAGCCATCAGTCCAAATCCATGACCTGAAAGGCGAAGGGGACTGGAGTCTTAGGGGCCACTCTGCGATCGGGGCCCAGGACCGGGGGTGTCCACCATGGCCGTGGCTGACACCGTCCTGCCATCCATCAACACTCTGGCCGGCTTCAATCAGTTACAGGACAAACAGCTGGATATCTTGAAGGTGAGAAAGGAGGAGGGAACAGGGGCGGGCTTGGGTGGAAGGATAGACTGAAGGACAGGGATCCGAGAAAGCAAAATCCTCGCTCACTCCCCAGGGCTGAGGGTTCTGAGAATCCGATAGCTGATAATCAATCGATTACACGATTGGTACGGTGACGGTCTCATGCCATCTCCAAGCTGCCAAGTCCAAGTCTCATTCATTGCGAGCACCTTTCCCCTCCCTCCCCACAGTCAACCCACTTTTCAAAAAGGAAGACTGAGACCCAGAGAGAGGGCACGCGTGAGAGGCAGAACCCAGGTGGGCCTCCATCTGGGCCCTGCCAAGCCCCTGCTGCCTCCAAATTTGGGTTCTATGCAGAAGATCGGGTCAAAAGTCTCTTGAAGCCACAGCACTGATTGACGATGAGGATGTATGTGTGTATATGTGTGCACGTGTGTGCACGTGTGTGTGTAGGAGGGTGGGCACTGTGTGTGTGTGTGCTCACATGTGCAGGAGGGTGGGCAGTATGTGTGTGTGTGTGTGTGTGTGTGTGCGCGCGTGCACGCACTCAGGTCAGGGTTTGGGGATGTGGTGGGGGCAGAAGGGCACACCTGCACTCCAACCCTGCAGTTCTTGGGCACTGCATGGGCCTCCCCATCCAGTGGGGAGTAGTCCTCTTCTAAGTGGCCTGCAGCAGTTTTCCAACCTCACCCCAGCGTTTAGTACAGTGCCCGGCACATAGTAAGCGCTTAATAAATACCATAATCAATTCCTAAAGCTGGGAGCCCCCAGGATGCTGGGCCGGGTCTCCTACTCCACTGCCCCGTCTCCCTGTCCCCAGAGGACCAGGAAATAGAATGGGGCAAAGAAGCACAGTGCGGGGGGGGTGGGGGCTGGGGTCTTAGCAACCAGCAGAGGCACCCCCCCCACACACACACCATCACCCACTGCTCCTCCTGGCCCTCTTGTAACTCTGAATGCAGCCAGGAGATAACAGGTTTTCTTATCTGCTCCCTCCAGCCTCTGGGACAGCGCCAACCTCTGCCCTCCTTTGGAGAAAGGATGGTGGGGGGGGGGGGGAGTGCATGTGTCAGGAAGGGGGAGCAGGGAGGAGAACCCCCTCCCCAACCAAGCACCCAAAGGGGCATCTCATTCCACCCCGGGGCTCCAGGGTGGCCCTCCCAGTCCACCCGCTCATCAAGAAGGGGAAGGAGTAATGTGGAAATCAGAACTTCCACCGAGTCTCTCCCATCCTGAGCCAGAGATTAAAGCCTAACTCCGGACCCCCAGTCCCATGAGCCCCGAGATCTGCAGCCCCCGCCCCCCGACCACTCCGGTCTCTTCTCTGCCTCTCACGTTTAGCCAACCCTGTCACCTTTTGTTTTCCCCTAAACAGTGGTGGAGAGTGGATGAACCCCAAGAGATAGTGTCCCCCAAGCCGCCAGCCCCCTCGGCCTCCCTGGTCCCCACCCGCCGCTCCCCTCATGTCAAAAAGGAGGAGGATGAAGAAGACTCTTACTGGGACCTGGACTTCCTCCTCACCAACTTCCCCAGCACGGAGATGGGTGGCCACTGGCCCAGCACTCCGGTGGGCTACGGAACCCCGGACGGACCAGACGGCCCCAGCCTCTATCCGGCGGAGACCTACCCTTCTTCGTCTGAGCTGCTGGGAGGGTTCTCTGGGGGCGGGGGGACCACCCTGACCACCCCAGCTTCCTCCAGCCTAGTGGCCGAGTTACTGTCCCCCGAGCCCCCTCCGGCCTGGGCCAGACCTGTAGTCAAGCCCCCAGGTGATAATGGGGTTCTGGAGGCCTTTCGGGGCTCCCCCACCTTTCCCCAGGCCCGGGTGGAGCAGGCCCCTGACCCCCAGCCCCTGGGAAGCCTTCCCGATCCCAAGCCTGTGACTTTGAGGCCTTGTTACCAGGTCCCCAGCGCCAGCTACTTCCACCCGGCCAAGGCAGGGAGCTTGGGAGACAAGGGGACCCCGAGGTATCCCTTCGCCGGGGCCCCCCCAATGGCTCCCTATGGGATGGTGAGCGGCTACCAGCCCTTTTACTCGCCGCCACCCTTGCACAGCCAGTACCAGGGCCGCTTCCAGCTGTACCGGGCTCAGCCCAGCCCAGCCCCTGCCTCCCCGGCCTTCCTGAGCCACCTGCCACCGGGGGCCGGGGCCGGAGCCGAAGACACAAAGCCCAAGCGCAGCCGTCGTTCCTGGCCCCGGAAGCGCCAGGCCAGCCACACCTGCAGCCACCCCAGCTGTGGCAAGACTTACACCAAGAGCTCCCACCTGAAGGCACACCTGAGGACCCACACAGGTGAGAGGAGTGGGGCTGAGGAACCCACACAGGTGGGGGGAGAGGGGGTGCGGGAGGGTTGTAGAAGAGGGTGGATGGACCATCTGGAGGAACCCGCCTCCACCCAGCCCCCGCATGCCCCCCTCCAGGGGGTTCCCCTTCCACAAAGAAGCACCCTCCAGGGGCTGCCTCCTTCTCACCAGAGAAGCCCTCTTCCTCATCCCCAGCATCCCTGTCCCTGTCCCCTCTTCCTCTTTGTCTCTAAGCCCCAGCGCTCTCCCTCCGCCCCCACCCGCCCCCCGGCAGCCTCCAGTTCTGAGGCGTTCACCTTCCCTTCCCCAAGGGTCTGGCCCCTTGCTGGCTCAGTTCTGGATTCTATCCCGTGTCTAGCGGGGTGGGGGTGGGGGGTAGCAGTTGATGACCAGGGGTCCTGTTCCAGGGGAGAAGCCTTACGCCTGCACTTGGGACAACTGCGGCTGGAAATTTGCTCGCTCGGATGAGCTGACCCGGCATTACCGCAAACACACGGGGCAACGCCCCTTCCAGTGCCAGCTGTGCCAACGCGCCTTCTCCCGTTCTGACCACCTCGCCCTGCACATGAAAAGACACACATAGTCTCCACTCACCCCTCCCAGAGAGGGGGGGTGGGGGGGGGAGCAGTCACCTGCCGGGTACCCGAGACACCAGTCCCCAGGCAGCTCCATATCCATTGCCGACCGGGGCCCCTCCCACGGTTTGAACAGACAGACGAGCTTGGAGACTTTAGGGGGGAGAGGGCTCCGCCGGTATGCTCTGTTTTTTCCTGGAATGAGGCTGCGTCGGTTAGGAGAGGCCCAACCGCCCCCCTCCCCCTTCTCCCCACCCCTTCCCCCCTCCCCAATATTCTGGATGACTGGAAGGTGGCTCCCCTTGGGAAGGCCACATTAAGGCGCGGGATAGGGAGGGCATCTTGTCGGGGGCGGGGCGTGGAACCTAAGCCCCAAGCCCTTAGCCCTAAAGAAAGGGTTAGCGCCAAGAAGAGAGAGGACCGGTCTCTTGAGAAAGTCCTGCTCCCTTCCTCCCATCGCCCCAATCCCAGCACCCTGGTTAGCGCTTGCACTCTCTGGAAGGAAACGTGGGGAGGAGAAGGGTCTGCTCTCAGCTCCCTCCTCGTCCCCTGACGCCCCTCCCGGTCCCCGAGCGTAGCCCCGGGAGAGCAGCTATTCCGGCCAGAGTCAGCCTCTTCCCCGCCCCGCCTCCCCCTCCGCCAGCATTAGCGATGACTAAGGCGCGGTAAGCAGTCGCCGCCGTAAATGGTTAATGCCCCGCTCCGTCCTCCGTCCCCCTGCTGCTGGCCGAAGGCCTGGGCCGCCTTAACCCCTTTTCCATCCGCTCGAGGACACTGGTTGGGGGGGTCGGGGGCTCCCGCCTTTTCCTCCTGGCGTCTCCGGGGTTGCCCAGGGCTGTGAGATCGGTAGCGCGGAGGGGAGGCTCGGTCCCGGCCCGCCTGGAGCTTAATCCAGGGGTCGGCGGGGTGGCCCGGGCTGGGGTTTCGCTGGGCGGAGGTAGGAGTAGTGATCCGGGGGCGGATGCGACCCTCCACCAAGGAAGGAGGAGGCCGGCACCCCCGCCCCCAAGTAGGACGGAGAGCAAGGGCAGAGCTGGATGGAGGCCGGCAGCGGCTACTCCCTTCCCATTTGCGCCTGGTCCCGCTGCACCTGCCGAACGTTTTGTAAATGGTCTTTCCGCTCTGCGACGCCCCCTCGATAAAGCTGTTGCTGAAACGCGGCCTGAGGCCACCCGACTGTTATTTGGGCAGGGGGGGAGGAGGGCCCACTTGAGTTGGAAGGGGCTGTTTCGCCAAAGGCTTGGCTTCCCTTACCTCTCCAGAGAGGGGGCCGGGCCCCGAGTCGTCCAGCCCTTGATCGCGACGTCCTTCTTCATTCCCGTCGCCCCGGCCGATGGGAGAAGCCGTTCCAGCCCCGAGCCTCCGCTGGAGTCCCGCAGCCTCCCCGGGCAACCGCGGGCGGGGCCGAAGCACCCCGGGGGAGACCTGTCAAAGAGAAGGTCCAGCCAGGAACGCCTGCCTCCCAGCCCCTTGGCCACTTCAACTCCGCGGCTCTAACTTGCCCTCCACTCCCCCGCACACCTTCCCCCCGAGATACACTTTTGTTGCTAAGCAACCAGGCGGAACCGGGGCAGGCTCGATTGAGGGGGGACCTGTAGCCTCGGAAGCTTCCCCCCCCCCCCGGCCCCTCTGCCTAACTGCCTGACAGAGCTAATGGGGTCCTGGGAGGCTGAGGGAAGGCCCTCAATAAATGCTCTTGACCGACTGATTGATTGATTGGGAAAGGACCAAGAAATGTCCTGATTCGATTGGCCCCTCTTCCCTCACCGGCCGAGGTAGGGCTGTGCCACACCAGGGGGATGCCCAGAGGGCCGGGCACGATCCACGGTCCACTCAACCAGAGCCTTCGAGATGGAGAGGGGAGAGTTGGGGCCCCTGGGTTTTGGTGTTCTTTCCTGTACTGCAGAGAGGTCCTATCCCCCAGGCCGAGACCTTCATTTTCTGGACAGAGAGAAACACCTCCCCAACACAGGTGTCACCCTTCCATTCAAACCCCACCAAAAAAAAAAACAACAAAAAAACCTACAAAAAAGTCTGCTGAGACCCTTCTTCCCCCACCTTCCCATTTCCCATTTGCCCAGAAGCAGCACAGGCCTGGGAGTTGGAAGGACGCGGGTTCCAATCCTGACTCCACCACATGTCTGCTGTGAGACCGTGAGCAAGTCACTTTACTTTCCTGTGCCTAAGTTACCTCATCTGTAAAATGGGGATGAGTGTGAGCCCCTGTGGGACGGGGACTGTGTCCAACCTGATGAGCTTGTATCTACCCAGTGGTTAGAACAGTGCTTGGCAATAGTAAGTGTTTAACAAGCACCATTATTATTATTAGCTCACTGGAACTTCTATTCTCGAGTGTCATCCAAGTTGATTTTCTTTTAGTTCTCAGGCTTTGCCACCGAGTTGTTCCCCTGAGGTACTGCAGGGGAATGGAGGAAGAGAGCCCCTGGCTAGACGGGTGGGCGGAGGTGAAGTTGAGCAATGTCTACACCGACCGTAACACCAGATCAACCTAATATTCATTCATTCATTCATTCATTCAATAGTATTTATTGAGCGCTTACTATGTGCAGGACACTGTACTAAGCGCTTGGAATGGACAATTCGGCAACAGATAGAGACAATCCCTGCTCAATGACGGGCTCACAGTGTAATCGGGGGAGACGGATGAAAACAAGACAACATAATCATGATAAGTAGAATCAAGGGGATGTACACCTCATTAACAAAATAAATAGGGTAATAAAAATATATACAAATGAGCACAGTGCTGAGGGGAGGGGAAGGGAGAGGGGGAGGAGCAGAGGGAAAGGGGGCTTAGTTGAGGGGAGGTGAAGGGGGAAAGGAGGAGGGAACAGAGGGCGAAGGGGGAGCAGAGAGGGAGCAGAGGGAAAAGGGGAGGCTCAGTCTGGGAAGGCCTCTTGGAGGAGGTGAGATCTCAGTAGGGCTTTGAAGAGGGGAAGAGAGTTAGTTTGGCGGAGGTGAGGAGGGAGGGCATTCCAGGACAGCGGTAGGACGTGGGCCAGAGCAGCACCATGATGGGGGCACAAGTGAACATTCAACCCTTAAACCACTGAACCCTAACTCTCACCCCAAAATAAGCCCAGTCTCCTCGTTTAAGGTCCCTGTTGCCAATCCCTCTCCCTGCCAGCTGGTGGTGCAGAAAGAAAACCATACATGCAGCAGCTATGAAAAATACAATGGGCAGAAGCCCAGAACTTGAAGTTCACGGAACTCTGCCAGGAAACAAGAAAGAAGAATTCTCCCCCCACACACGATTCCTACACTCATGTGCCCCCGTGCTCCTCTATTCAAGCTGGGACCACCCAAGGCAGCCCTGCAATCTGATTCGACAGACACTAGTTCTCAAACTTTTCCCCCTCCTGTCTGTTCCACAACTTCCTCCCTCACCACCCAGGGGGCTTCTGAGGATATTAGAGAAAAATTTGGGGTGGGGGAAGAAGGGGAAGGAGAAAAGAGGACTGTCCCTCCACGAGGAGATCTCCTGCCTGCTTTAAAATCTACCCCTTCAGCTGAGCCTCCGATCCCATTCCTCTGGCCTTAAAACTAAGGTGACAAGCAGCAGGGTCTAGCGGAAAGATCCGGGCCTGGGAGTCAGAGGATCTGTGTTCTAATCCCAGCTCTGCCATTTACCTGCTGCGTGACCTTGGACAACTTGTTTCACTTCTCTGTGCCTAAATTCCCTCACTTGCGAAATGGGGATTCAATACCCCTTCTTCCTCTGACTTAAAGACCATGGGGACTGATTAGCTTGAATCTACCCCAGTGCTTAGTAATAATAATAATAATGATAGCATTTTTTAAGCGCTTACTATGTGCCAAGCACTGTTCTAAGCACTGGAGTAGATACGAGATTACCAGGTTGTCCCACATAGGGCTCAGTCTTAATCCCCATTTTACAGATGAAGTAACTGAGGTACAGAGAAGTTAAGTGACTCGCCCAAAGTCACACAGCTGACAAATGGTAGAGCTGGGATTAGAACCCACAACCTCTGACTCCCAAGCCCATGCTCTTTCCACTGAGCCACGCTGCTTCTCCGGTCCTTGGCACAGAGTAAACATTTAATGAGTACCCCAATAATTTTTGTTATTATAAAAGCACTTGGCCCTGACCAAGCAGCGTGGCTCAGTGGAAAGAGCCCAGGCTTGGGCATCAGAGGTCATGAGTTCGAATCCCACTCTGCCACTTGTCAGCTGTGTGACTTTGGGCAAGTCACTTAACTTCTCTGTGCCTCATTTACCTCATCTGTAAAATGGGGTTGAAGACTGTGAGCCTCATGTGGGACAACCTGATTACGCTGTATCTACCCCAGCGCTTAGAACAGTGCTCTGCACAGAGTAAGCGCTTAACAAATACCAACATTATTATCTTTAATAGCAGTAGTAATATTAGGATTTGCTGAACATCCACTGTATTAGGTGCTTGGGAAGTAAAGAATAAAGAAGTGATATATATCCTCCCCACAAGAAGCTTACCTGCTAATGGTGGAAGACAAATAGCCTGTAAAAGTATTTACAGGAGTAGTCAAAATAAATAACTGAATGTTAAGTAAATAGACATGTATGTAAGAGTGTTACATACAATTAGGTTGGACACAGTCTCTGTCCCGCACGGGGCTCACAGTCTAAATAGAAGGAAGAACAGGAGAACTAAGGCACAGAAAAGTTAAGTAACTGCTCAAGATCACACAGCAAGCAAATGGTAGAGCCAGGATTACAACCCAGGTCCTCTGACTCCCAGGCCCATGCTCTTTCTACTAGGCCATGCTGCATCTATCAAACTCTCTTGTCTGCTGGGTGACCTTGAGCTAGTCACTTCACTTCTCTGGGCCTCAGTTTCCTCATCTGTAGAATGGGGATTCAATACCTGGTCTCCCTCCCCACCCTTAGACCGAGAGCCCCCTGTGGGACAGCAGGGACTGAGTCTGATCTGATGATCTTGTATCTATCCCAGCACCTATTAAAGTGCATGGCAGAGAGTAAGCGCTTAACAAATGTCAAAATTATTATGTTTATTTAAATTATTCAGCATTTACCCTGTCGGGCCAGTTTATGAGCCAGCAGCCCCTCCCAGCCTCCTGCTTTTATGAAAGATTTCTAGGGACAGACAATTTCCACCCCACTCACTCACCCAACTGCCTCAGGCCACTTACTATCTGAAAGTCCTTCTTTACCCAGGAGGTGGTAAGACTAGGTGATTCATTCCCACAGGAAGTTGTGCAAGGCAAAAAAAAGTATCAGCAAGTTCAATCAATCAATCATATTTACTGAGCACTGTACTTAGTGCTTGGTAGAGGACAATATAACAAAGTTGGTAGTCACGTTCCCTGCCTACAAGGTTTCGATCGATTCCTGAATGAGTGATTCATTCATTCATTCATTTGTATTTATTGAGGGCTTACTGTGTGCAAAGCACTGTACTAAGCATTTGGGAGAGTACAATATTCATTCAATAGTATTTATTGAGCGCTTACTATGTGCAGAGCACTGTACTAAGTGCTTGGAATGTACAAGTCGGCAACAGATAGAGACAGTCCCTGCCCTTTGACGGGCTTACGGTCTAATCGGGGGAGACAGACAAGAACAATAGCAATAAATAGAATCAAGGGGAAGAACATCGCATTAAAACAATGGCAACTAAATAGAATCAGGGTGATGTACATCTCATTAAACAAAATAAATAGGGTGATAAAGATATATACAGTTGAGAAACAGACAAATTCCCTGTCCACAGCGAGCTTGCAGTCTAGAGATCTAGAGATCCACAAAGGGACACTAGAGGGAAAGTTAGGGGTGACAGATGGATAGTCCATTCCTAACCATGAGGATAGAGGCCCAGTATTCCGCTGGCACTGTCAGTCCTTGGATGGATAGACTTTGGGTCCGATCTAGGAATGTCACTCCTCATGTCTTATGTTCTCCTGCTTCCGTTCATTTCCTCTTGTTCTCTCAGCTCGCTGGGTTAATTTGTCATCGCTGGAATTGAGAAAGAAAGTGGGGCTGAGCATGAGCTCTGGCTATGGACTGTGGGGGAAGGAGGGTGTGGTGGGATGTTACCCCATCTCTTACCATCTCCTCACAGGAGAAATTAATCTGGAGCTCAGAGTATGTAATCGTTATTGATATTAATAATTGTTGAATGCTTACTTTGTGCTAAGGACTGTACTAAGCTCTGGGGCAGGTACAAAATAATCAGGTCAGACACAGTCCCTATCCCACATGGGGCTCACGGTCTAAATAAGAGGAGAGCAGGAATTGATTCCCCATTTTATAGATGAGGAAAATATGGCCCAGAGAAATGAAGTCATTTGGCCACAGGTCACACAGCAGACAAGTAGCAGAACCCATATTAGGAGCCAGGTCCCCTGACTCCCAGACCCATGCTCTTTCCACTAGGCCACCCTGCTCCTGGTTCACACTGGAAATCTGATCAGAAGGAGAGAGGGAGTGGAGGGAGTGGAAAGAGAAGCCTTTGACTCTCTCATAAATCCCTCCCAGGGACTTTTTCACTGCCCCCTCTCCCTCAAGGGGACATACTGGAAAAGAAGGAGAAACAGCGTAGTGTTGGGAGTCAGAAGGACCTGGGTTCTGATCCTAGCTCCACCACTTGTCTGCTGTGTGACCTCGACTTCACTTCTCTGGTCCTCAGTAACTTCATCTGTAAAATGGGGATTAATAATGAGAGCCCCCTGTGAGACATGGATCAATAACCAACCTGATTAGTTTGCATCTACCCCAGTGCTTAGTACAGTGCCCGGCATATCGTAAGCATTTAACAAATACCATAAATAAATTTAAAAAGGAGGAGGCTCACAGACAGGATTAACCACCCCATCTGAGTGCTCCCTGTGGAACCCTCAATCCATTTTGAGCAAACTCCCCTTCACCTGCTCCTCCCCGCCATCTCCGAGACCTGACTCACTTTGGATGCTATCTCCCCTGCTGCTCTCTCACCCATGGGGGGCCTCGCCTTCTCTTATTCTCCCAGATTCACCATGAAAGGGAGTGGAGTCAGCCTGCTCCCTGTCCCCCTGGTGCCACTTTCACACCATCCCACCCTTTCCATCCTTCACTTTCTGTACCCTACCACTCTCTGGACCCTACCCCAAATAACCTGAGCAATTTCGGTGCCTTTTTCACCTTCCTTCTCTCCTCCTCTACAATGATCCTTGAGGACTTCAATCTCTATTTGAACGTTCTTGACAACACCCCCAGCCACCTGCTTCCTCTCATTCCTCGACTCCACTGACCTCCTGCACCAACCTACCTCACCCTCTTCAGCAACTTGGACACCCCCTGGATTTCATTACCACTAGTTATTATACCATTTCTAACCTCACCAACTCTGATATCCCTCTCTCCAACCACAATCTTCTAACCTTCCTACTCTCCCATGCACACTCCCTTGCAAAGCTATTCTTTCCCCCCTAAAGGAGACTTCCGACCTCTTGAACAATTCCAATGTATCCCAAGCCGTCGTATCCCACTAGAGCTCCCTACCCAACCTTTCCTCTTTTGATGCACAAATCCATGCCCTCAACTCCACCCTCTCTGCCAAACTCACCTCCCTCACCCTCATGTCCCTTTAATAATTATGGTATTTCTTAAACGCTTACTATGTGTCAAGCACTGTTCTAAGCGCTGGGGTAGATACAAGGATATCAGATTGTCCCACGTGGGGCTCACAGTCTTAATCCCCATTTTACAGATGAGGGAACTGAGGCAAAGAGAAGTTAAATGACTTGCCCAAAGTCACACAGCTGACAAGTGGCGGATCCGGGATTCAAACCCACGACCTCTGACTCCTAAGCCCGTGCTCTTTTCACTAAGCCATGCTGCCCTTTCAATCTCGCACCAACATCCCCCAACTCAAGATCACCTTCACAGCACGCTTCCTCCACTCCCGCGCTCACGTCACAAAGAGCTGCTGGCAGAAATACAGGCACCAGGCCGACTTCACCTGCTTTAACTTTGCCCTCTCTTCCTCTCAGAAACAGGAAACCTGCAGGACGCAGTCTTTGCTGACCAGTCAATCAGGTTTAGGGGCCATACCTGACAATTTCACAGAGAGATTAGAGTGCTGATGGGTGATGGAAAAGGGAAATGGCCCTGCATTAGAAGCTCTCAGTGGGCCTGGACCCAAAGATAGAGGCTGGGGAGACCCAGCTGGGTTAAGGGTTGAATGATTCTGAGTGGGCCAAAGGGTTTCTCCCTCAAGTCCTGCCCAACCACTTGCAATGTTGCTTTTGGGACTCTCTTCTGCTTTCATGGACTGACTCCGCGGAAAGGGTGGGGTCAAACCCTGAAAGGTGCTTCTCACTGAGGTCTTCATGATCTATTTTTATATTGTTATATTGTACTCTCCCAAGCACTTAGTACAGTGCTCTGCACACAGTAAGCGCTCAATAAATATGAATGACTGGCTGACTGACTTTCCAGGCTGGAAGATTGAACTTAGTCAATCAATGGTGTTTATTGAGAAAATTAAGCAGCACAGCCTGGTGGAAAGAATATAGTCCTGGAAGTCTGAGGGCCTGGGTTCTAATTCCGGCTCTGCCACTTGTCTGCTGTGTGCCCTTGTACAAGTCACTTAACTTCCCTGTGCCTCAGTACCCTCAACTGCAAAATGGAGATTCAATGTCTGTTCTCCTACTTAGACTGTGAGCCCCATGTCAGAACTGATTATTTTGTACCAATCCCAGAGCTTAGTACAGTGCCTGGCACATAGAGCTTAACAAATATTATTATTGTTAATAATAATAATAGGCATAGTGGCATTACGATTACCCTGTATCTACCCCAGTGCTTAGAACAGTGCTCTGCACATAGTAAGCACTTAATACCCACATTATTATTATAAGATGCACCCACATGGCCTAGTGGGTAAAGCAAGGAGCCTGAGAGTCCGAAGGTCATGGGTTCTAATCCCAACTCTGCCACTTGTCTGCTGTGTGACCTTGGGCAAATCACTTAACATCTCCGTGCCTTCATTAACATCTGTAAAATGGGGATTGAGACTGCGTGCCCCACGTGGGACGAGGACTGTGTCCAGGCTGATTTGCTTGTATCCACCCCAGCGCTTAGTACAGCGCCTGGCACATGGTAAACGCTTAACAAATCCCACATTTATTAAGATGAGTACATACATGCTATGGGCGTGGGAGATCAAAGTGCATATGGCGTACGAATCTTAGTACAAAGGTGACACTGTAAGGAGGGAAAATAACGTGGCCAAATCCCAATCTTCAGGCAGGTCGGCTACTTGAAAAGCCACTGGCGGAGCCCCTTTTGGGCTTCCGGGTTTACCGGATTGGCGAACCAACATTTTTAATATTTGCTTCCTCGACACACGCGCTCACTCCCTTTCTCTCCCCCTGGCGCGCGCTCGCGCGCACTCTTCCCCACCCCCAGACACGCGCGCATGCTCGTTCTCTCCCCCTCGCCCCTGGCGCGCGCGCGCTCTTCCCCCGCCCCTGACGCGCGCGCGCGCGCGCTCTCCCCTATTTCCCCCCAGTCCGTCTTTCCCTTTCTGTTCCTCCCTTCTCCCCTGAGGGGTCCAGATTTCTGGAGAGTTGCCTGTTTCTATGCCCAGAGTGGAAGAAAAAAGTGGAAGGGCGGGAGAAGAGCCGGTCCCCCGGCGGAAGGGGCGGGACTCCGCCGAATCGGAGGAGTGAGCGCTCACGCCTGGCCTGGGAGAGGTAAGAGAGTCATTTCCTGTTAGCCTGAAAGGGAGGAAAGGATGCTGAGAGTGGTGGTGGTGGAATTCAGGAAGGTGAGAGGTTCCCCCTCCTCTCAGTGGGAAGCAGCCTGACAAGAGCCCGGGCTTGGAAGTTAGAGGTCGTGGGTTCTAATCCCGACTCTGCCACTTGTCTGCTGTGTGACCTTGGGCCAGTCACTTCTCTGGGCCTCAGTTCCCTCATCTGTAAAATGGGGATGAAGACTGCGAGCCTCACATGGGACAACCTGATAAGCTTGTATCTACCCCAGCGGTTAGAATGGTGCTTGGCACATAGTAGGCGCTTATCAAATACCATCATCATCATCACTGTTCTAAGTGCTGGGATAGATACAAGGTTATCAGGTTGTTCCACTCGGGGCTCAAAGTCTTAATCCCCATTTTACAGATGAGGTAACTGAGGCAAGGAGAAGTTAAGTGACTTGCCCAAAGTCACGCAGCTGACAAGTGGCAGAGCCGGGATTAGAACTCACGACTTCTGACTCCCAAGACAGGGGTCTGTCTATTATTGATGTCTGTCTCCCCACCTCTAGACTGGAAGGTCGTTGTGGGCAGGGAAAGTGTTTATGGTTGTATTCTCCCAACTGCTTTGTGCTCTGTACACTCTAAGCGCTCAATAAATATGATTGAATACTGGTGGCAGCTTCTTCCAAAGAGGTGGCCACAGAGCATGTCGATCAGAGTGGCAAAAGAGAAAACATGCCTGCTAGGATGGACCGAGCCCCTTTATTCCCTGCCTGTGCTCAAGACCCCTCGTACAGTCATCAGGACTTCCTCTTTCTGGGGCCACTGGCATGTGAGCACATGTGACTTAGTAGGTCCTCTTCGTAGGGGAAGTGAAAAAGGAGAAGAGCCACACAGAGAAAGGAGGCTACAGCTCACTGCACCAGCTTGGGTCCCTGCAGCCTTCTAGGGAGCTGTGTGTTCAAGGGGTTTTGAATGCTAAACGGAGTGAGGTGCGGGTTTAACCCACAAATCTGCATCCTTAGCCCTCCCTCCACCCCAGCCTAAAGCTGAAGTCCTAGAGATTTCCTTGCCCTGGGTTCCCAGGGTTGGCAGAATCAGCCTGTGCTCCAGCCTGACTGTGATGATCTGATGTATTCTAGGAAGGATTCGGCCCGCTTCGTCCCCATTTCCCAGGATCAGGGACACCACGAGCCCCCAATCCTCATCCACCATGGTTATCCTCCTTCTCCTGGCAGCAATGTTGCCTGGGGCGGCCACTGTTATCTCCTGCTACGGGGACACTGGCAAGCCTGTTGACTGGTGAGTGTACCCTTGAGGCTGTCATGCCTCTACTCCTCCCCTCATATCCTGGGCATCACATTAAGACCGGTGTGGGCTCCAAAACATTAATGGACCACTGGCCCCGGGGGTGGATGAGGCGTTGTCTTTCCCAAGCACCCTTTCCCTGCAACTCTCTCCCCACTTTTTAGCTTCCAGACCAATCCCTCTCTCCTCCCAGGTTTGCTGTGTACAAGCTGCCCGAGTTGCCCGATTCCCGAGCGAGGAGTGGAATGAGCTACATGTATCTGGACGGCAAGACCGAGGGCTGGCGGGAGGGCACCGGACTCATCAATAGCACCCAAGGAGCCGTGGGGCGCACTCTGCAACCGCTGTATCGGGGCAATGCCAGCCAGGTGAGGCTGGTGAAACGGGTGGGGAGAGAGGGGAAGAAGAGATGGGGACAGAGTAGAACCTTTCCTTGGACTCTGACCTTGGCCCTGGGAACAGAACAAGACCCCGTTGCCAACTCCTGTCCAGGCACCTCTTCTGTTGTCAGGGGAAGTATTCCTCTTCAATCATCCGATAATTGTCCCC
Organism: Ornithorhynchus anatinus; assembly: GCF_004115215.2. NCBI lineage: Eukaryota > Metazoa > Chordata > Mammalia > Monotremata > Ornithorhynchidae > Ornithorhynchus > Ornithorhynchus anatinus. The sequence goes on from NC_041750.1 coordinate 9,262,926, forward strand.
TTTTGTCCCCTCTGGTCACATTCCCTCCCGTCCACCCCCTCAGTGTGACGGGCTGGCCTTTCTGCTCTACAATGACCAGCCACCCAAGGGCAGCGGTGTCAAAGATAAAGCCTCTCGTGGGCACACGAAAGGTAATCAATCAATGGTATTTATTGAGCTCTTACTGTGAGCGGAGCACTGTACTAAGTGCTTGGGAGTTAGACACGATCCCTGCCCTCAAGGAATTTAAGGCTCCATATGGCCTGGAAGCGGGTGGGGGCTTCAGATCCGGGCTGACCCTCCCTCCAGTAACGCATGTCTCCCCTGAAAAAAAAACAAAACCTAACTCTGTCTATGCCTCTCCATCAGGAGTGTTACTGCTGGATAAGGATGGAGGCTTTTGGATGATCCACAGCACCCCTCACTTTCCCCCGCCCGCCAGCACCACCTATTCGTGGCCCGACACAGCCCGACCCAAGGGCCAGAGTTTCCTATGTGTTTCCTTCAGCTACTCCCAGTTCCAGGAGATCGGTGATGGGGCGCGGGCTGCTGGGGAAGGAGAGGGAGGCCTAGAGGGGTGGGATGATGGGGCCAGGAGAAGGTAGGTGCAGCAGAGGGGAGTCCAGGGCTGTGGAAAGAGGGAGGCAACTCTGTGGGCATGGGAGACTGAAGGGGTTGGGAAGCTACTGGGCCTGGAGGCATAGCTGGGAGAGCAGAATTTGGGTGAGGAGTAACGCCAGGGCTAGGAGGGGTACCTGGGAGAGCTGAAATACCATCATCATCATCATCATCATTATTACTAGCAATAATAATAATTTGGAAGGTAGAAAGGTCCAGGGTTGGGAGGAGGAGCGGGGGAGCGGGAAGAGCAGTTTGGAGGGAAGAGAGAGCAAGGTAGGAAGGGCTCTGATCTAACTCTACCCACTTCCTTCTCCCCCAGGGAAACAGCTGGCTTACACCTTCCCTCTGGTGTACAACTACTCAGTAGAAGGGACCTTTGCTCAGGACCTTCCTGAGCTGTTGGCTGCCTCCCAGGGTCATCATGTGAAAAGCGCCCCGTGGAACCGCAGCGTGGCACTCACTTCCTCTAGCGGGGAGGTCTTCTTCAGCTTTGCCAAATTTGGTGCCTTTGCAGATGGTGAGGCCCGGTCAGCTTGGGTAGCGGGGGCGGTTAGGGTGTGGGGGGCAGCAGCAAGATGGGGCTCGGGGAATCAGCTTCTTCCCCTGATTCCTCCCCCTGCCCCTCTCCCCACTTTCTGCAGACCTCTATTCAGGCTGGCTGGCCTCAGCCCTGGGCAGCGACTTGGATGTCCAGTTCTGGCCCAACTCACCCGGAGTGCTGCCCTCCAACTGCTCAGGGCCTTTCCGGGTGCTGAATGTGGTGCACACAGCCTTCCCTCCGCCCGCTGGCCCGACCTTCAGTGCCACCCTGGATCACTCCAAGTGGTGCGTGGCAGCGAGGGGCCCCTGGACCTGCGTGGGAGACATGAACCGGAACCAGGGCGAGGAGCACCGGGGCGGGGGAATTCTCTGCTCCCGCTTACCTGCCCTCTGGAAGGCCTTCCAGCCCCTAGTGCAAAAATGCCAACCCTGCTAGCCAATCTCAGTGCCCAGGCAAGAAAGGGGGCTCGTGCAGCTCAGTGCCAAGGTGCCCTCCAACTTCACTGTGTTGCCTGGTTGCTCCGCCCAGGAGCCCCCAGAGTGGGTGAGACCTCTAAGGATCCAGCCGAAGCAGACCTCGTGGGTTGGGATACAAGCTTTCAGGGCCCAACAGGAAACTCTGAAAAGAAATAAACTCTGCCAAGGGAATAAAAGGCTTTGGCAGTGTGTGTTCGTGTTTGTTCGGTGCAGCCAGAGCTGGGTTGAGGTGACGGAAGGCTAGAACAAGCAGACCTGATGCCTGGGGTGAACTGAGACTGACTTTAGTCTTGGGAGGATGGGTATTCCCTAAAATCTTGGCCAGGCAAGAAGAAGGGGCACAACCCAAGACTCCCACCTCCCTCCTCTGCCTTTTTTTATGCTCTGGGCCCAGGGATGGCAGTGACCTGAGCCTGGTCCTGTTGCTAAGCAACCAGCCTGTTCACTGATCTACTTTTTTGCCACCCAGAAAGGGATTCTAGGAATTCCTGGACTTCCCTGAAGAAACCTGAACAGAGGTTGGGGGAGGGGGTGTGGGGGGGTGGGGGCTAGGTAGGGGCTACTAGGGGACAGGAGGTCTCTCTCCATCTCCCATGTTCGGCGTCTCCCCAGCCCCAGGGGGGACCCCATAGCTCTAGTTCCCCTTCCCTTTTCTAGATCTTTATTGCTCCATCCCCGCCCACCTTCCTAGAAGGACCAAGGGAATGGGTCAGAAAGACCGGGGGGTCTGAAGTCAGGGAGCTGGGGGTGGGGGGAGCCATGGGTTATAAATATCCAAGCAGAGAACATTCTGTCCTCACAGAGCTGCCACCACTGTTATGCAATCTGGTGTCCTCCCAGTCTTGTCCAAACAGGCCTTGGGCCCCAGAAGCCTTCCATTCCAGCTCCCCTCTACTCCAAGACTTTCCTAACTTTTTCTACATTCCAGCGGGGCTTCATTTTTCTTCACTCTGGATTTGCCTTGCCACAGTCTTGGTGGCAGAGGGCCTGGGGGTTGGGGGTAGGATGGGGTCAATCTGACACTTGGGTCCAGTCCCGGTCCCTGGAGCAGGATCAGGGGATGAAAATCCGGGTGTGAGTGGCAAAACTGAGCATCTGGGTTCCCTGGCCATGCCTGCTACTCTCCCCTTTCTCTCGAGAGACACTTAGAGAAACAAATGTCTCAGGTATTAAACATTGGGCACTTCAAAGCCCATGTTTCTCCCTTCTTTGCCATCCCTCCTCTCACTACACCCTAAATCCAACTTCTTTTCCCCTTTCTCCACGCCTTCCCAGGAGTGGTTTACCCCTAGGAATATAACCCTTGCCAGGCACTCCCCTCCCATTATATAACTGGTTGTGTAACTGCCCCTCCCACCCAGATTCCGGACCTTGGAGGAACATCAACTTGTTGCCATGGCAGTGGCTGATTGCTCTGGGGGGAGGGAAGGAGCGGGGGGGGGGGGGGAGCGGGGGAGGGTCGGCGACAGGTACTGCTCCATATGCCAGGGCAGGAAGTGAGCGGGTGTCTTGCCACCTCTTCGGACCGTCCCCCAGAGCCTCCCCGCCCCTCCCCCACACACACCTCAATTTAAGGGTGGGAAAACCGAGGGCCGACCTTGGGGGCGAGACTGGCCCAGGCTCACATAGGCCCTCCCAAACTCCTCCTGATCATGGCTCATGAGGAGATGAGCCCGCGACCCCCCATCCCTCCCCAACACACACACACACACACACACACACACTCAGCTAGTGTTCTTGCAGGAGGTGAAGAGCAGCCCAAGGGGAGGAAAAGGCGAGAGAGGGAGCGGCAGACAAAAAAAGTGGACGGTAAAACAGGTAGCGAGGAAAATGAAAGAGAGAAGGGCGCAGAGCGGGAGCTCCGGGAAGCAGCGTGGCTCATTGGAAAGAGCACGGGCTTTGGAGTCAGGGCTCATGAGTTCGAATCCCAGCTCTGCCACTTGTCAGCTGTGTGACTGTGGGCAAGTCACTTCACTTCTCTGTGCCTCAGTTCCCTCATCTGTAAAATGGGGATTAAGACTGTGAGCCCCACGTGGGACAACCTGATTCCCCTGTGTCTACCCCAGCGCTTAGAACAGTGCTCGGCACATAGTAAGCGCTTAACAAATACCAACATTATTATCCGGTGACCGAGAGGAGGGGGAAGGGGCGTAACCCGAGCAAGGGCCCGGCTCTTCTCCCGCCCTCCCCGGGCGGGCGGCCTGTGAGTGACAGGGGGCGGGACGGGGTTACACTGGGTGAGCGCAGATCCCCGGCTGAACCCGGCCAGAAGCGGCAGGGCGGACGGACTCGAGCGGGAACCGAGAGGTGCCCCGAGGCCGGTGAGCTCAACCGGTAACCCTCTGCCCCGGTAAGAGCAGCGGAAGGGTAGATCACCGGTCCGGACCTCTGGCTGTGGCTTTAACCTCTAACGACGGTGGGGTCTGCGGAGCGGGGGGGTGACCCGCGTTTGGGGCTGTCGGCCTCTTGGCGTTGAGGGCTGCGTGACGGTGTACCTGCGCTCTGGGGATGCGTGCGACAGTCTTTTTGAGCGCAGTAGGTCAGAGTGTGGAAGACCGTTTCTCTTTTTGACGTTTCGGGAGTAGGTCGACGTCTCCTGTCGAAGGTGTCTGGCAGAACAGTGCCTCGGAGTGTGTACGTGCGTGCGCGTGTGTGTTTTCTCGGGGCAAGGTTGTGGAAGGGTGGTCAGGACTCCCTGTCCTGGGCTGGAACGTCCTGGTCGATAGTGGGAGGAGGGGAAAGAGAGAGAAATAGCCGGGGACGGGACAGAGAGCAGCGGGCTAGTACCGGGGGTGGGGGGAGGTCACGAGTTCAATATCCAAGGTGAAGAGGGGGAGGAAATGAAATCTGGGGTGAGGGGGCTGGGGCCCAGAAGGGTGGGGGACAGGAAGGGGGTGGCGGAGGGAGACAGCAACAGTCCAGGAGTGGGAGGGACTAATTACCCTTAGTGGGTGGAGAGGAGAGGTGAGGTCCACAGGCGGTTTGGGGGAAAGAGAAGTGGGGTAAGGAAAATTGAGGTCTGGGAACTGGGGGTGAGGAGGGGTCCGTAGTCTCAGGAGAGTGGGGGTGAGGGAACTGAGAGCCAAAGGGGGCAGGAGGGCTGAAATGTAGCCCCCAGAGGAGGAAGGAGATACTGGGGCGGGGGGAGGTTGGGGGGGGGGAACTGTGGGGAGTGGGGGGCGTCGAATGCAGAGGGTTCCCCTAGACTGTCAGCTCCTCGCGGCGGACAGGGATCGGTTCTCCCCACTCTGTTGCGTACTACTCTCCCAAGCGCTTAGTACAGTGCCCCACACTCAGTAAGTGCTCCGATAAGTACCATCGATTGATTGATTGATTTCCCCTGACCACTCTCCCTCCTCCTCTTCCAGTCCCCTGACCTTTCTTCCATAAGTGTCAGCATGGCAGAGCCCGGCCCCTCAGAGCCTCCAGGTCTGCAGACACCTGGGGCCTGCTTCACCAAAGAGGAGGCACCGTCCCCGCTGAGCCCCCACGGTTTGCGGCCCCAGTCTCTGCCTGCAGGCCCCGCCAGGCCACCACCCGCCTCGGCCCTGAGGCGCAAACGCAAGTTCACCCCGGAAGAGAAGAAAGACGAAGGCTACTGGGATCGGCGAAAGAAGAACAACGAGGCCGCTAAGCGCTCACGGGAGAAGCGGCGGGTTAATGACTTGGTCCTGGAGCAGCGGGTCATGACCCTTCTGGAAGAGAACGCCCAACTTCGGGCCGAGCTGCTGGCCCTCAAGTTTCGCTTCGGTCTCCTGGGTGAGGATCCACCACCCCCCTGCTGCCCAGAGCTGTCTATCTTCTCCGAGGACTCGGGCTTTTCTGCTCCCGGCAGTCCTGAGCTGGCAGAGTCACTTGGTGAAATGGGCAGTGCCCGCTCAGAAGCCAGAAGCCTCCTGCCCCACAAGCTGAGGTTCAAAGCCGCTTCAGAGCCTGAGGAACCCGGAGCTGAAGGGAGTGACCGCCTAGTGGGACGAGCCAGTGGGGTGCCCCTGTTGGCCTGGCACGGCCCACCATGCCCTCCGACGCCTACCTCAGCGAACAGCAGCCTCCACACCCAGCTTGCGTCTCTCTCAGCTGAAGTGGCCCAACTCAAGAGACTCTTCTCAGAGCAAATCCTGGCCAAGATGATATGAGGGCTAAGGGAGTCGGAGGATGGGGAGAAAAGAGGAGAGAGGACACGAGCTGTGCCTATCCTTCAGTGCCTGTTTGTACCTATGGGACTGAGAATAAAATGTGTTTCCTGCAGTGCCTCTCCTTCCCCCACCACCCCCGACCCCACCCCGTGCAGTAACTGTCTTCTATTTTACAGAGCTCCCAGGACCAAGTCTCCCTGGGCGAAGTTTCTGTTCCCCAGGCTCACTATGCTTTACTGGAGCAAGTGGGAGTACCCAGTGGCAGAGGGTGGCTTCCAGATCTATATGGGCCAAAGTTCCCACTGAACTCCATGCTACCCAAAGGGCGGAGGAGTCAAGAAAGGGCATCCCCGGAAAGGCGTGGAGTCCCAAACTAACCACAAGGTGGCAGCAGAACCCCACAGTGCTCTCTGCAGACCATCCAGGCACGTAGTCATCCTCTTGAGGGCGCTCTGTATCTTGGGCTTAATAGGTAATAATAATAATTGTGGAATTTGTTAAGCGCTTACTATGTGTCAAGCATTGTACTAAGCGTTGGGGTAGATACTAGATCATCCGGTCTCCCATGGGGCTCACAGTCTAAGTTATAATAATAATGTTGGTATTTGTTAAGCGCTTACTACGTGCAGAGCACTGTTCTAAGCGCTGGGGGAGATACAGGGGAATCAGGTTGTCCCACGTGGGGCTCACAGACTTCATCCCCATTTTACAGATGAGGTATCTGAGGCACAGAGAAGTGAAGTGACTTGCCCACAGTCACCCAGCTGACAAGTGGCGCAGTCGGCATTCGAACCCATGACCTCTGACTCCCAAGCCCGGGCTCTTTCCACTGAGCCACGCTGCTTCAAGTTGCAGGTGAGGGTACTGAAGCACAGAGAAGTGAAGTGACTTGCTCAAGGTCACACAACAGCCAGGTGGAGGAGGCGGAATTAGAACCCAAGCCCTCTAACTCCCAGGCCTGTGGTCTTTCCACTGGACCATGCTGCTTCTCTAGTAGGCGCTCAAACAAATAAAATGGTGATGGAGATGAAGTGAGACACAGAGCAGACAATGCACAGATCTGAAGGCCAAGGCCCTTTACCCAAGGGGGTGGGGACATCGCCCAGGGATTGGGGTGCCAAGCTTGGGGCCACACTACTGAGTGCTCCCTGTGGACATCACACTAGGCCCAGGAGTGACCAGAGAGGGTCTGGGGTTTCTTTCCTCTCCCAAATCTCTCAGAGGAGTAGGGGCAGGAGGGGTTAGAGAGTTTAAGGGCTAAACCAGTTTCTCCCCTTAGTCTTCTGGGAAGGAACAGCTCTCAGAACAAGGAGACCCCTGTTCCTTCAGATCCCACTATCCCAGAGAGGGGAGGGATGAAGAAGCAGAGAGATGAAAGGAGAGGGAAAAGGATGAAAGTTGGAGAGAAGCAGGAGAGGAAGGCAATGCTAAGTGAATGAATGGCCTCTGTCCCAGTCCAAACCTCCCACCCCGTTTTTTTTTTTCAGATGCCCTCAGGCCCTTGCTTCCCTACTGCCTCCTCCCTAGCTCAGATCTCCAGCTCTCAGGGTCCACCTTTCTCCCCACCACAAAACGGTGTGGCCTGAGAAGAATGAGAAGCAGCAGGGCCTAGTGGATAGAGCCTGGGCCTGGAAGTCAGAGGACCTGGGTTCTAATCCCAACTCCGCCACTTGTCTGCTGTGTGACCTTAGGCAAGTCACTTCACTTCTCTGTGCCTCAGTGACCTCATCTGTAAAATGGGGACTAAGACTGTGAGTTCCATGTGGGACATGGACTGTGTCCAACCTGATTATCTTGTATCTATCCCAGCACTTCTGCCTGCCACATCATGTTTAATAAATACCATAAAAAAAATAGGAGGCGGTCAAAGCTGGTTATGCAACTAGTTGCCTGTTAACACATATCATCTCCCACCCCCAGTCCCACAGCAAAAGCCGCCACACCACTGTGCCGTCACTCCTGACCTCGAGCACTGCTCCCCTTGTATTGATTTCAAGTTGCGAGGGAGAAAATGGGGGACTTTGTCCTCCCTTCTTTTAATTTTTTAAGATATTTGTTAAGTGCTTACTACATATCAAACACTGTACTAGGCACCAGGGAAGATACAAGACAGGTGGGACACAGTCCATGTCCCACCTAGGGCTCAGTCAATTCCCAATTTACAGATAGCAGTTAATCAGGTTGGACACAATCGCCATCCCACAGAAGACACACAGTCTTGATCCCCATTTTACAGATGAGGGAACTGAGGCCCAGAGAAGTTAAGCGACTTGCCCAAGATCACACAGCAGACAAGTGGCAGAGCCTGGGATGAAAACCCAGGTCCATCTAACTCCCAGGCCCATGCTCTATCCATTAGGCCATGCTTCTTCTCTCCCTACTCTCTCTATTTCTTCTTCCCCCAGCACAAGATGGGCAGCTGCCCTCTGAATTGCTTAGATCTGAACCGCCTAGCTCAACCTTCTTCCCTCTGCTCTCTCCCCTGTTTCCTTTTCTGTAGCTTTCACTCCGTTCCTCTACCGTCACTGCAAAGGGGTCTGGCACTACCCCCCGACTCGCCGAGAGCCAATGATGGTGCCAGCTTGAACCGCAAGTACTTACCTGTTGACAAGGAGCCTCTGGGCTTGGGCCAAAGTTTCGCCGGCTGATGCCAGAGGAAGAAGTCACCTGGGGCACATCTGGAGGTTTCCAGGAAAGCAGGGTGACTAGAATGGGCTGGGAGCACTGGGTCCCAGAGAAACTGAGGAGCTGAACTCAGGAAAATTTGCCCAGGAAACTTAGGGAAGAGATGGCAGGCTCAAATGTCCCTCCTTTCGGGAAACCTGGATACCCCCAACTGTAGAGCAAGGGAAGGTCCCAGACTCCCCCTCTTCCTCTCAGGTCCATGGCCATGCCACACAAATCCAACTCTCTTCATAGTCCTCCAACCAGAATCTAGGCAATGCCCACAGGGTGGATGGCACAGCTGAAGCCAAAACTTACCCTTGACTGGAGGGAGCCAACCAGCCGCCCTAGCTGCCGGGTTTTGCCAAGCTTGACTACCTGATACCAATCTAGGGACCTGAGGGCAAGATAGGTACCAGCTGCTGGCACTGGAAGTGGGTGTTCATCACTGAGAAGCATGACAGTTACTTAGGGAAGTGGTGCAAGAACAAGGCTGCTAAAGGCTTGTGGGGAAAATATCCGGCCAGGACCTGGGGCTCAGAGTCAACTTCAGACATCCAGCTGCCTTGAGGCGGGGCCAAAACATCCCCCCACACACACACATTGTGCATGGTTATCACGTCATCCTGGGCACAAAGCACAATATGCCAGCATTCTGTCATGCTGCACCCGCAACACGACGTCATATGCAACATTTTGCAGAAGCTCCTTTCTCCACCAGCATCCCAGGCAGCTCAGTTCCTAGGCCCTGACTTACACCCCACCGCCATCTTTGAGAAGGGCAGCACCGTGGCCATCTTTGAGAGAAGCCATGTGGTGGCCATCTTTGGGAGGTCTGGTGAAGCCGCTCCTGCCACACCTAGCCCTGAGGCGACACCTTACTTTGTTCATCATCCGAATCTGGCCCCGCTGGTGTTAGTGGACGCAAGCACTGTGCAAGGAGAATGCCCACTTTACCTCAATCTGCCCTTGGGACCCAGCAGTGCTGCTTTTGGAATGGGGAGTAGCAAGTTAGCAGTTCGGAGTACCCCCATTCTCCGGCACAGGCACTCCAAGCACGAGGTACTCATTCCGCAAGCCTCACTCGCTGACACATCTAATGGCTCCTCATCCCAGAGCAGCCTCAGTGGAATAACCACCACCGGGCACTGAACTGCTATTTGGGTGCCAGGGGCCTGGTCGCTATGCCACCTCAGGGCCACCCAATGTCCATTTTCCAGTAGCTAGAGAGTTGAAAATACATGTGGCATTTGTCAAGCGCTTACTAGGTGCCAAACGTACTAGGTGCCTAAGCACTGGGGTAGATACAAGATGATCAGGTCAGGCACAGTCCCTGTCCCACGTGGGGCTCACAATCTAAGAAGGGAGAACAGGTATTGAATCCCCATGTTACAAATGAGGAAACTGAGACCCAGAGAGGTGAAGTGATTTGCCCAAGGTCACCCTGCAGACAAGCGGCAGATCTGGGATTAGAACCCAGGTCCTCTGACTCCCAAGCCCATGTTCTTTTCACTAGATTGGACTCCATAGGGTGGCACTCCCCCCTCACCCGTCCATTCGAGTGAGGAGAGTGTTTCCCGGCTCAAAGGGCCCAGCTAGGAGGTATCTACAAAAGCCAGGGTGTCCTGGGTGTTTGCCCGACCCCACAAAGGCCTGGCAACTGCAGTGGAGCCTGGGCTGACTTCCAAGGAACCTGACAGATGCCAGGGAAAGGTGGCGCTGGTCCAGCAGGCACTGCACTTCCACGGCCTCTCCAGGGACAGCTCAAGTTGCCCCAGGATGGGTTGGTACCAGAGATGCCCTCCCAACAAGTAGCTGAGACTTGTGCCAAGCGATGCCAATCAGTGGGGAAAGGGCACAGAGCAACGATCAGGCTGCAGCACCGCCTCTGGAGTTCCTAGAATCCCAGATGAGGGATGGGTCGAAGGGAAGATCCCTAAGAGGGACTGATACTCCAGGAGGGATGGAGAGACCCATTGATCTTTCTCTTTCCCCCCAAGCTCGGCAACTTCAGGGAGCCCCCTCCCCAACCAGCTCCCCCCTCAGCAAAATACCGGACGCGTGGGCCGGTGCATCCGGGGTCCGGGCAGGTACCGGGATCGAGCCCGGAGGAGACTCCATCTCCCCTCTCTCCCTATCCTGGTCCTAGGGCTGAGGCTCGACCGGTCCAGCGGGAAAACTGGTGGAGGGGTTGCAGTCACCCTATGCTCCTGAGGTCACGCGAGGAGGCCCGGCCCTCGTCCGAGCCGCCTGGACCGTCAGGGCTGCCTGGACAGAAGGGTCGCGCTCCCCCTTTCCAGCATGGCCGCCGAGGGGCCTGCGTTCCCCGTCCGAGCCCAGACCCACCCGGGTCCCATGGGCTGGGGGCCGGACCCCTCGGGGTTCCCCTCCGGACCGGGACCAGAAGGGTCCTCCCCTCCGGAGATGGGGCCCGGCGCTTCAGTATTAACCCTTCCGTGCGCATCACGTTCTTTATTTATATGTGTACATATGTATACAATCTGCTGTACAGAGGTGGCAGGGCCTGCTCATGGGACTCGGCGCCGTGATGCTCCCCCGACTGCTTATTTACATCTTGGGGGGACGGGGTGGGGGACGGGGCGCGGGGTTCAAGATACGAGGAGCAGAGTCGGGGTAGGTCGCTTGGCCTTACTTGTCTCCCCGCTTTCTCCTTGGGGTGAGGCGGCTGTCAGGCCCAGCTCTCCTCAGTGGGCAGCTCCCTTTTTGGCCAAACCCGGGGCGGGCATGACCTCGAGGGGGCAGCGGGCAGGCAGCCCCAGCTCGCTCTTGACGCCCAGGGCGGGGACGGCTCCGTGGCCGGGACTAGGCCCATTCTTGGCTGGGGGTGGGGGGCCGCCAGGGTCGGGGGAGAGTTTCGGAGAGGAGGGCTTGGAGCGGGGCGAGCTCAGGGTGGTACGCTCCTCCACCACCTCCACCACCCACCGCTCCCGGCAAGCTGGGCCCAGCTCCCCAGCTCCTCCACCCTCTTTGGCGGCCCTGCTCGGGGGCCCGGCCCCTTCCACCTTTGCTAGGGCCCTCCCCGGCTCCACCACAATCGGCAGGAGGGGAGGGTCGCCACCTGGACGGGGCGGGGTCCCCGCCTCGCCGGCACTGCTCCGACGGCCCGCCTCGTGCTCCTGCACGGGGCTCAGGGCCGCCTTGGCCAAGGCCCGGGCCACGCCCCCGGCCTCCTCCGTCTGCACGCCCTGGTGCCGCGTGCTCCCCAGGTCCCGCTCCAGCGTCCGGGCCGGGCCCGAGGGAGGGGGGTCATGGGCCAGGCCGGCAGACAGGGTGCAGCCCGCCCCACAGGGTTCCTGTTCCTTCCGGGCCAGCTGTGGAGGAGCCCGGCTCTGCTCCTCTGGCTCGCTCACTTGGCCCGGCTCAGCGGGGCTGGGAGAACCTCCTGGTTTCTCTTCCCTGCCTCCCTCCCCCCCGCGGGGCCCGCCGAGCAACGGGTCCCCTCCGAGGCTCAAGGGCGATTCCTGCCGGCCCAGACGCCGCATGGCCACTTGGCGGGGGACGCCAGGCGCTTCGCCAGGCAGCGGAGGTGTTTCCCCATCTAACTCTGCCAGGCTGTGCAGCGCCAGCTCCCCGTGGAAGTCCTTTCGGTGGTCAGGGTGACCCACCTCCAGGCTGTGCTTGCGCAGGGCCCCTTTCTTCTCCGGCCCCAGTGGGCACCCCAGCTTCTCCGCTGACTGGACCCGCTTGAGCAGGGGAGAGCGGGGAGGCTCGGCGCTCTTGGGCCTGGGGCGTACCACGGGCGGGGAGGAGTGAAGCTTGGCCGGGAAGCTCTGGGTGGTGTGGGAACTGCCCACCGTGTGCCCAGGCAGAGGGGGCGGGGATGACTGGGTCGGGGAAGGGGTGTGAGCCAGAGGGCTCAAGGGGATGTTGCCCGCAGACTTGCAGCGGGCAGAGCGGTACTGGCGGTGCAGTTTGGGGGACAGGCCGTGCAGGGTGCTGGGCCGGATATGATGGGAGGAGGAAGCTGGTGAGTTGGGGGTGCTGGAGCTTGGTGAGCTGCTCTGGGAGGAGGCACCTGTGGGCAGGACAGAGGAGAGGAGACGGGGGGGGGGGAGAGGGGGAGGGGGAGGGGGGCTGGGGCCGGGTGACGCCAGCCTCCCCGGGCCTCCTGCCCTTAGGCAGCACCAGTGGCCGGGTGCCCTTGTTGCCCAGGAGGGGAACGCCAGCTTCCCTAGGCCTGTACGCCTGGGCCGTATATGGGATTTCTGGGCCCGGTCAATGCCTGCTTGCCCAGGCCCCCAGAGCCATAGAGGCCGAGCAGCTGCATTCCCTCTGCCCTGTCTTCACCCAGGCTCCCGAAGTCTGAGCCTACGAGGACTTGTGACTCCTTGGGCAGACCCGGGTGGCCCTTCTGAGGGGCACCGCCTTCTCAGCCTGGGACCCGGTTGCCCTCGCCCTCCCCCACCCCACCCTCGGCCTTCCCCCGACCCCCAACAGGTACCTAGGTAGGCCGAGTCGGGCGTGGAACGGTAGCTGTGGGTGGGCGAGCGAGCGGGCAGGCCGTGGGTGGGCGAGCCAGGGAGGCTGTCGCTGGAGGACAGCGAGCGGTTGAGCGAGGAGAGCGAGCGGCTCGTATGCAGGAGGTTAGACTGTTTTGTGATCTTGCGAAACAGGGAGCTGCGCTTCTTGCTAGGGAGGTCAGAGCCGGCGGAGGGCCCGGTCACGGCCACGGCGAGTGCCCTCCGTCCCCTCACTGCCTCCTCGTCCCCCACGTTTTACCGCAACCCCGGGGAAGTGGTTGGGGGGTCTGGGACCCTTTTGCGGGGAATCTTCTGGCCAGCCTGCTCTTATCTCCCTCCTGCCCTTGCCCCTCCAAGTACCCTCCCCCCTCACACATACATCCAGCTTCCCCTCCTGGGCCCACCTACCTCTCCTGGCCCTCCTTTGGGGCAGGACGCTTGTTCCTCCGGGCCATCTTGGCCTTGTAGCTGCTGCGGCGGGCGGGGCCGATGCGGATTGATGTGTTCTCAAAGGGCGTCGTCGTCACTGCTACTTTATTCCCACTCTATGGATAGCAGGCATAATGGTGGAGGCCAGAGGTGGTGCCTGTGCTTGTAGAATCACGACTCACACACACACACACACACACACACACACACACTCACCCCCTCACCCACTCACATGCACGCCCCTCGGTCTGGTCCCCTCTGACCTTGAGAATGAGCTCCACCACCTCGGGATGCACCATGCCATGGACAGGCTCCCCATTGACGTGCGTGATGAGGTCTCCAGCACAGAGACCTGCCTCCTGGGCTGGGCCCCCTTCCTCCACATGCTGGGGAGAGGAAAGTCTGGCTGTCGGGCCAGCCCTAGATTGGCCTCACCCAGCCCCCAACCTCACCCCCTCCATTGCCACCCCCTCTACTGCACACAACCCCCTGGCCTCCAGCCCAGCCAACCTCCCCTGCCCCGACAGTCCGCTGACCCCACCTCGGGGATAGCTACTCACCCAGATGATGTGGTGGACGCTGTAGACATCCGAGTCGCCCATGTAGACACGGATGGCACGGAGCGTGAAGCCGTACTTTTTGCCCGACCGTTGGATGGTGATGGGAGAGCGGAGACCACTGACCGCGGGTGAGTAGTCCCGGCTGGGTGACGAGTCCCGGGAAGACGGGTTGGAAGAGAGCGAGCGTGGGGACATGGGGCTTGCCAGAGGTGAGCTGCCATGCTGTTCCACTGCGAGCACCAAAGGGGCATCAGGAGGGGGAGTGAGAAGGGACTGCCCCAGGCCCCCAGGTGGTAGGATTAGGTCCTGCCCCTTGTCTCTCGATTGACAGGGCTCCCCCCGCACACACCCCCACGGGGATGACGGTGCCCACCCCCTGCACCCACAGGGGTGGCAATGCCTGCATTTGCAAGGGTGGCAATGCCCGCCCCCAGGTGGGGTTACCTGTAGGGATCATGACAGAGAGGGCCGTGGCGGACGCTGACTTGATGACCTTGCCCCCCGGACGTGAGGTCCGCTTCTCCACACTGTCACCAGACAGCTGCTGGTGCCGGGCCCTGCGCAAGACCAGGTCATTGGTGGCCTTGGGAGCTGAAGGGTCTGCGTCCTTTTGGGGAGGAGCCAGGTCACTGGAGCGGGAACGGTCAGCTGGGGGCAGGGGGACAGAGAAACAGAGAAATAATAATAATAATAATAATGTTGGTATTTGTTAAGCGCTTACTATGTGCCGAGCACTGTTCTAAGCGCTGGGGTAGACATAGGGGAATCAGGTTGTCCCACGTGGGGCTCACAGTCTTAATCCCCATTTTACAGATGAGGGAACTGAGGCACAGAGAAGTTAAGTGACTTGCCCACAGTCACACAGCCAACAAGTGGCAGAGCTGGGATTCGAACTCATGAGCCCTGACTCCAAAGCCCGTGCTCTTTCCACTGCGCCACGCTGCTTCTCACCACGGAGAAATGCCACGGAGAGCATATCAGACTGTAAGTATTGCCACTACTGAGTCAGCCCCATGGTCTGTCTGGCCCAGGATTCTGTCCCTGGCAGAATCACCAGAATTAATCATTGTGGTAACTATTAAGTGCCTACTCTGTGCCAAGCACTGTACTCAGTGCCGGGGTAGATACAAGATATCAGGTCAGACACTTGGGGCTCACAGTCTAAGTAGGAGGGGAAAGGATTTAATCTCTACTTTACAGGCGTGGTAACTGAGGTGAAGTGACCTTCAAACAATCAATCCTATTTATTGAAAGCTTACTGTGTGCAGAGCACTGTACTAAGCACTTGGGAGAATACAAGGTCACCCAGCAGGCGAGTGGCGGAGCTGGGATTAGAACCATGGCCCTCTGATTCACAGGCCCGAGTTCTTCCCACTAGGCCACACCACTTCCAAGGTGCTTGGAGGTATCCTGTGATGGAGGATCCTGGACATCATCCCCCTCATGGTTAGGGATGGGCCATCCAACACCACTGATCTTCCCACACATATCTTAACTTCTTGTTTTTCTCTTCCCCTTTTTCTCAGTTTCTCTCACCAGACCAGTCAACCATACAGACCACCACTTACCCCTTCTTCAAAGTCCCACTAAAATCATGTTTCCTCCAAGAGATCTGCCCTGACTAATCCCTCATTTCCCCACCTTCTTCACCCTCCCTTCCTCATTGCCTCTGCACTTGAGTCCGCACCCCTTAAGCACTTTCATACTCTCCCCAGCCCCCCAGCCCTTATATTCATAGCCTTATACAATGCCACTTCCCCTGTCGGGAATTGATTTCAATGTCCGTCTCCCCCTCTAGGCTGTAAGCTCGTTGTGGGCAGGGAACGTGCCTACCGACTCTGTTATACTGTACTCTCCTGAGCTCTTACTACAGTGCTTCGCACCCAGTAGGCGCTTGGTAAATACCACAGATGAATTGATGAGTCACACCATCCTGGTTCAGTCTATGGTCCGGCCAGTCCAGGACTTTCTCCAAGAGCAGCATTAGGACTCTTGGAGGGACTGTGGGACGGTGACTCCACTGGACATCTATCCTCGGGGACATCTATCCACGTGATCAGAGATGGATCATCCGACACCCCTCGTTCGGCTCCCTTTTGGTGCCCCCGGGTGGCTCAGGCTTATGCCGACAGAGCTGTTCCGTATCGCTCCACACCTCTCCACGTCCTAGCTTCCCCTCCGGTACTCCCGAATGGACCGCTCGCCCAGGCCACCTAACCCAAACCCTCTTAAACCTAATGATATTTTCGGCTGCACCACTTCTGAGAGAGATTATCAGAGGGAGACCAAGCCAGAGGGACTCAGCGAGAAACCAGCAAAACGAGCCGAGATACGCAGGGAAAGCGGAGAGCCTGGGGTTGTTTACTCACTGGTGTCGAGATCCCCGGTGCTGGGGGTACTGTCCCCCGGAGGCCCCTCCTTGGGGACGCGGGTGTCAGGGGACCCGGTGGGAGTGGGGCCATCAGGGCCAGGTCGGAGGGACCGCCGTAAACGGCCCTCATCCTCGTCCTCCAGGGGGGCGCTGAAGCGGCTGGGCTCCAGCAGTGCTGAGAAGCGACGTCGGGTACCCAGGGGAGGGCTGGCCTCACCTTCGGGGAAGGACGACTCAGAGACCGACAGGCGCTTGCTGAGGGAGGGACAGGGAGGGGAGGAGGGAAAGAAGGCTGGGGTTCCTCCCCCTGAGGGAAAACGGGGGCCAGGCAGAACCTTGGCATCCCCCTGACGGCACCTCTCCCCTCCTTCCTCCCCTGGAATTGGAAGGAGAACAGAGGGATCCAGGAGTCCTGCCCTCAGACCCGCCCTGGCTCTCAGCCCCCAACCCCTGCCTGGTCCCCACGCCCTGCGGTTCCCATCCCTTAACTCCCCAGCTCACATCTCAGGAGACCCTGATCCTGATCTCCAGCTCTTATCCCGCAAGGTTAGACTGCCCAGACTCTCCCGCTTGCCAGCGGCCTTCTCCTCCTGGTTTTTGCCACTCGGCTCCCTTTTGGTGCCCATGGGTGGCTTGGTCTCATGTTGCGAGAGCTGCTCCATACTGCTGTATACCTGAAGGTCACAGGGAAGGAGAGGAGGGCACGGATCAGGAAGGAGGGCCCCGGGCCACCTTGCTCCCCATCGCCCGCCACCTACCACATCAATAGGTCCACATGGGCTCATTCGCACACACAGCAGAATTCCAGAGAGAGGGACCCAGGAAACTTGGAGAGACGGGTGGGGGAGGGACGGGGGATGGCGCAGAGAAAGTGAGGAGGAATCACCTTGCTGAAGCGGGGGGAGCAGGAGGAGAACTGGCGGATCTCTACTGGCTCGTCCTCTGTGGTCTCGTCCTCATCGTAGGAATTGACGTGATGGTATCTGTCTGAGCGGGCTGTGGGGGAGGAGGATACTGAGGACCAGGCCGGGGGCATTCAGCACAGGACCAGACTCCTCCTTCCTCCCCCTTCCCCCAGCCCCCTTCTGCCTGACTGATGACTTTGGGCAGGACGAGAGAAAGAGGAGGAGAAAGACAAGGACAAAGGGTGCCACATCTCCCTCCAGCCTATCCCAGCTGCCTGTCCCGGCTGAGGAAGGGGCTGGCCCAAGGCCGGCTTCGGAGGGCAAGCAAGGCAAGCTATTGCCTCAGGGAAGGACGCGGTGGAGGGTGGCCGCGTGGAACCTCCCAAAGGCGAAAGCCGCCCAGCCCTCCTCAGTGAGATGGCCACCCCTCGGCTTCTCTCAAGGATGGCCCCATTGCTGCCCTTCTCAAAGATGGCGGCGGGGCAGCGGCGATCCACTGACGGAGCTCGAGACGGGGTCTCGGAGCCGAGACATCCCGGACACCTGGTTGAGGGGCGGCCAAGGAGACGGTGGCGACGGAGAAGCATTCTTCCGCAAAGCGTCGCGTCCGCTGCCGGGATGGTACTTCGCGTGCACACCCAGTGTGACGTGCTGGCCTCATGAAAAACGTGGAGGGTGGCGGGGCGGGATGTTTGAAGCCGGCCCTGGACCTACCCACGAGGACCCCCAGCAGCTGGTGGGTAGAGACCGGGGGTGGGGCTGGCGGGCTGCAGGCCCTTACTGTCGAAGTAGCTGGTGTCTTCCTCGGACTCCAGGTTGGGGATGAACTCAGCCTTCTGACGCAGCAGCCCCGTCCAATCCAGCTCACGGAAGAAGCTGTGCTGCTTCACTTCAAAGGCCCCACCTGCAGGACCAGAGCTGGCTGTAGGGGGCCAGGCGTGATGGGAGAGGCCAAGAGAGCAATAAACATGGGCACGGAAGGAGGGACGGCAATGCCCGTCAGCTGCACGGGGAAAAGCAGCAGGGGGAGAGCTGACCCAGGTAGGGGTCAGGGAGAAGGGAGGGAGGGAGGGACGAGAGGGCACTGAGTGAGGGCCGGGGGAGAGGCCTAGTCCCGCTCTTACCTGCACCCAACCGGACAAGTGGATTCGTCTGCAGAAGGCAGGAGATGAGGAGCTGAGCATCAGCAGGCAAAGCCTCATCCCCCTCTGGCCACAGGATGTCATCTGGAAGGAGCAAGAGGAGGGAGTGATGGGGGCAGGAAGATGGGAGTGAAGGGGGTAATTAGATTTTACTTCCTGCCCCTGAGAGGGTTGGGGATGGGGAGGAGATGAGTGAGAGAGAGTATATGTGGGAGGGGGGCGGGGGGGAGGCACGTGTGTATGTGCACGCATGTGTGAAGGAAATGAGTGCAGCCTGACTCAAGGGCAGAGCCACCACCTCTGGGCTGGGGGGGAGTGCAGGCCCAGCTGCATATGCCCATGCATGCCCGCGAGCGTGTGCATGTGCCCCCTTCTGCCCGCGCGCCATGCGCCCAGGCACGCACCGCTGATGACCTGTCCGAACAGCTCCTCGGGGGTGTCTCCAAAAAAGGGCACGCAGCCCACCAGGAACTCATAGAGGATGATGCCCATGGCCCACCAGTCCACCGGCTTCCCATAGCCCTGGCGCAGGATCACCTCGGGAGCGATGTACTCCGGGGTCCCGCAGACCTGCGCACGGCCCATGAGCATCACCACTCCCTAGCCCTCGCCGACCAGTCCCCAGGCAGGAGGACCGGGGGCTAGGGGAACAAACAGCAGCCGCCCCCCCGGGGCCTCGATGGGCCTGCCTGGCGCCTCTGGACCCGGTGCCTCCTCCAAAGCTGCTACAAGGAAGGGCCCGGCGTGGCCACCCAGGTGGACCCACAATGGACTCGCCATGCCCGCCTCTCCGTGCCCGTCCTCCTTGGAGCCCAACCCCCGATGCCCACCTGCTTGTCCAAGAACTCGCGGGCATCCTTCTCTATGTGTCCCTCGTACAGGTTGGTAGTGAGGCTCATCAGCCCCATCTTGGACAGACCGAAGTCCGTCAGCTTGATGTGGCCCATGGAGGTGATGAGGAGGCTGCGAGGGGAGGGCGGGGGGGGGCTCACCCACGCAGACCCCTCCTCACAGACCCCCTCCGCACATCCCCTCACAGTCCTTCCTCATAACTCCCCCATCCCTCACGGACCCCTCCCATGGCCCAGGCCAAGGGGCACACCCCACCCTCCCTGAGTCCCCCCACCCCATGAAGGGGAAGCTGGGGGGGGAATTCAAAGCCCCTCAAAAAGCCCAGGGGAAAGGTAGGCCCATACTTATCAGGCTTGAGGTCGCGGTGCACGATGCCGTAGTTGTGCAGATACTCGAGGGCCAGTACGGTCTCTGCAAAGTACATACGCGCCATCTCCACGGGCAGCGCCCCGATATTCTTCAGCAGCGTGGCACAGTCTCCCCCTGCGGGGGAGGTGGTTGAGGCACAAACACTTTAAGATGAGAAGAGTACCTGTGCTGGGCGGGGGGAGGCCGGGACATAAGACGTCCACCAAGCTCTGAGACAGAGAGCGAGCGGGGCCCGACAGTGGAGGGAATGTGGGGTTGGGGGTCGGGGGGAGGCAGTACCCAGGGGAGCTGCGGGATACCGCATAGGAAAGTGGTGCCTTGGGGGTGGGGAGGCAGTGTTGGCAGACAGGGTGACGACGCAGGGACTGACAGTCCCTCTGGGCTGGGAGAGGCGATCAATATCTCGGGGCAGGGAAGAGGGACGATTATCCATCCACACCTTCCACGTACTCCATGACCATGCACAGGTGACGCTTGGTCTCGAAAGAGCAGAACATGCTGACCACGAAGGGGTTCTCGGCAAAGGTGAGGATATCCCGCTCCACAAATGCCTGCTGGATCTGATTCCGCAGGATCAGGTTCTGCTTGTTGATCTTCTTCATGGCAAAGCGCTGGCGCATCTCCCGGTGTCGCACCAGGTACACCGCCCTACCATGGGCACAGACTGGCACCAAGGGGGACACCCCCACTTGGCCCAGAGATGCTCCCTCTGGCCTCCCGGCCTCTCCCACGGCATATGGGTTTCTCCAGCCTAGGCCCCCTCCCCGGGGGGCCGACCCCCTTCTCTTACCCATAAGCCCCATTGCTGATGAGCTTGATATTCTCAAAGTCGCTCTCCCCAGGGGGTTTCTTGGCTTTGGGAGTGGCACCTCGGCCCTGCAGGGGAGAGGAGGAGTGAGGGGAACACCAGGGGGGCTCCGCCCGGCTTCACACGTATAGGACGTGAGTGTGTCAGGCCTCGCGGTTCCTTTTGCCCTGGCCCTGGGCCAAGTGCCAGGCAAGGGGGATCCACTGAGGCTCTTGGGCCCACTGTGCCCCCCAGACTCTCATTCACCTCGGCAAAATCATCGGGCTCGGGAGTATTGGACCCGCCACTGTCCTGGTCCTCCAGGTGAGCCACATCTGGGGAGAGGCCAGGTGTTAGCCCCGTCCCGCGCCTGGGGAAGGTTTTCCCTCCACGCCTGTCTCCCTCTAGCCCCCTCCTTGCCCCCCCCCACCCATTGCTCCCCCAGACTCCTCCCCATTCCCTCGTCTCCGGAGCCCTCTCTCCACCCACTTGGTTGCCCCGGCCCACCCTGGCCTTCCCAAGGGGAAGGAGAAGCTGGTGGGACCTGGAAAGGGGTCACGGGTGAGGCCCAGCTGGCTGATGATGTAGCGGGGGATGTCTGTCTTCACCAGGTGGCCCTCCTTGGCATGGTCCTCAGCTGCCTCTAGCAGGTGGTAAAACTCCTCCGGGTTAAACTCCTGGGGAAGACACAACAGACAGGTGGCCTGATGAAAAGTCAGGTCTTCCTCAGTTTGTTGCACCCCCGCCCCCCCACGCACACCCTCTCCGCTTGAAGCAGAATTGGGCAAGAGCCAAGGACTTGTGTCTCTGCCTGCCGTAAACTGGGGAGCCTTTGTCCAGCTCCCTACAGCACCCTGCTCCCCTGATCCCTCATTCCCTAGGGCTGGTTCAAGGCTCTGATCTCTGCCCCAGCCACCCCCCACCCCCCGCCCCCACCACAGCCTTCATCCCTGTGTGCCTCCCATCCTGGCCCTAGGAAGGCCTTAGGAAGGACTGGCGGCCAGGCAGCGGTGAAAGCACTCCTGGGGTGGGGGAAGGGGCTCAATGGATCAAGCCTGAGCCCCCCACCCCCTCCTCCCCCCACCTCCTCACCAGACACTCCAGGAGCCGAGCGGGGCGGGAGATGATGATGAGTAGTTTCTTCACCAGCTGGGTGACAAAAGCGACCTCCAGGCTCTCTGAGCGCTCATATGCCTGGGGAAGAGGGGAAGCCAGAGCTCATTCTCTGGCCAAGCAATGGGAAAGCAGAGTCGGGACCCAGGCCTCAGTTTAGAACAAACTGGATAAAGGAGGGGAAACATGTAGGAAGTCTCTGCTCTGCTCTCCCCTGGGCCCCTTGCTGAGCCTGAGCGGGGACCGGGGTGAGTCCTGATGGTGAAAGGGACCGGGCAGTAGGGGAAGGGGAAGGGAGAGTTGCCCTGGCAACAGTGGCTGCAGAGCCCACGAGGCACTGAGAATAGAAAGGCCAGAGATAACGTCTCCCCCTTGACGTTTTGGGGGGTGTCTCCCAGGCTCGGCTCCCACCCGGGGGGCTCCCACCCTGGCAAGTGACCAGCCCCTCACATCCTGCAGCAGCTTCTCCAGGTTCTCCTGTAGCTCATAAAAATAGACGGTGGTGATGAGGCCGTCCCGGGACTTGGCCAGGCAGTCGCGGGCCAGCTCGATGATCTGGTGGTGGATAAAGCTGAGCACGCCGTCGGCGAGGGGTAAGACGCTCTCCGGCTCAAAGGCCCGGGTGAAATCACGCAGCTTCTCCTCCATCTGCGCGGTGGCCTGCCGGACAAGAGGATGGCGAGGGTGAGAGGGTGGGGGGGGGCCATGACCCTCGAGCTCAAGGCCCAGAGGGCCATGGGCCATGGGCGTGGGGTAAACAGCACTAGCCTAGCCTCAGTTCACGAGCCAACAGCGCTTAGTACAGTGCTCCGCACATAGTAAGCGCTCAATAAATTCTATTGAATGAATGGGAGCTGGGGGCCCACACTGGAGCGAGGTGACCACCAGGGGGCTCACCGAGTTAAATAAGTAGGTCGCCTCAGACAAAGGGTCAGGCGGAAAAACTGACAGTGAATAATAATTAATAATCATTGTGGTATTTGTAAAGCACTTCATGTGTGCCAAGCAGTGTACTAAACTCTGGGGTAGATAGAAGATTATCGGGCTAAACACAGTCTCCATCCCACATAGGGCTCCCAGTCTAACGGGGAGGGGGAACAGGATTTGGATCTCCATTTTTTTTTACAGCTAAGGAAACTGAAGCACTGAGAAGTGAAGTGACTTGCCCAAGGCCACACAGTAGGCCAGTGGCGGAGCCGGGATTAGAACCCAGGTCCTAACTCCCACTGACTCCCAGGCCCGTGCTCTTTCCACTAGGACCGCAAATTCAACCCTGACACTGGGGTCAGCACGGACCCTGAGTGAAAAATCAGACCCTGACTTCAGCGGAGGCAAAAATACTGACTCTGGGAGAAAAAAAATTGAAATAGACTGTAAGGTTCCAAGAATCGATTCCACGTGTAAAAATTAGACAGTGCCTCTGGGTGTAAAACGCTAAATCCAAGCTAAGAAACTGACTGAAGAAAGCAATTAGAATCGATCCGAGGTCAGAAAAATTGGATCCGCGCCAGAGGCCTTTCTGGGATCAGAGACGTTGAAATGTAGAGACAGACTGGCTAGAGACTTGGGTGGCTTGTCATCCAGTTTTATACTGGGCAGTCCACCTTTCAGCTGGCCTGCCCCGGGCTAGTACTGATATGGTGAAAGATGCTTAAATAATAATAATAATAATCGCTGGAGTGGATACAAGATAATCAGTTTGGACACAGTCCCTGTGTCATACAGGACTCTCAGTATTAATCCTCACTTTACCGATGAGGTACCTGAGGTACACACTTTTATTTTAAATGCTCAACCTCCCTTCATCTCGGCTCCCGTCACCAAGTCCCGTTCCCTCCCCACTTCACCCCCGGCCCCCATGACCTACTCAGCAATTACGTAGGCTCTGTGACCCTCTGCAAAGCACCTTTTCGTGTGGGCATCCTTATGACGCCCTTATTGGTTGCCAAAGAGGTATCGAGAATTCTTTACTATCATCACTGGTCACCCTACTAGAGACTTTGATTTCCTCAGCCTATTCGCCCTTCCTTCCACGTCACCTATGCAGTTGGGTCTGTACCCCTTAAGCACTTTACTACTCACCCCACCCCCACAGCATTTATGTCAATATTCTTATATTCTGCCACTCTCCCTAGCTGTAATTTATTTTACCGTCTGTGTCCCCCTCTGGTCTGTAAGCTACTCGTCTGCCGGGACCTGTGTCTACCTCCTCTATTGTGCTGTATTCTCCCAAGCACTTAGGACAGTGCTCTGCACACAGTAAGCGCTACATAAATACTGTTCATCAAAGGCCAGCTGGTATCAGAGCCTTTCTGGGATCAGAGACAGTTTGGTTGATGAAAGCTAGAGTCTCTCCAGGGTCTGAGACAGATCTTCTGGTTAGAGAGGCAATCTGACTAAATCAATCTGGCTAGAAAGAGGTACTTGGGCTAAAGACACTAGTCACAGCGACACTCAAGCTACTCCCAACCTCGCAGTGGCTCCTTTAACAACAGAGACAAGGCACGCACTACCTGTAATGGAGACACTGGGGAGAGCTGGACAATGTTACAGTGATTGCTAGGGAGGGGTGGCCATTACTCAATTTGGGGATTAAATCCTACTCTCTTCTTCCCCTTAGACTGTGAGCCCCAAATGGGGCAGGGACTGTGTCCGGCCTGAATATCTTGTATCTACCCCAGGGCTTAGTACAGTGTTGGGCACATAGTAAGTGTTTAACAAATTCCATAATTTTTTTAAATTATTATTACTGTTGTCGTGATGTTTCACCGTAAGCCCCTCCTCTCCAAAGAGCAACGGGTGGGGTGGCCACATAGGGAAAGGAGCTTGGTCTTGTTCTAGGGAACCCAGATGCTTGGGTCCCTCAGGAAACAGGCCAGAGGCATGGAGAGCAGGATACCGCCACCCCAAGTCTAGGATTGATGGGTTTCCCAAAGTTTCTGCCCTGTCAGGTTGACAGGAGGTTGCCTCCCCTACACCCCCTCCTTGGCCTCTCCCAGAGGCAGTCTCTCCCTCCCTGGGTACAGTACTGACCTTAGGGAATCTTTCCTTGTACACATGGTTCATCATCACAATCTCGTTGTCGTAGGAGGAGGGGGAGCGCCCGGGGCTGGGCGGGAGGGCGGAGAGAAGAATCATTCAGTCAGGCACCCAAGCCAGCCAGGCCCTCCAGAAATCACTCCATCCAACCTTCTGCCTTCAAGATGAACAGCCCCCTCCCTCCCTCAGTCCAGGCCAATGAGGGGCCTTTGGTTCTTAAACATCTCCAGAAACTTAGAATTTGTCAGAAATCCCCTTCCAGTCTGGAAATTCTTCTGGTACCCAATCTCCTGCTGTAATTCCAGCTCCACTCCCCTTGCTCTGGGGTGACAGTTTGGCTCTCTACTGCAACCCCGACCCCCAGCTCCAGGGGACTCTCCTACCGCCCTGTACCTGAGACTACGGGAGCGGGGCCGCACAGCAGGTGAGCGGCGACCCCCATCCTCATCCGTGATGCTCTCCGTACTGCCAAAATGCTTCGACAGGAAGTGCAGCTCATCCATCGTGGGCTGGTAGGGCAGCTGGTGCAGCCGCTCCTGGGAGGAGCAGGACGACTGGGAGCCCAAGTAGGCAGGAAGCAGAGAAGGGTCAGAGACACTGAAATCAGGGCGCTCACCCCCACTCACAAGCCCCCTTCCTGGCACCCAAGAGTCACAAATCCCATCTTCTTGTCTCCCAGCTTCTTCTACAGAATAGACACACAGGATTTATGCCTAGAAGGACCCTGAAGGGTCACCTAGCTCTAGCCATTTGGCTAGCCCCACACAAAGAGCCTCAGAGACAGGGAAGGGAGAAAGAGACACAGGAAAAGGACCCTTGGCCCAGGGAGAGACATTACACAGAAGGATAGAGCCAAGACAACTAGAAAGACTCCCTCTTTAGAGGTACAGTGAGACAGGCCAGGCCTAAGTAAAGTGGACTCCCTACAGACAGACCTGAAGGAGGCAAAATTAAGGGGGATTCCCCGTGTGCCCTCACCCACCCGCTTCCCCAAGACCCTTCCTTACTCACAGAAACAGTGGAGCTGGGGGTATTGGTGCCATAGCCGGAAGAGGGGAGTGAGGCCAGAGACCAACGCCGTCCATCTGCCCTGGAATCCGGTCCAACGCAAAGATTCAATGGCCCCTCCAAGCTGCACCACACCCCAGTTGCAAACTCCCGGGTCCAAAGGAATACATCACAGGAGACAGGGAGATCTGGCTTTCACACTGCAGCTATAAGGACCTGTAACCCCCTCCAGGCAACCCTACCCTAACAACTGATGAGTGCGCAGGGGAGGGCACACACAGGCCTCGGGACTACCTGGAGGCGACCATCCCAGGACCTGAGGTAAAGAGGGCAGGATTGCCCCATGCCCGTGGAAAAGTAGGAGGAGACACAGTCTCCTCCCCATCCCTAGACAAGGGAAGGGTGCCTCTTGTAAAGATGAACACTGAGAAAGTGTTTCCATTTCAAATGTCTTCCAAGACCATTTAAGAGGCCTTCGAAGCAGAGCCGAAGCCAGGGCTAGAATCAGGGAGGCTCCCACAGTCCTCATGGGATCTCAGGGCAGACTTCACAACTAGAGTTCAGTGGCAAACTTTGACGGTGATCTGAAGGATTCCAGCCCCAAACAATGATCTGAGTCTTCCGACCCCCAAATCCACTTTTCCTAGAACCACCCAAACAATTGCCTCGTCGAGTACCCCACTCCTCCATCTCTGAGGAATTTCATCCCCATGACATCGATGTGATTTATGCGTCCCAGAGAGGGGAGAAGGCTGAAGCGGACGGCGCACGGGGGCGGGGGGTGACGACGAAGACCCGTCGCGGGGGTGGGGGTGGGAGGGGGAGGTTGGGGGGCAGTCTGCGTGTGCGCGCCTAACCCTCAACGTTGCCAGGGAAACGCGGCCTAGGCTCGCCAGGCAGGTGGGGGAGAGCAGGATCCTAGCCGGGGGCCAACCTGGCTCCCCAGGCGCTAATGGAGCGCTAATGAGCCTGAGCCACTCCCCCGTATTAATCAGAAGTTTGGCGGGCGTTCTCCTGTGACCCCTTTGATCCGCGACCGCGGCGCTACCTCTTCTTCCCCCAACCCTAGCCCCGAACCGACCCGATCTGACCCCGCGGATCCAAGTATGCTTGGTCGCGTCCCGTGGCCCTTTTACAGGCGGGAAAACAGAGGCACCGCAGGGGAGGCGCCGCGCCCGAAGCCTCGGGGCCGGGGAGGGGACCCAAGAGTCCGGATCCCCAGGGCCCCTTAGCAGGTGCTCGGAGCTCCGGCTCTCGGGCAGATGGAAAGAGGCGGGTTCCGTTTGGTTCCCATCTGCAGCCTGCCCCCCACCTCCCCCTCGTTCTCTCCTCACTACCCCCTCCTCCCCCCCCCCCCCGCCGCCGGTATAATAGGGAGGGGAGCAGATGGTGCGGCCGTCTCCCTTGGGAAGTCGGCGCCCCCGTCTCACCGGGGCTCCCCCGAGGGGACGGCGCACTCTGCTGCTGCGAAGGTTGGGAGCTTCCAGGAGATGGGGGCGGTCTGCTCTACCCCCGGGATACCCCCTTCCCCCGAGGGACACGGGCTTACCTGCGGGAAGAGGCGAAGGAGAAGTGGGCAGGGGTGTTGGGAGAGAAGTTGCGGGGGCTGTCCAGTGGGCTGCTGCCTGCAGAGGTGGGGGAGGACGGGGAAGACGCGTGAGTGGGGGTGGACGTTTGTTCCTCCCGCTTTCCCGGGGGAAGGAAAAAGCGGCTGGCCCTCCCACCGCACCCACCCTCTTCCTGGGAGAAGGCCCCATCCCGGAACGCCTGGACGTGGAGTGTAGTTGGAGGCTTGGGGGCTATCAGCCTCACCCCCCAGGGCGCCTTGCCCATTCTGCTCCC
Source organism: Ornithorhynchus anatinus (assembly GCF_004115215.2). NCBI lineage: Eukaryota > Metazoa > Chordata > Mammalia > Monotremata > Ornithorhynchidae > Ornithorhynchus > Ornithorhynchus anatinus. Next base: position 9,290,241 of record NC_041750.1, read on the forward strand.
CCCGCCCCAAACCATACCCTGGCCGGTTCTTACCGATATGGCCTGGAAGCGGGGAGTGAGGCCGCGGCAGTGTAGGTGACGTGCTGGTCAGGATGAGGCTTTTCCGGTTACTGGTGCGGCAGCTGCAGAGGGAGGCGAGCCCGCGGTCCCGTAAGCCCGCCTGGCCCCGCGGGGCAGGCCCCCTTCTCCCGTCCGTCCACACCCCTCTCCCGGGAGAAGGGCTCGGGGCCGGGGCTCGGACGTAGCGTTCGCCTCAGATCTCATACCTAGGCCCTGCCCTCGGCCACCCGGCCACCCTCAGCCGGGGACAGGGGGGAGGTGACCCGCAGCTGGAGCTGCACACGCCCGGGGGCTGGATGCTGGCGCGCTCCCGCCGAAGGCGCGCCTCCGTGGACGGCTAGTCGAGCAGTGCGCGCTTTAGGCCACGGATCCGCGTCTCTCTCCTGCCAATGCGCGCGAGCGCGCGCGCGCGTGTGTGTGTGTGTGTATACGTGTGAAGGTGTCAGGATGTGTCCTCTATGTAGTGTCAGAGGATGTGCTTATGTCAGGGTGGGAAGTGAGCTGGTGCTTTAGTGCCCACGGACGCCCCCTCCCCCGATCTGTGCGGTCCCAGCCGGGGGGGGCGGGGGGGGGAGGGGGAGGGATCTCTCCGTCCCCCCTCCCCGCAAGACTCAGAGTGTTGCTATGCAGCCGCAATGAGCATCTCATTAGATCCGCCAACTGCAGGTCAAGGGGAGGGAGAAAAGGAGCGGGGGGTGGGGGGAGGCCGCCGCTGCTATTGTTCTCCAAGGTGGCAGCCGCTACATCCGCCTCCCACCCAGCCCCCACCCACCCGACTACGCGCCCCTACCCCAGCCGTGCCCCTCCATGGCGCGGTCTTGCAGTCCCCCTCCCCCAGCCCTGGAAAAACCGGGCATCACCCGCAGACAAAGCCGCCCTCCCCACCCCGATCCCCCACTTCTCCGAAGTCCCCGCGTCCCCCTCCGGGACCCAGCAACGATCCCTCAGGCCCCCGAGGACCAAGGAGTGACCAGGGCTCCAGTCTAGCCCCCTCCCACATCTGGAGGAGCCGCCCCTCTCCTCAGTATTGTTCATTTATCCCCCGAGGTCAAATATTCATGCCGTCGCTGCAGCTTCTCCCCCCCCCCCCCACTTGCACACACACACACACACACACACACCCCCAGTAGCCGCACGGCTCTGCCCGTCTTCCTCCCCCCATCTCCTCTGTCCTTGCTCCCCCCCACCCCCCGCCCTCTCGCCGACATCTGGCGCAGCCCAGCCGCCTCCGCAGCATCCCTGCCCCGGCGGACACCGCCCTGCAGCTCCGGCCAGAGGCGCGGACCGCCCCCGTTCCCACTTGGGGTCGGTCCTCCTTCCCCGACCCTTTCCACCCCCCACCCCCGGGGCCGGAGAGGCGGGGCCGGTTTGGGTGTGTGTGGTGGTGGTCGGGAGGGGGTGGGGGGGTGGGTGGGGGGGTGAGGGTTACCTCTTGGTGCGGCGGAACATGCTGCTGTCAAGGAAATAGGGCATGGAGAAATTGGAGAGCACGGTCCAGAGCGAGTCAGACATGGTCCGGCGGGGACATGGTGGCAGGTGCCGGAGCAGCGAGCGGGGCCGAGACACTGCGCCGCAGCCCAGGGAGGGAGCGGGGGAGGCGGGGGAAGGAGGGGGCGGGGGGAGGGGGAGGGCCCGGAGGAGGCCGGCGGAGCTGTCAGCGCCAGGAGGTGGGGGCTGCTTACTGCTGCAGATGGGTGGGAATTGTGTGTGTGTGTGTGTGTGATGACATGTGTGTGACTGCGTGGGTCTCTGGTGTGTATCTGTGTACGGGCACGTCTGCGGGGATCCGCGTGTGGGTGAGACTGCAAGAGACCTCGTCTATCTCTACCCGTTTGACTGTGTGGGGGAGATTGTGTGTGTGACTGCCTGAGTGTGTGACAACATGTGCCTGCGTGGGTGACTGTATGATTGAGTACATGGGACCGGGCCTGCACGGGCCTAGGTGACACGGACGTGCCTGAGAGTCTGGGTGACCGTAGTGCCCGTGACGGCATGTGTCCCTGACGGCGTGTCTTCCCGACTGCGTGTGTCTCCGTGCGTGTAAGACTGTGCGTCCGCCGCGACTGCAAGTGTGGCTCTCTGCGACTCTGTGTTTATGAATGTGACTGTAGGGCGACTGTGTGGGTCTACGTGCGTGACCGGGACGGTGTCGCGTGTGTTTTATGTGCGGCTACTGTCTTTGCATCTCTTCGTGTGATTGCAGGAGACCGCATAGGAACACAAGTAACGGTGTGTGGCTGCGTGTTTCTGTCGCTAGGTGTACGTGTGTGGCTGTGTGTTTCTGTCGCTAGGTGTATGTATGTGACTGGGTGTCTGCATGTGAATTATGTAACCTATGTCTGTGTGTCTGGTCGTGTGATGGTATGCATGCGTCTGTGGGTGTGTGAGGACATGTTTGACTGTGTGTGTCTGGGACTATATATGTCTGGGTCAGTGCGTGCATGCGTGACATTGTGCATGTGACTGTGGATGTCTGTGCTTGAATGTGTATGATGGTGAGGGTCTGCTTGCGAGACTGAGAGTGTGTGAGTGAGTGTGTGTGTGTGTGTGTGTGTGTCTTTATGGTTGTGAATGTCCATCCTCAAATATGCGTCTTTGAAGAAATAAGTATTTCTTCTATCTATGCCCTAGGGCGGGGGTCGGTCCCCCAGACGCCCCACCCAAGACACCTAAATGCTCCCAGAACAGCCTGGAGACACTGGTGTCCTAGGAGAGGCCACTAGAGAGGCTCCTACTGTAGGTAAGAGCATGGGCCGGGGAGTCAGAGGACCTGGGTTCTAATCCCTGAGCCATCGCTTGCCTGCTGTGTGACCTTAGGCAAATCTTTTAACTTCTGTGAACAGGTTCACTCACCTGTAAAATGGGGATTCAACTCTTTCCTACTTAGACTGTGAGCCCCATGTGAGACTTGTGGTTTCGACCTGCTTGTCTTGTATCTGCCCGGTGCTTAGCATAGGACTTGGCACATCATAAGTGTTTATTAATACTACTACTAGTAATACATAATTATTATTATTATTAGGACACTATTTACCCTCATCATGTAGTTCCTCAAAGAAGCTCGGCCAAAGGTGAGCACCAGTGGGAGAAGGAGTTGATCCCTCCACCTGGGGGACTCCCAGAGCCGGTAGAATGATTCTCCGAGTTCCAGGCACCCCATGACTCCTCCCTCTCCGTGCCCCGGATCCCAGGCCTTCCCCCCACTCTTTTCCCCAAAGTAACTCACCTGCTGCTCTTTCTGGGCAGGGGCAGATCCTTCTGAAAGACAAAAGGAAGAGTGAGAGATTTGGAGCACTAGGATGAGTTCAGCAAATGCCAGGATCCTGAGTCACCTGAGTCACCTCACCCGTCTGCCTTGCCTCCAGACCTGCGAGCTTCCTACCCTCAACGCGCAGGCTGAGTTCCTCGTGGAGACAAGTAGAAAGCTCCAGATCAATGCTTTCTGGACTTGAGAACGCTTTGGACTCCTTCCTTCTCACCTGGCATTCCCATCATGCAGCTAGGGAGATGCATTCATTCAGTCATTCAATGGTATTTATTAAGCGCTTACTGTGTGCACAGCAGTGTACTAAGCGCTTGGGAAAGTACAATACAGCAATAAAGAGTGACAATCCCTGCCCCTAACGAGCTCACAGTCTAGAGGGAGGGAGATGCAGTCTAGAGGGAGATGTGGTCTGAAGAGTGAGACTGTCGGGTGGGGGCTCAGCTGGCTGAGAGGTCACTCGATCAATCAGTGGTATTTATTGAGCACTTTCTTCGTGCAGAGCACTGAACTAAGCACTTGGGTGAGGACAACAGAGTTGGTAGACACAACGTCTGCCCTCGAGGAGCGTACAATCCAGTGCCAGGGCACTAGGGCAGGAATGAGAGACAGCAGCCTGGGGCATCGAAGGTATGGAGGTATTTGTTTCAGTTCCCTACCCTCTCCCACCCTCAAGTCTCTAGACCGTAAGCTTACTGTGGGCAGGGAATGTGTGTGTTTTTCACTGTATTGTTCTCTCCCAAGCGCTCAGTACAGTGCTGTGCACACAGCGCTCAATAAATATAACTGAGTTGAACGGCAGCCTCCCGTGCCAGGGACTCAGCCGGAACAACCTCCATCTTCTTGCCACCCAGACCCCAGTATCTCCAAAGATTGGCCCCAGTCACACCCAAAGTGTGATGATGGTGGCTCGGTAGGAGCCGAGGGGTCAGGGGGAAGGCAGTGGAAAGGAGGTAAAAAAGGGGGAGGGTCTTTAGCTTGGGTTGGTTTTTTGGTCCAGTACCAGGACTTGGGCATGGGGTTTGGGAAGCCGCTCAGTACACTGGTGGGTGGCAGGAAGTTAGATAGGGTTGCTAACACCTCAGAGAACAGGAATAGAATCCAAAAGAACATCCAATGGAATAGAATTCAAAGCAGTTGGTCGAAAATAAAATAGCCTTCAATAGACATAGGTGCAAGGAAGTATATACAGCGGAAGACCAGATATCTACAATCCTTGAGACAAAGCAATAGGTGAGCTAAGGATTTTTATGGGTTTTTTCATTATTCTGGCCACAAATCGTATTTCAATAATCTGTAAATTTAAGCGAGTGTATTGCAGGCTTTTACCCCGTAAACTCTGTTTTTACCATAATACATCATGCACTGGATCCAGTTATATCCTAGAGGACCTAGGTCCCCCCAAAAAGTGAACACCTTTTTTTGGCATGACCAGTGAGTACAGCTAATTTTCCTACTGTTCTCCTGGAGTACCAGGTGGCAGGAGCAGGGGAAATGTTTGGGAAGGTGTGGGGATCTGTGGAACCTCTCCTTGAAGCCCCCCAAGGCCAATTTTAGGTTGGCAGCACCAGTGGAGTCTTGCTCAGTCTCTTGGTAATATTTTTTTGAGTATCTCTTGTGTGAGGAGCACTGTATTAAGCTTTTGGGAGAATACCATAGAATGAGTGGAACTGATCCCTGCCATCAAGGGGTTTACAATTTAACACGGGAGACAAATACTAAAATAAATTATAGATAAGAGGAAGTAATAGGGTATAAGATGGAGGTGGGGCATTCTGGGAGAGATGTGTCCATGCCGTCGCTATGGGTTGGAGACGACGGCATAAGACAAGACAATAGGGTATAAAGATGTGTGCATAAGTGGTAGGGTAGGATGGGCATATCCAAGGGTTTAGGTAGCAGGAAAGTGACAGTTAATAATAATAATAATAAAGTACTTGTTAAGTGCTTACTGTGGGCCAAGCACTGTTCTAAGATACAAGTAGATACAAGTTAATCAGGTTGGACACAGTCCCTGCCCCAAATGGGGCTCACACTCTTAATCCCCATTGTACAGATGAGGTAATGGAGGCCCAGAGAAGTTAAGTGACTTACCCAAGGTCATGCAGCAGACATGTGGTGTAGCTGGGATTACTACCCAGGTCCCTCTGGCTCCCAGGCCCATGCTCTATCCAGTAAGCCATGCTGCTTCTCCATATAGGGTAGGGAGATGAGAAATTAAATGGGGAAGGCCTCCTCAAAGAGATGTGATTTCAGAAGGGCTTTGAAGATGGGGAGACCCATGGTCTGTTGGATGTGAAGAGGGAAGGTGTGGACAAGAGATCAGTGAGGCCCAGGGAATAACTAGGTGAGATTGAGTGGACCGAGGAGCGTGAGCTGGGGTGTTGTGGGAAAAGAGAGTGGATAAAGACTAGGACTGGTTTCAGACATTTGACTGCCTTAAAGTGGTGAAAAATTAGACCCCCCCCCACCTACGTTCTAGATGACTTCATATAAAAGTTTGTTCAAGCCACCAAACCTAGAAAAGCAACATGGCATAGTGGCTAGAGCACGGGCCTGGGAGTCAGAAGGTCATGGGTAATAATCCCAGCTACACCACTTGTCGGCTGCGGGACCTTGGGCAAGTCGCTTCACTTCTCTGGGCCTCAGTTACCTCATTTGTAAAATGGGGGTCGAGATTGTGAGCCCCATGTGGGGCAGGGACTGCATCCAACTTGATTTACTTGTATCCACCCCAGCGCTTAGTACAGTGCCTGGCACATAGTAAGCGCTTAACAAATGCCGTGAATATTATTATTATTAGAACATTTTCCAAGGGTGACCTCTGACCCACTCCCTACACTGCATTCCCCTCCCAGATCCCTGTTCACACAGGCACCTCTTCTGACTCTGGCTGGCAGAGTGTGTAGCACCAATTCTTTGAAGTCCCCACGGGGGGGCTTGGCAGCTGGGCAGCACCATATAGAGCCTCAATTAATCAATCAATAACATTTATTGAGCACCTATAATGTGCCAAGCACTGTACCCGAGGGCCTGGAACAGAACAAAAGAATTAGTAGGCTTGATCCCTGCCCTCAGTGATCTTGCAATCTAGAGGGAAAGACAAACACTGAAATAATCAGCGTGGCTCAGTGGAAAGATCACGGGCTTAGGTGTCAGAGGTCATGGGTTCTAATCCCTGCTCCGCCGCTTGTCAGCTGTGTGACTGTGGGCAAGTTACTTAACTTCTCGGTGCCTCAGTTTCCTCATCTGTAAAATGGGGATGAAGACTGTGAGCCTCACATGGGACAACCTGATTACCCTGCGCTTAGAACAGTGTGCGGCACATAATAAGCGCTTAACAAATACCAACATTATTATTAATTTAAAGGCAGGAAGAAGGAAAGCAGGTAAGTATGAGTAAGTGCATAAATAACAGGGTGTGTGATTCTGTAGTAACCAATGTTATTTATTGAGGGCTTACTGTGTGCAGAACACTGTACTAAGCATTTGGGAGAGTACACTCTAACGGAGTTGGTAGACATGTTCCCTGCCCACAAGGAGTGAACAGAAATGGTATGGGCAGTTGTGGGTACCTAAGTGCATAGTTATGCAGAAGTGCTAAAGTGATCCTTGGGAGTATATAATCTGGAGGGCAGAGAAAATTAATCAGAGAAGGGTTCCTGGTGGAGGTGTGATTTCACAAGGGCTTTGAAGATGGGGAGAGCTGTGGTCTGTTGGATTTGAAGGGGGAAGGCATCCCATACTGGAGGAAGGGCTTGAGCAAGAGATCGGGGGTAGAAGAGACAAGAACGGGGCACAGTGAGTAGGTTGGCTTGAGAAGAACACAGTATACAAGCTGAGGTTTTGTAGGAAAAGAGAGTGGATCAGTAGGAGGGAGAGGGCTGATTGAATGCCCTAAAGCCAGTGGTCAAGAGTTTCTGCTTGATGCGGAGAGGAATGGGTTTCTGTTGGAGGTTTGTGGGGAAATGTGTATGAAATGACATTTTAGAAAATAATCCGGGCAGCAGAACGAAGTGTGGATTGGAGAGGGGAGAGATGGGAGGTAAGGAGACCAGTGAGGAGGTCGATGCAATAGTCAAGCTGGTAGATGACAAATGATTGGAACGATATGGTGGCTGTTTGGATGGAGTTAAAGGGATGGATCCTGGAAATGTGAATGAGAAACCAACAGACTGAATATGGGGATTGAAAGAGAAGAAGGAGTCGAGGATAATGCCAAGGTTCCAGGCTTGAGAGATGGAGAGAATGGTGTTATTGTGGACTGGGATGGGAAAGCTAGGCAGAAGAGAGATTTTAAGAGGGAAGATCAGCTTTACATATTTAACTTGAGGTGCCTGAGGGACATCCATGTAGATAGGAAAAATGAGACTGCAGAGGAGATGTGAGGTAGATTTGGAAGTCTTTATGTTTGTAAATGTTTTCGTGATTGGCTCCCCCTCATAAGCTTATAGAGAGCGGCATGGTGCAGTGGAGAGAGCCCAGGCCTGTGAGTCAGAGGACCTGGGTTCAAATTCTGACTCCGCCACAAACCTGCTGTGTGACCTTGGGCCAGTCACGTCATTTCTGTGGGCCTCACTTCCCTCATCTGCAAAATAGAAATTCAATACCTGATCTCCCTCCTACTTAGCCTTGTGAAGCCCCTGTGGGTCAGGTACTCTGTCCAAACTGATTATCTTGTATCTACCCCAGTGCTTTTAGTACAGTACTTGACAAATAATGAGCACTTAACAAATACCATAATTATTACCATTAGAAAGGAGTGGTCCACAGTGTCAAAGACAGCTGAGGGGTCAAGAGGATAAGGATAGATTAGGGATCGTTAGATTTATCAAGGATCAGGTCATCGATGATCTTGGAGAAAGCAATCTCAATGGAGTGAAGAGAGTGGAAAGTGGATTGCAGAGGGTCAAGAAGGGAATTGGAGGAGAGAAAGTGAAGGCAGCGGGTGAATATGACCTATTTGAGGAGTTAGGAAGGAACGGGGGCAGGGAGATGGCGTAATAGGATGGTGCTGTGTGGTCCAGAGAAGGGTTTTTTTTAGGATTAGAGATCTATGAGCGTGTTTGAAGGTAAAGGGGAAGGGACAATCAGGGTTCGAGCAGTTGAAGAGAGCAGTCGGGAAGTTTCTGCTTGATGCAGAGAGGAAAGGGAAACCATTGAAGGTTTTAGAGGAGAAGAGAGATGTGTGCAGGACGACATTTTAGGAAAATGATCTGGGCAGCGGAGTGAAGTTTAGAAGGGAGAGGGGAGAGACAGGAGGCACTGAAGTCAGCGAGGAGGCCGCTGATGCAGAGGTCGATGCATAGGACAAGTGCCATGACCAGAATGGTGGCAGTTTAGAGGGAGAGGAAGGGGCAGATCCTGGAAACGTTGTGGAGGAAAAACTGGCAGGATTTAGCGACAGACTGAATATGGGGGTTGAAAGAGAGGGGGGAGTCATGGATAATGCCAGGGCTATTTTTAACCACCGCCACCCCGCAGCCATCCCCCGACTCACTCGTTGTCTGAAGCCGGCCCTGCTCGAGACCTCCACCAACACGCTACCCACCACTTCTCCCAGTAGCTGTACCACCCTAGCAGATGCCGTTTGCCAGGGTGGGTGCCCAGGATGGCAGTGCAACTCCCCCGGGGTCCTTTCTGGTTTTACTGGTCTTATGAAACACATATTATAAGCCAAAGTTTGCTGACCTAGTAGATACATGTCAGCGTGGGATTTGGGATGTTTGCGGATTTTAGACCTCTGGATTTTCCGTCTTCTACTGTCCACTTGCTGGCAATGATTCTGTGTTCGTTCTATGTCCACCCTAGCATTAGGAATACTAATTTCTCTTCTCCCCAGGCTACGTCCCCCAGCCACACCTATCACGTCAACACCTTTTTTTTTTTTGAAATGGTATTTGTTAAGCGTTTTCTATGTGCCAGGCATTATACTAAGCACTGGGGTAGGTACAAGCTAATCAGGTTGGACAAAGTCCATGTCCATGTCCACTTCTGGGCCAATCAATCAATCAATTGTATTATTGAGGGCTTGCGGTGTGCAGAGCGCTGGACTAACTGCTTGGGAGAGGACAACGTAACAGAGTAGGAAGACATGCTCCCTGCCCACAAGGAGCTTACAGTTTAGAGTAAGGGCTGATTATGCCCTTATGAACTCACAGCTACCTATAGCACTTCTGAACACATCACTTTACACACCCTGTTACTTCAGTACTCATCTATAGCTCTACTTTGCTGTCTTCCTCCGATTTTTAATGGTATTTGTGAAGTGCTTACTATATGCCTGGAACTGTACTAAGCACTGAGGTAGTTACGAGAAAATAGGGTTGGACGGAGTCCCTGTCCCAAGTAGGGCTCACAGTCTTAATCCCCATTTTGCAGATGAGATAACCAAGGCCCAGAAAAGGTAAGTGACTTACCCAAGGTCACACCGCAGACAGGTGGATGAGCCTGGATTAGAACCCAGGTCCTCTGACTCCTAAACCTGTGCTCTTTCCACTTGGCCAGGCTGCTTCTCTCCTATGTGTAAATTATATTGTGTCTGTCTCCCCCACTAGATTGTAAACTCCTGGGGTGCAGGGATCACATCTACTAGCGAGGCGCAGCATGGCTCAGTGGTAAGAGCATGGGCTTGGGAGTCAGAGGAGGCCGCCCACCTCCTCGCCGTCCCTCGGTCTCGCCTATCCCGCCGTCGACCCCTGGGTCACGTCCTCCCGCGGTCCTGGAACGCCCTCCCTCCTCACCTCCGCCAAACTGATTCTCTTTCCCTCTTCAAAACCTTACTTAAAAATCACCTCCTCCAAGAGGCCTTCCCAGACTGAGCTCCTCTTCCCCCTCTACTCCCTCTGCCATCCCCCCTTTACCTCTCCGCAGCTAAAGCCTCATTTTCCCCTTTTCCCTCTGCTCCTCCACCTCTCCCTTCCCATCCCCACAGCACTGTACCCGTCCGCTCAACTGTATATATTTTCGTTACCCTATTTATTTTGTTAATGAATTGTACATCGCCTTGATTCTATTTAGTTGCCATTGTTTTTACGAGATGTTCTTCCCCTTGACGCTGTTTAGTGCCATTGTTCTTGTCTGTCCGTCTCCCCCGATTAGACTGTAAGCCCGTCAAACGGCAGGGACTGTCTCTATCTGTTGCCGACTTGTTCATCCCAAGCGCTTAGTACAGTGCTCTGCACATAGTAAGCGCTCAATAAATACTATTGAATGAATGAATGAATGAAAGGTTGTGGGTTCTAATCCCAGCTCTACCACTTGTCAGCTGTGTGACTTTGGGCAAGTCACTTAACTTCTCTGTGCCTCAGTTACCTAGCATTAGGAGTACTAATTTCTCTTCTCCCCAGGCTACATCCCCCAGCCACACCTACCATGTCAACATCTTTTTTTTAAAATGGTATTTGTTAAGCGCTTTCTATGTGCCAGGCATTGTACACATGCCTGTACAGACCTCGTCTGTAAAATGGGGATTAAGACTGTGAGCCCCACGTGGGACAACCTGATTACCTTGTATCTCCCCCCGCACTTAGAGCAGTGCTTGGCATATAGTAAGCGCTTAACAAATACCATCATCATCATTATTATTATTACTAATTCTATTGTATTCTCCCAAAACCTTAGTTGAGTGCTGTGCCCACAGGTGCTTAATAGAGAAGCAGCGTGGCGCAGTGGAAAGAGCACGGGCTTTGGAGTCAGGGCTCATGAGTTCGAATCCCAGCTCTGCCACTTGTCGGCTGTGTGACTGTGGGCAAGTCACTTAACTTCTCTGTGCCTCAGTTCCCTCATCTGTAAAATGGGGATTAAGACTGTGAGCCCCACATGGGACAACCTGATTCCCCTATGTCTACCCCAGCGCTTAGAACAGTGCTCGGCACATAGTAAGCGCTTAACAAATACCAACATTATTATTATTATTAATAACTACTATTGATCAATTGACTGATCGGTATTTATCGAGGGCCTGCAGACTGCAATGCACTGTACTAAACACTTGTCCAACAGAAGGCAAGACACGTTCCCCGGCCACAAGGAGCTGACACTCAAGCAGGAGAGAGCAACATAAAAATATTAACAAATAGTGAAATTGGAATGAATAGAAGAATACACAATTGAATATGTAAATGTATACCAGAACTGAGAATGGATATAAATACAAACATGCTCGAGGTGGCTGTTGAACTGATAGGACCCAAGGTGTAGGGTATTAGTTGGGGAAAACTTGTGGTGGGAAGTGGGATTTGAGGGGGGCTTTGAAGGTGAGGAGGGCTGTGGCATAGGCTCCCACTTCACCCAGCTGACGGGGGCGATGGTCTCCATAGCTTTTTGAGCTAGTCTCCAGACTTGCTCATCCCAGCTCTCTGAAAAGACCTGAGATTTTCCAATCGGGGCTGAGACATTCCCAGATTTTTTTGCCGTTGTTGCTTTTTGCCTAGTAGCTCTTGGAATCAATCAGACAACCAATCAATTAGTGGTATTTATTGAGTGCTTTCCATGTGCGGAACACTGTACTACCCACTTGGGAAGAGTACAATACGGTAGAATTGGTAAGCACGGTTCCTACCCTCGAGGAGCTAGTGGAAGCCTGTTGTCTTCCATTCCTCATCCGCAGTCAGATCCCTAAACTTTTTTGCCCCTCTCAATGCTCAAAGTTGGCATCTCTGGGCTGAGGTCTGGAGGAGTGAGAAGGTGAGCTTGGGAGAGGTGAAGAGTGTGAGATGGGGAGGAGCAGGTGAAGAGAGTTGATATGTAAAATGGAGAGAGCTGATGGAGAACCCCGAAGTCAATGGTAAGAAGTTTTTATTTAACACAGAGGGAGATGGGCTGTCATTGGAAGGTTTTGCAGAATGGAGAGATGTGCCAAGCATTACTTCAGGAAATTGATCTGTGCTTCAGCCTTGAGTATGGACCAAAGCGGGGAGAGCCTGGAAATGGGAAGACCAATGATAATGATGGTATTTGTTAAGCGCTTACTATGTGCCAGGCACTGTACTAAGCGCTGAGGTGGATACAAGCAAATCGAGTTGGACACAGTCCCTGTCCCATGTAGGGCTGAGAGTCTCAATCCAAATTTTACAGATGTGGTAACTGAGGCCCAGAGAAGTGAAGTCATTTGCCCAAGGTCACACAGCAGACAAGTGGCGGAGTGAGGATTAGAACCCATGACCTTAGGACTCCCAGGCTCGTGCTCTATCCACTATGCCAAGCTGCTTCTAATGAGGAAGTGGATACAGTATTGAACCAGAGTGGAGGCTTTATAGGGGAAAAGTAAGGGGCAGATGAGGGACATGTTTTGGAGGTAAAATTGGCAGGATTTAGCAGTTGATAAAATGTGAGAACTGAACGACAAGGGGAGTAGAGGATGAAATCAAAGTTGTAGACTTCAGGAACAGGGAAGACGGTGGTGTTATCGTCAGAGATGGGAAAATTGGGATTTAGAAGGGAAGGTGAGAAATTCAGTTTAGGGCATGTTAAGTTTGAAGGGCCAGTGGGCCATCCAACTGGAGCTGTCCTGAAGGCAATAGGAGATGTGAGATTGAATAGCGGGGGAGAGGTCAGAGAGCTGATAGCCGAAGACATAGAAATGGATGAGCTCCTGGAAAGGTTGTGCATACGAGTGGAAGAGTAGGGAACCCAGAACACAGCCTTGCCGGACAACCACAATTAGGTGGAAGAAGAGTCAGAGAGAGAAGCAGAGGAGGAGATTCAGGAGAATACCAGGTCAGCAAAAGCAAGATCTGATCGCAATCTAAGAAGAAGGGAGTCAACAACAGCATTGAGGGTAGTTTAAAAGGTAGAAGAGGATTAGGACAGAATAGAGCCCGTTGGAATTGGCTCTGAGAAGGTCGTTTGTGACTGACTTTGGAGAGTGCAAGGAATACACTCTGCACTGTGGGAAGCAGCAGAGAAGTAGCATGGCCTAGTGGCTAGAGCCCAGGCCTGGGAGTCAGAAAGACCTGGGTTCTGATCCCAGCTCTGGCACTTGTCTGCTGGGTGATCTTCTCTTAATTTATCTGTGCCTCATTTCTCTCATTTGCAAAATGAGGATTCAGTACCTCTTCCCCTTCTTATTTTGACTGTGGTTGCTCTTCTCTGAACCTTCTACCGCTCTACTGTGTTTTCCCTAAAATGCAGGGACTAGAACCGCACAGAATATCTGAGATACAAATGCACCATGGTTTTCCATGGTGGCAAAACTTTGTCTTTTGTTTTAAGGAATGACTGACTACCCATCAAAAAATACAGAAAAAGATCCAGGGGTCAAAATGGACCACAAGTCATGTCACACTACTGTGATAAAAAGAAAACCAACATAATCCTGGGATGCCTGAACAGAAACATGACATGTCAGAGCCAAGAAACCAGCCTTCCCTAATTCCACAGGCTTCAGACCCTTTCTAGGCTACCCGTGTATAGTTCTGGGTTCCTTATTCCAAGTAGAGGTAGGGAGAAATGTCATACTCTCAAGAAAATAGCAACACAAATGATCAGAATGCAATGAGAGAGATCTGGGGTAGATATCAGGAAGAACTTCCATTTGCCAACTGTGGTTAAAATATCAGAACGTGTTGTTAAAGGAGCTGGGGAAATTTTTTAGGAATCAGGGTAGTTTAGTGGCACATTTTGTACACTCCCACGTGCTTAGTGCCTCTAGGCTGTAAACTCGTTGTGGGCAGGGAATGTGTCTGTTATATTGCATTCTCCCAAGTGCTTAGTACTGTGCTGTGCACACAATAAATTCAGTTGACTGACAGGGCAGTACTCTGCAGAGTCGGAGCTCAGTAGACACCGCTGATTGAATGATTGATGGTTTAGGAGCATAGGTCTCAACTTTGGAGCATCACCCCCACTGTCTCAAAATTTGGACTGTGGGAGCAAAGCTTTGCCCCCATAGTTTTTTGGGTGGGTAGCAGCGGCAAGCTCACCCCACCCCTCGGAGCCTGCTGGGGCCGGCCGGAAGCGGAGTTGCCAAGATGGCGTCTCCCCTTTCATAAATTTGCCACTCGCCGACAGGCCAGCGGTTCCGAGCCAGGACTCCCTTCCCTCCCGCCAGGCTGCGGGGCCTGGTCAGGGGCTTTATCGTGCCCTCATTGAAGGTGGAGGGGGGAAGAAAGTCCAGGGAAAAACGGGGTGGGCGAGGGCTGGGAAGCAAGGTTGAAACCTGCATGGGCCTAAGTCTTCCCTCCTCTCCCAGCCTGATGCCCAGGGAAGCCTCCACCCCCCACTCCCATGAACTGAAGAGGGCAAACAGCTGGGCAGGGACAAAGGGCAGGGTTTGTCCTACATCAGTGGTCTAAAACAGAGTGAATTCCTGATGAAGCCGATCAAAAGGCAGCTTCCCCTTCCCTCCGATTCCACTTACAGGTCCAGGAGAACATCTAAAGGCTGGGAAAACCACCAGTCAGGGCGGGAAGGGCCCGGAACCTCTGACCCCTGGCCTCTTCTCCGACATTCTCCCCCTGGCCCGACCTCCTTTTCGAAGACACGTGCATCGGCCCTTCCCTCCTACCCCCCGCGGCCTAAAGAGGCTCTGCCCTTAATCCAGGCCGGGTTTTCGCTTTGCCTTTCCTGGCCCCAAGTGAATGAGCGTCGCCCGGACCGTCCTGAAAGGCAGCACCACCGCCGCGGCTTCCGAGAAATCCCAGCCTGGACACTGAACAGGTGTCCTTTTCCCGCTTTCCCTAGTGAGGTCCCGGGGCCAAGGGAAGGGACTTGGTGTTGAACCCAGAGTTCCCCACCCAGCCATCCTCAGATGGAGGTGAAATCGGGGCAAGGGGCCGCTGGGTGGTCCGTGCAGACGGACCGGCCGGTCTGGCATCTCAAGCGCTGACTCCGACTCTCTTTGTGGAGCTGAGCCCAGGGAACGTGGGAAAGGGGAATAGGACCCGCTGGAATCCCCCTCCCCACCCTCCCCGGCCCCGACCAGGCCCCAGTCCACCCTTTCGATCCGCCCCGGCTAAGCGAAGCAGAAAATAGAGGCGGCCGTAACGGAAATTACGGCAAAACCCCCATTCGGCCTCGGTTCTCCGCCCTAGCTGAGCGGCGCGGGCGGCTCGGATCCGGTGGCATCTAAACTACTGCATCAGAGAGTTCAGAAATATCCAAATTCTGCCCTTGGAAACAGATCCTCGCGGAGCCGTTGCGGAGACCAATCCGCTTGATGGGCGGGGGGCTCCAGGAGTGTGGACGCCACCGCTCAAGGACGAATCTGAAATTCACAGCTCCGAGCGGCACCCCACCCCCACCCTCGACCCGGGGATATTTGGGAGAAGAAAAGAAGAGAGTCACTAGGAGCGGGGAGCTGGGGGGGTGGGGGGCGGGGGGTGAGGGGCGTGGACGCGCGGATGCCATGGGTTTCGGCCACGTGGGTCCCGGTTCCCTCCAGACCTCACCTCGGTCCTGGTTCCCATGGAAACCGGCCCGGGTGGCGCTAGGGCAGTGAAAGGAATGGGGGTGGGGGATGCATTCCATACCCATCGTGAGGTAGCGGGGGGGCCAGGGGAGGGAGCATCTCTCGGCAGCACGTCCCGGAGATGGCCCGGGGGCGGGGGGGGGGGGGGGGGAGGGAGGGGGGCCCTTGCAGGACCAGGAGCGAGCCGAGCCTAACCGAGCCGAGCTGAGCGGAGCGGCGGCCCCCGGAGCCGCCGCCAGTCGCATTGCAGCTTGGAGCCGCCCGGCAGGCTAGGCCGGCTGAGGCGGGGAAAACCAGGCCTCCCAGACCCGACCCCCTGCCCTTTGGCGCTTCGCCTCGGCCCCCCGACTCCGGAGCCCACCCAGCCCCGGCACCTCGGGGGGGGGGGGGGGGGCTGGAGGGAATCAGGCGGGGTTGAAAAGGAGGGAGGCAGCCCACATGGCGCGGAGCCGTGGGGAAGGGCCGAGGCGGACACGCCCCAAGGGGCTCCGCCCTGCCTCGGACTGGCCTCGGCGGAGCCGGGGCTCGGAGCTCCCTGTCCTCCGCCTCCCCGAGGGACCCGGCCGTCCCCGTTCCCCTCTCCGGCGGGGGCCGGCCCCGGGGAGCGTGAAGGACAGATGGCTGGGGTAGGGGCGGTGCGGGCTAAACTGAGCGGGATTCCCAGGGCCGGGCGGCGCTCCAGCGCCGTCTCCTCGCTCGGCTGCAGCCGCCACCACCCAATAGGTCTCCGCTTCGCCGGAACCAGCTTCCCCCTCCCCACCCGACCTCTCTCACGCTCCGGGGTGACCCTGCCCCCTCCGTCCCCACCCCCTGCGACCTCCGACAGAGCCCAGGAGACAGGGGGTGGCAGAGATGCTTGTCCCAGCGAAGATGGGCAGGGGAACTGTGGTCGGGGGTACAGGATTTTCAAAGGGAAGGGAGAGACGGTGGGGGACGAAGAGAGATTTGGAAAGGGCCGAGGTCAGGTCACCTCTTCCCTCGCCCAGCCTTTAGCCTCCGACTGAGGGGAGTGTCGTCTCCTCCGAGAGAGCCGACGGTCCACCCCGGGGGGCTTCCGTGTCCCGGGTTCCCAATTCCGATGACTCATCACCCAGACTGAGGAAATACTCCCCTCGCGTCTGACCTCCATCCCTCTTGCTGCCGTCTCAGCCTATTTCTCCCCATTCTCCTTCCTCTGGCTCTGAAGCTATGTTCCTTAGCTGTCTCTTTCCCCATTTCTTCTAGTCCAGAGCCCGGAGTGTCCAAGAAGGTCACCGAGATGAACCCGAGAGTGGCTGGGAGCCGAGCCCCCCAACTCCTGTATTTGGCTCTTTCTGTTTCCTGCCCTTTCATGCCCTCGCCTCTTTCCAGTGCGGGGTGCGGTGTGTGTGTGTGTGTGTGTGTGTGTTGGGCGGGGGGGGGGGGGAAGGCTGGGTTCCTCCCCTCCTCTTTCCGGCTCCTCTGCAGGGGGTGGAGGGGCAAAGAGCCGACCAGAGCGGGAAGCCACTCTGAGATAGGGGTTGACGCCCTTTTGCGAGGAGGGTGGGGAGGAGAGGAGAAATCACCCTTTATAACTTTTAAATCCCCCAAGAGGAGCGGCCCCTCTGCTCTGCAAAGGGGGAAACTGAGGCAAGGGAGGGAGGACTAACGGAACCGCTACCTGGCTCCTCTCGCTGATCCGACGTGACCCGTCACGTCCCTCTGACCTCCTGGGGCCTCAACCTCCCCAGGCTGCGCAGTGGGAAGAGGGTCCCACGCCTGCGCAAGGCGGTCCAGAGGCTTCGATGGCAGAGAGAAGCTGAAAATCGCCCCCGCCCACAGACAAGCTGCGGCCGTAGGCGGTTCGAGCGCGGGGAGGGCTGGAAGGCGCCCCGGGTGGGGCTACATGGGGTGGGGCTCCTGGACTCAGAGCCACGGGCGCGGGGTGCAAGGTGGGGAAGGGGGGCACCGGCCCTCAGCAATTCGAGCGGAAGGATAGAAGGGACTGAATTCCCCGTCACAACCTCGGAGCTGTCCGGCAGGACCGGGGGCAGGTGGAGCTGGAGGAGGTTCGACGATAGGGGCAGAGACCCGCGGGCCCTTCGGAGACACCCCTCCCCCCGTCTTGGGGGTCCAGTCCCTTCCCCGCCCTCCTTCTTCTGTCATCAGGGGCCGGAGTGTCCCGGGAGCCTGCGGAGCCCGGGAAAGGGGGGGAGGGGGGGCGCGGAGGGAGGGGCGGCAGGCGCGGGCTGCACACAAACATGTTTACGGCGGCGACTGCCGCGGAGCAGCTAGGGCGGCGTTGGGCGGGCCCCGGGGTCGGTGGGGGAGGGGTCGGGGGGGGTCCCTGGGGCAGCAACTTTCCATCCCGCTCTCTCGCCGCTTTCCCCTACCCCCTCACGCCCATCTGCCCCTCCCCACCGCGGTGTTCCCGTGGCTGGCTCGGGGCCAGACCCCAAAAGCCTGAAACCCGACCCCCCCCCCCCCAGTCCTCTCCTCCAGAAGCGATCTGCCCCGTCACCGCTCGATGCCATGGAGAATGGCCTCCATCCCCTTCCCTCTTCTTGCCCCTCTGGCCCGCGGCAGCCCAGACACCCAGACCCTCCGCGGGCGAGAACGGAGTTTCCGAGGGGACGCCGAGTGACCCCGGGGATGACCCCACCCCAGCCTCAGTTTCCCCAGCCGGGGAGAAGGCGGGCCCCTGTACCAGCTCGACGGGACGCGGCGCGAGCCTCAAGCTGCTATTAGGACGGCTGGACGCGGGGCCGCGTTATTAGTGGGTTATTACCTTAATGACAGGCGGAGGGGGCTGGGCGGCCAGGGAGGGCCGAGAGGGGGCAGCCCCTCCGCAGTCTCCAGGCCCGGAACCCGCAAGTTTTCCCCGTCGGAACCCCCGCACCTGGCCCGGCTCCCTTCGCGCCCCTTCCCGCCTGGCTCGTCCCAGTCGCTAAACCCCCTTACGGGGCGCCCGGGGGGGCCCGGGGACCCAGCCGACGCCCCCACCTTCGCCGCCTCCCCGGGGACCCCGGCCAGCGCTAAGATGTGGATCCGGAGTTCGGGAGGCGAACCCCGCTGTAGTCCCCGACCGTAGCCCTACCGGGCCCGGGGGGTGGAGGTGGGGGGTGGTCGCCCAGGGAAGTAGCCTGAGCGGGGATGGGGAGGGGGGTGTCCGGGGCGGGGGGAGGGAGGAGAGATCCGGGATCTCGCCTCGCCGTAGCCAGTACCTGCAGCCTCCGGCGCCGGATGATGCCCGAGTCGTCCATGGCGGCGGCGGCGGCGGGAGAGGCGGCGGCGGTGGCGGCGGGAGCGGCGGGAGCGGCTGCTCTCCGGCCCCCGGTGAGGGAGGGAGTGAGGAGCCGCGGAGACGGCGGCGGAGACGGCGGCGGCGGCGGTGGCGGCGGGGGGAAACGGGGGAGAGGGAGCGGGAGGCGGAGCGAGGCGGGGCGGTCCCGGCGCCGTCATGCGTCGGCCGCGCCGAACCTGCCACCGCCACTGGTTGAGCGATCTCCCCCACCACCAGACATATACCCTCCCAGGCCAGACCTCCCCCTCACCAGACAGCTCCCTCGCCCCCGGCACTGATCAACGGCACCCCTCCCCCGCGGGGCAGACCTCCGGGCAGACCCCTCCCCACCGTCATCTGGAGCCTCCCGCCCCGCAGACCGGAGCCCCTCCCCCGGGGGCCCTCTGGGGCGAGGACTGGAGCTCTAAACTCTATCACTTCGCCCACCGCCAGGCGGGGAGCCCAAGGTCCTTTAGGTTCCGCCCCGCCCCCCCTCCCCTCCCCCGCCCTTCACCACCACGCCGGAGGGGACCGGCTCCGGGATTAAGATGAGCCAGCCTCGGGCCGGTATTTATAGGGCGGATTAACCGAGGGAGGGAGGGGGGCCCGGAGGGTGCGGAGAAGGGTGCTTCCCAGGTCCCCCCAACACACACATTCCACCTAGATGGAGATGATCATTAACAGACTCTTTATCGATTACCTCGCTGCTCCATTTTCTCCGACTT